>NC_142359.1:31355862-31993779 GCF_059441175.1 Urocampus carinirostris | reverse complement strand
TTAAAAAAATAAAACATTCTTTGACGTACACCTTACAAGTTGTTTATTTGTTTAATCTAAAAGCGATTTCACAATCAGACAAAAGGATTCAGCATTCTGTATTCTTTTTTTCATTTGAGGTCGCAGATACAGAGTAATGCAGCAGGTAAATTAGCCAACGCACTCCAAATAAAATGCTTCTGCTTTCCAAAATGCTTTACAAATTGCTTTAATTGTATATTTTCGAGAGCGATACCGTATGTAGTCACATATAAGCCAAATTTAGAACTATAAAATACGATACAGAAATCAGAAATTTGGGTTCTATGCTCATAGAATAAAATGAACACAAACAAGGGTAAGAGAGGGACAGTCCTGATGATGTTTGAGATGGACCACATCTCATATTACTGTGATTCAGTGTGTTTTATTGTCTTTAGTTTGAGGGTAAGGGCATGTTAAAACAAGGATAAAACACAGGGGAGGGAAAAGCCAAAAACAGTGACAACAATGATCGATTCGAAGAAGGATATCATAAACCGAGAATGATGTATGAGGGTTTGCCATCAGAGCTTTGCTTAAAAAAAGAGTCAATGGTTTAAAATTGCTTCATTTTTATTACAATTACTATTTTAAATCATAATATTTATTTTCCACACAATGATATAATCATCATTGTTTAGGTACACGTTTGATGAATACTTTGGGTAAACATTTCTTTTAGTATGTGGCTATATTAAAACAGTTTTAACGCGTCGACTTATATGTGGGTATATATATATATATATATATATATATATATATATATATATATATATATATATATATATTGTCACAAGCCAGGAACGGAGATAGGACCCAGTAGTGTTCGTTTACTCAGTTTTATTGATAAGAAGTAGAGCGAGGCTTGCTTCCACGATCCGATGGTTGACGGACAAGGGTAGCAGGTGGCGGGAAACGTGGAAGTGGCACTTCCGTGTTGAGCGAGAATGATCGTAGACTTGCAGGAATACTAGTCATTAGCAGGGACGAGAGAGCAGGGGGGTATCGAGTTCGGAAACGAGGTCGGCAACCGGTGTCAGGCAGGCAGCGGGGCAAAACAGGTCGAATGTCGGGATGGCAGAACAGGGCAAAATCGAGTCCAGAAAAAGGTCGGCAACGGGTACCAGGCAGAAGAAAACAGGAATGAGCTTGCCTAGCTGGGAGCATAGAGTCGCAACGATCAGACGGCGTCCTCTTGAAAGCCGGGGGTTTAAAAGGAGTCTCTTAGCCAATCAGCTCTCAGGGCTTTTGGCGCTAATTGTGCAGTCACAGGTGCCTTGAATCGGCAATCATGACATATATATATATATGTTTATATACATTACATACACAAATATATATATCTGTACACATATATCTGTACACATTATATATATATATATATATATATATATATATATATATATATATATATTATATACATAAATCCGGCACGACGACTGGGCGGTTAGCGCGCAGCCCCAACGGTGCAGAGGTTCATGGTTCAAGTCCATCTGCCGCAGCCTCCCCATGTGGAGTTTGCATGTAAATTGGCACCAAAGAATCGTTAGGTCGGCCACACCATTATATTAATCACTCGGTTGAAAACGCTGAAAAAAGTACCATCTTATAGTTAGGAAAATAGGCTACTCGTGTTACTGTTAGTTACATTGTGTGAGTGTATGTGCTTTAAAGACACAAAATGACACAGTGACGACATGGACTAGGGGTCAGCAACAAGCGGCTCTGGAGCCACATGCGGCTCTCTGGCGATCCCTAGTGGCTGCCTGATGCTTTTTCAAAATTATTTGATAATGGAAAATGCATAGTTTCTGCAGGATGATAACCATGATACAAAAATTCTTAAGGTTTTCCAATGGATATAGATATATACAGCACGGTGTGTTGCTTTCCTTTTAAGGCTTATCTATATGAAGCTTTTTGTTTAAATTTTTTGCGGTTCTAAACTTTTTTTTTTTTTGTCCAATATTGCTCTTTCAAGATTTTCTGTTGCCAACCCCTGACTTAGATGAAGGATGGCCAACCTTAGTGGTGAAAACAGAAAAATCACACCTTGTCGATCTGGATCAGGGAAGGGCCATTCCTTGCAATGAAAACAGAGCATTTGAAATGAAATCCTAGAATTCTCATTAGCTGGGATTTAACCCATTTACCATATCACTATCACACCATCATTCAACATGGCACGTTGGCTGAAACGTGTGAGCGAATGCGAAAGTTTCCGCACCAAATGGCATTTAAGCTTCTCCGGGCTGTTGAAAAGCACTTGTTACACGGATGTGCCATATGGAACGGTTACGGCGACCGAGGTGAATGTCTTTTCCAGCTTTCAAACGCAGCCATTGTGATCATATGTAAGTGCCACCCCAGGGCTTTAAGTGTAGCATTATGGATTAGCGGGGGCCAATGTGCCATAAAACATGTATGACGAATGATGTGGGAGCTGGCGTCTGCTCTTCAGGCGAGTGCAATTCCGCCAGTTTTATACGACATACTGTCATGTCAGATTGCTTAAAATGAGAATACTTGTGACTATTGAGTGATTGCTCGTTCTAGAAAGCCACTGTGAAATCTAAAAAGGCCACTGCAGTGCAGTATATCTATTTGTATAAAAATACATGTATATGTACCTCATTTTTTACGGTCAATGGAGACCAGAACCCCTCACATTATGCGAACATAGTAGGCCCTTACTCATTTTTAACATGCGCACTGCCAGCCCCGAATCGCAGCAATAATCGACCAGGGATAATGGATCACGGCCGTACTGGTGTTGTCCGTATGGGCGCAAAGAACAGGAATAAAGAGCCACCACACATAACAAAGGGATACAATATTTGGGCCAAAATAGTGCAATACAATTGGGGCTGGCCCCTGTTCCCAGCAATTGTCAACTGGGGATAATGGATCACAGCTACAGCTGTGCAGTTTTTCCTAGGTGGGCGAGAATGGCACAACTTCCAACAAAAAAGTCTTTTGTTGGTGCCCGCTTGAAGCGATATGGGATTGGAGATAATGGATTGCAGCTACAGTAGTGTAGCTCATTCTGAGGAGAAATAACGCCCCAAAACAAAAGCCACCAGGCCTGACAAAATGACCCCCGCTTACCACAGGAGGTATTTTTATGTTGCAAAGCACTGCAGGACTTGAAGTACAGAGGCGAATGATACATGCAAACTCTGGCTAACTCACTAAAAAGGCTTCTTTTTTAATGGTTAATTCCATCTGGCGTTCTTAAAGTGAGGCCGAAATGTTGCAATATTACGCAAAAATCCACAGAACTAATTTAAAGGGTAAAAATTTGCACTAAGGACAAGATAGTGAAACCCTGATATGGTGAAAAACAACACTGTTGTTTCGTTTTACCATAAATAAAAAACACATCATTGGAAGTGAATTGAGTCAAAAAAGTTGGCGCCATGCAGTGGCGGGCAGGGGCTAAGGTATCTGTTTAAAATATGTCAGGCCAGAGGAAATAAATAAGTTCACATTCTGCAAAGGCACAGAGGCCAAGAACAAGGGTTGCATCCTTCCTGATAAGTGAGTTTTCTATTGGCTTGGATTCTCCCTCCCCCACTGTAATAAGAGTTGACACCTATTTGTGACATATGACTGTATCTCTGATTGCCTGGGGCGAGATAGCATCCCGACACACGCTCGGCCGGCAATGGAGGCATGCCGAAAGGGAGCTATGGAGAAATAGAGGGCGTTTGCGGCTCAAACGCGTCGGTCACTACGATATTCGCTACTGACTGCTAGATACGCTAAAAAAAAATTGGAATGCTTGCAGCTTATGTGCTGCTGCCTTTAGAGATGTGTTGCCTGGCATGAAGGAATAGATGGATGAAATTATTGGAATCCCCGGGGAGTCCATTTATTCGAATACGCATAGGCGGTATCGCAGGACGGAGTGGACCTGGCTCCACAGGGCAACATCTGGGAATTTTATGCTGCAGTTCTGCTACAGGTGTCCAGTATACTTTATATCAGGGTTCACCAACCTTTTGTTCCCGCTCAATGACAAAAGCTACCAGTTTTAGTATTTCAGAAAACATTAGAAATTAGGTTTGTAACGTAGGGTGGTAATGGCTCTGCAGAAGAAGTTGTCTCCGAGCCTGATAGTCTTTACTTTAAGGGACTTGAAAGACTGGGTAGAGAGCAGTCAATGCATTTCTGGGCTGTGTTGATGACCCTCTGTAAATATCATGCCAGGAAAACATTTCATTAGGATGATGTTACTATGTTATTACTATGGTAATACTAGATTATGATTATTATTTGTAGTGGGGCAAGAATAGGCTCAGTCAACCACAAGAGTGTATCCGGGAAAAGGGGTAATAGGTGATTACATATACACTACAGTAATCCATCGGTTATCGTGGTTAATGGGGACCACAACCCTCTCCGCGAAAAACGTAAATCCATGAAGTAGCGTCACACTTTCATAAAAGCCCACAAAGCTCAAACTTACCTTGAGAGGACATCCTTAATGACAGAGAGTATACAATTGTAACAAAATAACAACTATAGATCAACCAATTAAAACACAGAAACAGATTTGCAGTTGAATGAATGGTCTTTGTTGTCATTATAAAAAGTACAGCAAATTTGGAGTGCTTCTCGTTTCAGTGCAAGAAAGCAATTTAGAGAGCAGCTGGCTAGCTGCATGCCAGCTTCGGGTATCTTCAAATTGTGCCAGGTCTTAAAATGCAACCGTCCAGATTGTAACAGTTTCCTACGAGTTGTATCTTCAGGTCTTCTGTTTTATGGGTCATGGATCTGGCGGAAATACAGGCTCAACATGGGTGGCTTGTGAAAGTTATTAGACTAGCTGTAGTAGTAGGCCGTACCTGTAGCCTCGATATTGGCTTCTCTCCCAACACCGCCTGAGTCGCTTCCCGAATCCATGGAGATCAACATTTCTTTGCGGTCTCCTGACTTACCTTAGTCGGATTTAATTGATTCGTTTTTTTTCGAACCGAATTTTCACGATTTTTAGGCCCACAAAGAATTAGATTTACTCTTAAATGTTTGGCGTGCCAGATAGTTGGATGCTCCCTGTTTGTGTGTGCTGTTGTTGTTCGGATGTAACCGAGGACACCAAAGGACAGTCAAAGGGTGAATTGTGGGTGTTGATTGTATAAAAAAGAACAAGTCTGTGGGTGACGGAGAACATCATAGTTTATACTACGCATCGCAAACACCATCTACAAGCGTCGCCACTGAGAATCTGCCATTTTCTTTTGGTGGCTGGTACCAAATTCCTTAGCGCTGTAATCATGACATTACTTTTCCACGGCATATTTTCCATCAGCATGCTGTCTTCGTTTAGCGTGCACTACTTCTCACACACATCGACTTTTTCTGTATATCAACAGAAAACGTTTACGCTGAAAGATCACAAAAATACTCAATGTAACCAATGTCGCTATCTTGAATGTTCACATGATCGCAAACAGATGATCAACTTAACTTGAAACATGTTTGAAATTGGTGTCTAGCGTGCGAGGGACAGCAGCGCCTAAAAATGGTGCTGATCGTTGATGTAAAATCCAGAAATAGAGGATGAGGACTTGGGTAGATAAATTGATGATGATTACTGGTAAAAAATACTGCTGTAATCCCTCGCCCTGCTTTATGCTTGTGTTTTATCCATGTTTTAAGATGCCCATGACTAGCATACAAGCTCGGTGGCCTTGGGGTAAGGCGCCCGCCTCGAGACTGTGAGATCGCTAGTTCATACCTGTCAACCTCCACGGCTCCATGCCCATACAAACTGTCGTATTTTCTCGTACAAAATACAAAATAATCGTACACCATATATACATTTTTCTTTTTCGGGATTATGCATGATAGGAAATCCCCAGGCGGCAGACGCATGCGCACATTAGCATCAAACCGCTCGCTTCATTTGCAACGAAAAAAACGATACCGAGATAGAGGCTTCTGCGGCGAACTCCTCTGACTTGATTGATTTGCCTTTTCGTGATAGTCGGTGTATACCGGATGGTACCCATCATTGACAAATTTGCGTCTTTCCGTACAGATTTCCTTGTATGTTGTACTCGTCTTAAAATGCATAAAAAACGTACTTTGTACGGCCAAAACGTACAGGTTGACAGGTATGCTAGTTCAAGCCTCTGCCGATACATACCTGAGACTAACAACATTAGTACTCGTTGCCTCCCTGCTTGGCGCTCACCATTGGGAGTTAGAATCAAGGGGGGCGTTGCCCACCTAATGTCTCCCAATAACAAGTGTTATGACACGGTTGGGTTGAGCATGGTGGCTGGGAATCTCCTCCTCTGCATCAATCTCCTACAAAAGAGTCAAGAAATTGAGTGTGTTCTTGACCCTTGCTACCTCCCACTAAGGGAATATGGCTCCAGTATATACATACGTACATGATCACAAAAAATGGTGTGGTTTGTCATTGATACTTAAATAAAGCTCAAACTAGCTAAGATTTTTTTTAAATATGCATATTTAAATGCCCATGTGCATGTGTGTGTAGGGGTTTGGGGGGTGCATCGTAGAGGACACCATCAAACATTAAAAGATGAAGTGTGAGTGCGCAGATTGTATCCATACATCAGACAGCGATCGCTAAGCCACACTCACCATAGTTACTGTATCCATGTTAAACAAGCGGAGCAAATATGGCGGCCGAAACAATAACAGCGAGCGTCTCTTTAGTCGAATTTTCCGATAGCATAACTGAATCATTTCTTACGGATTATGCAAATTTATCTCAAAAGTCAGTAGCAAAGCGTCTTAATTATTATATGGAGAGTTAAATTCATGGCATCAAGGTGTCCAAAGACCTAACCTTGTGGGGGGGATGCAAAATGTCGCCGATCCATGAAAAAGTAGAAAGCCCCATACTAACTACACACAGAAATAGATTCAGATATGTCAGCTTTGACGGACTCTTACTGCAAATGTGAAGCAGGGAATGTACACTATATTATTTTCCTTTATGACAGACCTTCCAAAGTTTTAGATATGTCACCTCACTCACACTTTCTTGGTGCATCTAATGCTATAAAAGAAGCAAAGTTTTCTTTAGGCTGTCTTTGCTGACAACTTTATAACCTATGACAGAATGAATCCATTCCGGTAATTCTTAAGGCGTATCCAGTTTTTTATTTCTTGGTGATATACCAAATTAACGTGGCAGGGAGGTGGTAGACGCCATGCTGTGAGGCTGATAGGGTGCTGTGTCATAAGAAATTAGTTGAAATTGTGATCATCTGATTTTCCAGCATGGTACTTATATGTAGGCGTTAAAACAGGGGTTGGCTGCATAGGTACTCATCTTGATGGTTGACTTTTTACATGACAACAGGAATGAGTCGGGTCATTCCTAAGACTTTATACGAAAAGCAACAGCCTGTCAATCATAGGGATCAAAGACATTGGTTCAAGTCCATTCTCTGACCGGGAACTTGAGTCTTAAGTGATCTACATCACAAGTGACCCTGATACATCCTTGATCCATTTTGATACAACACCCTGTACCGTAAATTAAGGCGTGAAAGTATTTATCTTGATGGTTGATTTTACATATAATGACAGTAATAAATCGACTTTGTACGAAAGGCAACAGCCTGTCAATAATAGGCAAAGCGAGACGTGGGTTCAAGCCCATTCTCTGACAGGGATCTTAAGTCTTAAGTGATCTACATTACAAGTACCCTAGATACATCGTCGAACCATTTTGAAACAAAACACTGAATAATCGTGTGGATCACTTTGTGATACAAAGATGGCCGACCTATATCGGCAACCACCGACTGTCGTCTGCCTCATGTTCTGATTGGCTGAATACAAGCGCTGTCGGATATATGAATTATCAGCTGCAAGTACAGCAATGGCACACGAAACTGAGACTGTGCCCTCAAGTAGCATTATGGTCAAGGAAATACAGTAATTGATAAGCTAGTTTTAATTAAGTGTAATCATAAATATTATCAAGAGTTGGTGAAATAGGTATTAACATGGATTATGTTATTTTTTAAGCCAGTTAGAAAACATATACAGTATAAACATGTATGCGCTATATTGAAAGGTTCACTGACAAATCTGCAACACAGCGGGAACAAATCAAATGAAGTGCAATATATCAGTCACAAAAGTTTTTTCTTTTTCAATTATGGCTCAGCTACACTTGAGGGGCTCTCAAACAACAAACAATCTCTGAACAAGTCTGGATAAATGCCACGTACCGTTTTGATTATTGTGACAATTGTGTTATTCTCGATTTCACGTCCAAGGAAAGACATAATTCGGCTTTGCTGATCTTGAAAAGCAATAACGTAAAGAAAGTAAATAAAGGAGATCAATTCAGTACCAGACTGGGAAAAAAGTAAAGCATCCCTCTGGATTTGTGGTTAGGCTTCGATTATGACAACTTTCCTTGACGGCTCAAAAGTAGCAGAAGAGTGGAAGTCAAAATGTTATTCTTTTCATATAATAAAGGACTTACCTACCAACATGATTCTGGAATCACTTATTTTAAACACCATTTGCTTCTTGTCTTGCCAAGGACTCAATGGGACCTTCCCGGTTGAATAATAAAGCAACATATTATCAATGCTAATCAAAAATTATGTCTCCATTGTTTGTCATTTTATTTGCATGAATGGAGTCTTTACAATGAGAAAAGGTGCAAAAAAGTGAAGAAATCAAAAAGAAATAGAAACTTTGAAAAACTAAAATACTGTACAGTACCATAGTTTGGGTGTGCATTATACTTGAAGTTTTACAGTATTTGTCAAAAATGACCGTATTTTCACGATCAACGGGTGCAGTCTCCGTAGCTGGTACTATTTCTGTATTTAACAGTGCATGACAGGGTACTAGTGCCCCCTGCTGCAGTAGCTGTTGTGTTGAAAAATACCAACCCCCCTGCAAGAAATGTCCCCTCTTGTGCAAACAAGGTGCAAAAGCTACGTGCTTAAGTCTTCCATTCCATCCATCCATCCATTATCCTCACCGCTTATCCTCAGTAGGGTCGCGGGAGTGCTAGGCTCATCCCAGCCATCTTTGGGCAGTGGGCAAGGGACACCCTGAACTGGTTGTCAGCCAGTCGCAGGGCACACAGGGACAGACAATTCGCTCGCTCATTCACACCTAGGGACAATTTGGACGGGCTAATTAATCTGACATGCATGTTTTTAGAATGTGGGAGGAAACCGGAGTGCACGCAAGCACGATGGAGAACATGCAAACCTCACACGGGGAGGCAGCAGTAGCTGTACTTGAAGCCTCAACCTCCGCACCATTGGGCGCACGCTAACCACCCCGCTGTGCCGCCCTATTCTATTACATTCTCGCAAAAATTAGATATGAAGATGTTTTAGTAGCGCTTGCGCAAGGGAGGACATTTCATGCAGGGGGACGGGGGTATTTTTTGGTACAACACCGCCTTACAACAATACAGACAAGCATACAAGTGTGCGTATTTAAAAATACAGCTTAAGCATAACTGAATTTGGTTGTGGTCTATTTAATTATTGATTACAAAATGGGCCGGCATGGCAGCTGAGTGATTAGCGCGTTCTGAAGTCATGGGTTTAAATCCAGCTACCAGCCTTCCTTTGGGGGTTTGCATGTTCTCTCCGTGGGTTTCCTCCAGGCACACCAGTTTTCTCCCACATTCCAAAGACATGCATGTCAGGCTAATTGGCCAGTTCAAATTGTCCCGAGATGTAAATGAGCGAGTGAGTTGTCTGTCTTTGTGCCATGCGACTGGCTGGAAATCAGTACAGGGTGTCCCCTGCCCACTGCCCAAAGATAGCAGGGACGGGCTCCAGGACCCCCGCGCCCCGAATAAGGCTAAGTGATGCAGATAATGGATGGATGGATGATTTCAAAGTAAAACTCGCAGATGAAAACTTTTCGGAGTGCATTTTTCAGCTTCCTCCACTTGCGGATCTTCGATTCATAAATTTTTAATTCGCTCGGGTTCCAATACTCTTTCGTGTAGCGTAGAAATCAACACATTGTGGGGGACCAAAATACAGAAAGCATTTAATGGAGGGAAAGTGAGGTTTTGGATTTAAATCATATTTGGGGGGACAACCCTGTTCAGCCTACGTCATCATTCATTAGCACTTCGCTAAAAATGCATTGCGTATGACGTCACGGGTCCTCTTCCACGCAAACAGGAAACAAACAAGAGACGCTTAAAACTCAGGGGAATAGAAGTCGCATACAGTTGGAAATGTGAACAATCTCACAAAAATGTTGGATTTCACCCAAAAATCGGAATTGATCACTAAGTTCTGCAGTGTGAACTGCAGCTTCACCATGTCCTCAGTTACGTCTGATGCTTGCATGGCACACAGGGCGCACTGCAGGATAGTGCGTGCTGCACAATTTAAAAAAAAAATCTGATACTTTTATGTGCGCCTTATGGTCGTGAAAATACAGTAAATTTAAAAATATTGCTAACCACAACTGCAAAGCCGTTGTTGAAATGGGAATCAAACCATGATTGCGGCGGTGATCATTATCTTTGTTTGTCTATTGATGAGGGCAGGGGCACACAGAATTCATTTATTTTTGGCTTGGGCCGATCAAGCGTGCCATCGTGGCCAGCCTAAAATGAACTGCACTGTTTTGGCCATGATCCATTATCCTCATTCAACTATTTCTGAGGGCAGGAGCCGAGAAAACACATTTATGATATGCGTGAGAGCTTTTTATTCTGTTCTTTCCACCGAAAATGAACAGCATCAGTGTGGCCGCGACCCATTATCCTCTGTCTACTGTTATTACGAGTGGGGGTTAGCAGAGCACAAATAAAAATTGAATTCATTTCCACTACAGTTTATTTGACATGGGGAAACACATGTGTATAAAAGACAAAAATAGCATTAAAACACTGATTCAAATAAATGATTTAATGACTAAAAAGTTGTTCTGCTTTTTATTTTTGTTTTTTTTAAGAAAATGTTTACCTTAATATGGGAACTTCGCTGTTAGATTTCATTTCTATTATAAAAGTGCGCTGAACCATTTTTAAATGTCATGATTTGACCATTGCCCTCACCTGTGCCCGCTCATTTGGCTCCAGCTGCTTCACGTTTCCTGATTGGTTCCCCTCTCACTTTCATTCACACCTTGTCAGTCTGTCAGCGAATCTCCGCACATGCAAGCCAAGCATTTTTGACTCCCATTTGTCCCATCCTATCCTGTATCCTACTCGTCTGCCCCTGGCTTCCTGATCGTCTCCGGCTACCTGACTTGATTTCGCCCCCTGACCGCGCTCCGATCTCCCGTCTTGGCTGCCCGAATTATTTCCGCCTTCTGACCACGCTCTGAGCTCCAGTCCCAGCTACCCGACTTGTTTCAGTCCACCGAGCACAATCCGATCTCCTGTCCCGGCTGCTCAACTCGTTTACGCCCTCCAACCAATCTCATGGGCTTCCTGCTTCTCCTACCCAGCGATCACCGAATCGTTGGCGTCTGTTTTCCCGCGCCTGACTTCTCCGCTTCCGCGATAAAGCTTGGCGTGAAAGGTTACGCGTTTCGGTCTACCATCTGTTCTGGTTCTGCCATTAAACTTCTGTAAAGACACATGTTTTTTTCAAGTTTTTTTTTTTTTTTTAATGCTTTAAACAGCACGTCTGGAATTTATTTCAGGCAAAATAACATTGAGGTGGGTTTTCACAAAGTTCTCTGGTTGATTAATGGTAGTCAGCAAATACAGCTTTAGAGGGTGCTTTGCGAATGTGCCCCTGGCTTTGGCAACAACTCATATTTAAAACTGCAGGTCCTTGTTTGACTAATTTTTCTCTCGTGCTTCTGTAGGCATTGTCCCAAGGGCCTGGAGTTTGACACATGCATTCTAGGTTGACAATTTCGCAAATGTTGGGTTTTTCTTTGTTTTGTTTTTTTTTCAAAAATCATTCGGAAGGATCCACTTCAAAGAAATTCACTTCAGCTTGAAAAATAATACACCGTGAATTGTTTATCATCACTTAAAGAGCTTTCAGCACAGCGTTTACTAAAAGTTCAATAAGTTGGGAAAAATACTCGACTTTGGCCTTGCTGTGTTTTATCGCCAAAAGCAAGATCTCGAGGCTGTGGGAACGCACTTCAGTCCACCTTGAGCCACCATTAAGAGCAAGTTAGCGTCTGCTTGCCTGGCAGTGTCGCCACCTCCGCGGCGGTTTTAAAATTAAAGGTTGCGATAATAAATCTCCAGACTGTTGAAATTGTAATGGTCCCTATCGAGATTCATCTAAGGACTCTCAATTAAGAGACATCGCCGACACTGGCAGAGCTTTTTGGTCTAATGAAGTACTTCCCATTATTGTCGTGCTGGTAAATTATTCAACGAAGCTCCTGACGGTAGGGGGGATGGGCCGGTGGGGGTGGACAAAAATAAAAACGAGAGAGGTCTACTCATCATTTCCAATTCATCACATTTCTCCCATATTGCCCTCCAGATCACAGAGAATATTCACCTAATCAGATTTATGATTTATCCCATTTAAATTCAGTAGACTTTCTCAAACGCTGCAGGGGTGGTGAACGGCAGAAGATCAGGATAGACAGAGAGAAGCAATTTATAATCTACCCCCCACCCTCAAAAAATGACAGTGTGGGTGACCTCTGTTTGAATGAATAATGATTGGCTCTTCATATATTCCAGCGCCGTGCCTTTTCTAATGAGCTATAGTGATTATTTGCTGGTGTCGAAGGGCAGATTCTCCTGATCGGACTTGTTAGCGTTTGAAAATGCGCATTTGGCAGCTGGCGGGCTATCAAGGGATCGGTCTTTTTTCATTTACAGTTTATAAGTGTCCCGTCGCAATTAGAATGTATACGTTCGGACAGTGCGAGATCAGAAATGATGGTTTTATTTTTCTCATGAATATAGAATTAGTGCGCGACTGTCGTATCTCGTCAAATCGCTAGGGGATTTCAATTAAGTCGTCCCCGCGTCGCCTTTCAAGTATCGGGACGGGTGATGGCGTTCGATAGAAACATGCTTTCGTTCGTTTCTGAAGACTTAAGCCATTAATCATTATTAGTCGAACCTGAGCGGTGTGATGGATAAGGTTTAATTAGCTATTAATTGCAGCTTTTGTAATTAATTATGAGCCCCCCCTTCACTCGCTCCCGGCTTTTGGTTTTCTGTGGCAGCGCTCGTCTGTTTGCAAAGATTGTTTGAACTTATCAAAATACTTAATAGTTTATTGAGGGTTATTCAAGTCTTCATTTCATCTCATTTTGTATATTTAATACAGTTGATCAAGGGGTCACCAACCTTTTTAAAGTTGAGAGCTACTTTTTACGGTTGTGGGCCTTAAGAGCCTGCAATTATATTTTTTCCGTCATACTAAATTGTCTGTCAGCTTCCTTTCATTGCTTCTCTTTGGTTGTGCTGTTTCCAGATGTGTGCTTTCAGATTTAAACAATTTGTGGTTGCTAGGCTCGGAAATCTACCCTGAGGTCCTCACAAAAAATTGTTTGCGATAGCTGTTGGTTTAGCCAATTAGGTTCCGAGTTAGCGTCCGAGCACCAGTTAGCGAGCCTTAAAAAACATCACCAGTTTCACAAACTACGACTGGTTGGAAGGCAGTAATTCACTGAATGGATTATGCCAACAGCCATTAAACAAGGAAATGTATTGTGTTGATTAATCAGTGGAAGGTCAGACAACTCAGAAGGAAAATGTTTTGTCCACCTCTTTCAGCCTACGTGTAACATCCTAAGCCCGAGCCGATCCGAATTTCAGGCTAGTCGGCGCTAAATTGTCCACCTTTGTGTCCAGGCCCCGCAGAGTTTCTCTTTTGCTGACTTTTTTTTTTCAAAATCATCTACCCATCATTGTTCTTCTGCGTAAACAGTGTTGTTTAACTTAGATTTAATTTCAAAAGACAGGCTTCATGCCACTCATGGCTGCACAACGCAAGCCTATTTCGCAACTCCCCCCTATCAACACAAAAAAAAAATACTAACCAAACTGATATCTTCATGATTTATTATACCGCCTTTTTTCTTGCAAATCTTAAGTGGACACAATGTACTTAAAGTACGGACAACTTAGTTTCCTCAGGTTGATTTTTGTCAACTTTACAGGCCTGAATGATAGTCGTTCTCATCTAGATTTGTGTTTTCTGTCCAACACATAAAGCTCATAGACTGCTTATAGATGAGTGCCTGTTACGGAGATTTTGAAAGAAAGCAGATAAAATCTATTTTTGTGCATATTTTGGGGAATATTAACATAAAAGAAAACTCTTTAAGTAACTCTAATAAACAATTGAAGATTTAGAAAATAAACAAACCGTAATTAATTTTAGCTTTTTTTTATCTATGACTGTTACAATATATGAAGGGGGATTACCTCAAGTGCCGGTCCTTTCTCAAGGTTTCCTCATTTTCCCCGTGTTGAGTTTTTCCTCGCCCTCATGTAGGTTTTAGATAAGAGGATGGTGTAATAATGGTTTTTAGTTTGCAATAATCTGTGGTCTGTGCAGCCCTTTGAGACTCCTTCTGCTAAAGGGAATACATAAACAAATAAACATGACTTGACGTGAAAAACACAATTTCAATGGCCAAATTCCAGCACTTTTTACTACATTTTCATAGACAATTTTCCAGTTTCTCCAGTACCATTGAAATAAAAAAAATCCGGTGTGAATCGTGTGTTTTACAAAGGCCAAAATATATCTGCGATTTTTATATGTGATATTTAATCTTGTGTCTGCATCTTGAGTAAATCATAAATATGTTTGTGAATCCTAACAATACAATACAATGTATATATTTTTGAGACAAATCTCACCCCACATAGGTGTTGGGTGAAAATGACTTCCATTTTGAGTTGGAGGAAGATGTTCCCATTACAATCTAGCACTGGAAAATGCTACTTTAATTTTTTGCGTGGCCCATCAAAATTGTCAACAATTGATATGAAAACCTTCCACCAATACGCATTTCATAGCGCCCTGTTTAGGTGTAGAATGCACCTGTCCTTTTGGGCGCAACCCATAGGGGGTGATGACGCTTAATAGGATAATGCCATACAAACTAATGCCAGCTGCCTTTAATCAGGAGGAATGAAGAAATGCAATGGCAAAGCGAGCCACCAGAGAATGTGTCATCGTCATTTTTAAGCAGACTTGTTGAGAAACTTGGCAACAGTTTCAAGCACAATGATCAACAATTTCAAGCACCCATATAAGGATGTTTTTTAAATGTCCGTAATAAACTCGTCCACAGTGTTTTCTATAACAATGAAACTAGGAGACTGTTTCATGAAGAAATCCAACACAAATGTTGTCATATTTGCATTATGATTGAATAATACTGTAGTTCACCATTTGTAGGTTTGTGTTACTCTTCTTCTTGAGGTTAATTAGCGACAAGCTACTTAAATTTAAGAGCAAGAATACGGACACAAAAGATCACCTTTACAACAATTGATTTTTTCATTATCGATCCACGGATCTCTGAGGTTAACAGGATGTTCTGTCATCAATTGATCCATTTACGTGTTGTACCAGCACAACAACCAGAGCGGATGCGACGGTTGCTCGACCCGTCGGCAGGTAATTTCCGTGAACCTCCTAAAGGCAACACGTAACCCCCGACCCCACCTTGCCTCTCATCAGTGAGCGTAATTGGAGGAGAATTTTGTCCTTAAAATTAAACTGAGTGGAGCCTCAGGTCCGCAAATGAATCAGCAAAGGATCACGTAAGATTTCATTGGTTACGAATGGCTGGTTTTTCGCCGAAAGATGAGAAGTTTAAAGAATTGCAAATGCAAAAAAGAAAAAGATCCTCCTGCAATGAATTGAGTCCGTGCTCTTTGCGCTGCGGGAAAGCTTTTAACACAAATGCAGCGCCCAGACAAAACAGAGCACCTGCTGTTCTGACTTAAATACATATTTGAATTATATGAAGGGAGCCAGGATGTTCTTGGGAGGGGGCAGCAATGAAGATATTAAAGAATAAAACGCCACTAAAATGTAAAATAAAACCAAGTACAGTACATCACAGGGATACGACGTGAATTTGTTGAGGTGAGGATCAAAGTGATATTGCTGTTTAGTGATGGATAGAAATAATAATAATAATAATAATAATTTCCTTGTATTGTCATTCTGTGTAACAATGTACACAGAACGAAATGTCGATTGCACCTGACCCGTTGTAGCGAGCCGATGCAGCCGCAGCCAACAGAGGGCGCCGCCGACCACTTTTTAAGTCTTAGGAATGACTCGGCCGGGGCGCGAACCACCGACCTCCCAGTCTCAAAGCGACCTATTGTAAAGAGCTCCAAATATTAAAATGTAAAAATATATATAATAAAGTAAGTACGACGTGTGTGTAATATAGTTGGCTATGATTTAATTACATAAGAAATAAACATACATGTAAAGAAAAATTACATTCTATTTACCTTCCAGCTTGTCGTGACTCGAGCAGCTGGTAGAGTGGAGTAGCAGGTGGATGCAGAGAGGTGGTTGATTGTTGATTAAAAATAAAACAGATTTTAAAACGTCCACCCACCAGGATTGTCATGCCCTTCAAAATTGTCCTTGCTATGATCATCTCCTCATTTTACGTCTACATTTTTATAATAGTCCTGATAGTTGATAAGTTGTATGGCTGTAACCAAACGAAGGAATCCATTTGTGAGTGTTCATTAAACGTCTTCATAATCTCAAGCTTCGACTCCATGATTATCATGTTTTGCCTCTCCCTTTAGCATCACTGCAAGCCTTGAGACCTATAGTGAATAAATACGGTATGAAAATATAGTATTGCATTGCCAACAAAATCTCTACAAACCTCGTGAGATTCTGAACTGATTGAAGAGAGCGAAAGGCATTGTGGAAGCCAGTACAGCCAATAGCATATCAGTATTTTCATTATGCTGTGACACAAAGCCACAGCAGACCAGCATTTAATATGATTTTGAACTGTAGCAGACAGTTGTCTTAGAGACATGACAGTATATTCGCAACTGGACCACAAAGTTTACATTTTATATGGTTTTGGGAAGGCAATATCATTTTCTTTGGTTGTATGGTACATCGGGGGAAAATGCCTTAAAGGCCCCAAAAAAACTTTTATTTGACAGTTAGGTGAAAATGTGGCTATGGCGTAGCCTGGGCGTCTACCATATGGTTTGGCTTTGCTTTTAAAACAACCGGCCTAACCGTTGGGATTGTTTTAAGCAGACTTTTTTTTTCTTATTTTGGGGGGTTCTTTAAACAGAACAATATTTTTCTCCCTTGGGGATTTTTACCAATAACACAAAATTCCGAACTGAATTAAATGAAAGGCATTGTGGGACGTAATTCAGCCCATAGCATATAGTCATATTTATGATGTAGTGATACAAATCAATAGCAGACCAGCATTTTGTATGAAGTTGACCAATAGCAGACAGTCATCTTAGAGACGTAACACCAAAAACTTTAAATTTAATACGATTAGGGGCACGTAAAAACATTTGTTGTTGCTTTTGTATAGTGTGGAAAAAGTTGTAAAGAGAGGCTGAAAATATGCTATGTGTCTATGTCGCAAGGTGGGGACGCCGTATACTGGGGGTCTACTGTATTTAGAAATAAATTGGAGTATTTGACAAAAGGAGATGTTGACCTGATGGTAAAATGAAATGTCAGAAGAAGGCGAAGCTGAATCATTGGGAGCCAAGCTGAAGGGAATGTGACTGTCTATCGTAATGGCCGGTCCATTCAACAGCTGTCACAACAGTTTACGGGAGAAGTGACGACCTCGGCGCGCAAGCGCTCCAGGAAAAGGCAAACGGTCATCAAAGTCATTAACAAACTGTGACTACCATTCTGTCGGACATCTTGACAAAATACAGAAGGGGAGAAGACACAGGGTGGACATGATTCCATCATTTTAATTGTTTGTCACATTAATTCCCTTGAAATCTTACACACCCATAAGGTTGAAAAAAATGACAACAGTACAGACTCCGCCCTACTTACGAA
The DNA here is from genome assembly GCF_059441175.1 of Urocampus carinirostris. NCBI lineage: Eukaryota > Metazoa > Chordata > Actinopteri > Syngnathiformes > Syngnathidae > Urocampus > Urocampus carinirostris. Next base: position 31,975,762 of record NC_142359.1, on the reverse strand, counting down.
CGAGGTTCCGGACGATCGTTCGTAAGTTGAATTTGTTTGTAAGGTGCTTGAGTGCTGTATTTTGTATGTTTAAGGTTTATATAAGTATTTTCAAGGTTTGTATAGGTAACCTCTAATGTTTTGCACTAAAAAAATAAACATTTCATAAAACAATATCCTCTATAAAGATAAATAAAGTTTAGTTTAACTTACTTTTGAAAGTTGAGCTTTAGGGGTTAGGCGACTTCCTCCTCTGGCTGAAAAAAAGCGATCCAACCATTCTCTCAACCGCATCCAGATTTTTACACGAACCATATTGAATGGATGCACGAAATATTAAACAATAAAAACGTCAAAGTTCTTAGCGCGCTAGAGATACAGTACATCTAGTATGTTTACACACAAACTAGCAAGGGGAAGCGGATTTTTTTACTTCCGCGTGGATGCTGGGTGACCTCTCTCAGCGCCACACGCCCGTAGCGGCGGAAAGAAGAACTACAGTAATGGCCTGTACTTGGAAAAAGGTGCACACAGTACAAAATCTAACAGCAAGGTCCGGATATTTTTCGACATCCCGAAAAAATTGATCGTATCTACCGTTTTGCGTAAGTCAAATGATCATAAGTAGGGGAGCGTCTGTAGTACTATACTTAAGTATATAGTAATAAGGTAAAGCTACACTCCCTTATATCAAATCCTCATGCTTTATTTCACAAAATCACTTGTGTTAAAGTGACACTTAAAATTTAGAGCCAATGCGACTTCGGTCTTCACAATCCCAAAAGCATCAAACCCGAGTTTTTAATCGTACTTAGACAACAATGCCTTCACTGTCTGGTCTAACAGGGGTGTTAGGATGCTTGAAGGGATACCCATGTTCTAAAATATACCTGTACAAAATATGAGAAAATTGTCCGTATTTTTTGCAAAATTTCTATATATATATATATATATATATATATATATATATATATATATATATATATATATATATATATATATATATATATGTCATTGGTATATCAGTTACTTTCCGAGATAATGCATTTTGAGGACAGTCGGTCTCGTCTTTGACTTCCTAGGCTGTGACGTTATATGAAGGACACCAGCACCCTAGCAAGCAAGTCACCATATTGGTTTACATGTTAATTAGTCAAAAGGGTTTTGAGTGTTTTAAAGTAGCTTTGGAGAATGCCAAGGTGTTGTGTCAGAGGTGTGTGCAACAATGGTACAACAAATGGCAAGAAGCCAAAATGGGGCCAATTGGCAAAAATAACACACAGAGAGCTAACAGGGGCTAAACCAACCATGACATGGCAAGCTTGCCGGCTGCTAAAAATTGATAACCAGGATCGATCGGCGGAAAAACGGGAGGCTGGCTGACCAAAAACATGCAATACGCAGCCTTTCCTTTCCTTTTTTACTTTCTTTTTCTTCCAATTCAATCAGGTTTCTCTTGTGTGATTTACTTTATTTGCTCTTCTTGGGTATTTCAAGGTACTTTTGATGTTTTTAGGGATTGTGTTTAGTTTTTGAGCGTATATTGGGTTGGTTTGATTTTATGTTGTATTGGCACATTGGATGCTGTAATATTACTGTACAATAGTTTTGTATTTGTATCCCTGGTGACCAAAATTCCAACTAAAAGAGTAAATACACAGATAAATAATAATCATTATTCAGAATTGTATAATTATGAAAACAATGTGTAATAAAGAAAAAACAAATTCAACTTAAACTTATCATTCAACGATTACCGGCCCGTTGCACTGACTCCCATCATAATGAAGTGCTTTGAGAGACTGGCTAAAGAGCACATCACCTCCAGTCTCCCCTCCTCACTCGACCCCTTTCAGTTTGCCTACCGGACAAACCGCTCCACCGGGGATGCCATCTCCTCTGCGCTTCACCTGAGCCTGACACACCTAGAGGAGAAGAACACCCATGTGCGGATGCTGTTCCTGGACTTCAGTTCAGCATTCAACACCATCATCCCACAACACCTGGTAGACAAAATGAGACTCCTGGGTTTCAACACCCCCCTGCGGAACTGGCTGCTGGACTTCCTCACTGACAGACCACAGTCAGTGCGGATTGGTCAGAACATCTCCGATGTCATCAACCTCAGCACGGGCTCCCCCCAAGGCTGTGTCCTGAGCCCCTTGCTGTTCACCCTGATGACACACGACTGCGTCCCTAGGTCCGCCACAAACCACATCGTGAAGTTTGCGGACGACACAACAGTGGTGGGCCTCATCAGGGACGACAACGACCTGGCCTACAGAGAGGAGGTGGAGCAGTTGGTGGGCTGGTGCAGGGACAACAGCCTGGTCCTGAATGTTGACAAAACTAAAGAGATCATTGTCGACTTCAGAAAAAAACAGCCCAACCATGCCCCACTTTTCATCAACAACAAGGCTGTGGAGGTTTTCAGCAGCATCAAGTTCCTAGGGGTGCACATCACAAACAAACTCACCTGGTCCGTGAACACTGCATCACTGGTTAAGAGGGCACAGCAGCGCCTGTACTTCCTGCGGAGGATGAGGAGAGCCCGCCTGCCCCCACCCTCCCTCATCACATTCTACAGGGGCACCATAGAGAGTATCCTGACCAGCTGTATCTCTGTGTGGTGTGGAGGCTGCAGCGCTACCGACTGGGGTAGTGTGAGGAGGGTGACGAGGACAGCAGAGAAAATCATCGGGACTTCTCTTCCCTCCATTCAGGACATTGGCCAGAAGCGCTGCCTATCCCAAGCTAAGAACATTATTAGGGACCCCTCTCACCCCCATCATGGACTGTTCACTCTGCTAGCCTCTGGGAAGAGGTACTGCAGTGTGCGGTGCAGGACCACCAGGTTCCACAATAGTCTTGTCCCCCTGGCCATTAGACTGTTAAATGGTCACTCAAACACATAGTAAATCTAAACTGCTGCTAATCTTTACATCTGTGGGTTCTGTTTGACTTTTTGCACTACTGGCAGTTCTTTATAGCTAGCCACTCCTTGCACATCTGTTTCTCTGCACTATTGTACTTACAGCGTTATTGTTACAGTGTTATTGTTCTGTTTACCTGACTTGTTTACCTGACTGCCCCTTTTGCACATCTGGTTGGCTACTCCTCTTGCACTATTTGCGCTACTGTAAAATACTATACATAGCCATAATTATTTAGTATATTATTAGCACTCAATACTACAACTCAATACAACATTTTATTTATATCTGTACATTCAAGGAAACTGTGCGGGTCAGATGTATCGACATTTAGTTCTGTATACACGTGTACTAGAATGACAATAAAGTAGATCTGAATCTGAATCTGAATCTTTAGTAAAACAATGTCTTATGTCTGTTCACAGTAATAATTTCTGTTATTTTATTTAAATGTTTCTCCATTTTCTTCAATGCTATAGGTTCCACAATGCAAATGGTTCAGGTAAAGGTTCAGAAACAATATAGTTTCAATCATAGTTAGCTCCTTTTAGTAAAATATCAAACCTTGAGGGCTAATTATTGAGAGTGATGGTCATGTCTGTATCCGCAAAAAGAAAACATGTAAGAAATAGATCAGAACCGTCACAAGGACCTAATATTTGTTACTCCCAAAAATAAAAGTGCTTGAAAAGGTTACTGTTTGTAAAATAAGCAAAAGGAGAGAACAACGCTCGGCTCTCTCCGAAGAATGTAACTTTAATGGAAAGTCCGTTTGCATTTTCCTTTTCAATTTTCTGATAAGTGTGTTCAAATTCGGGCTCGGCGAGAATGGAAAAGCAATAACTGGACAACTTTCAGGCACGATAAAGCATTTGAAATGTACTTTTACTATTTGCAGTGTTTTACAAGGAAGGAAGGAAACTACAACGTGATTTGTGTGTTTTACAAAATGACAAAAAAGCCATTACCCAGAAGTAGATCATTAAATCCAGCTTTTCTTCTGAGTGAAATATTTTATCTTCAACCACCTAAAAAATTACATATTTTGCAAAATATGTTGCAGGTTCTCCAAATACAAATGAGACTTTGTCATCATTTTGATGTGGATTTTGAGCAACATTTATTTATATACAGTGATATCTCTATACACGACCATAATCCGTTCCAGATTGGTACTCAAATACCGAATGGTTAAAGTACCAAAATATTTTTTCGAATGCTAAGAACTGCAATCCCCTGGTACTTTGCGCTTCATACTTCGCAGCATTAATGCTTCGCGGGTTGAAAAATATTTAACAATCCAGTATTCCAGATCGCATATTGCTGCAAGCAGGGGCTTTTTTATACTGTTCTGTCCACCAAAAAGTGAACTGCACCTGTGTGGCAGCGATCTATTATCACCTTTTGCATATTGCTGCAAGCAGGGACTGGCAGACCACACTTTTGTCAGGCCTTTCAGCTCTTTTGTTGGCGTTATTGTCTTTTCATTTTGACTTAACTGCATTCATGCCGCCACGATCCATTATCCCCAATCCGCTATTGCTGCTACTTTGCAGATTTTTGCATATCACGGGGAGGCTGGGGATTCTGCTCCCCATCAACTGCGTTAAACAAGAGATTACAATAATTGGATCGATTTTTATACGTTTGTTTGCATTTAGAAATGTATAAAATATGTATAACATGTGTATAGAAACAACAATACTTATTTAAATGTGTAAATAATAAATATTAAAAATAATAAAGATAAAAATATTAAACCAGTGGTTCCCAAAGTGGGCGGTACCCGGGGGGCGGGGGGGGGGGTCTTGCCATGGGCCGATATAGGGGCGCTAGGGGGGCGCTAGGGGGGTGGCAGTTGAAGTCGAAGTCAGAGGTTTAAACATAGTGCGGTTGTTGAACCGCAAAGCACTGCATTTTTTTCAAGGTTTTGTAGTAAGTGATTGAGTTTTGCCCAACCACAATTTTTACTGTTCGAGTTTTAAAAGCACCGACCAATCAGAGGGAAGTTTTGATAATAGCACAAGCCAATAAACGTGATTCAAAGTTTGCAAGCACCACACTATGCCACACCCACCGAGTGAGCTCATTGAGTGTCATGGCGGACTGCACTGGGGAAGTTTAGGAACCATTGTATTAAACGGTTTAAAACCATTTACTGTACCTTTGGACCGCAGTTTAATTGAAGACACTGGTACACCATTATTGTATTTGGCAATCATTTTTCCTTTTCAAATTGATCATTGTTCCCACTGTTTTCCCTTTTTTCTTCCCCTTATTTTTTTTTTTTGGAACCCATTATTAGCTGCTATAAAGGCAATAAGACACACTCTATTCCCATCAATTTTCAACACATGATATGAGACTGACTGATACCTCTCAAAATAATTCCCTAAAAGGGCACTCTACGCAAAATAAAACAAGCGCAGGTGCATTTTTCACGACATGAATATCACTTCAAGCATTGTGTTTATTTTCCTGGAAACAAGCACAGTGCTTTCCATAAAAACAGGAAGTTCACTTCCAGAATACTGCACTTACACACTAGGCAACACACACGACTCACAACTCAAAATGCGTTACAAATTGGAATCCGAATGTAAATAGTTCGCTATGCCGTGTGAAGTACAATCGAAGTGTGACGACCATCGGGTATTGGGCTTAATTCTTCCCTAATAGTCAGCGTTTGATATAAAAGGCTAAATACAAAACATGATTCTGGCTGATTTTTAAAATTAAAAACTTGAACTGTCTTTGTTAGCCTTAATACTAACCCTGAACGAAGAAGAGGAAAACATGTGTGAAAACTCAACGAGCATTACCCTGTGAATTGCAAATAATAAACTGTGTGTAAAACCCTGCATTTTAAGGAGCCAAAGAGAATTTACCATACATTTTGACAATTTAAGCCCAGGATTGGGATTTTTCTCCTCTTTTCCTCTTGATTTTCAATGCTGTTAGTGAAATAAGTAATAGTGTTTTATGTTTTTTCAAATGGGCTTTACTATAATTCGTCGTACTTTATGGCCTTACTGCATTGCGGGTTGAAAATATTCCTCAATCCATCATCTCAGATAACATATTGCTGCCAGCGGGGCCTGCCGAAACAGATTTTTATTGGGGCTGGCAGCTTTTTTTTGTCGTTTTGTCCAATAAAACGTGATCTGCATTTGTGCGGCCATTATACATTATCCCCTAATGCATATTGCTGTGCATATTTGGTGAGAGGATTGGGGCTCCGGTCCCCATTATACACAGTCTGGCGGCATGGCAGCTGAGTGATTAGCGCATCCGCAGCACAGTTATGGGGTCATGGGCTCAAATCTAACTACCAGCCTTCCTGTACGGAGTTTGCATATTCCCCCCATGCTTGTGTGAGTTTCATCCGGGCACTCCGGTTTCCTTCCACTTTCCCAAAATATGCATGTCAAGTGATTGGCCTGTCCGAATTGTCCCTATGTGTGAATGAGCGAGTGAATTGTCTGTCTTTGTGTGCCCTCCGACTGGCAGTCAACCAGTTCAGGGTGTCTCCTGCCCACTGCCCGAATATAGCTAGGATGGGCTCCAGCACCCCCGCGACCCTACTAAGGATAATCAGTGCAGATAATGGATGAATGGAAGGGATTACATTACTTTGCTTAATTTTCAGTTCGTTTTTGTAGTGACATCTACAGAAACAATGACCAGCAACACTTACGCATGCCGACTGACATCATCAGACTACACATTGGCAAGAGTTTGGCACTAATCGAATATTATTTAATACATAGACAGAATTTTGGCACAGATGGAACCGAATGCACGATGTGCGACTACCCAGAGATCCAACGGAGAGCGCTCACTCCAGTAATTACGTGACCTGGTTCATGTACGTTTAAATCAAGTTCCTATGTCACCACACATATGTTTATTCCCTTTCTACTCTTCTCACACTGCCTCTTCACCTCGCTCCTCCATCTGTTTCGCCTTTTCCCTCGCTTGCCAGCGTGCTTTACCCGTACCTTCGACCCCCCGTAGGCCTCAAGTGACTGCTATAATGAATAGTACTTAATTGCCGACTGAGACTTGCAGCCTTAAATATAATTCTCAGGACGCTTAACCGAGGTCAGCGTGAATGATAAACACAACTTAATAAATGGCTTTGCGCCGAGAGTAAAGCGGAAAACCATTTGTATTTTGGGCCGGATGCAGAAAAAGTGCGGGATATCATAAAAATGATCAGGCTGAATATTAGCATTAGCAGGTTGTATTACAACTTCCCTCTTGTGGAGACAAGAAAAAGCAAAAGGGATGAGGAGATCCATATTCAATTGAGATAGTTTAAAAGGCCTCCAACCAGTATATATATATATATATATATATATATATATATATATATATATATATATACACAATACATTTTTTTCAAATGGAATCTGTTTACTAGTGATACCTGGTGTGCCATAAGACCTTCAATTTCAACTTAGAATTAAAATTGGTCTCATTATAATTGACAAAATAGTGAACATTGTTTACCACAGGATTAGTTGCGGTACTCCAGGATAAACATGTAATAAAAGCCTTAAAAGAGAAAATTAACATAAAAAAGATTGATATGATTAATAGCCAAACATTTACAAAGTAGTTCTTGGAAACTGCCCTAGTTTTAAGTGCATCAGAACAATAGTGCAACGAAAAACAGAGCAATGACATGGGGGAGGCAAAAAAACACAGTAAATCTCAAGAAAATGAGATGTAATCCTCCTGAAACATGTGAGGGTGCAAATGGACTGAACAAGAAGAAGAGATCGGATGAGTGGGGATCCTGGCTATTTCGGTTGTACGCCCCTTGTTCTTTTTGTTTTATGTGCATATAAGCCCAGACCCGCATTCAGCCCCCACTAGGAGCCAGACCGCCCATGGGTGTGTATGAGCCGACCCCCTTATTTCAGTATTGTATTTTATGGTACTAAATTTGGCCTGCATTTGAGTATAAACGGTAACACGACAAATGCGGATTCACTGTGAAGCATTTTGTTTGGAACGCTGTGGCTAATTTGCCTGCTGCAGTATTGTGTATCTGCGACCTCAAGTGAGAGTGGTGATAAACACTTTGTGCTCGTCTAAAATGACAGGAATCCAAAAGCAATATACTTCCAGCTCTGTAAACAAAACCATTTGTTCTTCTGGCTGTTCCAGCGAATGGCGTTCCCGCAGATAAACACCATTAGCAAAGCTTCATTCCCTGGGGTATTACTTCGAGGAAACAAGGCAAGGAAATCCTCACGCCAGTGCGTGATACGCGCCGCCATTTACAGTGCCTTATTAATCACGGGAAGATCATTTGCTCCTCAGAGCCACCCAGGATCTTAATTTCATTTGTTCACATCGATTCGACGGCCGCTACAGAAACGGGGAGGGCGGTGCGGGAAGCGCGGGCTCGATACAAGCTATTGATCAGTAACTAAATGACCTTGCGTACATTGTGTCTAAAATCACAGAGGAGAATACATCATCCAAAGCGCTCTCGGTGGTTCTGCATATGGGCATGACGCAGGAACAACACACAGACATTAACGTGAGCGCAATCAATCTTGCGGTTTCATATTTATGCAACATTGCAGGAGCGATGTCATGACAACTAATCATACTTCATGTTCCGGGCACTTGCACTCAGCAAAGCAAATAAATTACAAACACATAGCAACCTTTGCTCCTTCACCACATGAGCAAATTTACCAGGCAGGACGTCAGGTAAAAGCTAAGTGGGCCTGGGTAAGACCGTGCACTCTCCAGACATAATTTACAAGTACAGTAATCCCTTGGTTATCGCGACCAGAGCAGAACCGCCCACAAAAAAGTGAAAATCCGCAAATTAGTGTTACACCTTCATAAAAGCCCTCAACGGCCAAACTTACCTCGATATGGCGTCCTTACTGACTGAGAGTATACAACTTTAACAAATTGAGCTCCTTCTTGGTCAACTTTTCTCAAATAGAGGAGTGCACCTCATGGTACTCCATCGGGGAGAGCGCGCTTGACCTCGGGTAGGTTTTTTTTTTTTTTTTTTTTAAGATTGGATTTAAATTGAATTCATATTTAGACTTATTTTATTGGTGCCCCTTAAGGAAATTCACTCCCATCTACTGTCCCCTTGGAAACTAAGAGCCATTACATAGCAAAATAGCAGAATGACAAACATATGACAGAGGGACAATGAGGGTAGACTGACTGGATGGATCAGCAAGGCCTGTTGTCTAGAAGGGTCATGGTAGAGGGGATCAGGCTTTTTCCGAGGTGGGCACTCCTAAATCTTATTGTCCTCTATCTGTGCCCTTACGATAGTAGTATGAAGTAATGGTGTAGTAGTTGAGTAATATCCTAGATTATTCCGTCTGCCAGTCAGATGACGAACCTGTATTTAAGTCTGAGAGGTGGGTTGTGGGTAGGCCAATTATTTTAGCTGCCGTGTAACTGAGTTTGGTCCGGTTCGTGACAGAGAGCATAGTGAAAAAACTTGCGGGGCTGTACAGGATGATGGGTTGCAACATATAGTCCTTTGAGGTTACTGATGACTGACAGTCCTTGTTGACTCTTTTTTTCAATGTCCAGGCCATGCTGATCAAAGGTGAGTTTGTCATCCAGTGTCACCCCCAAGCAATGTTACCTCTAAGATGCGTGTGTGCGCAATTGCACACTGCCCAGAGCTTTTCCGAGCACAAGAAAATCTAGCCAGCCCACAAAAATCAGGGCTCAAAATTGCTAATTAAGAAGCAAATTAAGTCAAAGTTACAGTGCATGAAGGTAAAAATACAAGGGTTCCCCTGACTTTGTATTCTAAATGCGGTATTTGGAAGTCAAGGTGGAAGTAGAACAAAGTTGAGTAGAGTCAGTAGAGTTTTTCGAGAAACGGCTTCTTCAGCTCGGCTCACTAAAAAGAACCGGCTCTTTCGGGTCCCACAGCTCTTCAAGTCGTTTTTACTTCTTTAATCCCAACATGACCAAATATTGTGTAAAATTATGCAAAAAAAAGACTTAAAGGAAGGGGGAAATAGAGCAAAAAAGAAAAAAAATATCAAAATAAAAAAAGTAGAGAAAAGCTGAGAAAAGAAGAAACAAAAGGAGAGAAAAAGAGAATAAAGAGCAGGGAAAAAAATCTGAAAAAAAAGCCAGAAGAAGAGAAAGACACAAATAAAGGAAAAAAGTTAATGGGGAACAAAAAAAGCAAGAAAAAAAGTATCATTTTGGAAAATATAACCACAATGTGATTTTTTTAAAGAGGAATTTTTAAAAAAGTAGAAAAAAACACGTAAAAAGAAGAAAAGGTTTTTGTTGCATTCAAATAATTTCCAATTATATCAAGCCAATATTGTTGCCAACATTGTAATTCCACTAAAAAAATATAATTAAATACAGTTCTGTGTCGGGCAACCGACTAAACAAACCGCCAAAAATTTTTGTATTATGCGACAAAAGATACCAGGAAAAAAAGAAATGGAAATCTTGTGAAAGAATTGTAAAAACAAATGACGTTTGAAGGCCCTACAACCTATGCAATCATACATTAGTCAATTCATTCAAAAGTAAAAAAAAAATTTGCATTGCCGAAAACTCAACAAAATGTAACTTTATGTCAAGTTTTGGACATGTTTGGTAAAGGATTAGTTGCCACACTTGGGATTGCTGTTGCTCACTGTTGTTTCAAGCGTTGCTCACCGACTTTGTGTGAACGTTCAGACCCGTGGAAAATTAGAGAGAACATTGCCCCCAAGTATTTAAAGCTGTCCAGTGTTTTAACTGTTTGCTTTGTTTTTCCCTGCGATACAGGTTTTCTTCTTCCCGGGGAGACATGACAGAAAATAATTGATAAGCACTGCTCTCGGTAAGCCCCATGTCAAATAAATACAAATCTATCAAACAATGTGTATCTAAAACAAATACACGTTTATATGATAGTTTACATAGATTTGCTTGTTATCTTCTTCAATGGCTAATGTTATCTTTTAACACTAAGAGGCGCAAAATAATACACAACGTCCCATTAATGGAAACATTAGATGGCTTTTCCTGTTATGGGAGTTCCTGGCTTTTGTGTCAACGTGCAGTCAGGTTTGAAATGCCTGTTAACTAGTTTTATTGAAAATGTCTTTAAATTGGACTGGCATACGTGGAGCGCTATCTTAAATATAAAGTTTTTCTATTCAATAGAACAACCCTCTTAAACTTCTCGGTAGGGGCAAGCGGGAGCATCTCAGCTTCCGAGTATCGCGACCCACACACATACGCAGGTACGCATCTTTGTGTGTTAAGGAGGCGAATGATGGATATATCTCGTTGCTTGCCTTAGCTTATCTAGAGGAGGGCCGGTGTGGGTTTCATCAGGAGCTTGATGAAGTCGGAGATACAAGTAAGCCAGGCCGGCTTTCCAGGAAAGCAACAGCTGCACAAAACAAGATTGGCTTGTCTGCTTGGCAAAATAAATGGTTACGCAGAGGCCAAGATAGTCAAAGAAAGGAAAGAAGAGGCGGGGGTCTGTTTGATAAGACCTTTTTTGTTGCCATTATATAGAGCTAAAAGACCTTAATGCACTCGGAACTGATGGTGAAATTTCGCAAACTTTGTAATGGAAAATATTTTAAAAGTCAAATGTTTCATGGAGTTTGGGTTGATAGAACATACAATCTTCTCATATTATAGTAGACCCACGGGATAGGGTGTCACGGCATTCTGACGATTTCACTTCAATTTCCTCTCCATATGACACAAACAAAAAAGTCTCCAAGTGTCACGACCAGAACGGAATCAGGACCCAAATGCGTAGCGTTAACCACAAGTTTATTGAATAAAAGAAGAAGGGCAGCGCTCGCGATCCTGTGCTCGCTGGATGCGGGAAGCAAGCCGCTCACACAATCGGATCGTGATCCGAATACGGAAATGGATCTTCCGGAGCGGGAGATGGCGGTGTCAAGGACGAAAAAAACAGGTCAATAGCCGGGACAGAAGAGCAAAAACGTGGTCGGGATCAAAAATGGGTCGTAAGCCGGAGGAAAACGGGGAGATCAGGAACGGACGGGTGGAAAAATGAGTGCAAAAAGCGCGACCGACTGGGATCAGAGTCAAAGTGCTTGCCTTGTAGAAACAGAGGTTCGCTGACAGACTGACCACAGGAGAGTGAAAGGACTGGGCTTAAGAACGACTGGGAACCAATCAGATAGCCTGCAGCGGTTGGCACCAAACGAGCGGGCACAGGTAATCCAAATCAGTCATCATGACACTAAGTCATTTCTATCAAAGTTTTTTTTTTTTTAAATGCAAACAAAATGTTTATTTTAGTTTGGAGAGTTGGTTAAGGTGTAAAACTGCATTTAATTAACTTTTAAAATAAGACAGTTAACACATATTAAAAATGCAAACCTTTGTTTTCCCCATTGTTTGTAAATAAATGAATTGTGTTCAGAAAAGATCCCTTGTCAGCCGTGATTATAATATATTGCATAGGTTACTAATTTAGTCTGATTGATAAAGCAAGAGATAACAATTTGGAATTTCTATTCTTTTACTGAAACAGCCTACCTCAGAACAGAAAGTCTGGATTTGGCCCCAGGGCCAAACTGAGTTTGACACAACTGCTGTATGCCATTGGTCAATGTCATATAAAATGCTGGTCTGCTATTTGTTTCATCACAGGATCTTGAAAATGTCATTATGCTATAGGCTGGATCACCTCCACCAATGCCTTTCCCTCTAATCAATTCAAAATCTTCCGTGCTTCATAAAGACTTAGCAAGTTCGTGATACCATACTGTGTATATTTGCTATGGGTTCCAAGATTTGCAGTCATGCAAAAAGGAGAGGTAAAAGCAGAAAAAAACATGATAATCCTGCAATTATCAAGAAATACAAGCAAGGGACATGAAATTCTACCCCTAGGTAAGTCTCATGGCTGTGTTCAAACTTTTCAGAATGCAGGCCAGATTTGGTAAGCTGAAAATGTGTGATGGCCCACTATTCAGCCTGGCATTCTTTGAACAGTCTTAAGTAAAGTCACCCTCCTTTAAAGGTTTGTAGTGCGAAGCAATTAGTGCCATGACCTTGTAGCTCGCTTTTGTAGCTCACTTTTGTAGCTTGCCTTTGTAACCTTTTAATATAAATCGCAGGTTCTTGTGAAAAAGCGCTCCTGTGCCGTTAAAACAGCTTTGAGTTGCTTCACTTTTTCACTGCGTTTATTTCCAGTTAACTTTTTGTCATCAGCATGTTTCGTCTGGCAGTTCAACTTGATATTACATTCTTTGAAAACAGCCACAGTCTTCTGGCAAATTGGGTACACGCAGTTGTTTTGGTTTTTGGTGAAAAAATAATCCAATTTCCACTTGTGTTGGAAGTGGCAGCCCACACAATCAACTTTCTTTTCTAATTTTTGGGTTGCCATGTTGTAAATGGGGTGGGCTAAAATTCTCACAGGGAGCCAGGGGCAAGGTGGCCAAAAGGCTACTGCCATCATCTGGTGAAACTGTGTTTTTATTTATTTTTTTGCTTTTTTTTATTGTACAAATTTCTTTTTTACTATGGTCAACATTTCTGGCAGGGCACATATAAATAATATTATGACACAGGCCATACTTTCGACAATTCATCTGTAAACAACTGACGATCAGGACTATTATTAAAAACAAAGACGTGGTTAAAGCAAAGAACCAAGACCCCAGGATACCCCCCACCCCCAAGAATCCACAAAAAACTCAACCAGCTCGAGTAACATCACACCAAAGGTAAATACAATGTTATGTCATAATGTTATTTAACCCATACATGGATATTACACATAAATAGTACTTACAATATGCTATTTGGTTGTTTTAATGTTTTAATCTGGATTACTGAATGTTTGGAACACATTAGCTACGCATTAGCATAGGTTTAACATCCTCCGCCTTATGGCAATTCCCCATTGCGATCAGAGCATCAGAGCATCAGAACGGATTACTGTCATAACCCAGGGGTGTATTATAGTTTGTTTCCAATACAAAAAATGCATACGTATCTGATTTATTACCTTTACATACAATTTCAGGGATAAAAAACTATTTTGATTATTAAAAACAAACCAATCCATGACAAACTGTGCAGTTCAATATTACATATTTACCGGGTACTGAACACAGAATACCTGAAAGGTAAGCCACTGGCTCCCTTTTGCATCGTCAGCTCACTGTAGGCAGGATTTATGATCCAGCGTCGTGTTCATTTTATTTTTCTTTATCCCCTGAGTCCTAGAACCCCCAGAGCGTTGGCAGAATTGGGGGACCGGATCCAGTGATTTACGACAGACCTTTACATAGCTCTTGACCAGGTGTACAACTAAAACTCCCAGTCCCTATACATATTTTTGAGGCTTATTTTTATTCTTATGCACACAATTTAGAATGACATAAATGAAGAAATGAGCGAAAGGTTTGAGGAAGCAAATTGAAAACGAGTTTTTTGCATGAAATTGGATTTTCAAGGGTGTTTATAGTACAATGGCGCTTAAATGGAAATCATAACGAAAGCGCCAAGGTGGCGGGCTGGTTGACTGAAGCATTGACGTTCTCAGTGCGGCTCCCAACAACATCTCATTCTGTCACAGCAATAGAGAGGCCCAGCCTTGGGAATTGAAAAGAACCAGAGTGGGGGGAAATGATCGTCCACCCACAGTGGCTATCACTGTCACTCACGCCTGGCAGTTCATCGTATTCCGGTGACGTGTAGTGATCCCCTGAGTATGAAATGGTACCAGAGAGTGTTTTTTTTTATTTCTTTTTTTATAACGTCGGGCTACTCGAATAGTCTTTGTTTTCTTCCAACACTAACTCGACACAGAAACATGAACTCAAAGGTGAAATTTCAACCTACAATTATTTTTTAAGGACAGAAGATCTGGCGTGGGGATGGCAAAGTCAAACGGACTGAGGGGCAAATTAAAAAACTCAAAGCCAGTGTTTTAAAAGCCGTTCCTATCCATTGAGGCATCCTACCAATGCCCAGAAACCTGTGAGTACTTACGATTTTCGTTTATTTAGTCTTACTTGACTCTTTCACGCTTTAAAATGCTATTACACCACTTGCAATATTTATTTGCATGTTTCTACTATTTTCCTTTTGGACTTATCCATCATTATCCATATCAATGAACTGAAAAATCGATAATGTTAAGGTAAAATTATAATATGTTTAGGGTATTGCTTTATTTATGATAAATGCTAGAAACAATATGAGGTTATCAAATTAATTGAGGTGGGAAATCGTGTTCGAATAGGTAGCCATCAAATTATATTCTAAACCAAGTTAATATAATTTAAAGCAATTTTTTCTTTTGTCGTGACTGATATTAACAGGCATGTCAATCATGTACATTACGTTGGTTTACTGTACCAACTTATTCCACCCGTTGCTCTCTTTTTTTGTAGACTGCCTTTCAAAATGACATGTATGTTTTTGGTGTTGGGCTTTACCAAATCAATGTCCCCCAAAAATGCGTCTTATACTCTGGTGCGACTTATAGTCCTAAAAATATGGTACACACTTTGACATTAAAGAGTTAATAGACTTTTCTTTTGTTTTACAGATTTGGGTTTTGGAGCATTTGTGCAAACGTGAAAATAAAGTTAAAGTGCAAAGACGTGTCAGGACATCTGTGTGTGGAACTCTGCACTACAGTTTTATTTTTTAACATGATGTTTGTATGAATTCCAAAATCCAATTTAAAATTAAGAAAATGTGTATTGGCTATTTTATGTCAAAGTGTGTATAATTTGTTATGACACCGTTTAGTGCAAAATCTTTTTAGTTAAAACAACCTCTTCTTCAAAACACCCAACAATCCTTAGTATAAAATTCAGTAATGGATTTAAACTCATCTCAGGGGCTGAAGAAAAACGTCTTTGTTATTGATGATCTAGTTCAGATTTTGTTTTGATGACATTTCAGATATAAAGGATTAGTCAACAGAGAAAAACAGATTTACCTTTACTCTTGTTGATGAATCTACGCGAGTAATTTAACTTTTGTCCATTCGGTAATACGTTTGCTGGAAAGCAAGTCAAGCTTTTGTCAGATCATTCCATTTAGCAAGTTTGTAGATATTAATTGTAATAGGAATCATGTTTGTAGTGTTCTTTTTTTCTGAACTAACTTAACACTGACCACAAAATGCTACCTTTTATATTGCAAAATGTCTCGACAATAAATGTTTTAAGTAAAATTATCCTCTCAGACACCAAACCGCAATCTTACCTTGGCGGCTTGAGCCGCTGTTGCTCTTTGGCCTGGGGTCTTCTTTTTGGTAATTACTTTTTTGTTCTTTCCTGCCAGCCTGATAGCTTTCCTGTCGGTCGACTATTAGCACATCTGCAAGCCATGTTGGTGGGTTCCGCTTGGTCAATCAAACGCACCCAGGTGTTTTGAGCGCAATCTTGACACGTTCACTTGCTGCTTTCAGGCAACAGTACAAAAAGGAAATTATATTGACACAAGGACTTTTCAATGGTGCCACTGCAAAATAAAATCTTGAATGGATCAGATAAATCAGTTGACAAAAATAGGGCAAACGAGACGTGGACAATGCCTGGGGCATTATACAGTTGCTTGAGCTTGCCCTGCATGCTGTACTGGGGTACACCATACTTGGGATGACTATGGCGTTCACTAAAGTCAAACAGTGGCTTTTAGCAGATTAGAAAATCCCAAGTTAAAGAAACCTGCTGATAAGAGGAAGAAAATACAATCACATTTTCCAGTTAAAATGCAATTGATCATCCGGGCAGCCCCGATTTGCCAGATTTCTTATAAAATTCAGATTCAGATTCAGATTCAGATCTACTTTATTGTCATTCTAGTACACGTGTATACAGAACGAAATGTCGATACATCCGACAAAGAGACCTAAAGACATTTTCGGTCAACATCCCTGTGAAGATTTCATCAAGTACTTACAAAGCATCAGCTCTGATTAGATAAGGGGTGTCAAACATATGTCCGCAGGCCAGATAAGACCCGCCAACGGATTTAATCCGGCTCATGAGGCAACGCGAGAGCAGCACGAGAAGAAAAAAAAAGCAGTGCATCATCTCATCTCATCTCATTAGCCGTACCGCTCATCCTCATTGGGGTCGCGGGGGGGCTGGAGCCCATTCCAGCCATCTCCGGGCAGTGACTTTTTAAACAATTTTAAACAGGTCCACCAGATGTCAAAACAGTGTTCAGACCCTTAGCATTATATTTTTTACAACTGTTTCTCCTTTTCATTGCGTTTTTCGGGCTATTTAGTACTCATTCATACTTTTTTTGTAGTTTTAAACTCTCATATTTTAATATGTTTTTGTTCTTTTTCATACTTTTGAGAATGTTTGAATACTATTAGAACTTTTCTTACCTTAGGGTACATTCACTGTTTTAACTTTCAGTATTCTTTTGCTTTTCAGTACTTTTTCATGCATTACAGCACTTTTCATACTTTTTTATACGTTTTCCTACTTCTGTGCACTTTTTCATACGTTTCACTAGTTTTTATACTTTTGTATATTTTGAGCCCTTTTTAATACAAGTTCATAATTATATTTAGAGAGAGAAAAAGCGAGAGAGAGCGATAACAAGAGCAAGGTAGATAGATAGATAGATAGATAGATAGATAGATAGATAGATAGATAGATAGATAGATAGATAGATAGATAGATAGATAGATAGATAGATAGATAGATAGATAGATAGATAGATAGATAGATAGATAGATAGATAGATAGATAGATAGATAGATAGATAGATAGATAGATAGATAGATAGATAGATAGATAGATAGATAGATAGATAGATAGATAGATAGATAGATAGATAGATAGATAGATAGATAGATAGATAGATAGATAGATAGATAGATAGATAGATAGATAGATAGATAGATAGATAGATAGATAGATAGATAGATAGATAGATAGATAGATAGATAGAAGCAATTCACCTAATGTACTATAGGTGGTTATGGAACTGATTAACCACAAAGATCGAGAAAAAAAAGTCTGAATTCCAAAGACCAGAAATAATTAGATCCTTAAGTATTCCACTATTACCTTAAGCAACCCAAACTCTATCTTTATGCCTTTACTTAAAGCGTTATCGCGAGCCTGAAGGCAACTACATCCATGACACATTCCGGGTGTCTGTCGAGGTTCAATAGCTCGCACTAATGAGGAGTCCGCGGGGGTTTTCCAGTCTGATTTATCTTTCGACTGGACCGCAAATCTTCTCGACGTAAGCAAACACGTCTCTGTTGGCATCAGTTGGCGCTGTTGTTCTCAGTACATTCAGTCAATAGTCTGCATGAATAGTGAGCGCGACGGACAGATGAACAAAACAGAATCGGGTCCGATCGATGCGTCCGCTGATGCTCACTAATACACATATAAGGAAAACGTTTATCTCAGGTGTGGCGTTCGGTGCTGCAGAAGATACTATATCAAGGGAAAGCGTCGCAGAAAAAGAACAAAAGGTGGGGTAAGCAAACGCTAGCATTAGCTAAGGTCATCAAGCATCCCGAGCAGGCTTTTATCTGAGCTCAGCAAAAGTTCTGATCGATCGGCCCACTGATTGTACGTCTGTCAGCCAGCCTGTCTGGCTTGCTACCTCTATGGCTACCCACCTACCCCAGACCCAGCCAAGGCCTCATCGATCAGCCCAGCAGATCAGTCAGGTTGATGCCTTTTGTGTGTGAGTGAAGTGAATAAACTGTTGGGCCAATCACAAAGGAAGTGCTGGAACGAGAAAACAGATTCATGGTCAAAATGAAAAATGGCAGACAGCATGAAGACATCCAAGAACAGAACCTTTCTGACTTAATTTGAAACGGTCTATTTCTGCATTGGCCTCTCAGAACAATCAAAGTACGTCACCTGGTCAGCAAGCACTAGACCACAGACCGGTATCGGGCTGCACAGAAAGGAAAAGAGAAATGCCTTGTGTTTTTGCAAATACTGTTTTTATTTGTGTATTCACCAAAAAAGAACTTAAAGTTTGGGTGTGCGTTATACATAAGGTTTTACAGTAGCTTTGAATAGTATTGTTTTGGGGGTGATGGACCCATGTGGAAGAAGTAGGAACTGGAAGCAGGGGGCTCAAAACGAGGGATGGTATTCAATAACAAAAGGAGGTACGAAGAGACAAACAAGGGTTCACAAAACAATGAAATTCACAAACAAAACAAAACATGAGAAGGTCCAAACCAGAAACAAAGACCAAAACCGGAAATGGAAAATACCAGGAACAAAGTAACAAACTAAGACGTGGGCATTAACCCACAAACAAAATGTCCAGACTATATACCAAAATCAACAGAAACAGAGCGGGTAAGGCAGTGGAATAAAAATGACCCCCTGACACATGCTGTACAAATATCATTATAAAGATTGAGGTTAATTGGGGACAGTTATGTTAATTTCAGGCCAACCTGTCCAGAGTTTTTAACCCACTTAATGCCCCCTTGTGGAAGGAGGAACACCAGACCCTATCAATTATATTACCTTATTTGAGCATTGATTCATCAGTTGACATGTACTGATCATACAGAAAAGGTATTAGATGTCATTTCATCATCACACTATTTTTCCTCTCGGTGCCACATTGTACAATGTTGTAATGGAGCATTATGTAAAGAGTTCAGCCCAGACAAAACATCCCAGGGACCAGAAGGAAAAGCTAGTTTTAACACATAGAAGATATAACGCTTGATTGTAATGTAGGAGAAAAAAAAACATTAAAAAGCCATCAACCAGCCTGAACCTAATCTGGACTGGAATATATGTTAGTTGACATTAATTTTCTTCGGGGAAAAAACAAGCAAAACTGCATTAACATAAATCACCAAATTCCTGTCATTTAATTTGTTTTCCACTCCTTTTTATCACCAATTCTAGTATAAATCCTCGACATGAATAATCACAGGCTATAAAATTTCCCACAAAACACAAATAACAGATCTCAGAAAAAAACATATTGAACTCATTCCTATTTAAAATACATTAAACAATCAAAAGCGAACCCCAATTTAAGATGGCCTGATGAAAGCCAAACCGACTTCACGTGATTGCCAACTTTCCTGACGAGCTGCGATCAATAAAGCTCTTTATCATGCCTATGTAGATCAAGAGCTTGGAGCTGAGTGGGCCTCACCCACTTAGGCAAGAAGAGAACATCTATTTGCAATCCCAAAGACTGATGACAAGCTCCTGGGATAAACACTCCGAGCAAGAGCCCATCCATCAGGGGACAGTCAACATTCCTCTTCGCTCCTTCATGAATGTGGACACGGGGAATGATTGCATGTACCGGAATGTATAAATTAACATGAACCGAATTGGCTGGGGAAAAGACTACAGTAATGCCTCATTTTTCGCAAAGGTTGTGTTCCAAGAAGGTCTTGCAATGGTCAAAACCTGCAAATGTAGAAACCATATTTTCTTTTTTATTGCATTTAGAGCGATTTGGATTTTAGGAAAAATGCAGATAAATGAGCATCAATTGAAATATTGTTTTTTGAAGTCGTTTTGGTTTTCCTGCTCATTTTGTTTTAATTTTATAAAATGACATTTATTCTACTGTCTCTGGTTAAAACTGCCTTTCATACATACTTTTGAGATATGGATTTTTTTTGTACTTGATTTGGGTCGCAGCTGGTAGTTATGGTGGGATGGTGGGTCCTCAAGTCAAGTAACATTAATTTGTATAGCTCTTAATCACAAGATGTCTCAGAGGACTGCACAGGATTACAATCACACCATCACCTGATCTTAAACTAACAGGTGGGCAAGGAAATCCTCAAAACCTTGGCATGAGGAAAAAAGGAAACATTGAGAAGAGGCCTCCCAAGTGATAATCCCCCTTCCAGGATGACCAGGGTGCAATAGATTTGGATTGGATAATAGTACACAAACATAACGAACATCAATAAAAGAGAACAGTCCGACCAGTTGAGAACCACTGCTTTAAAGAGGGGTCGGCAACCCAAATGCTGAAAGAGGGATATTGCACCAGAAAAACAGAAAAGTTTGTTTGGGGCCGCAAAAAAAGAAAAGCCTTATATAAGCGCTGTAAGGAAACATACTGATTCTATTTATTTTCATTGGAAAACGTTAAGAATGTGTCCTGTTTGTGCTCCTACAAATAAAAATAAAAACATAGTTTTCCATTATCAAAATTGCCTTCAGCGCAAGTTTAGCAGGTCGGGAGGTCCATCTTTGTTTTGAGCTTATCCACTGTTGCTTTTTAGAGAAACTTTAATTTGAAAAAGATTTGTGCATACGTAATGTAACTTCGTTAAGCTGTTTTACATACAGCTCAGATCGTAACGTCATTGACACACAGGCAGACAAAGGAAAAGCAGGCGGGGCAACTCTTTAGCCAATAAGAATACAGAACACATTGCACTTTGACAATTCTCTAAGTAGCAAAACCACAATAAGGAAACTGTAATACAGCAAAAGGATTATTGTATTAAGAATGTCAAAATTTGAGGTGGCGGGTTAACAGGCAAAGGGAATTCATTAGTACAGTACACCCACCGGGAAATGGTGATTCCGCCTTTTGACATTTTAGCTTTACAGGATGAAGTGATGTTTCTCCCAACTATACGACAAACAAAATATTTTGTGTGACGAAAAACGTACAAAATTCAAACTTTGCAGTGTTCATGCATATATAGAATTACATAAGACATACCTGTCAAATCACGTGCTTTTCCCATATTGTATTTGTTTTTGATCAATTGAAATTGTAAATACAGTATAACAATTTTTGTACGGGGAATATAGATAATGAAATTTGTTTTCTTCAGACCGAACTCGTTTTTTAGCATGTCATGAAACGAAGTAACATATTTGATGGCAACTATTAGATTTTTAAAATGTGTCACTGAATATGAAGTCAAAATTGCATTAGTTTTACAGCTACAATATCTATTTTTTTCATGACATCATTATTTTTATAATCACATTTTGCATTTACTTTTAATAAATGCACCTCATGCTTATAAATACATTTGAATAATGTATTTACCTATTTTTGTATTTACTTGATGTCTTAATGTATCCATTCATTCAGTTATACTTTTTCAACACTGTTCTAAGTGGTGTTCCGATTTATTGTTTACAGGGAGGCCTTGAGTCTGCCTTAATTTTATTATACCAGCAAAATCAGGTTTGATCCAGTCTTACAAAAAGTCTGTTGTGAAGCTTGGACTTTAACGTTCCTGTAAAAATCCCAACAAAGACGTAACCAAAGTCTATGTGTCTGCTCACTCCTTTCTAAATACTGTATGTATTTTGTTTTATCTTCCTTTGTTTTCTGGTACATGTAGCTTTCTCATTTTCTTTCTATTTTTAAAAGTCTTTGTTTTGAGAAATCGTTTGAAAATAATCCGGAAGCCTTGCAGTACTTGTAATGCATATTCAGAATGAATGACAAGAACAACAACAACGCTGTTTTTGAACAATTTGAAGAATATGGACGGTTTATGGTCTCTTTTGAAAAGTACATTTCTGACTTTTGGTCCCAAACTGAAATGATCACTGCAAGTGCTACTAACATTGATGAATCTGAGTTGGAATAGACAGAAATAGAAGGTTTTTATTCTTGCCTGTTTTTTTTTGTTTTTGTTTTTTGTAGTTAAATGCCTGCATATGAGTGTAGCATGTACATCTTAGCTGGAAAACAGGTGAGACAATTGCTTTGACAATTGTTTTAACTGGGTAGGTTTAGCCGTTTTTAAAAGTATCCATTGGGAGACGACCAGTTCACAACACTAAAACCTTTGCAAATTTGTATTTTACTTTGGCCATTTTCTAGATATTGTGAAAGAATTGTTAATGTTTGACTTCTCTTTCCAGAAGTCAAATCAATGATGTGCACACTCGCACGTTTAATTTCGGCTCTGATTTGAGTACACATCGAAAAATTGTATACATTTATATTGGGAAATTTCATTGGCAAACCAATGTGTCAATCATCATTTAAATCGGTAACTACTGGCTGATGATATTCAGACCTACTGGAGGCAATCTCCTTTTTATCAAACATACCCGTGTAAGCTAATACGGGCTTTGGCCCGTGAAATAAAAAGCCTCCTTTTGGCGGAAAGTAGCATCTACCATCTATACCTGCATGAATCAATCCGTCTAAATGAGAAGCTCCAATAGCAATGAAAGGTAACTCAAACGAAGGTTCTAAAAATAATTTCCTAAGCCAAGCAACGCCTCGAGCCAATACTATTACTGGTCCTCACCAGACTTATGAAAGGTGAAGCGATTAACAAACATTCACCAGCTTCCCTTCCTGTCCGCCATGTTGCTTGGATTTTAAAAAAAAAAGAGCTTAGACAGATTAGCCCCCTGGCTTGCATGCTATTATCATTAATCAGTGTGTTATTGACTGTTCTGTCCTTTCCTGTTTCAAGTTCAGGCCTCCCTTAATCCACACGTTCTGCCCAGAAGACACACACCATCGGGTCGAACTGTGGCAAACCTCGCGGGCGGCCATCGATCGCTTAGGCGCCGCTCCAACAGACGGACAAAAGATCAGTAAGCAGCTGATACGTGTCGAAAGAACGAACTGGAAAAAAGCTGTCAAAAATTTCAGGGTGTCAAAACTTGCTCTAGCAGGCCCTTTCCTTAAAATGTTGATTCGATTTTAATAGTAATGAAGCGACCAAATCGCTTTCTTTCAATACATGCACATCAAACCTCTAGTTTTCATTTAAGTACGATTAAGATTGAATGAGTTGGATTAAGACTTCAGTATGAAGAGCGTAAAGACACTTTACACCGATCCGTGAATTTCCTGGACTATAAACCGACCCTTTTTTTTTTAATCATGGGACTTATACAACAGTGTGGATAGTTTGCGGATGTTACTTCTGAATGTTCATTCAACCTTAATAGTGATGAATCCAACAAATCACATTCTTCAATACCACTTTGACGGTTATGCACAACAAAACCTCAATTTTCCTTTCAAGTAGGAGTGACATTGCATTCGACTGACTTAAAACTACTGTATTTCCCAGACTATAAACCAGGCTGGGGGCACGGCGGCTGGGTGGTTAGTACACAGCCCCACAGTGCGGTGGTCCAGGGTTCAATTACAGATCCCGGCTTCGTAATGCAAAATTAATAGGTGGGTCCAAATTCTCCCTAGGTATGAATGTGAAAGTGAATTGCCCATCACTGTGTGTCCTGCGACTGGACAGCAACCAGGTAAAGGTGTCCCCTGCCCACTGCCTGAACATGGCTTGGCACAAAAATAGACAGATAAACATTTTTTTCTAACCAAATATAAAGCAGTTTAGTGGAATTTACTTCCACAGCTAAGGGGACTGTAACTAATTAGAATGGAAAATAAGCGATGAAAACCACTTTTTATTTGGCAGAGAGATTAATGAACTGTTAAATGTTTTACAATCCACTCAAAGATATTCATATTTGATATTCAAGTTTAAAGTTTATGATTAAACTACTGTATTTACTCGTGAATCTGATCCATTTCTTTTGTGAACATAGACTGAGCTCTGAGGCTAACAGTCCAGTGTGGCTTATATCTATCAATGTTCGCTGTGATGTTGTAAAAGAGAATACTATAATACCTTGTTTATCCTGGTTAATGGGGATCAGAACCCCCCGCAAAATGCCAAAATGTGCGATGTGGCCTCCCGATTTTAACATACCCGCTGCCATCCCCTCAGAGCAATAATTGTTAGGCTATAATGGATTGCACAGTTGGTGTTCATTTTTGGCATGAAGAATGGAAAACCAAAATCTCCAGGCATGACACAAATTTGCTCTCTGGGAATAGTCCATTGGGGATAATGAATTGTGGCCAAATCAGTGCAGTTCATTTTAGCCCGGACACAATTGCATGCATAAGCAGCCAGAACAGAAAAGAAAAAAAGTCGACA
Source organism: Urocampus carinirostris (assembly GCF_059441175.1). NCBI lineage: Eukaryota > Metazoa > Chordata > Actinopteri > Syngnathiformes > Syngnathidae > Urocampus > Urocampus carinirostris. The sequence continues at coordinate 31,950,901 of NC_142359.1, read as the reverse complement.
AGGGATAATGGATCCCAGGCACAACCGTGCATTCGATTTTAGACGGGCCGGAATGGCACACCTCCCGACAAAATTGCCTTGCAGCAATATGGGATAGGGGATGACAGATCATGGCCATACAAGGGCAGTTAGTTTGGGGCAGAAACACAGTAATGTTAAAATAGAGTCACCAGGCCAGTCAAAAATTTACCCTGCGGGCTCCAGTTTACATGATTACGTGATCTGGGACAATGAACTATGGCCACATGAGTGCAGTTCACTTTTGGGTGAACAGAACTGCAAAACATAAACGCCAGACCTAACAAAAATGTGCTCTGCCGGCCACCGCTTGCAGCAACATTTGAAGAATACATAATCATCCTTCATTTGCTTGATTTACGGAGAAAGTCTTACTGCTTGGTCAATATGCCCCTTTCAAAATGCACCGACATTTTAAAGAAAAACAGGAGAAATGAAACAATGAACTTCTTTAGAGTTCCTCGCTCAACTTGTCGACGTTCACCTGCTTCAGGCTGCTCGGTCTTTCAACCTTACAACCCAAAACATTTTGAAAACACGCAGCGGAAAACCAAGACATTTTTACTGGTCTACCATCTTGTGGGAATTGATGTAGCCGAGCTTGTTTTTGCCGGAGTACAAACCATTCTGTCAGCTTCGGTGTGCCTGTCAAAGCGGACAGAAGCACGAGCAGGATGTCGAGCGTACAGAAATCACGGCAGTCCGCCGGGACGGCGTGTCGCATTGAGCGCATGTCATGATACTACGTGGGTGGTGGGTCTATTTAGGGCACCCCCGCTGAGCCAAAATTCTATTCAGAGTACTTAATACTTCAGAAACCCCTCGCTACTTCGCGCTTCCTTTATCGGGGGTTCACACCTTTGCCGATTTTGATTTGAACTTTCTTTATTGTTATTGATAACATTGTATCACACATTGTGTTCTGATAGCAGACAACGGGGTCGGATTAGGGGTTGCTGTGTGCTAGGTGGGAGTGAGTTTCTGTGTTATAGGGTGGTGTATGCTGTCAGTCAAACAGTGGGTGGCCGCTGCCTCCCAAAAGAAGCTGGGAAGCATAGCGACCGCTAGCCTTTAGAGGCTTGTTACATTAAAAATAAATTAATTAAATCGGACTCTGATGAAAGTCAGAAGAGCATAAAGAAATGATCATCACCAGTGGGTGCTCCGAGATCATTATCGGGTTTGAGAAGCGACTGAGGCGGCGTCGGGGGGGATAAGCAAGAGCGGTGCAACTGGTCCAGCCTACTGCTATGGCTAGGCTCCGTAGCATTCCTAACAAGCTCCTCCCACGGTGCCTATATTTCAGCAACACTGAACCCATTACCCGCAAAGCGAATGACCTGGAGCTACAACTCGTGGGAAAGCGCTACATTCGGTATTTTAATCATTGCATGGATTTGGCTCAATTCGAGGACACCCGATCCCAGTGCCCTGCTATCCAGACGCTCTCTAAATTGCTTTCTTATACTGAAAGGAGAAGCCCTCCAATTTCATTTTAATATTTCTATAATGATAATAAAAACATTCACTGAACTGCAAATACGCGTTGTGTGTCTTTATTTGTAGCTCTTAAGTTGTTATTTTGTGACAGTCGAATACTCTCAGTGGGCAATGACGTCATCTTGAGGTAAGTTTGCACCTTGGGGGCGCTATTAAAAATATGAAGCTACTTCTCGGATTTTCACTTTTTGCAAAAACTGAGGGATCTCTATTCCCCAAAATAACATGTTACAAAATATTTCATGTGCCTGGAGACTTGAGAAATTTCGTCTCAAAGCTGACCCATCTGGCTTGTTTCTTCGAGAGCTATGAGGTCATTGAAGGAACACAGTGTTTCAAATTAGCTTATCCCATTACACAACTTGTAAGGCCAGCTCTTAAAGAGACAGGGATTGTTGTGAACAACGATTGTATACAGCTTATTTCGTCTTAGAGGTAGGTATATGTGGCTTTTCGGGGGGTGTTTTTCCGCATGTGTTGCAGTTGGTAAAATTTTGTCGGACTGGCTCCTCGTTAGCGTCCAGGCTACAGAGGGCTTTCCTATTTTGTTTGCTACCAGTTGGAACTCGTTGGCTACCCACCATGTTTTGTGTGGCAGGCTAGCCTGGCATGATTTTTGATCGGCAAGCCTGGCGTTAGCGCCGGTTCTGCCGTGTACATTCATTCATTTCATTCCCGGACAGCTTCGTGTTTATTGCCGTGGTTGTTGCTGCTTTTCCTTGTTGGTTCCCGGTTAGCCTGGCTACTCACTGCGTGTATTTTTGGTTCCATCACCTGCCCGGCTGTCTTTAGCTGAGGCTGCGGGCGCCTTTCGTTGATCGGTCCCCCTGTTGGCAACACTGGGTTTTTTTGCCAGTTAGCCCCTTTTTGGCTGCTCGCCTTTTGTTGTACCATCACTGCATCATCAATATAGGACACAACACGTAGGCATTCTTTACAAAAAAATAGCAAAACTTTGCTAGTTTTCCTCCATTGACATCACAGTTCAGGTTGATCGGAACAAGACAGGCTGTTACCGAGACTAAAAGTGAGCAAACTGCACCATTTCTCATCAAGCCTTTCACAAGGTTTTTAGGGAACCAGATGAGGAAGATGGCCAACCATTAGGTCAAATCCCTGTAAGTGCGGCTCATGTTATGTAAAATACATACAAAGCTCTTGACCTACAACTATTCAAAAAATACGTTTTCTATGATAGTTCAAATATTGTTGCTTATTATTGCTTATTATTATTATTATAGTTTTTTTTTCTTAATGAATTAAGTTTTTTACCACCAAGAGGTGCAAAATAATACACACTGTCCTTTTAAGTAATGTAGGCTTTCAAAATTGAGAGCCAGATCAGGAAAATGAGCCATATTGTCAAAAACACAGCACTTTCAAAAACATATTACCCAAAAAAAACGGAATAACTACATAAAACAAGTATGTTTCCGTTACCCATAATGCATCTATAAGACCGCAAAACCACAACAAGTCATTACTTAAACATTGTCTCTTTGTGAACAATAAAGCGCATTTAAGTAAAGATTCAACTTGTTTTCATCTGCAGAACCACAAATTAGTACTCAATGATTTAAATACAAATTCTTAACGATTAGATCAAATTTGCCGGAAAAGAAAAATCAGCACGAGTCATCTCTGCATGGATCGTTACCGACATTTTCGAACATTAAATTGATGACAGGGAGTGGATGAATGTGCATTTTTATTTTGACTATTAAAACTGCTTGCTAACGTTCCTTTAGGGTGTACTCGGTGATAATTCAATTTAGATGCGGGCTTCCTGAACGCATAACGGTGAGCGTCCATCTGCCTGGTAAATAAAATAAACCTGATCAATAATCTCAAGGCAATGAGATTGTCTAGTATTGGTTGGCTAGTTTTATCGTGTGTGATACACAGAGGCGTATTAGCGTAACCATGTGAGCATTTAGCGAAGTTGTGTCGCCTCCCCCGGCTTATTGACTGCAACTGTTTACTGTGTGTGCTCGATATACACTTGCAGCCTGTTTAAATAGATAGAGATAATCCATGCAAATGTAAAGGAGGGAAGCAGGGCTGCTTCCATCACAAGTCATTTAGTCGCCTGTGAATCGGAGGTAGGTGTTAGCATGATGATATAAGGCTTACTAAAATAGTATTACTGTAATTCCTCGCTATTTTACGCTTTGTAGCCTCAATGCATCAAGACTTGAAACATATTCCACGATTCTCGGAGTGCATGTTGCTGCGAGCGGGGACTGGCAGAGCACACTTTTGTCTAGCCCGGCGTTTTTTTAATCTATTATTTCGGCCTAAAATGAACTGCACTCTGCCAGCCGCAATCCAGTATCCCCAAATTCCATATTGCTGCCCGCGGGGATATAATTTAGAGGGAAGATCCTATGCTTGGACCCGAACCCCACCCGGGCCTTGAATGTCAATCATCAACTCAGGCTTGTGTTGAGCCGGGCTTCTTTTTAGCTTTTTTTTTTTCCAGTGGCGAGTCGTCCAGCGATAAAAACAGCTAGTCCTGCAGTTTAAGGTCCATCATATGCTCAGCTAGCTTGTCTCTTATCACCCCGTCCTCCAAATCTTTGGAACTGCAGAGGCTGCCTAAGCCCGAATGGTTGGAGAAGTAATGGTAGACCGACTCACTGGGCCACTATCGATGCTGCCAGAAGATAATCCGCCGCACCATGACACTCTGGAGCGGAAAAGTGTCTGGAGAGATATGCAATACAGTCGACAAATTTCCTGGTAAGTCGGAGGCTTCAAAAGATGTGTTGGCCTTAACTGCACAGGCTATGGATTAGCATTGTCTGCCTTCGCGCATCGCTAGCTTCGAAGAGCTTGATGGTTTCAATAAAATATTCAAAAGATCCTAACCGGAGGGGCCACGGGACTGGCGGCGCGGCAGGTAGGGTGAGAAACGGAAGAAAGGATATGAGGGGAAACTCCATCCAATGTTATGTTCAATAAGGAACTTGGAAACTGGCTCTGTGCTCGCAGTCTTTTTTTTTACAGTAGCCATTCTTTTCACAACATTTTTTGGCCTCAGCCCCTCAATTCAAGTTGTCAGGCTCTAATATAATGTAATAGTAGTTATTTCCATCCATCCATCCATTACCTGCAACACTTATCCTCAGTAGGGTCGCGGGGGTGCTGGAGCCCATCCCAGCCATCATTGGGAAGTAGGCAGGACACCCTGAACTGGTTGCCAGCTAGTCACAGGGGAACACAGGGACAGACAACTCACTTGCTCATTCACACCTAAAGATAATTTTGATTGACCAAATAACAGGACATGCTTGTTTTTGAAATGTGGGAGGAAACCGAAGTGCCTGCAGGAAACCCCATGCAAGCACAGGGAGAACATATGAACTCCACACGGGGAGGCTGCAGAAGCTGGACTTGAAGCCTGATCCTCTGCAACGCAGGGCTGCGCGCTAACCACCTCATCATTTTATGCATCTAAATTAAAACCTTTGCATGAGTTTTGGTGATAAATTTATAGTTTTACCCCTTAACTTCGACAACCAGCATTAGCCTGTACACATAAACGGAAGATCGCCTCCTGTAGTTACGAATATTTTCAGCCAATAGTAACCAAATTCAATGATGACTGACACATTGGTTAACCAATGAAAATTCAAATATAATTTTATGCCATTTTCCCGGACATGTATTCTAATCAAAACGAAAATAACGTGGGCACTAGCCAAGGCAATCCATGATTCATTTTTACGCACCATTATTACGTGTGAGTGTGCACAATCTTTCTCTGACTTCTGGAAAGAGAAGTCAAACATTTACAATTTTTCACGATATGTAAAATAATGGCCAAAGTAAAAGACACATTGGCAACATTTTTAGTGTTGTTGACTGCTTGTCTTCAAACGGCCACTTTTGGAAGCGCTTAAACATACCCTTTGAAAAATGTGTTAAATACAATGTTTAGTTTTTTCACATTGTGATATGATTTGACAAGGTACCAGGTAGGCTTCAGGCTATTGTCTCACCAGTTTACCAGATAGGATGCCCATGCTATGCTCATATACAGGCGAGAATAAAAACCTTCCATTTCTGTGTTCCAACTCAACTTTAGTAGCACTTGCAGTGATTATTTTAGTTTGGGACACAACTTCAGAGTCTTACATTTCAAAATAGACCAATATATATATATATATATATATAAAATATATTATAAAAAAAATTCCTTTGTAAATGTTAAAACGTCAAACTGAAGAACAACAGTGCCCAAGAGCTCAATAAAAGTCAATCTAACCCAAACCTGGCATTATAAGAAATTTCCTTTGTAAATGTTATAACGTCAATCTGAAGAACAACAGTGCCCAAGCGCTCAATAAAAGTCAAAATAACCCAACCCTGGCATTATAATAAATTTTCATTGCAAATATAAAAAATAAAAAAAAAGCTAACTAGTCCTGAAAAAGTATATCGAACAACCATTGATGAAGAGTTTTGGACATGTGTATCATCGCCACCTAGCAAATGAGCTTATGTCAATGGAACAAGCTTCTCTACGGTTGATTCTACCCCGAAGACCAATTTGACAGTGTTCATTAAATGTCTAAAGCATCTTTTGAAGTGTTTTACAGCACAAAAAAATCAATCAACGCTCATTTTACAGTTTCTCGGAGGAGGGTTAAAGATCCTCGAATTCAGCCAAAGTTACTCTTAATGCTTATGAGTGTAATAGCACAAACTGGACGTGTCTGTTATATACACACCATTTGGCTCATTTAAAGCCTTAATGTGGGATTTTTTTCTCTCTTCCCGTCACACCTCCATCTCTCCATCTTCTCGCCCTTTCGCGCCACTCTCATCATCAGCATCGGCATGGCATCCAACTCCAAAGTCTCCCTAATTTCTGTCACGCTAATTGGAGCTGACAGACACAGCTAATGACGTGCAGATAATCTGCTGCATCTGACTAATTATAATTCCCATTAGCTGCAGATAATGCTCATTAGATTAACTTTCTCGTGGAGAAATTGGAAATAATAGACTGGGGCCGAGCAACTTTTTTTTCTTCTCGGTAAATGACGAACGGCAGCAGAGCATGCGTTTGATAAGATTTTGGTATTCCCCGTGGAAATAAATGCACCACCTGATCCAAACACTACGTGGCTTGAATGGAAGCGGAGGATGGGATGGTAATGGGGCGGGAAAACAAGGACACAAACAAACAAAAACAACAATTAAAACGTTGGCAATGCCGAGGAAAAGTAACCCTTTTTAGTCTGCTAGCAGCATTCTGATGAAACTCTAAAACAGCGTTTCTCAACTGGTGGGTCAGGACCCAAAAGTCGGTCGCGGGCCCCTTTTTCCGTAGATCACGGGCCTTTGCCCGGGCAAAATAATGCTGAGAAAGGAAAAAAATAACCGAGTGTAACTAATTCCATGTTTTTGTAGTTTTTCTATAGTATTTCTGTAGTATTACTCTAGTTGTATTTTTGAAGTATTTCTACAGTAGTATTTTTGTAGTATTACTATGGTATTTTTTGTAGTATAACTGTAGTATTTTTATCATATTTAGTAGCATTTCTGTAGTTGATATGTGTAGTTTTTCATTAGTGTTTTGTAGTAGTCAAGTAGTTGTATTTTTGTCGTATTTCTGCTGTAGAGACTTAGTTTATAGCATTTCTTTAGTATTTTCGTAGTTGATATTTTTGGTAGTATTTTTTAGTATTTTTTAGTATTTCTGTCGTGTACTTTTGGATTATAGTATTACTACATTTGTATTGTTGTAGTATTGTGGTTGTATATTTTTCATATTACTATAGTATTTTTATAAAATTACTGTAGTTATATTATTGAAGTTTCAGTGATTGTATTTTTGTATTGTAGTATTATTGTTGTATTTTTAACTTAAAATATTACGATAATATTTTTGTAGTATTACTGTTGTCATGAAACGGATCGGGAAGCAGGAAGTAGGAACTCATTTGCGTAGACGTCCTCACACTTTAATTGAGAAAGAAAAGTTGTCCAAAACACAAACGAACCAGACCAAAAAACAAAACGGGTCAAACACAGGCAAAACTATAAACTAGGCATTTCCACAGTTAAACAGAACTTGCAGGAATCTCTCAGAATGTTACACCGGAGTGCCACAAAGTCCAACAAGCACAACAAGTATAACCATGCATAAACAAGTTTTCAACAACGATCTGGCCAAGCGCAGTTCAAAAGTCTAAGTACCCACAGGAGTAATCGGAAAATGCGAGTCAGCCAGTGTCAAGGGGCGGTGCCAGCTGGGCATCATGGCAACCGTCCAGAACCTGACAAATATATTATTTTTTGGAGCATTTCTGAAGTTTTTCTGTAATTTTTGTATTGGTCACTACAACCATCCATCCATTATCTGCACCACTTATCCTCAGTAGGGTCGCGGAAGTGCTCGAGCCCATCCCGAATATCATCGGACAGTGGGCAGGGCACATCCTGAACCGATTGCCAGCCGGGATCACCCGCTCAGGATCACCATTCCGTTGCGCTCTTCTGACAGATTGATTGATTTAATTCATACATTTTTTTCAATGTGACAAGCCGCTAAAAGCTAGCAGTGACTTTGCTTCCAAGCTTGTTTACGGAGGCAGCGCAGACAGTAACACCAGCCTTTCACAGTCGTGCACACAGACAATCACACCCACCCAACACAGAGTTCCCTTCCTAAACTGTCTAACAGAACACAATACACGATACAATGATTTTTATGACAATAAAGACGAAATAAATTCAATTAAAAATCCGCTAAGGGCTGAACCATTGATTACTAAAGAGCAGAATAGCGAGGGGTCTCTGTATATACAAGACGATATTATTTATAAAATGTATGATTACATCACAATGATATTTGTTCACTGCATTCTATGCTTGTCCGGAAAATATTTGTCTGTTCGAAATAAGACTGTTTTATTTTTAGTCCGGCCAAAGTTTGATAGTTGTATTTAAACCCTCATTTACTCTTCAGAGGGTTTGACTTTTCCTCTCACCCGTTTTCCGATGCAGACTCATCAAATTGCCCTTCGGGAGAAGCATCGACGACGTTTCAGACTGTGAAAATGAAAAGCCCGTGATGAAAACGAAAGCAGATTATAGCACAGAGTGGATGCGCTCTACCTTTCGCTGCGACGGGACAAAAAAAGAAATGCTCGGACGTGCTGTGCGCTACGTATTCATATTCTGACTGCTCCCTGGGGGGGCCATGATAATCCGCAGTGTGCCCACTGTATGTTGTTACTTTTAAGTAAGTGGATAACAGCAATCTGACAGCGACATTAGCGCAAAAAAGGAACAAAAGCATCTACTGTTTTAGATGGATATTCGTTCGCAAAAAGATGTGGGCTAATTGTTTGCTAAAGCGCAAAAAAAAAGCGAGGGCATTGATGTTTTCGCCAAGGGGCGGAATCGTTTTTTTTAAAACTTGCCTGACAGATCTATTCATTTTGGTTAGAACATACAGCGTTGATGTCCTTCATCAAATTCTCAAAGGCAAAAATCGGACCTTTTTAAAGACAAAATAATACTCTTAGTCAAAATTAGAATAAACAGCACTTTGCTGGTCATATTGCTCTACTACACTTAATTTCACCCCCCTCACTTAACTAAATGTACTGTTATGTCTCGTTACATCAACAATACATTTAGATATAAAACAGCATTAGATTTAGAAAAACAACTTGCTGTCAATAGAGAAGGCCATTCAGTTGATAACTTAACACTAGCGACTACTGAATTCCCTTTATACTTATCAGCCTCATTGCGGGTGAAAATGATCCATTATCGCTAATTGTAAATTACTGTAAGTATGGGGCAGCAATCGCACCCCCACCTCCTCGCTTAATTGATGTAATGTATTGTAATGCCTTGCTACTTTTTGGTTCGTACTTCACGGCTGCAGAACAACACAAGATGAAAAATGTTCTGAGATAATTTACCCCTGATCGCATATTTCTTCGAGCAGAAGCTAGCAGAGCACATTTTTGTTGGGCCTGGGGTTTTCTGGGGACCTGTTCTGTCCACCAAAAATGAACTGCACTTAAGCGGACGTAATCCGTTATCCACGATCGCTTATTGATGCAAGCAGGGACCACCAGAGCACAATTTTGTCAGGCCTGTGGCCCTTTTTTGCTGTTACCGTCTTTTTGCCTAAAACGGACTGAACTCATTCTACTATACATCAGCGAGCAAGGACCGGCAGAAGGCACTTTTATCAGGAGGCGTGCCACCGTGAACAGCCTAAAATAAACGGTACAGTTGTGGCCGCAATTCATTATCCTTGATCGATTACTCCTAAAAACAGGGGCCGGCAGAATATTTGTTTGTTTTTCAGTTCGGGCAGCTGAAGCCTAGTGGCTCTTTTTTCTATTGTTTCCGTCTACAACGAACATCACATGTGCAGCTGCAATCCATTATCCGTGTTTGACTGTTGCAGCAAGCTAGGGTTGCTGAGCACATGTTAAAATGGGGTGGGTTAATTTGCAGATCTTTGTGTTACGGGTCCAAGACTACACTGAGTACCACAATATTAATTTAAAAGTGGTCAAAGTCTCACAGGCAGGGTTTCTGTAAAATAAAGAGATTATGTGTTGGAATGAGGCTGTGTGAACAAGTCTTTTTGCCTCCATTCACCTAAATAATTTTATTTACAATAATCAATAACAAACATTCTCCGTAGAAAAGTCAAATATCCAAACAAGGTAGCCATACACAAAACTGTCAGGTTCTACATATGTTCATAGAGAGCATTTTTATAGTCTTACAGGTATTCAATAAATGTAAAAATGCATACTCATCTGTAATTACTCTTTCAATTCTCACCTCCAAAGTATCATATATTGATGAAAGGACACAGGACCATATTTGTTGTTCAAAGACACGCATACGATTAAGGTGAAACTAAATTGGCTACTTAGTGAACTCTTTTTTCAATAGACCCATCAAGTGCTCAGACAACCATTCTTATTGTCAGTGATTAAAGTAAACATTTTGAATTAGGGAGCACGTGAGATACCATTTTGACCGCTAGCCGCTAACACGTTAGCCACTAGCACGGGAAAATCACAGATCTTTTAACAGTCTAAAAATTCAAAACAAATCACCAGTTATTGACATTTGAATTGTCAGAAATAATACTACATACATGCCAATACTTTTGGTGTAAAGTTTTAGTGTTAAAACAACAGAATAACCTGTAAAATATAGGGATTGTGTATTGGAATAAGGTTGTGTAAACCACTCTTCCTTTCTCCATTCACTAAACTGATTTGGGCGGAAGAGACTCACGCCATAAAGCACAGCAGGGAACAGGGACCTCGCAGAGGTTCCTATCCCCATGACAGCTAACTGCAGTAATACTGTAAATATTCTTTGGATTTCAACCATGTGATGAAATAAACAATAAAAGTTGTGTTCCACATATTCTAAAATAAAGTGCTGACATAATAATAAAACAGTTCTCCCACTCATTTATGAGGGTATAACATTCGCATATTTGCATAGGATTTGTGACAAAAAATGTGATTTTGGCAACACAAAAGCACAAAAAAACGCATTTTGGATTTTAAGTATTTGTTGTTGTAATCATTGTGTAAAACTGAAAACATTTTTCATGAGCAAATTTTGGTATGTGCAATGTGATAACCATTTTTGGTTATTTTATCTCGTTTAGTATTTAGTATCAATATTGTCACATGCCGCTGGCCGTCAATGCCATAATCCGGCTCATCTCTGAAGACCTGTATGATGCTTTGCACAGAAAAACAACAGCAAATGTGTCACGGTTCCCATGGCGCCCAATTGGCCCCGCTCTTGTGCCGCCAGCTGCGGCTCGTTGACAGATTGGCTTCCCTTCTATTTAAGCTCAGTGCTCTAACTCACCCTTTGTCAGTCCATCAACAAACTTCTGCACCCGCAAGACGTGGGTTTTTGACTCTGTCCGGTTTCCTGCCAGTGTTTCCTGTCCGGTATCGTTCCCGTCATTTTTTGTCCAGTTTGCTATCGATCTTCAGTTTCGTTCCCGTCCAGTTTGTCCTGTTTAATTGCGATCTCCAGTGTCTGGTATTGTTTCCATCAATCTCGTCCTGCTTGTTATCGGACTCCAGTCTCCAGTGCCTGATATCAATCCTGTCAGCCCCGTCCTGTCCGGTATCAACCCCATCTGTCCGATATCTGCTTGTGCCATTGGTATTGATCTCGTCGGCCTCTGGCTTCCTGTCATTCCACGCCAGACTGCTGCCTTACGTCTTCCGCCCAACGATGGCCGAATCACTGGCATTTGGGTTAACGTGTATGACTGCCCCATTTCCCGTAAATAAAGCTTGCGTGAGAAACGTCACGCTTCTGGGTTCTCCTCCTGTTCCAGTTCTTGACAAAATGGATGATGGGGGTACTGTATCTGAGTTAGATCATAGGCTTTTCCTGCTACTGGTAACCATAGAAACTATTACTACCTGTTTCGTGCGGGGGAGAAAACCCCCACCTCTAAGAAACGGCTTGGGAAGGGCACCGCCAGGCTCTACTTGCCCAAGGCACTCCACAGGAAGTGGTGCCCCTACGACACAGGTGGTTAGGGGATCCTTGAACGTGATAATGCTTAAGAATTGTTATTATTATAAACAAAACAATTTATTTGATAATCTGGATTTATTTTTTTATTTTTTGCATTTTAATTAAAACAAAGTATTCCTTTATCCTACTATTGTTTACAAGAAAACCAAGTTAAGGGAAAATCAGTTGAATGAGAAAAATAAGAAAATGAAATGAAATTAAATGAAATGATCAGCTTTTATATAGCGCTTTTCAAGTCAATGAAGACTTCCCAAAGCGCTCTACAATGTGATCCAAAATTACCCTTTCACACACACTCACACACCAATAGCAGCCGTGCAGCCATGCAAGGTGCCAACCTGCTTATTGGGGGCATTAAGGCTTTAGTGTCTTACCCAAGGACACTTTGACATGTAACACGGAGAAGCCGGGATTCAAACCTGCGATCTCTTGATCCTAAGACAAGCTCTCTACCTCCTGAGCTAATGCTGCCCCAAAAAAGAAATAATACTTAAAATGAGTTTGATACAATTTTATTTTATTGCAATGTATAATAGAGGGAATGGTAAACAAGTTTAAATTCAGACACACATAATAGTAAAACTGGCTATGTAGCAAAAAATTGGACCAGTCCTTGCCATAAAAACTCCAGAGACGGAAACGACTCCCAGTCTGCTTTTGAGATGAGCCCGACTTAAGTGGGGGAAAAACCTCTCGGACGGCCTGCTGGCAGTAAAGCTGCAGTACTCCCTTGTTTGCGAAAAAGTGTCAACAAAAAGTTACATTTACAAAAGCGACTCGAATCCAAATACGTAGTGGGGGTCAAAATAATGTGCGGGCACAGATGGATAACCGAGTTGTTCTGCCAAAATGAGCCCACTGGCAATTGTTGATTACTTCAAACATTTTAGAAGCACTCAGAATTCGACCGAGAAAGTTTGAGGCTAACAAAAAACCCTAAACATCAAAGCCTGATGTAACTGTAACACCTTAAAAAGAAATAGATAAATGAATGGCTCAATGTGAAGCATTTCTAACCCGTCACCCTAAGGACATTGGGGCCCCTGCACAAGCGTCCCACTAACACTCGAAAATGCAGCTGTTATTTTTATGCCAACCCGACCACCTCCTATGTTGAATATGAATTGGATTGGACCAAAGAGGACATTAGATATTTTAACTCATTCACTTACTAAAATGCAGTAAAGTGCACTCGGGAGGCAGGTGAAGCTGGTGAATCATCATGGAAATAGAACGCTGAAAATATATTTGATCTTATATTTTCCACATTAAATTTCTTTCTAATTTAACTTCACAATTTTTAGTTTTTTTAGGTGAATTTTCATGTGATATTATAAAAAGTATTAATAAGATTAGTATATAATGTATTACTGTGCTGAGCATCTACAGATGAGTGAGGCTTGCAGTTCCCTTGCCTCATGGCAGAGGGCGATAAAGAGACAAAGGTTCCTGACACAATAGCCCCAAACAATGGGATACGTGATAGCTAGCTAACCGCAAGTCAGAACATCACGTATTTGTTTCTTATTGCATGCAGTTTTTTTCATAGTGGAGGATTACCTATTCATTAATGCAGTGCAGTTTATTTATAAGATAAGGGGGGAATTGAACTTTTTTTCTGTGCTAGAGCTTAAAGTAATGCTCATTAGTCGCTGGGGTTACGTTCCAAAAAGAACCCATGCGAGGCAAAATCCGTGAAGCGGAAACCCTTTTTTTTTTACAATCACTATACAATTAAATAGTCCATTCACTCTACACTGAAACCAAAGAACAAACCCTTTTTACGGGCTCGAGGTTTATTTAACCAAAGGTTATTTCATATATTTATTTTCTTTACAGATAGGTACTGCACCGTCAAATAATAATAAACGGGGTGACTGTTTAGCCAATCAGACAATCAGAATGCAAAACACAATGCGCAATGCATATCCATGAAGTAGCATAACCGTGAATAGTAAGTTGCAATATAGCGAGGGATTACTGTATATATGGATTTCTTCCTCTACCAATTAAATAATGAATAAGATGTAGGTTCAATTATTTGTAAATCTGCCTAAATAGTTTTTTCATGGATATACAGCCATTGAGGACAGAACAACTAAGATTGATCTTTGACATCTGTGGTTGTCTATTGCACCAAATGAGTTAAAGATGTCTATTCTTGCCCAATCATTATGGCGCTGGGTATTCAACTCATGGAGAATATGTACTTAGAGCAGTGTTTTTTTTTAACAATTTTTGAGCCAAGACACATTTATTTCATTGAAAAACCACGTGGGACACCACCAGTCAGATTTATTGCATCTCTGGTACATGTAAATCCAAATGAAAGATAATTTTCGCAAGACCGTACAGGCACACAAATTGGATACTTTCCCATGCCACACTACGACATTTAATCACTTTTGTGGCGCAACACAGTGGTAAAAAAGCACTGGCGTAGAGGCTTTGATGATCAAGCGAGACTTAAAAGGGGCAGTTTCAATTCATAAAAACTCGGGCTAAATCCCAATACTTGCCCTTCTCCTCCATTTTGCTCCTTACTCCAGCGATAATCGCTCATGAAGACTGTTCCATTCCTATTCAAAGTGTAGAAAAAGGGTAAAGAATAATAGACACAAGCTTTCTTTAGTGAAGATAGGTGGTGAGGGGGCCTAGTTTCTCACTGGTCAACGCACACTCCATAACCAGGTCCACTCTGTCTCCATTACTTTTTCTGTCTTCTCCATTTTCTCCGTTATCCTTGGCGTCCAGTCAACGTCTGTTTTACCCCCGTTTGAATTTCGTCTCGGCTCGACCTTTGACAAACGCTGCGGGATAAGTCGGAGAAGGAATAAGAGCTCAAGCGACTGCGACGAGCTTCCAGCCGGTGAAGAAGACGGCAACTGTTCTGTGTTAGCATGAGCAGACAGAAGGTTAATAACACAAGGCCTATCCTGACAAAAGGAGATTCTTCTTTTTTCCTTACCGGTTAGTAGGATGGATGGAAAATGCTGATCCAGCACTTTTGGCTCCCGAGAATCCATCAAAAACACAGAGGAAGAGTGTGGAAGTAATTAGAGCCGAGGCTTTCCGGCTGCCCTCATTTATGACTCCTCCCTGATTCTCTGATGAATATCCAAGTTTAAAACGAAAAAGTATTAAACATCCTCTTTCGGTCTATTTTTGGTGGCAAACATTATCTTTTTTCCAGGTTATTTTTTGTGTTATTTTATTAGCTTTTATGTTGTTTATCACCAAGACCAAAGCGAGGGTGATAATATTCATTTGGGATCAAAGAATATATATACAGTATATATACAATATATATACATGTATATTTATATATATCTCATCTCATTAGCTGCACCGCTTATCCTCAGTAGAGTCGCGGGGGTGCTGGAGCCCATCCCAGCAATCATCGGGTAGTGGGCAGGGGACACCCTGAACTGGTTGCCAGCCAATCGCATGGCACACAGGGACAGACAACTCGCTCGCTCATTCACACCTAGGGACAATTTGGACCGGCCAATCCAACTGAAATGCATGTCTTTGTAATGTGGGAGGAAACCGGAGTGCCCGGAGGAAACCCACGCAAGCACGGGGTGAACATACAAACTCCGCACAGGAAGTCCGGTAGCTGGATTTGAACCCACAAAGGAGACCTTAGAACTGTGCCGCACACTTGCTAACCACTGCGCCGCCATGCTGCCCTATTTATATATATATGTATATATACTGTATATATATATATATATATATATATATATATATATATATATATATATATATATATATATATACAGTATATATACATATGTATACAGTTTATACACACACACACACACACACACACACAGAGAGAGTCACTGGCCACTTTATTAGTCACACTATTCTAGTAACGGGTTGGAACCCCTTTTGCCTTCAGAAATGTCTCAACTCTCCGTGGTATAGATTCAACAAAGCGCTGGAAGCATTCCTCAGAGAGTTTAGTCCATATTGACATGATGGCATCACACAGTTGCAGCAGATTTTTTAGCTGCACATGCATGATGCGAATTTCTCGTTCCACCACATCCCAAAGACGCTCTATTGATTCTATTGATTGAGATCTTGTGTACAGTGAACTCGTCATGTTCAAGAACCAGTCTGAGATGATTCCAGCTTTGTATGACATGGTGTATTATCCTAATGAATGGAGCCTTTAGAAGAACAATACTCAAGTAGGCTGTGGCATTGCAACAAT
This sequence comes from Urocampus carinirostris, assembly GCF_059441175.1. Lineage (NCBI taxonomy): Eukaryota > Metazoa > Chordata > Actinopteri > Syngnathiformes > Syngnathidae > Urocampus > Urocampus carinirostris. The sequence goes on along the minus strand of NC_142359.1, from coordinate 31,934,577 downwards.
GGACAATTAGTACCAAGGAGCGCCAAGAAAATATTCCCTTCACCATTAAACCTCCACCACCAGCCTGAATTGTTGATACAAGGCAGGATAGATCCAGGTCAAACCTGTCTGGCCATTCTCCTCTGACCTCTTGCATCAACAAGGTATTTCCGCCTACAGAATTGCGGCTCACTGGATATTTTTTCCAGATCATTCTCTGTGAACTCTGAAGATGGTTGTGCACGAAAATCCCAGTAGATCAGCAGTTATTGAGATGGTCAGACCAGCCCTTTTGGCACCAACAACCATGCCACGTTCAAAGTACAGTGGAACCTCGGTTCTCGACCATAATCCGTTGCAGAACCCTGTTCGAAAAACGATTTGTTCATTCACCGATCCTAGCGTCCTGCTATCCAGACGCTCTCTAAATTGCTTTCTTACACTGAGAGGAGAAGCCCTCTAATTTCATTTTAATACAGTGGAACCCCATTTCTCGACCATAATCCGTTCCATTTCTTTGTATGAAAACCGATTTGTACGATCACCGAAGCCGTTTTTTCCCATTAAAAGTAATGTAAAATTGTTTTAATCCGTTCCAACACCCTGAATGCTTACCATTAACGTAAACATGAAGCTAACCCAGGCTAATCGTACGTTCGCGTATTATTGTATTGTTCTCAGCTCAGGGATGCTGCTGGAAATGTGAATTTCCCTTAGGGGATGAATAAAGTATCTATCTATCTATCTATCTATCTATCTTCCGTACGAAAGATTACGCTAACATGAACGTGTACAACTAAAAAAATCAGGTCGTTTACACGTCATTTAGCACCCGGGTCTCCACAAAAAGTGGTGAGCGGTTAAAGGATATAGAAAAGAATTATGAATAGGATTTCTTACCTTTCTGAAGGTCTGCAGAAGCCATGCTCTATTCCCTCGAAAGAAGGGAAACTCGCACACCTTCTTCATATTTTGCCAATATTTCTTTTTTAAATGCAATAGTTGTATGCAGTACCCTTCTTTTTTCACCTGTAGCAACTTTGCTGCTTGCACCGACCTTCTTCGGAGGCATAATTAGGGGTTAAAACACTCCGTTCACAGATATTAAAAACGAAAGCAAAGAGTGCGCGCTCAAGTGACAACAGTTCTTCACGAGGGGTGGGGGCAATCTACACCCGTACGCCGCTCAGCATCGCACCCTAGCGTACCGGCGTTCGAACTCCGATTTTTTGAACGAAAAGCGAAGCAAGAATTTCTCTAAATATTTGGTCGAGAACCGATTTGTTTGAACTGAGAGGCGTTCGAAAACAGAGGTTCCACTGTAGCTCAAATTATCTTTCTTCCCCATACTGATGCTCGGTTAGTCCTGCAGGAGGTAGTCTTTACCGTGTCTACATGCCAAACTGCACTGAGTTGCCCCATGTGAGGTTGGCTGTTTAGAAATTAAATTTTAATGAGTCGTCGTACAGGTGTACCTGATAAAGTAGCCGTGCGTGTGGACAGACAGACAGACAGACAGACAGACAGACAGACAGACAGACAGACAGACAGACAGACAGACAGACAGACAGACAGACAGACAGACAGACAGACAGACAGATAGACAGATAGATAGATAGATAGATAGATAGATAGATAGATAGATAGATAGATAGATAGATAGATAGATAGATAGATAGATAGATAGATAGATAGATAGATAGATAGATAGATAGATAGATAGATAGATAGATAGATAGATAGATAAGTTTGTTTGATGTCTGTCCACCCAAGAAAGGGGTGAAGGAGTTTAGATATCACCACAATCCTTCACGCGCAGTCGGGTAGGTTACCCTAGATGTGAAAAATAAAAAGAAGCTAACTCTGCATTTTTGCTTTTGTTGACTCACCATAGCAAAAAAGCTGGAGGATGACTAAACAGCATCTTTTCAACTTATAGTCACCAGTTTTCCTTTTTTTTTTTGCATCATGAAGTGAATCTTTTCCAACTAATATATATGAAGACAAATTGTTGATAATAATGGCTCGGGCCGCGAGGATATTGTCAGTCTTTAAACCAATCTAAATTATCGCCGACTTGCAAAGTCTTTACGAAGTGCTTGACATTCTGAACTGAATGAAGACAGAGGCATTGTAGTAAATAATTTGGTTGTTGTGGCTAAACAAATAAACAAGACTTGACCCTTGAACTGGATTAAAAGAAAGGCATTGTGGGAAGGAATTTGCTCATCCTGAAAGTTAAGTAAACAAATGATTGCAGATATTCAAAACATGTGTCACTTATAATGCTTATACTGCGCTGACAAAGAGCGAAACTAAATTTTATTCTGATTTTTAATCGATTTCTGTTCTAATTTTTTTAACATATCTGGCACTGTGACTAAAAATAGTGTGATAAGACCTTTTCACTTAACTATATGCAGAACTGGCAGGAAAATTATTACAAAAATTGTTAATATTGCCATTGTGTATAAAAGTTTAAACATGATTTTGAGAAACGTGTATAGATTCAATGTTTACACAAATGGGAGGCGGGGGGCTTGCTTCACGCTCGTTGTCTGCTTTTCAGCGAGGTTGTCAAATGACTTCTTGACATTAAAGCGCTTGTGAGCACAAGACAGGCAAAATCACAACAAAGAAAAAGACGCAAAAACAAACCCTGAGTTTGTTATCAAGGTGACGTCTTGTAAAGCAGAAAGCACCGTGGCTTTTTTGGGGTTTTTAATGCATGACGGGGAAGTGTGATTCGCAAGTCGGCACAAAGCATTGATTATCAGGGAGTGCGAGGGACGGCTGCCATAATGAAGAACTCTATTTCGAGTCGGCGCTAGGTTCCCCCCAAAACAACGGCCCCGTTCCCCTTTTCTTGCTATTCTGAGACGTTCTTGGGCTTGATATACTCAGATCAGAAAGCGCCAGATCTTGACGCGAGCAGCGGGAATAGAAACGAGAGTATTACTCACGAACGTACCCGTTAACGAAATTTCCAACTAATGAAAGATCCCATCGGAAAAAATAAAGGGTTCATGTATTTGTTTTCGTTTTTTTCTCCCTTGGTGGATTTTCGCATGCTGCCAGAAGTATTGGTCCCCATTAGTTGCCATAAAGGGCATCACAGAATTCTACTAAAAAGAAAGAAAAACACTTTCAGGATTCTAATTCCATACTTGTATTTATGTACATAACTCCATTATACCCAATCCCTTTATTGTTGCTAGCGGGGACCCAGTGCTGTTCTGAACCGACTAAAATGAAATGCCAGTTACGGCCTCGATCCATCATCCCCGGTCGACTGTTCATAAGCGCATGGGCTGGCAGAGCGTTTTTTTGTTTTATTTCCAAGTTTGGGCCACTTCAAATGAACTACAATATTTTGGTCATGATGCATTATCCCCAGTCTGCTATTGAGAATGGTGGCCGGGAGAGAAAATTTGTGTCTTGCATTGGGCTCTTGTTGTCCATCTCTCTGCCTAAAATTAATAACACTTGTGCGGCAGCAATACATTATCCCTGGTCCATTATAGCTGTGAGTGGGGGCAGGCAGAGGACATAGTTAAAATAGGAGGCGGGTAGGTAGGTTCCCATTTCTATTAATTGGGATAAATGAGGGATTGCAGTATTCTTATAAAAAAAAAGAGCAAAAAGAAATGAGTCTGATTTAATAAACTTTTGGGCTTCCTATTCCTTGCCTGCATTTATGTAACATGGTAAATGGTAAATGGACTGCATTTCTATAGCGCTTTAACCAAAAAACCTCCGATAATACTTTACAATGTACTTCACATATTGCCATTTAAACACACACTCTCACACCAAATGCAGTGTCAGCCATGCAAGGCGGCTACCTGCTTATCGGGGGCATTAGGCGTTAAGTGCCTTGCCCAAGGACATTTCAATATTTAACTCAGAGGAGCCGGGACTTGAACTTGAAAATTGGTTCCAAGTCAAGCACTCTACCTTTTTTCACTTTTTCACTGTTTTGGTTGTGGTCGATTATTACCAGTCCACTATTGCTGGAGGGGACCAAAACAGAAAATTGGTGTCCTGCCTGGTGGCACTTTTTTCAGTTCTTGTTGTCTAAAATGAACAGCACTTTTAAGTTTCAAATTTCGTGCTTGCATTAATGTAAAAGACTACACTTGTGTGCCCATGAGCCATTATCCCCAATTACATTCACATTCTACAGGGGCACTATAGAGAGTATCCTGACCAGCTGTATCTCTGTGTGGTGTGGAGGCTGCAGCGCTACCGACTGGGGTAGTGTGAGGAGGGTAACGAGGACAGCAGAGAAAATAATCGGGACTACACTTCCCTCCATTCAGGACATTGGCCAGAAGCGCTGCCTATCCCATGCTAAGAACATTACCGGGGACCCCTCTCACCCCCATCATGGACTGTTCACTCTGCTAGCCTCTGGGAAGAGGTTCTGCAGTGTGCGGTGCAGGACCACCAGGCTCCGCAATAGTCTAGTCCCCCTGGCCATTAGACTGTTAAATGGTCAATCTAACATATAGTTAACTTAAATCTAAACGGCTGCTAATCTGACTTTTTGCACTACTGGCAGTTTTTTATAGCTTGCCACTCATTGCACATTGCTCTCTGCACTATGGTAATTACAGCGTTATTGTTACAGTGTTAATGTTACTGTGTACCTGACTTGTTAACCTGACTGCTCATTTTGCACATCTGGTTAGCTACTCTTCTTGCACTATCGGCACTATGGTAAAATACTATACGTAGCCAAAATACAATACAACTTTATTTATATCTGTACATTCAAGGAAACTGTGGGGGTCAGATGCATCGACATTTCGTTCTGTATACACGTGTACTAGAATGACAATAAAGTAGATCTGAATCTGAATCCCATATTGTTATGAGTGGGGACTAGAAAAAGGTACTTTAGTCGGGAGGCGTCCTAAAATAACATGCAAGGTTGTGGCAACGGTCAATTATCCCCAGTCGACTATTATTTGGGCTGTTGAGGCATGACATTGTCGCCCACCTAAAATGAACTGCATTATTTTGGTCATGATCCATAATCCCCAGTCAACTATTGCCATACAATTTGTGTCATGCGTGGTGGCTTTTTTTTTCCTTCTTTCCACCTAAAATGAACAGCACCCATGTGGCCGTGGTCTGTTATCCCAAGTCAAATTTTGCTGCAAGTGGGGTCTGGCAGATTGCATGTTAAAAATGGTGGGGGGCTTATGCATAAGTGCGATGACCGATGGATTGCAGTATTTAATAAACAATAACAGAAAACAACGAAGAACAATCTGATTTAATAAACTTTAAGGCTTGTTTTCATATTTATAACGAGACACAGTCCTCGGATTCAGTGACAGCCGAAGCGAAATACCCACATAGCCACCAGGGTGATAGATTAACAGAGTAGCCGTAACTATAAATAGAGAAGATCCATGGCAACCCGCAGTTTGCTGTTTTGCTGTCGGATGCCGCCAAGAGCCAGGCCAGGACTTAAATAACGCCGGGAGATTGCTTTGTGCGAGGGGCCAAATCAAAACAAATACCACCTTTTTCTATCACTTTGTGCCTGGCGGGAAAGCATGTGAAATGGCCTTTTTTTCTACCCTCCGTCGTCTCGGGACTGCTGAGCAAAAACGCCGTCCTACGGGGACGAGGAGCCGATCGGGAATGAGAAGGGTTGAGTTTCAAGTGAGATCACAGGTGGCGTCTAACTGTTTTCGCTCAATTCTTTCCCGGTTGCCTGTCTCTCCTCATCTCTTTGCTGTCAAGCCCTAAATCTGCTTTGGTGAGGTAGGACCGATCCAAAATGCTCCCAAATTACACCGCCAGGAAAAGAATATGGAATTCATACTTAGGCCGCCCTGAGAGCGTGATCCAATTTCTATCGAATTCACCTCGTTTATTTAACGCATTACCCTTGCAGGCAAGTGGGGGGAACAAAAAAAAGCTGCATTATTGCATTTCAACTGACCTTGGAGCGAGCCGACCTGCCCTGTTGCAGAAAGACACTCCCCCTCTCACCTGGGCCGGGCCCCGCCCATTATTATGTCAGGATGTGGAAGGGGAACACGCTGAAACATACATCAGGCTTCTTATCGATTGCACTTTGTTGAGATCAAAATCGGTTGACAGAAATGTTGTGGAAGCACTTTGCTGTGTACTTTGTTAAACTGGGTGATACATCAAGCGAGTAAACACACACACACGAAAAATAAACACACATATACGGGTTGTGCTCAAGGACTTGGAAGAAACACTACAACAGTTCCCAATAATAACAAAAATCTAAGTCATTTGTCATTTTTTGGCATTGATTCAACATAGAAAAAAAGCATGCAGAAACCCAAAGGATGCACTCATAGTTTGGAAAGAAGAGCCAAATTCAAAATAAGTTTTAGTTCCCTCTCACAATCCTACTATTCAATTAAAGGGATAATGAGTATTTAGTGTATCCCAGTGGGGGGAAAATGTATTCATTAATTTTTCTTTTAAAAACAATCAGTATTGATTAGAATGATAAATGAAATAAACTGTTTTTCTTTTTTAAAATACTTGTAGGTCAAGAAATTTGTATTTACTTTACATAACAGCAAGCTCACCTAGAAGGTGTGGATACAATTGTCCATCATGTTACTGCTAAGGGTACCCTCCAAAACACAACAAAAAAAATAAACGACTTGGCAAAAAGAATAGAAGTAAAATTGTGTGGTTTGGTCACTTTGAGACTCCATTCTTTGTAATATCCCTTGTGCTTTGTAGCATTTATTTTTGGTTGCACTTCACAGAGGTCTGCAATCTTTTAAGCTGCGAGCTACTTTATGTTACTAATTGGTGCAAACGGTGCACAGTTCGATATGCACTTCTAAAGCAACAAATCATCACGTTATTACTATGTTGTTATTATGGTATTATCAGGTAAATTATTGGAAGTTTGTTAAGTTTTGTATATAAGTTTCCCTTATTTAAGTGCAACTCCCGAAAATCCAGATGCATGGATGCAGCCCCAAACTATGACATTCCCAACACCCTGCTTCACTTTAGACTTGATACAAGCATGTTTGTACTCCTCACCTAGTTGCCAACACACATATTTCACATCATCTGAGGCAAGTAAATAAAGACAGCATATTTCCAGTAAGCCATTGCCTTTGTTTACGTACTTCTTTTCATTATGTCAAAGTGATGTTTCTTCAGTGATGTACATTAAACATTATAATGAAATCTCTACAGGAATGTGATGGGTGTACTCACTTTTGTGACATACTGTTACTCGCCATCAACATGAACATTGGAAAGTTTGACATTTTTAAGCTTTTGATATTGCAAAATGGTTTTATGTAGATGTGATTTAAGAAGTGTCGTATTCCACACCGTAAGATAAAAACTTTGTAAGGCTGGGACGCTGTATCCAGCAAGTTTACTATTTTCCAAAGTAATTTTACATTACAATTGAATTGGGGTTTTTTTTTGTATAAAACATAGTGAAACATTGAATGCAATGAGATTAGACAAGGCACTCCAGGCTAAACATGTACTAAAGACTTTAAAGAGAACAATAAAATAATAAAAATCTGAGCAAGTGGACTGTCAGTTCTACATGGAATATTTATAAGATCCTTTGTTTGACTTCGTGTTCTAATTTTTCACAAGTAATGTAATATAAAGAGGTGCTAAATACACTCAGGGACCCTGTGGTGTTATTTGTGAGAAATTCCAAGAGAAGAAGAATGCTTTCGTGTTGTCACAGCTTCAAGGTGTCAAATGCAATCTTATTTTTCTTTTCCAAAGAAGCGTCACTTTCCACATGACAAGGTGAACGATAAAACTGGCAGTGATGACATTCACAGGTTAATTGTAGAGTACCACGCGGCGGCTGTCCTGTTTGGATTGGAAATGAAAAGATGTGGCAAGAGATAAAACAATCGTTTGCAAGCACAAGACAGTTTTTGTGGTATTGATTTTCTCAAACCTTCTGCAAAGACATTTTTGTTAATTTTTTTTTTCCTTCCGAACTTCTCAAAATGGATAATTTCTGAAGTTTTTCTCAAGCCACAAATCATCACTCACTGATTGCTTCAAGCAGGGTTCGTATGGGTTCTTGAATTGCTTGGAAATGCTAGAATTTGAACGTTGTGTTTTCAAGGTTTGAAAATTGCATGGATTTTGCAAAGACAGACAGAATCAAAGTTTGCAATTGTCAAGAAATACAAATAAGGCACACAAATCGCTTCGTTAGCCAATCCATGATCATGTTTAATATTAAGAATAAGAAAGTGACTAAAGCAAGGAAAACTTGTAAGGATATGAGAATCTTTGTGTGTAGAGGTTTTAAAATCTGTTTCAGAAAATGGGGGGGGGGGGGGGGGTCGGTGGGAAGATCAGTTTTATTTTTAATTCTCTGTCGCCGTCTTCACTCCCCACTGTATCTACTACTGGAGAGGTAAGATCAGGCATTAAAAAAATCCAGCCCGATCCGACTGGCCTGCGAGTATTAAAGCCCAGCCCGGCCCAACACATTAACATGATTTGAGCAACTAAACCCAAAGAAAACCTGACTTTGCATATTTTAGGGGATGGTGATATTGGCCGAATCTCCCCCTACCCCCAGAATCGATGGTGATTTTTGCCTAATTGGGCAGTGAGAGCCACACGAAAGCGATCGCACTGATCATTCGCAAATTAAAAACCATAACAATGACAAAGACTAAGATCAACACTTGTTTTTTTTTTAAACTAAACAACCAACATGAAATCGCATTCAACTGGATTTCAATAATTTGTTGTCCATGCCGTAAAAATTAGTGGTGCTCATTCATAAACGAAGCCATTGCTCTATCTTGTGGTGATTAACAATACTGCACTTACATCACAGGAAAGAAATGTATAAAAAAAATAAAAAAATAAAGAAAGTCAGCCAGAAGAGAGAAAGACGCCCCGAAAACTATTCACCTAACTCGACCCGAATTTTGGGTGGGGCCGGGCTGCGGACCGAGGATCCTACCTCTACTCCACGTGACCTGCTCAAGTCACATTACGCCAAAAATAAGTAGAAAACTATGGTCCACCTCAAACCAGGGGGCCTATTCTGGGATAAACAATGTTTTAATCAATATAAAGGTGCTGAACGGAATTTGGAACTTGTTTACTCGCTGCCGCCATCTCCTGCCTTGTTTCATCACTGCAGTTTTTGTCAAGATCCTTATATGCCAGTATGTGCATTTCTCACACACACAGGAATAAATTATTTTTTAATCTTTTGGGGGGTTTGGGGTGGTGTTTGGACTGTAGTTGAAACGTCTTACTTTTACCATTGTCATGTTAAGCGACTACATAAAAACAAACAATAAAAAAACATGGGCAGCGCTTGATGCTACTCTCCGCCCCACCCCCGTCCACCTCAAACGTCCTAACTAATTGGTTTCACCATGAACAGCGTTGCTAAAAGTAAGATAAAAGCAGATAGGCATGGTGGAGAAAAAATATCAGGGCTCTTTGAACTCAGTTGGGTTTTGTTAACACATAAGCAAAAATATTCTTAAAACTTTATTTTTCTAAGCGAACCTCAAATGACAAACCCCACTTCTAAATTTTGGGCTTTATCTTTGCTTTGCCACAAATGAAAAAATGCTTAATAACTCAAAAGTGCAATTTATGTATTCTTTTTTTTGTGCTTTTAAAATTATTTGTCTTTTATTTGTGAAGGATTCATAGATTTTAAAAAATGAAGTCATCTGAGCTGCAAAAAAGCAAAGAAAGTAGGGCTGTGCACGGCTCTCACTTGGTCTCGCCAGGCCCTTGTAACTCGCTCTTGGTACACGTCCAATCCCATTCAAGACGTTTTACGAGGAAATGCTTATTTGTCACAGGTTATACCCGTTACATTTTTGTTAGAGAATAAGGAGAAGCTTTTGGCTCCAATCTGTCATCCGTTTTTCTTCTCAGGTGATTCGTTCATTTTGTGATGTGATGTTTGTTGAAACATGATTGAAAGGAAACATAAATAAGAAATATACAAACAACTACCCTGTGCATGTTACGCTCTACATAAATAACGCGGCCTTGCTTTGACTTTATCACCGGTCTGTGGTTTGGGTGATCTCAGGTATGGAGTCAAGCAGACACTGGTGGATAAAAAGAGTAATAAAAGAAGAGGTGTGAATGGGGGTCGGGATCAGGTAAAAAACTTTAATTTCAGAGAAGCCAATTTCTTGCCCTGCATCAGCACAGTGACAGTCGAGACTATCTGGAAAAAGAAAGAGGACAAATTGTTCCCCTGTAAAGAGCGCTTCGTCCTATAATGCAAACACTTCAAACGGAAACATTTGAACGAGCGGAATCAAACGGAAATCTCCGTCTGTGATCAGGGAGGTCTCATTAGCCCGAAGCCCCCGATACTATGTGTCAAGCGGAAAAGAAGCAGTAACTGATTTACAAAAGGGGGAATTTCGCAACGAGACACCTGCGGGTCGCAGATACTTTCATCTGCATGGCCAAAAACCACATGCGGTGGTTTACTTCGACCTCATTCAATCTGCTTTCTAAGAAATGAAACATTTTTTTTCAACTAATCTTCTATATACATAGAAGGACCTCCTGGTAGAAGGGATTGTTTTCCCCTGCAGAAAGAGCAAAAGCCTTCATTACTGATAGGAAAATCATTTCATGTTTATTCGAAAAGAGTGTTGCATTTGTTTTTATTCTGCTTTCTTACAATGAACAATGAGGTTCTATGTTGACTATTGAAAACCTGCAAAGAAGATTACTTATATTCCCAGGTGGGGGTATTTTGACAGTTATGTTATTTACCACAGTGGTTATATATTTCACTGATGTTGAGCGAGTGTGTGTGTGTAACACCCCTGTAAAGGGGACAAGATGTAAAGAAAGAAGAATGAGACAATGTTCCTCTTCATGAACACAACGATACTTTATCTCGAAATAATCAAAAACAATCACAATATACATTCATTTTACAATCATGTCTTTTAGTAACAAGTAGTAATAATAATGTTTATTTAATCAGTAATCACAAAATCACTGTCCAAATAATTGGACAAATTTACCCTCAAATGACCTTACTGTCAATAATCCTTACATGTAACAACTGTATCATAAGCGGATGTTCAGATGAACTATTACTACTGGAACTATATTCATAAAATTAAACTCAGTGGAAAAAAATCATGACGTCCGTGCAATCTAAAGCATTTGGGCTACCAACATGAAATGGAGAAGGCTAACTAGCTCTGAAACCATCATCATCACCTATTTGGTCAGTATTTACTCTTAGTGATAATTATCAAAGGGAAACACAGTTCACATCATCGTATAAAGTAATCAAGATGCTTCGTGCAACTTTGGGCCGTCTGACGGCTGTTTCACCTGTAAAGGGGACGAGGTGTAAAGACGGAAAAATGAGACGCTGTTCCTCTTCATGAACACATTGATACTGAAGTGAAAAGCGCGCGGTCCACCTACAGGGCTCACTGGGCCACAACAAAATAATCAATCCTTAACAAGCGTTACAGACTTAGCAGTGGATCGTGGAACTCCAGATCTATGCTGTAAGGCAATATTACACAGTAACACTGTTCGAAATAAACCCACAATGTCATACAAACGGAAATATAAACTCCCAATACTAAAATAGCATAAAACTAAAAAAAGAAAGACGTGGTTCAACTGTGCAAACAGACAAAATAGAAAAATCTTTTACGGTAGATCAACAGAAAAATCAGTCTACTACATGTGCACTATGTGCCAATCACATGCTTGACAATTTATATGTTTTCTCTGTATTTTACCCATTTTTGGACAATTTCAAAATGTGTTCGCCGTAAAATAGTATGCGAAAAAAAAAAAAGTACTCTTACGTGGTAATTTTGTAAGATCGGTATCGCTATTTTGGAGAAGAGCCATTTTAGCACTAATTCGGATCCTCTCGGTCACTGCAAGCAGACGATAACGTCATTGTAGATTGCTAAAATTGTTGCGGGATTCTACATTGGCTGTCTTGCTGTAAGTAAATATGAGTAAACTTAAAAGGTGGAATTGCAATTATTAATAAGGGGAACAATTGGCTGACATTGACAGGATATGCATTCACATTGCTGTTATTTGACATCAGTGAAAATAAGCAGTATCTTGTAAAAAGTACAACACATTTTCACAAAAAAATGGTTCACTCGGAATTTTGCAAACCTATTTCCTGTGGCAGATACATAATAAATGGTAAGAGTTAAAGAATAACTTTTTTTCTGGCAAAAGACGAGAGTCTAAGCTTTAATCTGGTGGTTTCTGTGTTTACATGACACTAACACACACTTTTCTGTAGGCCTTGTAAGATCAGTATAAATGCTTGAAATCATCTGGCACTGGCAGATCCCCTTTTCCAAAAATGGCTGGCACTCAAAGAGTTGATGGGCAAACACACAAAAGTAAATAAATCCTTGTTCAAATCTGACTTGTTTAATTTAGTTTCGCCGGCTGTAGTTTTCAGTAAAGCAGGAAGCGGCACTGTCTGTAATTGTTCCCCGAATACACTGGCGGGGTCAGCCTCGCTATCTCGGGCTTATTGGCTGAGGAAGACACAAGAGGACGTAAAGAACCTTCTAATTTTAGTTCGCGGCCCAAGTCGAAGCTTCCAGGTGCGCAACGCGGCCCCAGATCTGACAAGGTCTGAGTTATGATGTGGGTCGGGTTCAGGGCCTTATGTTGGTAGTGAGGCTACCGGCGAGAGACTTTGCAAACTCAGGTCTTGCAAACTCTTCTTAGGAAGAGGTAGAACCAGGTAAAAATATATTTTCTGCAATGCTCTTGGTATTGGATCTCATCAAATCGCGGATCTAATAAAGTGTCTGGCAAGGATACAGTACATCCCTCAAGGTAATGCCCTCCTATTCCAAACAACATATCTCGCCTGTCCTGTTGTGTGTGTGTGTAAGCGCCACCTCACATGCACACTTGTGGACACAAACAAGATCGAAAGGCATTGTTTCCCCTCTTGGGCGAAATAGGAATCTATCTTGCGTTTGCTTCCCTCGCCGCGAGGGAGAGATAAGGCGCCGTGCCGCGGTAATGTCAGCCCTCCACCAGATGAATAAGCTGCGACGGTGGGCTCCCGGCTTGTTTTAAAGGATGTTTCCGCCGCAGATCTGTATTAGACAAGTCCGCTATCTAAAGGCCAAGGAGAAGGGGAGCCTCGTTCATGCATGAATGGTAAACGGCGGCGCGGCGACAGCCTTGCTTTGTGAATTGATGGCTGCCGGGCGACCGGAAGCCATATTTTTATGTAGATGCTGTCAGCCAACGTCTGCGTTATCCGAAGCTGCCATTGATCGATCCTTGATGTGTACGGGCTGGTGGCCGCGGATGCAACAGCTTGGTGGCCTTTTTGACAATCTCATGTGGGTACGCAAGGCGTCAAGTGGACCGAACTGTCGGGGAATCAATGGGCAGATGGTCGAGATAAGGGCTGCACGATTAACCGAAATCGAATCGATATGGCGTAATGCGGTTGTGTAATTGTAAAACACTGCAGGTTTTTTTAAGGATTTATAGTTTATTTGATTGGAGTGTTTGGCGCTTTACAATAGAGAATGCGCTGGTGGTCTCACTTGCTGGCATTTTATGTCCTTTTACTCGCTATTTAGGTTGGTTGGTTTATTATTAATTACCATGTTTTTGACTCTGCCATGCCAGCTCCTGTGTTCACTTTTTGGGCAGTAGGGTTTGTGTTTGGGGCGGGCGGTGCAAGGCTTTCATTTTTTTTATTGCGCTTTTTTTGTTTATTGCTCGATTGGATGATAAACATGGTTTTGTGTTGTCGTTGCGCTTCTAGGATTCCTGGAGGGAAAGGTGGGGTAGTAGTTAAATGATGCAATCCTCATGGTGTTATCTTTCAATCAATGGTGAACTTTTACCCATGGGCATAACCAGCCTATTTTGGGGGGTGCTAAGGAACCCCTAAATTTTTACCCAAGCACCGCCCAAAACTATCTTTTTCTTAGTAAAGGATATTCTTAAATATGATAAAAATCACGAGATAAGAGTTTAAAAAAAAGGAACAAAAATGTGAACAATGCAGGAATACTTCACCGTCTTTAAATGGTTCTGTCTGTCATGATTGCCCATTGCCCTGGCCTGTGCCCGCTCGTTTGGTGCCAGCTGCTGCTCGTTGCCTGATTGATTCACCTCCTATTTAAACACAACGCTTCCTTTTACTCCTTGTCAGTCCGTCAGCGAACCTCTGCACATGCTAGGCAAGCACTATTTGACTCTGGCTCCCGTCTGTCCCGTCCTTACCTGTGTCCTGCGTATCTGCCCCTGGCTTCCCGATCGTCTCCGGCTCCCTGACTTTTTCCTTCCTTCGACCACGCTCCGATCTCACGTCTCGGCTACTCAACTTGTTTCTGCCCATTGACCACACTCCGATCTCCTGTCCCGCCTTCCGACCACTCTTCGATCCCGTGAGCTCCCTGCTCCTCCTATGCGGCAAACGCCGTCCATTTGGTTATAAGTACTTTTCTGGAGTTAAGGTTGGTGAAACTGGTTTTCCACAAGATAAGATCTGATACAAAACGTTTTTGAATATATCTTTTATTTGCTACACAAAATAAGATCTAAAGAAAAAACATTAAGAAGTAGTATAAACTATGAGTGAATTAATGTGAAAAGGTTTAAATGAAGCCATAATTTCCAGGGGCTTTTACTTACATTAAAAGGGACAAAGTGTATTATCTGACCACTAGACATTGCTGCATTGTGGAGTGCAACCAAAACGAGTGCAAGGAAGAATATAAACTATGGACACTTAAAGTGAAATGAATGCACAATTTTACCTCCATTCTATTTGCCCAGCCTTTTTGAGGTTTTTGGTTACCCGTAGCAGCAAGATGGCTGACAATTACCTCATGTTATGCATGCGTTTTTTTAAGAGGAACAAGTATTTTTTTAAATGCGTGTTTATATCATAGTTAGTCTATTTTGGATTAATTTTAAATCAATATTGTTGTTTTTACTGAATGTTTTTCTTTTCTACCACTTGGAGGTGCTAAATAATAAAACCGTTCTTTTAAACTTTCATATAACAGTGTAGGTGTCAAACGATCACCCCCGCAGGTTGCAATTGGCCCCTGGGCGGCATGTTTGAGACCCCTGCCATAGACTGTCCACCCACAAGGGTCTCACAAAATAATATGGGAAACACCGCTCACTATGATCAAATTCTCAGCCAAAAAAAACGAGCACAGCTAATGCAATTTTGGATTTTAAAATCAAAAATTGCATCAAAATTGCAATACTGCCTAAATGGCAATTATATTTTACAGTCTCCAGGTCATTGGTTCAAAATATGACTTGTATGTGTTAACATTGCAAATAACCCCAGATCTGCCAAGATCTTATAATCCAAGAACTAAATCGAATTTGGTAAGATTGCTGTGCAATGGGAAGCTGTGCAATTGGTGAAAATCCACATATGCCAGAGACAGTTTTCACTTAAATTTGCATGGGAATTTATGATTGCCCTCATTTTATAAACATGCATATCTTTAACAACACAAGAGCAATGAATTACAAAGAAGTGGATGTAAGGATGCAGGTCTGTGTTTCTTGTTTTTGATTGGTGACTCAGACTTTTGCAAGTCAGACCCAACTTTGACTCAGAATCTCATGGCTCACACTCAACTTGACTCAACTTGTCCTTTCTGTTACAGTTTTTTGTTGTTCCCGGTTATCTTGGCTGCTCACCGCTTGTTTATCGACCTGCTAGACTAGCGCTAGCATCGGCTTCGCCGTGTTCATTTTTGTTTTCATTTCCGGAGCTTTGCGACTCATGTCCTACTTGGATTTGTTGTGAATAAGAATAAAGTTTGTGACAAAGTAAAATAGAACATGGATTTTTCAGCTATGTTCCCGCTAAGATGTGCAACTGTGCCTTGCCCAGACCATCTCAGCAAACAAGAAAAGCAATCCCGCGCAAGAAAATCAGGGCTTGAATTTATGAGATTAATTCAATAGCAAATTCGGCCAGAATTACAGGCCATGCAGGATCCCTCTGCAGTCTTTCAAACACGGTCCTTTGAATTCAAATTCAGGGCGTGATTGAGAAAAAGAAAGAAAGCCTGCATTTGAGCTAGTGATTGATTGAGATAGAGATAGAGAGATAGAGATAGAGATAGAGAGAGAGAGAGAGAGAGAGAGAGAGAGAGAGAGAGAGAGAGAGAGAGAGAGAGAGAGAGAGAGAGAGAGAGAGAGAGAGAGAGAGAGAGAGAGAGAGAGAGAGAGGCGGGCCGTGTTTCCGGTTGTCAAGGTTGTCTTTTTTATGTCATCACTAAGTCAAAAAAATATACAGAGACAAGTGTAGTTTACAACCAGTTCTGGGTGTCCCCTGCCCAATCCCCGAAAATAGGTGGGATGGACTCCAGCACCTAGGGACCCTAGTGACGATAAGCAGTGAATATAATGGATGATGGAAGTGCTTTAATTCTCGCCTGCACGGTTAGACAACGTAGCGATATGACCTTTCTTATCTTGCTGTGCAGTCTCCATCTTTTTTATAGAAGCGGCTTTTTCGGCTCGGCTCACTAAAAAAGAGCTCTCTCTTTTGGCAGCCAAATGGCTCTTCAAATTGTTCTTGTTGCTTTCATCCAAATATTACCAATTATTATGTAATATTATGCACAAATTTATTAAAAAGGTGGGAGGGGAGCAACAACAAAAAGAAAAGTATGAAAAAATGATAAAAGAAAAAAGCAAAGAAAAAAAAACAGGAAAAAGCAGGTAAAAAGGAAAAAAAGGCAAGAAAAGGAAGTAAAAAGCTAGGAAAAGGGGAGCAAAATAAGAAAAAAAGGAAAAAGGAAACTACAAAACCAAAGGATAAAAGAGGCAAGAAAAAAAAAGTAAAAATCTTGGAAAAAAAGAAACAAGAAAAAAGCAGGCAAAATGACACATTTTATGGGGCTTCTTGTGTTACATTCAAATAATATGCAAATATATCAAGTCAATCTTATTGTCAACATTGTACTTGCACTAAAAAGTATGATTAAATACAGTTCTGTATTAGGCAACCAACTTAATAATACCACAAAATGTTAGTATTATGTCACAAAAGATACAAAAAAACAGAAATCTCATGCCACAGTTGTTGTAAAAACAACTGAAGTGTACGGGCCATGCGACCTTTCCAATATTACATTAGTCGACTCGTTAAAATTCAAAACACTAACTAGTATTGCCGGAAAGCCAGGATAATGGAACTTGATTTGATCTCGGGGTTTGAACATGTTGATAATGATTTGGTTGATGACGCTCTGGTTGCCACACGCAGGATTGATGTTGCTGAAGGTTGTTCCAAGAGACGCTAACGGACATTTTGTGATTGCTCAGACACGTGTAAACTCAGAGGGAACATTGGGTGGGTGGTTGTTTTCAGAGATGGACAAAATCACCCTTCCATTTCACAAATAAAATGTAAAAATCTAAGTTTACTTCAGGCTTGGTCCTTCAAATTAAGCTAATCAGTCTGGCTCGGGCTGGTTTAACCTTTTTCACCTGCGGGTCGGGTTGGGCTGCATTGCTTTAGGTTCAATCTTACCTGTACTTCAAACTGATCCTTTTTAGGTGTAGTGTTCCCCCCCAGAATTATGCAATAAATTTAGTCTCAAAGCTGACTGATCTGGGTTTGTTTGCATTACAGCTGCGACATCATTGAAGGAACACGACATCTTTAAATGGCTAATGCCATTAATAAATACAACATATGAAATGAGCTTCGAGATAGACAGTGATTGCGTACTGGTCATTTCTGCTTTGAGTTAGACACTTTTGGCTTTTTGTTTGTGTTTTTCGCCGTGTCTGTTGCTGTTAGTATCATTTTGTCTGGCTCGGTCCCCATTAAGCATAGGGGTTGCCGAGGACATTCGTGTTATGTTTGCTCGTGGTTGGCACTCGTTTGCTGCCCACCTTGTGTCGTTTGGTCGGCTAGCCTGGCTTTAGCGTCAGTTTGGCCATGTCCCTTGGTTTAATCCCTGACAGCTTCTTACTAATCACCTTTGGCGCTTTTCGTTTTTGGTTCCAGTTAGCTTGGCTGCTAACCACATGTTGTTTGATCGGCTAGATGGGGGTTTGCGCCGGTTTTGCCGCGTTCCTTAGTTTTTTTGTTACCATCCGGCTTCGCGTTTGAGGCTATAGCTGTTGCCGCTTTTCGTTGATGGTTAATGGTTAGCCTAGCTGCTTGCTGTGTTTTTTTTTTTTTTTGGGTCCGCCAGCCTCGTTTATTTCAGCCTTTTCCGCCTTTCGTTGATCAGTCCCGGTTTGCCCCCCGTTTGCGGCTCCCCATGTGTTATTACCTTAATTCTTTACCAGTTAACCCTTTTTGTCTGCTAGGCCTTTGTTGTACCATTACTGCTTCCACCCGTGACAAAGCTTAGGCATTCCTTGACAAAAACGAGCGAAACTTCGCTTAAAACACACCTGACCTCTTTGACTGAATAACATGTCAAACAAAATGGAGACTGGCTTGCTAGGGTGCTGGAGTACCTCCAATGGCGTCACAGCTCAGGTTGACAAAGAAAATACATGGTGTCATCAAAATTCATAATCTCTAATAATATTTCGAAGACAGAAACCCATCGCTACTCCTCACTCCAGTTATCGCTGGTTCCCTGCTTCACAGATTTTAAATAGAATTGTAGTTTTTATTGTTGTTGATATTGGGGAATCATGCATTGTGTTCTGAGACAGCACGCACCAAATGCTTTAGGCGTTATTGTTGCTGTGCACCACTGTGATCGGCCGGTGTATACTGTCAGTCAAACAGCCGGTCGAGCCCACAAGGAAAGGCTCAACAGAAACCTATATTCCAGCCCAATGACATTGTAGGCATTTGTGAAGACGTTATACAGTGAAAGAAGCTGCTTTTCTACTTTTTCACTTATTTTTTTCCCCCGATCGTTTTTGCTAGCATTTTTCTTACTTTTCCTTCCTTTTCCTCGTTTTCCTTCGTATTCATCTGAGTCTTCTAGCCTTTTACTTCTTTTTTTCCTTTACTAATGTTTCTTCTTTTTGCAACAAAAACAATCTGAAGAGGCTTTTGGGAGCTGCACGACTCGGCTCGTTTTAGTGAGCCGAGCCGAGGGAGCCGGTTCTCAAGAGAAAAGGAATTCCCATCACTATAAGCTTATTTGAGTGAGAGGAACTAGCTAAAGGGCAGCACAGCGGCGCAGTAGTTAGCGCGTGTGCGGCACAGTTCTGAGGTCATGAGATCGAACCTCCTGTGTCGAGTTTGCATGTTCTCCCCCTGCCTGTGTGGGTTTCCTCCGGGCACTCAAGTTTCCTCCCAAAAACATGCATGACAGGTGAATTAACCAGTCTAAATTGTCTTTAGGTGTGAATGAGCAAGCAAAATGTCTGTCCCCGTGTGCCCTGTGACTGGCTGGCAACCAGTTCAGGGTGTCCCCTGCCCACTGCCCGGAGATAGCTGGGATGGGCTCCAGCACCCCCGCGACCCTACTGAGGATAAGCGGTGCAGATCATGGATTGATGGATGGAGCTAGCTAAAAGCCAGTAAAAGCATTTAACATGTAGAACAGCACAAAAACGAGGACACAAAGATGCCTGGAAAAAGATCAAGATAAGCAAAATTAATGATAGCAGTCCTTTTATTAACCTGTTTCTTTTTCTTTTCCTGGCTTTTTCGGCTCCACCTAGCACCTTTCCTCTTCATATCGTTCACGATGTTCTGCGTTCATTTAACAGATGAGTGGTGGTGGACCAAAACTTTTTCAAATTTCGAAGAGGAAAATTCCACTAGATGGTTAAACTCACCTTATATGTTGCACTGAATGAGGCTAGAGAATGAATGCACGAGTAAAGTTTAGTGCAAGTGACAGATACACGTTCAAATTATTTTTCGCATCCAGCCAGCCCAAACTCCACCTTGACTTGAGCAGAGTCTTTAGTAAATCTCCCGTTCTTCCCGATTTACAACTCCGGCATTGGCTACAACTACAACTAGCATGTTGCGACCTATTAAATTGAAAGGAAATAAATCAACTAAATCGGACTCTGAGGAAAGTCACAAGAGCGCAAAGAAACAGTGGGCATTCCGTGGATTGTTATCGGGTACAAGAGGAACTGAGGCTGCGTCGAGATATAACCCAATAGCGAAGCTGCAAGTTCGGCCTACTGCTACGGCTAAGCTATCAAATGTCGTAAGCTACCCCTGCCGAGCCTGTATCTCACCAACCCCAGAAAATGGAAAACCCCATGAAACGAATGACGTGAAGCTACAACTTGGTGGAAACTGCTGTATTAAGGACGGCTGTATTTTGATCATCGCAGAGACCTGGCTCAACTCGAGGATACCTGATGCTAGCGTAAAGCTAGCCAGACGCCCACTAAATTGTTTTCTAAGATTGAATTGAGAAGCCGTTTAATTTCATTCTACTCTTGACAATATAGACCAATTATTCAACTGCAATTGGGTGTTAATGAACCAAAGTTTGCAAGACCTGAGTTTGCAAAGTCTCTCGCCGGTAGCCTCACTACCAATAACTGTGTACTTATGAAATATATAGAGATTTTAAGTCAAGTCAAGTCATGTTTATTTCTATAGCCCTTAATCACAAAGAGTCACAAAGGGCTGTGCAGACCACAGATTATTGCAAACCATAAACTATTATTACACCATCCCCGGATCCTTCCAGGATGACCAGGCTGCAAGAGATGTTGCAACAACAAATAATACACAGATATTGTGAACATAAAATATAGGTTATTCATATGCTTTAGAATAGAAGTGTGTTGTAAGCTTAGATTTAAACATTTCCAATGAGGTTTCAGATTGAATCTCAGGGGAAAGAGCATTCAACAAACGCATGAATTATAATCTCTGCATCCAACTGAGACAGTATAGGGCGAATTTTAGCAATGTTGCGAAGATGGAAAAATGAAAAAGCTGTTCTAGTAATATTCTTAACATGTTTTAGAAAGGACAGATTTGGGTCAAATATGACACCGAAATTTTTGATTGAGTCACTCTGGGTGATATTACATTTGTCAATGTTCAGAACAGTTTTTGAGAATAAGTCACGGCATTAAGATGGACCAATAACTAACATTTCGGTCTTTTCAGAGTTAGAGCGCAAGACGTTGAGTGACATCTATTCTTTTATCTCAGTGAGGCATGCCTCCAAATTTCTACAGTTTAGTGTCGCAGATTCCCCCATCGGAAGATATAGTTGAGTGTCATCTGCGTAGCAATGGAAACTGATATTATACTTGCGAATAATATCACCTAATGGAACCATGTAAATGCTGAAAAGAAGGGGGCCAAGTACTGAACCCTGCGGAACACCACAGGTAACACTAAAGGGCTCAGATGTCATTTCACCATATTTAACACAGTGCGTCCTATCTGAAAGGTAGGATCTGAACCATAAGAGGACGGTCCCTGAGACACCAACCCATTCTTCTAACCGTTCTAGTAAGATATTATGGTCTACAGTGTCAAAGGCAGCAGTAAGGTCGAGCAGCAGCAAGAGTGATGAAGCGCCGGAATCCATTGCCAGTAGAAGATCATTGGTTACCTTAATCAGGGCTGTCTCAGTAGAGTGGTTAATCCTGAATCCTGATTGCATGGATTCAAAAAGATTGTGCCACAACTTTTTCGAGTACTTTAGAAAGAAACAAGCTAACAATTTGCATGTTTCAAGAATCTTTATTATTCAAAATGATGAGTGGAGTACCCCACTTTCAGAATGGTCAAAATAGTTAGCTAATAGTTAAAAGCACTGACTATTTGATTTAAGCAGTTACAATCCGTCTCCTTTTCTGACATCCATGTAGCAAAAGCCACCTGTGCATTGCATGAAAAAAATCAACACAAGCTCTTTAACACCTGCTGCCTTGGTGTCTCCTTTGCACAAATCCTCTCGCACACCTCCCCCGGTAAAGACGCAGACGCACGAATCGCAATCATTCAGTCACGCAGATCCGTGCATGATCTCGCCACGATGCAGCGAGCCGGCCACTCGGGAGCGGCTCCAGGGAAGACGTGATTCTGATTCTATTTGTTTGACAGAGAAAGGGAGGGCAAGAGATAGGAGCTGCTAGCGAATCGCAGTGAGCCAAGGGGGGGTGCGTAAATCTAACATTGGGGCCTGTGGCACATCCCCCAGGATCAAATCCAATTCTGGCAAGATTCACATTAAGCCTCGTCAATCACAAAGGCATCCTTGCAATGGGACTGGGAGCTGAAGATGGCAGGGAGTCTCTCTTCCCTGGGTGTCAGGATGTGGTGGCTTTTAGTCGCTGAGCATCGGGGTGGGGTTATTCAAACTTGACAGTTCTCAAGCGGTTCCACTTTAATTCTGTGTTTCATAAGTTACATCAAAAGGTAATATACTCCGTGTGATCTCACACCAGAAGAAAGGTCACGTGGACCTGTTGTGTGATTTTATAGAGGGTGATTGTTAGTGTTCGGAATGCCACCTTCCACCAGAGTGCGCCAACCGGGTTTGGAACTGGGCAGAGGTGTGTCTAAACATCTCAGCTGCCACGCCAGGTTGGTTTTCTTTTATTACTAGTTTGGGCATTTTGTGAGTTGCTTTGTGCTCACTTGTTTGTTTGTTACTTTGTACACTGAATTTCCAATTCCGGTTTGGTCTTTGCTCTGGGTTTGGATATTGTCAGGTTTGATTTTGTTTGGACATATTGTTTGTTTTATGCCCCCCTGTATGTTTATCTCTCAGTTCCTGGTTCTTAATAATGCCATTCTTATTTTGAGCACCATGCCTTCAGTACCTGATTCCCCGCACACGGGCACATCGCTCCCAAATCAGAAACAAAAAACAACTGATACAGCTAAAACAGTGGACATAAAATTGATCCGACGACAAGTGCTGTCCAAAATGTCATTAAAGGGTGTGGATAACTGGTGACAGGTGTGTGGTGATTGGACACACCTGCGCACAACTTTAAACCCTGTTGATGCCCCTCCGGTGGAAGGAGATGTACCAGATCCTCCATCCCTCCATTATCTGCACAGCTTATCCTCAGTAGGGTCCCGGGAGTGCTGGAGCCCATTCCAGCTATCTTCGGGCAGTGTGCAGGTAACACCCTGAACTGGTTGCCAGCCAGTCGCAGGGCACACACAGAGAGACAGAGACAACTTACTCGCTCATTCACACCGATTTTGGACGGGCCAATTAACCTGACAAGCATGTTTTTGGAATGTGAGAGGAAACCAGAGTGCCCGAAGGAAACCCACGCAAGCCCGGGGAGAACATGCAAACTCCACACAGAAGGTTCGATCTCATGACCTCAGAACTGTGCCCCACATGCGCTAACCACTGCGACACCGTGCTGCCCTGTACCAGATCCTAACACTGATAAATAGCTGGGATTTGTTTTTCTTCCTTGTGTTTGTTTCCATGGAGCAAGAGGGTAAGTTATCAAAATAAAAGTTGGAGAGACGAGAATATCCTTTGAAAGCTAGAGTATTGATGGCACTACTGAGTCACAGACAACGGATGTGGATTAGGGGTGTCGAGATAAAATGGATGGGAATCCAAATAACAAATTGAGCCCGACTGACTGAAATTTGAAAAATGTTGAAATGACGCATCTAGTTTAATGAACCTCATTGACCTTACTGAAAAGCTAAAAAAATATATTTTAATAGTTTCAAATAACATAAGCAATATTTATTTTCAGCAATCTTTCATTTTCAACCGGTACAGTTTTTACTATGTTGTACAGTTTATATCAGCAAATTGGATTGTTGTTCACTAGGTGGTTGTGGCTTATACAGGTACAATGAAATCAATAGGGAAAACGTGAGCACATAATTAACAGAGAAATTGCACTGAATTTTGTTCTTTTTATTGGGAAAAAAAAGAAAACATCCTTGACAATACCCAGAAAGCTAGATAGAAATATTAGATCAATTTTGAAACAAAAGACAAAATGGATACGGAGTGTCTGGGCTCAGTGTGAAGGGCTCACTGCTTCCACAGGTTGGTGTACACCTTTTCTTCTATTTCTTTTATTGTGTGGTTATTTTAAAGCAGATTTAGTGTGTTGGCTTTTACTTTTAAAATAAAGTAACTAATCACTGTAATGACGCGCCCAACACTGGTGGCGTTTCTTCAACCCCGGCTACCATTTCACAACAGCAAGGAACACGTTTGGATGAAAAGTTTAAAGAAGTAGGGGTTGAACAGATTCAGCCAAGGGTGCAACTCATTTAGCCTCAATTATTTCTCTGCCTTAACGGGCTGTCAAACACTCTACGTCACGGCAACTCCAGGGGTGAAGTGTGAAAACGCTTAGCAAGATGGCACACAAACTTTGTGTCGAAACAAGGCAAAGATATTCGGATGTCGGACTGAATTTGCAATTTCAAGTCAACCTCTTCAACTCTTTAACACATGGACAGGATAACCGCTACAAAGTTTGATTAAATAGCGGTAGAAAGCTCACGCTCCAATTAAAATCTACTTGTTATCCATCCGAGGCGGCTGCCATTTTGCTACTTCCTGTCACTTGAAAATGACTAACAACCAATCGCAGCAACGCTTTACAAAACAAATGAATTTTGATTGGTTGTTGAAAAACACGATGCATCATTTTCAGGGTTCGTACACCTATTCAATGGATACATTCTAGCACTTTTAAGGACTTTTAATTCCAAAATTCCAATATCTTCAGTACCATTGAAATATAAAATCCGTTGTGAATCATGTATTTTGGAGAGCAACAAATATATATGCAATTTACATTTGATACTTTTGATCTTGCGTGTTCATTTATCAAGACATATGACTTTTAAGTCTTGAGTAAATTAATATATTTGTGTAAAAAAAATTTCGACAAACCTCTCCTCATATAAACGCAGCACGGCGGCTGGGTATTTAGTGCGCAGCCCCACGGTGCAGAGGTTCAGGGCTACTGTGTGGAGTTTTCATGTTAGGCACTCCGGTTTCCTCCCACATTCCAAAAACATGCATATAACGTATTTTTGCTTGATGAGCAAATCATATTGTTTTTTTTAACCCTGGGAGGCGCTCAATAATCCACAATGTCTGTTTAAACTGTGTAGTTTTATCTAAGTTTTCTTGCACTTCACTATGGCACGTTTTAACTTTATGCACTTAACATGTTTCAATGACAATAAATGATATTCTATTATTTTCTGGTAACCCACAGCTAATTCGCTCCCCGAATTCCTTTTCAAAAATTCCGCAACGCTCAAACTTCTGGAAAAAAAAAAAGGAAATATTTGTGCAAAAACAATGCCATTAATTACCATTCGATCTGCTTGATAAACTCAAGAAGCGCCACCCCGCATCCACCAATTTGGTCACAGATTTCCGGCAGAGAAACATCTCCCCAAAGGGGGCAAACGGTATATTTCAAACCTCCCCCATGAGTTTTAATTTTTGGAGCGAAGACACAATAATCAGGTCAGGCAATCGCACAATCGCACACCGCGCAAGAAACAAGTGTGCGACTGTGCAAGGGGGGTGGGGGTACATCGCGTTCATTTACATGAGTTGCATTTAAATTCCTTTGAAGTTGTTTGTTTTGCTCACCTTGGAAACGCACTATTTCTACTTCTCCTCTGTGGAAAGACGTACGCGCGCCCCATAAATATTTATCTACCCAGTGCTTGTGCTATTCTGGCCCAATGTTTTGAACATAGCCACTGGAGATTGGACCTATCAGGGACTTGCAGAGAGAGGAAGGGTGGGATGGAGGGCTACGGGGGAAGGAACCGACAATATTTTTGCGCGTGTTCCAAAATGGAAAGTGGATGGTTTTGCGTGATGTTTAATGCAGAAGGAGCAGGCCAAGTTTCCGAGTGCGGTTACTTCACGAGTCACCCCACACGCCGCCAACTTTTAGGCACAAATCAGTCTCGGCGGTCCCTTTTTTTTAATATATATACATATATTTTTTCGCAAGGTTAGAAGCTTTTCCATCCACTTTAAATTAAAAAAAGACATTTTGCATGTACACACGGGACATAAATTGAGGCAAGGTTGCTCAGAACTGCTTAGTTAGAAGTATAACAGTAGGAATATGTTTAGTGAATAAATAATCTTGTGACTTGGTGCACTACTTTTAAAGCGAGTACAAGATTAATGCCATTTTGTGTTTTCTTCATTTTGCCTTGCTAAAATCCTACGTAAAAGAACAGCGTGTATTTGTTGACCACTAGATGTCACTGCATAGTGCTGTGCAGATGAAAAAGTACAAGGAAAGAAGAGAAACTATGGAGACTCAAAGTGACCAAACCGCCCAGTCTTTGTTTTGGGGGTTTTACAGAGCAGCAAGATGGCGGACAGTTATGTCATGTATGTTATTTGATTTTATAAACTATAGTCAAGTCAAGTCACATTTATTTGTAAAGCCCTTAATCACACAGAGTCTCAAAGGGCTGCAAGGGCCACAGACTGTTGCCAACTACAGACTATTATTATACTATCGCCGGATCTAAAACCCACATGAGGGTAAGGAGAAACTTAAATACATCAGCCTGAGTAAAATGAAGAAACTTTGAAAAGGGGCCCCTTCTGAAGTGCAAATTTGTCAAATACTTTAAGTCAAGTCAAGTCATGTTTATTTGTATGGCCCTAAATCACAAGGAGTCTCGAAGGGGTGCACGGACCAAATATTATTGCAAACTACAGACTGTTATTACACCATCCTCTGATCTAAAACCTACATGAGGGCAAGTAAAAACTCAAACCTCAGCATGAGGAAAATGAAGAAACCTTGAGAAGGGACCGCACATGTGTTAATCCCCCTTTCAGGATGACCATAGAAAACTCAAGTTGAAATATTTACAGATGTACAAAAAATAAAAAAACAATTTTAACATTTTTTATACTCACCACATTCAAAATCAATAACACAAATCAACAACTAACCGGCCGATTAAGCAGTCTCGTTCGCAAATGACACATAACTAATCCAGACAGGAGTGAAGGCACAGGTGTAAACAGCAAGACGCTGTCTAAACTCCTTCCCCGTTTCTTGGGTGGAGAGTTACGCAAACAGATTATGAATACTTAGATCCCAAACAAAAAAAAATGTCACCACCGTTGCTTTGCTTGCAGGTGATAATGGGTACCACTGCCACAAAATACTACAACATTACATCACAAAATGATTAATCACCTCCCCATATACGTGTTGGGTAAAAATGCAGACCCGGTACAATTTGGCTACTTTGAGACACCTAGTTTGCGTTCTTGTGCTTTGTAGCATTTGTTTTCAGTTGCACTACACAATGCAGCAACATGTAATGGTCAAATACACACCATCTACCTCAACCATGGTAGCTATTCTTGCTGTTTATAACTGATTTTATTTTTCCAGGAAAAATAAAAAGTTAAAATGCAGTGAACTAAGCTTTGAAATGTCATTCATACAATAGTTTTTTTTGCATATTACTTTAATCTATATTGAATTTTTTTCTTAGTAAATGTTTTTTGACCACTCACTAGTTTCTTGAAAAGCTTTACAAGACCTTTGCCATTTTTGATTGCCCCCTACCGACATATGCGCCTGTCCATAGTTGGCATATAGTCTGCTTATGTGCATCCTATGTACATGTGGGATCTAACTGGAATTATATTGAGGCTGTTTGGGTGCATGGACACACATGTGACATGTTGGAGCAGGATAGCTGGAGACACAAGGCTTAACCTGTCAGAAAATATGATTTTTAGACCAGGGTGGACGAAAGGGTTACTGTGGAAAGAATAAAGGGGATTAGAAATAATGAATGCAAAACAGGAGGTGGGAAAGCTGGGTCTAGAAAAGGATGACGATAAAGGAAGGAGGAGCACCAAGGAGGGAGGATAATGGATTTTTTCTGGAGATACTGGCAGCAATAAAGTAAGGATAAAATGCAAGAAGAAAACTGATACAAATTTGAAGGAGGGAAGAACAGATGGGATGGAAATAGAAATAAAACTAGAAAAAAGAAGTTGAGTAAAGAAAACAAAGAAAAAAAATAAAAGAAAGAAAAAATAAAACAAAAGAAAAATTATACTCGGTCTGTACCGATGGAAAATGTTGTGAGAGAAAATTGAGGAAGGAAGGAAGGAAGGAAGGAACGAAGGAAAACTTGAAAGAAAAAAGCAAGGGACTGAGGAAGGCTATGAAGTAGGAAGGATAGAAAAAAGGTTTAGAGAGGGATTTTATAAAGGAAGGAAGAGAGGAAGCGAAGGAATATAGGAAAGTGGAAATGCGGAAATTAAGTAAGGAAGGATAGGAAAAACAGGGACTGAGGAAGGAAATAAGATAGAGCAGGTAAACATAAGTTGGTAGAAAGTTGATGAAGGCAGGATGGAAGGAATGATATGGAAGAAAAATTAAGACAGAAAGTAAGATAGAAAAGAGGAAAAAAGAAGGAAGTGTATTGAAGAACACAGGGAGACACAAAAGAATTGACAAAAACAGGAAGGAAGAAAAACATGAAGGATTTGGTAGAAAAAAAGGTGAGGCAGGACAAAATGAAGGAAGCAAGGAAGGATGGACAAACAGAGCCGTATAAGTAAGGTTGGGGGGGAAAGGACCGATGGGAGGATATGAATATGGGACTAATAGGACAAAAGAAGGAGCCAAGCAAGGAAGTTAAGAAAAGAACTGTGTAGAGAGGAAATGATTGAAGAAGTAGTACTTTGGAATGGAGGACTCGAAGAAGGAAGGAACTATGGCTGACAATCCAGCACTATAGTGAAGGATTTTATACATTTGACTATAAGGGATTTTATACGATAGAATACAAGTTATATTTATTGAATGCAATGAAGATTTTCACAGAGAAGGCTTAAGTTCAATGACAGGTCACGCTGATCCGAATGCAGAATGTTTTGTTTAGTTCTGTTGATAACAGAACTCTGACGCAGGAAGACAGGCATTGTTTGGAGAAGTTGTTTCTATTAGCGCTCTTCTGTTATGAGTTTTTCAGACATCAAGGCAAGGGGGCTTTCCTGGCATGCCCATGGGAGGAGCCGGCACACCAGCTTGCGGGAAAAACCACGTGGGCCGGGAGAAGGAAGGCGGAAGATAGAGAGGAGGCTTGACGGCGACTCGAGCGACACTAATTCGGCTAATTCGATGGAGTTCACTCAGTTAATTTATTTAATAAATTAAATGTGCCCCCGTGTGAAAATGTCGGCTATTCTTGTCCATCTTTTTCCATCAAGAAACCAGCGTGTGTTGTTAGGAGGATGCAGGTTGTGTTTGGTTAATGGAGTCAGATAACTAATTCGAACAATTTGGCAAATATGTATATATTAATATTTAAATATCCAACAATAGGTAAACTTTTTATGCAAAAATGAACAAGACAACCAAACCCTTATCAATAGGTATAAAACACGTGAAGAAATTCCTAAGAATGTCTCCCCCGTCTGTGTGTTTGGAGACTATTCCTCCACTCCAAAGTCACCTAGCTTGACCCCAAGTCCGATTAGAGGAGATTGATATTCACGCCCAGTTTGACTGCCCTGTTTACCTCCCTGCACAATTAGTCTCAGCCGAAGACGGAGACGGGAACACCCCCCGAACCCCCACCCCCTTCTCCTCCTTCATTGTGTACGTGTTGATTAGCCGCAATTGTTTGAGAAGATGGCCGATGTCTTTGAAACGTCTTCAAGGTGGCTCCCCTGGAACTGAGGGGCCATTACTCGCTCGTTTAATCCCCATGATGCTACTTTCTCCGTCTCTAAGTGCCTCCAGCATCCAATAACATACGCCGGCTTGGCTTGAGTGGAAATAAAATGCGCTTTTCATCCATTTTCATTCGCATTTGCATCCTGGACGTGACTTGAACGTGTAGAGTTGAAAACATAACGTTTGCGCACCTAAACAAACGGCAACAGCGGTGACATTTTGAATTTCACCCCCCACATACCTACCTCAGCTTTTTAGATTTCTTGTATATTTCCACTAATACGTGCATTGGAAATGTGAACGTAAATGGGTTTTATTACGATCCCACCTGAGCGATGGGAGATGGAATGATTTAGGGTCCAAATCGAGAAGGAAGCGCCTCAGGACGTAAAGGTGTCTTTAAAAGAGCCACAGTGCCCCTTAGCGGCGGTCTACAGTGCTACAGTACCTCCTACTGGGAGAGTTCACGAGGACTGTCTCAGTGAGCGAGATTGGCATAATGGTTCTTTATATCTACATACTTGTCAACCTCTACGGCTCCATGCCCTTACAAACTGTCGTATTTTCCCTTTCAAAATACAAAATAATGTTAAACCATATTTTTTTCAAACGTGTTTATTTATGTATTTTAACACGTTATATTGTACATGTGTTTCGTTATATCATATATACACTATTGTCAATGGGCAGCACGGCGGCGCAGTGGTTAGCGCTTGTGCGGCACAGTTCATGTCATGGGAAACTGTTTGTATGTTCTCCCCGTGCCTGCGTGGGTTTCCTCCGGGCACTCCGGTTTCCTCCCACGTTCCAAAAACATGCATTTCAGGTGAATTGGCCGGTCCAAATTGTCCCTAGGTGTGAATGAGCGAATGAGTTGTCTGTCCCTGTGTGCCCTGCGATTGGCTGGCAACCAGTTCAGGGTGTCCCCTGCCCACTGCCCGGAGATGGCTGGGATGACTTACAGCGTTTTAATTCAGGTTCGGCGCTTGCGACTTGATGATTGTATCCAAAGAAAATTCAAAACTAGGTTGTAATGTAATTTAATTTCATAATGTAGGCCTACTGCTATGATGGATGATGGGAAATCCCCAGGCGGCAAACACATGCGCACAGTAGCATCAAACCGCTCGCTTCGTTTGCAGCGAACAAAACGATAACAGAGATAGAGGCTACCGCGGCGAACTCGTTTGACTTATTTGCCGTTTCAAAGTGTATTTGTATCGCAAAGCAACACTAATTCAAAGTACAATAAAGACAAGCAAAAATAGAGGAAAAACGGTGTAATTTGGCTACTTTGAGATTCACAGTTTGTGTTATTGTGCTTTGTAGCACTTGTTTTCAGTTGCAGTACACAAAACAGCAACATCTGATGGTCAAATTCACACCATCTACCTCAACCATGGTAGCTATTCTTGCTGTTTATAACTAATTTTATTTTTCCAGGGAAAAAAGAAGTTAAAATGCAGTCAAATAAGAGATAGTATGCAAGCTGAACAAGAATGTATTCTGAAATAATGTGGTGGTAGACAGCTAATTGAGCTAATTTGATAAGAAAATATTATGTTTATTATTCATTTGTCAAAATTCGTCGAAAAATTTTCTGCTTCCAGTGAAGAATGCTTAAAATGCCAGGGTAGTTCTACTTTTACCATTGAACGCTTGTAAAGAAAAAATGCTTATGATGCCATGGTTGATGTATTTCTGATTTTGTGAAAAGGGGGACATGACATTAAAAAAACCTTTATTTTCATACATTTCACGAATTAAAGAATGCTTATGTCAGGGTAGTTCCATTCTTAACATTAAACACTTGCAAAGAAGATGCTTAAAAGGCCAAGATTGGTTTATTTCTTTTGTTTTTGTGTGAAATTAAAAAAGGGGAGCATGCTAAAAACATGGAACGCTTGAAAAGAATATCCATAATGCCTATGTTGGTTTATTTAGTTGTTTGAAAGAAAAAGAGGGGTATGATAATAAAACAATTCACGATTATTGTAGATTTGTTAAATGTATTGTTTCTATTCTGCCCGCAATAAAGAAATCTTAGAATATCAGGGTGGTTCTATTTTTAAAAGTAAAAAACTTGCAAAGAAGAATTCTTATAAAGCCAGGCTTGGTTTAACTATTTGTTTTTGTGAAAAAGAAAAAGATCAGATATGATAAAATCATTTGTTTAAAACAAAATTTAAAAATTAACAAAACAATCTAATGTTCATACATTTTTCCAAATCGTGGGTTTTATTGTTAGCAATGCAGAATTCTTATTTTGCAAGTGACAAAACAACACATCTTTTCTTCTTTTTGCCCTGCCTCTCTTGTCGTTTCGAGTAGCAGCAAGACATCAACAATTCGGTGAAGGTCATGTTATGTAAAATCCCAAATTCTCAACCTATGAGTAATTTAAAACCTCTATGTTGATATGATAATGTATTATTTATATATATTTGATTTAAATAATAAGAGGTCTAAATGTAGTGGAAGCTAGAGCTCTTGTTGGTGATAGGAATGAGTGGAGAGGTGTTGTAAATGGGTAGTGGGATGTTTGGACATGTTCTAAGGCAGGGGTGGCCAACCCGGTCCTCAAGAGCCGCATGTCCTGCATGTTTTTGGAGTTTCTCTGTTCAAATACAGGTGATCCCAATTACCTGGGTCATTATCAAGCTCCCGCACAGCTTGCAAACAATCTTAAAATTTGCATCACCTGAGAAACCTCCAAAACATGCAGGACATGCGGCTCTTGAGGACCGGGTTGGCCACCCCTGTTCTAAGGGATGGGCAGGGCACCTGTATGATGCGGCAGGGGTAAACCAGTGAAAGCTCTTGGGCCCTTCTGTTGAACAGAAGAGTGTGACAGTCACCCTGACCCGAGTGACATGGCCGCTTTCTTGTGTCCCATTTCATCTGGAGGGACGAAAGCATGACAAACTTGGGTGCCGAGGTGCTTGTTTGGTTGTTTGGGCATTTGGGTTGGCCATGGTCCAAAAAAATTTGTGTTTTTTGCTACTTTTTCCCTTTTTTATTTTCTTTGTTTTTGTGTATGTGTTTGTCGTACTGTCGGTCACCCCTCTCGAGGGATATGACCAGGGTAGATAGATGGATTTAAATCAACATTCTTGTTTTTTATGTATGTTTATTTTACCACTAAGTAAATAAGCTGATGCGCTTCATCCTACTCCTTTTTGTACATGCTACATTAATATTGTTTTTGTCTATTTTCTCTTGACTTATCTTCCCCCCAAAAAATTCATTTATTCAAGTCACTATTTGGTACACATTGTCTGTCCTCTAAAGGGATTAATTTAGATGATTTTCTTTAGGCAAACTGAACTACTAACTTTAACCAAATAAAATCAACTCAGTTAAAAGGGGATTGTGTTAAAAGACAAGATGAATGCAGGGAGGGGTCTGAATTCCTAATATTTTTTTTCCGTCAGGGCAAGAAAAACACCCCGCTGTGCCTCAGAAGTCTTCATGATTAATAAAGTAGCCTTCCATCAAGTTTCATGTACTTCTTTTCAAGCTCAGCGGAGCATGAAACACTTGAGAGCATTAGAGGTTGGCCGATTTATATTCAAACGCATGATTAAACAAAATCCATGCCGCCGTGTTCAGAGTTGAATTTTTAATTTCTGGGGGTCTTTTTTTGTGATTTGATTTGGAAAAATACAATTAAGGTTAAATACAATAACAAATTAGCATTAGCAATGCAACCCGAAAAAGGAGTAAGACTAAAATTCATAAATGAAAAAGCCAAAGACTAAATTTGTATATGAAAAATCAAAATACATTTACAATTTCTGTATGAAATATCGACATGATAAAAAAAATTCAGTCAGTGCAGGCAACTGAAAAAAAAATCAAAATAGGTCAAATGTGTCATAAAATTGACCTCTGATATACATTTTTGGCAACACATTTCTACATCCCACTGAAAACCAGAAATGGTTCGAAAAAGAAAACGAAACAACTGGGTATCAAAGTTTTTGGTTCACATTGTTCACAATTCTGTTATCAAAGCGTACAAATATACTTTTAAAACACAAAAAAATAGACTATAACTATGTCATACAAAAGGGAGCATATCAAATAAAAACTTGATAATTACGTAAAATAATTTAACAAGAAAAAAGAATACTTTCATACAACTTGGTTCAAACCTGACCTGTTTTTCTCTTTTCCTTACTTTAAGCTCAAAAACTCACCATGGATAAGTATAAATACAAAATCATGTCCGTCAAAACTACTAAATAAGTTAAGTGTTAACCAACTGTACAAATATACAGTTTAAATACAAAGGCAGATTTAAAAAAATTGAAAGAGATTTCTTGCAAAAAATTGCTGTCATGTGGGTAGAAAATAATAAAGTAAGAAATGATGCAGTGGCCGAAATAAATCGTCTTGAAATGTTTTGGAGGTAAACGAAATGGGCGGTGTGGACAGTAGTTCCGGTCTCTTAAAGCAGTGGTTGGCAACCACCAGGACGCAGATCGCTATCGGGCCGTACAGAAAGAAAAAAAAATGTTGCCATATTTTTGCTTATTCCATATTTCTTCTTGCATATATGCATATTTTTTTCAGCCAGAAAAAAATGGCGTTATACCGAGGTTTTATTGTAGTCTATCACCGTTATTGAGCATTGAATGATCAGTCGATCTGACGATTGCCAACTTTATTGGGTCGGCATTGAATGCAACGGGAATCAAACCTGGCTTAGGGCAGTGAGAACACAGGGGATGGCAACCTAACATGTTGAAAGAGCCATAAAGGACCCAAAAAATAAATAACATGTTTGGAGTTGCAGAAAAATGTCAAAGCTCAGAAGGAAGGCAACACATACTGTATGGATATATTGTGTACATTTTAAAGAAGGTGTTTTTTTTTTTCATTTTCTATTATAAAATATTTTTTTAATAGCCCAGAGAGCGACTAGGGAGCGCCAAAGACCCGCATGAGGCTCCAGAGCCGCCTGTTGCTGTCCTCTGCACTAAACTGTAAGGATCTTGGATGACAAAGGAAAAAGCATCAGCTTTTAACTCATCATTATATTCTTTTTACTTAACGTTGTGCAGCATTGTAATAGAGTATTATGGGAAGGATTGCAGCCAGAAAATTGTTGTAGAAAAATGGTATCTTAAGTAAAAATAGTGTGATGTGAGATAAAATGTGCAATGACTCTTCCTATGTCATCTAAATCCCTAGGGGTCTAGTGATTACCAGGGTTTGTAGACATCTTTTTATGGTCAGATTCAAGCCCTTGTTAAAGACTTTCAAAGCCAAGCTGATTTTGCCAGTACCATTAAAAGAAGAAATCCTCTGTGAATTAATCCGCAGCCCGGTTGAAAAGACGCTTCACATGCCATACAAACTAATGCCAGCGTCTGTAAATCATGGAAAAGAAATGCAGTGACAAAGCGAAGCCACCAGAGAGCGGTGTCTGCTTCATTTTTAAGCAGACTTGTTTTAGTTTTTCATTCAAGGCGT
The DNA here is from genome assembly GCF_059441175.1 of Urocampus carinirostris. Lineage (NCBI taxonomy): Eukaryota > Metazoa > Chordata > Actinopteri > Syngnathiformes > Syngnathidae > Urocampus > Urocampus carinirostris. The sequence continues at coordinate 31,899,429 of NC_142359.1, read as the reverse complement.
GGTTTATCAAGTCCAACTGACTAAAAAATACGGCCCCAATGTCAAACATTTACAAGTGCTTCACCCAAAATCAAGCACTTTTAAAACCTTGAAAACACTTTTACTAAAATTCAAGCATCATCAAAGATTTCAAGCCTTAGTACGACCCCTGGATTACCGTGGGTTTGAGTTTATTATAATCATTGTTACTAATGTTATTGGGGCTGGACCTCGAGAATATAGCAAGAGATTAAACTGGTCTGTGGTAAGGTTGCCGAGCACCATCTTAAAGCACACTTTACAGGTTGAAGCATGAGTGGTGGACATTCAATCGAGCAGCATGTTGGAGGAGTGTGTCCGAGTGGTATTGATGGGACTTCGGCCTTGTAAACATTGCTGTCTCAGAGGAAAAAAAAGAAGTACGTGATGAGGATTGCCGAGGTCAGCCCGTCAGTCTACATCGCTGAGGTCACTGACTGGCTCGTCTCGCACGATGCTCAAGTGGTTGATGGCGCGGCTGAAGGCCACCTGGACCGCCTTGCGGATGCCAGACGTGCGACCTTCCATCATCTTGATCTTGTCAATGGTCTTGTCCATGCCCAGGGGGACCATCTTTGATCTAGGAAGCCACTGCCTGTGAGGAGAAAGGAGTGAGATATAAAACCCACATTTTTAACTCATTCGCCAACAGAATACTTTAATGCCATACTTCTCAATTATTTTCTGTCATGAACCATGTAATGGCTCAGAACAAAACTTAACAGGTGGCTGTAAGGAATAAACAACAGGAAAGGTGTGACTTATTGTTTGGGAGAAAAAAAAGACAGTAAAAGACGATAGTTCTAGTTTCTGTACATGGCCATTTCTTTAAAATTAGTGAAAAGAAAAGGTCAATTGCTGATATTGACTCGCCATCACTTCACTTGTGAATCACGGTTGTAAAATGTGATTTAAAATAATGAAATGTACAGTCATTGGTGTAACAAGTGAACAGAAAGGGCCTGTGTACACGCCCATGTGGGGCTCCAGTGTTGGTAGTTAGGATGGATGAGGTGAATGCACCAATTCTGACGGCCTGTGGTCTGTTACTTAGGAAGTTATGGATCCAGTGAATGAAAAACATAGGCAAATTGAGGGATCGGAGTGTCCTGATCATCTAATGATGATGTGTTGTGATAAATGCTGGGCGGAAGTCGATAAACAGGACGGATTTAAAACTGCCAGGTGACTTGAGAGGATGCCAAAAACTGTGGAGACACACTACAGCATCCGCGGTTCCCTGCCTGGCCTAATAGGCAACCTAGAATGGATCTTGTACAGATCCAACCATTAGGAGAATGGAGTGAAAGTTAATTTTTTTCAGGCACTTCATGATAATGGAAGAGAGTGCAATTGGTTGACACAAATTATCATTGTTTTTATTTACATAGCCTGTCTGGCTGTAAGTAGCTAGGTGCCATGGTGTGTTTGTAAGGTTTATTATCGCTTAATATGGGTAATTGCAACCATTAATGAGGGGAACTATTTGCTGAGGTTGACTGGTACGACAATGCCAGGTGTAATTTGTGTGGTACAGATGGTAGGTTACTGTGAAAAACCACACATTTGCCCCTAGACCCCGCTGGAATGTCCACCCACCAGGGTATCACAACATTTAATGGAAAACATAGTTTTCATATATGTTGCCAGCAACTAAAGTCATTTTAATAAGTTGTATTAATATTAATCATTCAAACAATTGGTAATCATGTTCTGCTGTCAAAGAACAGAATCAGTAAAGGACTTTAAAAAGGACATTTCGATCCGGCCCTAATTAACATGCCCCTTCTTTAAAAGCATAATCCCAGTGCATCACATGTAAATTCCCGAAATGCTTCCCGCCGGGAGAGGAAAGCAAACAGGGCTGCAACACTTACCAGCTGCGCTTGGTGTCGAAGAAGAGCACGAGGTAGAGTTTCTCTTCGGCCTTGTACTGCATTTGTTCTCCGATGCGGAGCACGTCCATGGGGGGCATTGGGATGGACACCCCATTGTGCTGGCAGCCCACGCGCGGCATATGGGGGTCGATGATCTACACGGCCAGAGGCGAGCAAGTGATTGTGGGGAACACATGAATGAAAATGCAGTGTGTTTGACTCAGTTTCTGTTAGGGTTAGAGACCGGTATGCTAAAACGTCTAAGGCAGGCTGTTAAAGGGTGCCATCTAAAGGATTAGGTGGTAAAACACATCAGGATCCTAGCTTTTATTTCCACATCTACCAGCTTCTTAATGCAATGGTTTTTGACTATTCTTTTAACCAAGGCACATTTTTTAATCCAAAAAATCTCAATGTGTAACGTTCATTGAAAATATTTAAAAATCAATTCCTGGCACGACTTTGATGTTTAGCTTAAATTATCGTGTTGCTTAAATTGACAAGTTTTTGCAATGGCCATGCATTTCACAACCAGGCCTTCAACTCCAGACGGAATTAATGATGTGGACGTTTTTCTCCTCAATCAGCCAATGTGGATTGACAAAAATGCTAACAAAAGGTGAGATGGCACAACATTCATTTGGACAGGTAACTTAAAATTAGTTTTATCTGGTTATATCAGTATCAGAAATATTTTATTAACACTCCACTTATTGAAACATGAATATTTTGTTTGTTTGTTTGTACATGATTCAATTGTTTGTTTGTTTGTAAATGATTCAAATTGAATCTTTTCTTCCGGCGCCGTCACGAATGGCAGCCACTCCAGCAGCTCCCGTGTTATTTTCGATTGTTCTCAGCTCAGGGATGCTGCTGGAAATGTGAATTTCCCTTCGGGGATGAACAAAGTATCTATCTATCTATCTATCTATCTAAATCAACATAATATTATGTTTACTGGCGCGTCTGCGGAACAGTTCTGAGTTCATGGGACCAAATCCAGAAACCAGCCTTCCTGTGTGGAGTTTGCATGTTCTGCCTGTGCTTGCGTGGGTTTCCTCTGTATGTCGGGTTATTTGGTGGGTCCAAATTGTCCCTAGTTGTGAATGAGCGAGTGAGTTGTCTGGCTGGCAACCAGTTTAGAGTGTCCCTTGCCCACTGCGCAAAGACAGCTGCGATGGGCTCCAGCACCCCCGCAACCCTAGTGAGGATAAGCGGTGCAGCTAATGGATGGACGGATTATATTTACTTGAGCAGCTTGTTCTTGTTCTTAAAGTCGGCAGTTTGTCGTAACGCTGACGTTACCACAAGCATTTCAGAAGCCCAATTTCCACCAACTCAGAATTTGTTTGGCTTAACCAACAACTTAATACTGATGTTACGGTACACGGCCTTCCGGATTTTTTGTAAAGGCCTCCGAGTTAACTTCCGAACCTAGCAAAAAACTAATGGCTGAAATGTAAATGGTTAAATTCCTAAAATATAAAAGCACACATCTGGAAGCGGTGCGACCGGGGAAAATAAATGAAAAGAAGTTTTCATTGCTTTTCTCTGCTTGTCTAATTTGGAATTACTCAATGAGTATCGATGGACAAAATTTAATCAACATCACATTTTTAGGCCAGCAGGGAAGGCCTTGCAGGCCTCAATGGCCCACCACTGAGTTTTTGTGATTACCTTGGCCAATGAACCAACACAGATTATTCATTTTGGGTAATAACATTGCTGTAATTTGGAAATGTTATATATTTTTAACGTGTTTTTCAAGTTTTAGTGGACTTACATTTTTTTTTGCTACAGAAAAAGAACAAAAAAATAATACTTGCCGTTACCAAGCAAATATCTCAGAGGACTCAAAAACATTTCCCTATGTTCTAATTTTTTTGTCTCGGTAAAATGAGAAAATAATTAAAATCAGCAAAATTATGTACAATGTTTTTCATGTAATTTATTATTTTTGGTGCAAGTTTAAACAGCTTCATCAAACTAAATAAGTTATTTAGGATATTTGCCTGTCCTATCTCTTGAGCGGCTAATTAGTAAAGAAAAAACAGTAATCAGCTGTTACATTCCGATATGGATGCATGTTACAGTTGCTTGGCTGATCAATGGAAGAAAGTAAAGAAACTGAACAATGGCATTATTTTTTATAGCAAATAATAAATTGGGCAATTTCCTGCAACACACTATACAAAGTCTCATGGCATACTCTTAGAAAAACCTCACAAATACGCTTATGTAATGATATTTAAGAAACACACAAAATAAATCACAGTTATTTTATATTTTGGTGCCACAAAACACTCACCAAGGCAGGGTAGGAGGGGTAGCCACTACATTTGGCCCAAACTAGCTTTAGAGGTTCCAATGCAACTGTTGAAGCACTAGCGGGCATCCAAATATTGCTGTTGCCAACCTCTACAGAAGCGGAAACACAACCAAAAAGGACACAGGTGGGTTTAAAAAACACAGGAGCTGCACGGCAGGAGCACAGACAACGGTCAGAGGAAGGAAATACACATTGAGCGTATTGCACTTTGCCAGCCATGTCTTTGTTCACTTCATGAGCCAAATTGAAGTTATTAAATGAGGGACGGTCCAGATGTTGACTGGTTGGATGACACTGCCGACTGCCAACTGTCACGAGAAATTGGCTGGGACAGCTATTGCCAATTTCCAACAATATGTCCAAAGCGTGTAACACATACCAAGTCTTGGCACTTTTTATTTGACTGAACTTGACATAAAATATTAAGGACACCCAGTTGTATGGGTAACGAACCGCAGACATGTTTAATTTTTTTTACAGGGCATTCGTGTCCTTGACTATTTCACGGCTTTGAAATTTTAGGATGTTTTAGAGAGCGCAAACCCATTTTACTAAAGTATTTAAGCAAAAGAAAGTGAATCTGTAGGATTTGAACTCCCAGGATGATTGTACTTTATTTCCTCGCTGCTTCAGTGCATAGCGGGTTGAAAATTATTCCATAAAACTCAATTACATATTGCTGGGAGAATGGGCCAGCAGAGTGCATTTTTGACAGGCCTGGCAGCACTTAGTTTGACGTTATATTATTTGGGCCTAAAATGAACTGCATTCATGCAGCCGCAATCTATAATCCCCAATCCCAAATTCCTGTGAGAGGAGACCGTCAAAAGGCACCTTTGTCAGAGGCATGGCGTTACACCCCACTGCCTCTAAAATGAATTGCATTGTTTTCGCAGCTAACCATTATCTTCAGTTGGCTATTGCTGAGAGCGGGGGCCAGAGCAGTAAATTTGTGTCATGCGTGGCGGCCCTTTATTTTCGTTCTTTATGCCTAAAATGAACAGCACCCATGCAACTGCCATCCATTTTTCAAGGTCACATATTGCTATGAGCGGGGACCAGCAGAGTGCACTTTTGTCAACTGTGACGGCTCATTTTTGCCGTTAGTATATTTCAGCCTTAAATGAACTCCACTCGCGCGTGTGGGATTCGTTTTCCCCAATCCAATATTTCTGCCAAAGGTGTCCGGCAGATGGCCCTTTGTTGAGTGGGATGCCGCTCTGTTCCACCTAAAATAAAATGCACGATTGTGGCCGTGATCCATTATCTCTGGTCGACTATTACTGAGAGCAGGGGCCGGATGAGCTCTTTTATTTTTTGTTTGGGACGCTAAAGTATGCCATTGTGACCGGCTCTGCTTTGGCTGCTAAGAGCGGGGGAAGAGATTGCAAATTTGAGTCATGTCTAGCAGCTCTTTCTTTCCATTATTTCAGTCCAAAAAGAACACTAGTGCGGGTAGGATCCATTATCCCCAATCCAATATTGCTGCCAACGAGGCCCGGCAAAAAGCCCTTTTGTCGGAGTGTGCTGATGTGACCCGCTTAAAATGGAATGCATGATTGTGGCCGGGATCCATTATCCTTGGTCGACTATTACTGAAAGCAGGAGCTGAAAGAGCGCTTTTTTAGGGCTTGGGATGCTGAAGAGTGTTACTGTAGCCCAGTCCATTTTGGCTGCTGGGAACAAGGGCTGGGATGACAAATTTGTGTCAGGCGTGGCAACTTTCATTTCGTTCTTCTCTGCCTAAAATAAAAAACACTAGTGCGGCCGCGAAACATTTTTCCCGGGCGACTATTGCTGTGAGCGGGGGCTGGCTGAGCGAATGTTGAAAATGGATGGGTGGGCGTTTACTTCACAGATATCCGCATGTGGCCAGGGGTTAACTGTGACGAACAAAAGATTTTAGTGTATCTGAAAATAGCCTCAGTCTGTTTTTTATCATTTGCAAGCAATAGCCAGGAAATTTTTACAAATTCCAAATTTAACTTACCAGCAGCAATTCGTGCGGCTTTGGCAAAGTTCCCATTTTCTATGCAGGCAATGAACTCGTTTTTATCCTCCACAGTGTTTCTCCGCAACAAAGCTGGTTTTCCTTTCCCACACTTTGGAAGACTGAGAATTGTTCTTGATAGAAATGCACAAACACATATAAAAATAGTAAAATAACACTTTTGGAGTCTTTCTTGACTTTGCTTACAAAAGGTAAGTTGGTTAGTTACCCGTGACCTCCAGGAAGACTACTGCATGAGGAAATGGACGACTCCGAAGCACAGCGTCTTCGGGGCTCCGGTGGTCTTCTGCACTGGCCCAGCTCCTCTTCTTCCTCCTCCAGGAAACCTCGTGAGAGACCTAAGTGGACAAAATATGTATCTCAATCCTGAAGAATAAGCCAGAATGAAGTGTAAAATATTCAGAGAAGGGATCTACATGAAGAAATTATTTATTTTATTTGTCTGGCACCTATGAGATGATCAGATGCTGTTAATATACTGCATTAAATTGCAAATGCGTCAGACTTTTCTTTTTGACTCCCCCGACTCCTAGTATCCCAAACAGGGGCAAAGCTTTATATGCAAGATATTTCAACTCATTCAGTGCCATAACGTATTAATACGTTCAGAAGCATTGTGCCTGAGGGCCAAAACATAATAAATAGTTTAGTTTATTTAAAACAACGATTCTAAAAGCTCTGGCGCAGCTAATCCGTAGCTATCAAGCCTCTGGGAATGATTTCCCCACTTCCTCGTGTTGCTCCCTCTATTCAGCGATTAAGAATGATCAAGAAAATTACCTATGTTCAGTGTTGTTTACTACACAATTCATGTATTTTACGGCAGTTAGCTGGAAACATAGTTTTTTTCAACCGAAAGATGAGGGTGCACACTTTCTTTTGATATGTTTATATAGCTACAGAACTAAATTGTCTTTAGGCCTTTAAAAAAATAAGTCAAAATGGCAAAAATTGTCTCTTCCCATTTCAGAGAAGCGTCTGGCATTGAATGAGTTGAACATAAAACATATAAATTATGTTGCTGCTGAATGATTTTTGTTGCTGCTAAGCGTTATTCCTTTAAATATTGGTTCACTGCTGTTAGGATTCACTATTAAAAAAATAGAAATAAATAAATCATTGCAGTTATTATAACTTAGGCAAGTCTGTAAACACTACTTTGTAGACAGTTTTGCCTATTTATCCTGACACTTTGATTTTGTTTCTCTCATTTAAGTTTTTTATTACATGTTTACCCTGGAGTGCCATGTCTATTTTTGTTGCATACAATGTTTCACAACATTGAGACCAATGACATTAAAGACATTCCAATTTAATAGTGAACAACTAAACAAATGAAATAGGGTTTGGGGAATAAAATGGACCGATGAGCTGCATGTATCTAGTTTATCCAACTTACTGGGTTGTTTTGTACAAAATTACAATTTGATGCGTCATTTCAAAGAAAGTGACACAACTTGTTAGGTTTCAACATTTTGAAGCGAAATGAGACAATTTATTTGTTTTGTTTTTTAACAATGTTTTTGGGGGCGGGAGGTTGGTCATTTTGTAAATATTAATCCATCATCTTTCGCCTATCCGGGGTTGGGTCGCAGGGGCATCATCCTCTGTAGGTAAGCCCAGACCTCCCTATCGCCAGCCACTTCATCCAACTCATCAGACGGGATCCTATGGCGTTCCCAGACCAGCTTGGAGACGCAGTCTCTCCTATGTGTCCTGGGTTGTCCCCAGGGCCTCTTGCTTTTGGGACATGCCCGGAACATCTACCTAGGGAGGCATCCTTATCAGATGCCTGAACCACCTTAACTGGATCTTCTTAATGCAATAGAGCAGCGGCTTTACAGAGTCCCTCTTGGATAGCTAGGCTTCTCACCCTACCTCTAAGGGAGAGCCCAGCCACCCTATCAAAACTCATTTTAGTCACTTGTATCTGCAATAGTTTTCTTTCCTTAATGACCCACCGTTCATGACCATAGGTGAGGTTAGGAACGTATATCGACCAGTATATCAAGAGATTTGCCTCTCGGCTCAGCTCCTTCTTCACCACAACAGACCGGTACAGAGTCCGCATGACAGCAGACGCAGTGTCGATCAGTCTGTTCCATCTCCTGTTCTAACCTACAATCGCTTGTGAACAATACCCCACGATACTTGAACTCCATCAGGTGGGGACCTGGAAAAAACATGCCACCCTTTTGCAGGAGAACCATGACCTCGGACTTAGAGGTACTGTTGTACATATGACTAATCGTTATTGTTGTTTTCGAGAAACAGACCAATATTTAGCTCCCAATTATTTGTAGCTGAGATCTACTTTTTGTTACAAATTAACACAAAGGGTTTACAGTTTGTCATGCATTTCTTAAATAACAACTTATCATGTTATTACCATGTTAAATATTGGAAGTTTGGTGAAATAGACTCAGTGAAGCACTAAATAATAGAAAATTACCATGACCCAGCACTGGTTAGCTATTTTCAGAACCTTCTTTCTTAATTCTTAAATAAAAAGTAGCCCCTTGGCTTGCAGTCACGTCAAGAGCCACTGACTAAGAGAACTGCACCATTTCCGTTCACTATCCTCAATACAAATCTTACCCATGTCGAGTCTTTTAAGAGACTTGCCATCTTCGTCGTGCTCCTTGTGCTTTCTCTTTTTACTCTGAAGTGAGGTCTCCAGCCTGGGAATAACGACTGAGAGAAAAGACTTGGAAGCCAGCTGCGTGTTGTCTGTACCCTCCTCGCCGTCCTTCCTTTCTGCAAGATCAGCGTCTCCGCTTCTCGAAGACTTGAGGGGACTGGTGGCTTTTGATTTTTGGAATAGCACGGCCGTCTGCTGGCTGACCATCCCCGCTGTCTCGGTCAAAGTAGAAGTGGCAACCATGCTCACATTGCCGTTGAATAAAAAATCCTGTGAGTTGTTAAGTGGGAGGCCGTTTTGGTGTTGTGGGGACAACGGTAAGTTAGAAAGGTCTCTGTTGCACACACCGCCAATTGAGTGAGTTTTACTGTCACATTCTGGAGTGGCATCGATGGGTCTGAGTGTTGGGGGCTCGGGGTCTGTGTCTGAGTGGATGAGCGGTGGAATGGCGCCAGAGAACTCAAGTTTAGGCGGGAGAGACTTGTCTGCTAGGAGGGAAAAAGGGAGTAACTGTGGGCTCAGGGCGCAAAATTAATGGTCGTTGTTGGATAGATGTTAGCCGGACAGAGCAATTAATGTATTTTCGACACTATGAGGAGCACAACATTATAACGCGCACTAAAAAAAATAGTCTTGTCTTATATTTTCCACACATAAGGAGCCCTGGACTATAAGATGCATGAAATTGAGACTACAGAAAGAACTACATTGTACATTACATATTTATGCAATGCATTCCTGTGCACCGCTGGCCAAAATCCCAAAACATTGTATGCAACGCGATTCCAACCCGGGGAGTGGCAGTGAAAAGGCAAACCGATGGCACCAGATGACCAGTGGTACGATGACATACAAAATGGCATTGGGTTATTCCATTATTACACTATTTTTACTCATAGTGCAAGATACACTGATTTGCATTGTGCATTTTGATAGGTTAAACAGTCTCTGCACTTCTTCATTTGGGCTTCAACAACCTTTCGGCTTTATGTCTACACGTACGTAAAGAGCTTGTATAGCATTTTGTTAAAATACTATCAGTTTTCTCCATTCCCTAAAATTCGTTGGCAAAAAAATATTAACTAATCATGTAAACATGCATTCTGTAAAATACTCTTGGATCGGAAATGTTTTATATACTTTACATAACATGAGGCTCAACTAGAGGGAGTCGACCTGATTGTCCCCCTCTGGCTGCTTTAAGGTACCCATAAAAACAAAAAACCTTGTGAAAGGTTGGGAAAACAAATTTGAAGAAAAATTCTGCGCATTTGTCCCTTTGAGTCTCTGTAGTTTTCATTCTTCCAAGTGCTTTGAAGAACTCGTTTCGGTTGCATTAGATAATACAGCACCATCTGGTGGTCAAATATGAGTGTTTAAAAATTCTAATTGAATAGGTATCAAAAATGATTCAGTGATTATAAAATTAGATGTTTATAAATTATAAATCCGGACTTTGACTCCTAAGCCAATTTTCTAACATTACATCATTTTGTTGACATAATATGTTGTAAAGTTTTTCAAACTGTCTACAACACACCAATAAATGTTTTAAATCTATACATACCATCGTCATCTGTGACATGGCCATTTGGTTTCCATTGTTCCAACTTGGGCTTGGCTACATCCTCCACTGACAAAGAAGAAGCAAAGGCAGAGGACGGGCCACCATTGTGGTGCTTATGTGGAGAAAGCTGAACTCTTTTCAGGCTCATGTCACTGCGCACGTCATTGATGGTCTTTTTCAGCAGCTTGATGCGTTTGCTGCGAGATGGGCTGGACTTCATACCACAAGTCAGATCAAACTTTTCCAGGAGCTGCTGCAGCTGCTTTTCAAGACTAAAATGGCTGCGACTGGTGGGCACGAGTAAGCGATCCACTGAGGAGAAAAAAAGTGATCATTAAATCTTTAAAATAAAAACAAAAAACAAAAAAAACACAACTGATTTAAGCTTTTACCGTCCACCCAGGAAAAGGATGTCGTCTTGATTTCGGGCGCCTCGTCCAGGTGCATTCCACTCGCTGCATCAAACCCGATTTTCTCAGCGTCCCGCCGCGCCTTCCGGATCACCGCCCCACCTAGATCTCGAAGGCGAACGGCGGCCCGATAGAAATATGTGTCCTTGGAGTTGTACTTCATGCAGTTGCTGACAATGAGGTCAAAGTCTTCCTCAAACTGGTCAAAGTTGTTGTATTTCTGAGTATCCAGGCGCAGCCGCATGGTAGAAAAGTCCATCGGGCACTTGACGTGGTCGAGGTAGTCGGGAACCTAAGGGGAACACAAAGAGAAAATTTGGGATTCTTGTCGAGCTAATAATAATTGTATTTCTCTACTTCAAGTTTAGATCTTGACACATTAAATAAAGGGTTGCCAACCCTGTCCTCAAGAGCAGCATGTACTGCATGTTTTGGAGGTTTCTTTTCTCCAACTCATGTGATGCACATTTTCAGCTTTTTAGCAAGCTGTGTGGGAGCTTGATCATGGTACAGGTGATTAGATTCACCTGTATTGGAGCAGAGAAGCTCCCAAAGCAGGCAGGACATGCGCCTCTAATTATAATATGTACATATATATATATATAAATGATAAATATAGTACTACCTATAAAAAAAAAATCGCTTTGTGTGTATCCACCACACACCATAAAAATCATTCTCGTGAAGCATTTAAATTCTGGCAACATTTTTCTGTACTTGATATTTTTTAATCATGTATTCATATATATCAAGATATTAAGCAAATTCATGCAGAAACAAAAATTCGGAGCTAGCCGTGTTGCATCCTCAATGGATATCATCAAATTTTACATTAATAACGCATGTATGGATGTCTATACCTATATGAATTTATACACGCCCAGCATCACTGCCTTACTTAAAAGAGATATATATGTTTTTTGTGTGTGTTTTATATGTTTTGCAAGAAAGGAATGTTTACGATGAAAAAAGTACAAACGAAAAATGCCTCAAAAATGGAGATATGTATTTTTTAAACAGACAATTTTAAAAATATTGGGTAAACGTACATGATGTTTTTTCCATGTGTATCACCTAGGTATCGGATCAAGACCCTTTAGTAGCAAATAAAAAAAATCCTACACATTTTTTCTTGGTCCTACACCTCAGGCAAATATTTTCAATTAAAGCAGGCTGCCACTCAAAATATTTGCCGAGCCCTGAACTATACATATTACTAATTATCAGCATTTAAATAATTAATAAACATTATTATTACGAGTTTTAAATATCAGACTGCATTCCAAGGAATCTCACAACTGATATGCTTATGTTATCGGGTACTTGCAAATGGCAAAGATTTGTGGCATACAAACAAGAACAGGTAAATGTAAATACTTTTAAAACATTTAACAGATTTCCAGATACCCTTTATTAAAAAAACAAAAACAAAAAAACGAGGAGTTTCTATAAAAATTGAAATGTAAAAATATGTACCTCTTCGATGTTGACTGGCTGGGTGAAGATCCTGGCCTGGTCCTTTTGCATTAATTGGTCCAAGACTGATCTGAGCAAGATGTTAAACGGTGTAAGCTGCATCTCGAGAAGGCTCTCTTGGTGCTTTAACTACAAAACAAGAACAAAATAAGTTAGCCTGTAATACTTTCTAACCTCTCAAAAATTCTATCGATTACCTGATCCCTCTTGAGTTTCTCCCTCTTGCGAATAAGCTCCAGTAGTAGCCGGGCTCTCTCAAGATCGTGCCGTAGTCTGTGCCACTCCTTCAGCTGCTCTTTCAAGGCTCGAGTTTCATCCTCGTTCCGTTTCTGCTAAGTGAGAAAATTGAATTAGAAATTGACTTTTTCCACAAGACACTACTGTCTGACTTTCTGAATTCTAGCGGGTTAATACAGAAAAAAAGAAGAAGAAACTATCTCCTTGTGATGGACACTAACTGGCTGCACGGTCTTCTGGGATTGCAAGCTTGTCTGCAAGCGTCTGATCAACGGGAGCCCATTCCTGGATTGCCGTTTAAGAGTCCAGTAATTTAGGACAAGCTCTACGAACACTTTCTTTTTCTGGACAGACACCTGGTTCAGAATGGTTTGAAACCTGCAAACAACATGAACACATGATAATGCTGTCATTTTATTTCAAGGCCAACAAGAACTATAATCGATCTGTTGTGCAAGGTAAGAGATTCGCAGTGGCTGGCATGAGAATTGTGGGACCAAATGCAGTAAAAGTTGAAAGGATAAATGAGACACTTTGTAAAAATTATTTTACCAAACACACTCAGTTCTGCGTGTTACTGTTTTCCTTTTAAAATGGACTTAATGTAAATTTAGTTGAGGTTTTTACCAAATTTAATTGGGAAAAAATTCGCTCATGTAATGAATGACAACTAAATCCAGAATATGTTAAAAACAGTCTTTTCGAGAGCAATTCTATCAATATCTTTATTGTGGTATGTTTACAGTACTTTTTGACGTTAGGAAAGTGGAGGAAACTAGTTTGGATTAGTTTTATGATGAGAAATACTTTATACTTGTTGTAAAAATGGATAATACTTGAATCTTTGAAGGTGTGATGTTTTTTTTGTAGCGAATGCAATTTAATGGTGTTAGAGGAACACTGACAAAAAAATGGTTGGGGGCCGGAAAAGGCTTATAACAATGGATTTAAATTTCTTAGAGGAAACCAGAATTAAATTATTATTTAAATTGAAATTAAGAATACAGGGACATGAGAGTATATTCCGTTAGATTTATTGAGTACATAAAAAAGATAATTAACTAAGTGAAGCCAGCAACTCGTCCTGAGTGTGGCTCCAATCAGTCCCGAAAAACCTATGAATAGGGGGTTTTTACAGGTCTTCATACCTGTGAGCAGGGAACAAAGCCACAGCAGCAGGAGAGGACGCATCATTTTCTTCATCAGATTCGCTTCTCTTCATCTTCTTCCTGTTCTTCTCTTTACATTCTGCTGCGCCTCTTCCTTTGTCCCCATTAAAACAAAGTCCATTCTTAGGTTTGACCTTGTCGTAAATGGTGAGCCTTCTTCTCTTGCATCCACTGGGCGTGTGAGCACCACAGTAGGCGGTCTTCTTCATGGACACTGTGGGCTCGCCAGACTCTGTCAGGTCTTTAACAGGCTCCATCTTCATGAAGAGTCCTGCTTTTTGGGCGCAGCTGACATGGAAGGCGCTGTAGCAGTTGGCTTTGTGGCACTGGATGCACGCCCCGACGCCTTTTTCTTTACACAGGTAGCAGGTGAGCTTCCAGCGGGCCGACGGAATGTGGCATACGCCGTCGATGGGCTCGATGAAGGTCGCGTTGGAGAAGCCCACTTCAGGGATCCATAGGGCACAAACCACATGGCCCCAGCGGTTGTTGTTAGTCTTTTTCACTGCTCCGCCCATGCTGGGGCAAAGGATGCAGTCGGCGGGCTGGCCGGGCGACTGCAGGCAGTGGCGGCAGAGCCAATGGCCCTCGGGGACATAAGGGACGCCATAACAGTCCCGGTGCACGGCCACATTGCACATGTCACATGTGAGAATGGCGTTGCTGTTGCGACACTCGCTGTCCATGCAAATGCTGCACACAACGTCTTCGTCGATAGATGTTTGCTTTTCACTGCCTTTATCCAAGCCCTCCAGGTGCAACTCTTTCTCAAAGCGGTCCACAAGGAACTCAAAGACGTTAAAAGAGACCTGACTGGCACCCTCAGTTCGCCGCTTTTCGTTGACCAAATCCAGCCAAGCGTAATCTTCTTCGTCCATGTCATATTCTGTTTCCTCATCAAGCTCTTCTTCAGTCTTCTCTTCGTATTTGTAGTAAGATAAAGGACGTTTGGGAACTGCCGGCAAATTATATTCCATAATACGAAATTTAGGCTCTGGAAGTTTTGGACCCGGATTAACAGGAGCAGGTTGTTCACTTTCACCTTTTGGTTCAGTGATTCCCAGTGCAGCCTTCCGCTTCTCTTGGTTGTTTTTTAACCGGATTGACCGCAATAGTACCTGCTGCTGCGGTTTGTCAAGGTTCTCCTCGTTGGTGGTACAGTTCGTCATCTCGAGCAGCACAGGGTCGCCATCAGATATCACGCCAAGGCGGTCAAAGACGCTGAGGCGATGGATGCGTCCATCAAGTTCAAACTCCACGATGCGCTGTGCCTGGGCGTATGTCAGGATCTGTTTGTTGGGAGAGGGTTTGATTGGCGAGGAAGGCCTCGCCGAAGCAGAGCCTCGATAGTTCCGGCTTTTTTTTTTCATCTTGTGGCACCGGGTTTCCGCTGAATAATAAAACATTTGTCCGTGTGAGCATTGGCAAGTATTTAAAAATAGCCTCAAGTTTATTATGTGCATGTGGCAGGTGATTGTTAATAATTACAACAAATTGATTTTGATACATTTTTCCATAAAATCATCTTAGACCCCTCAGTGCATTGTTTGAATATATCATATTTAATTGAGCAGAGACAAACACTTCAGTAACATTATTTTAATCGGTTCGGAAAATGGTTGACTTGGTGAGAAATCAGTCACATTGATCCACACACAATAACCCATGGCTTACTTTACTGTTTTGTATGATTATTTGGAGTTGTATTTTGCCTCCAGGTATAAATATACAAAATAATTAATTGCTCTGCTTTTCAGGGCATGTATGCAGCAGATATAAAATATGTATCGCAAATATGCTACATCACATTTAATGCTGGAATTAAATATGAGATGTTGAGCATCCAGAAACTTAATGTTGCATATAGTGACCGTATGCGTATTTTGTTTGACAATACAAGTCGTCAACTGTTTTGCAAAGACAGAGTTTTTAAATGACATGACTTGTAGAGGGAATATTCTTATAAATCGACTTGATTGATCTCGTTTGTATATTTTCAGACCAGCAAAAATGACGTGGTTGTCAATTCCAAGAGTTAGTTGCTGCTGTGGAAACACTGGCCATTTTAAATGATTTTAGTGTGACCTGTGCGTTATTTTGTTTCGTTTGTAGTCAGTTGGACCAGGAGTCAACTCTATGTAATAGAACTGAACTAAAAAATAACAGGCAGAAGCAGTTGATAAGTCTCCCGATTTGTATAAGACAATATTTAGCAATGTGCGTGATCAAGTGAATAGAACCACGATTAAGACTGAAAATATTTGTAAATACAGTCCAAATTTTGATATGTAATTCTATTTAGGCCACTTTGTTTTGGGGTTGTCTAATATATCTAAGGGATATATTTCTATACTTATCTACAGAGATCGCTAAGTTTACTGTGAACCTCAAATGGATCTACATCCTTCACTTCTGTGGTGATTGCACAGATGTAAACAATAGTTATATTTCGATGTATTCCCTCTGGATTTCACAATTTTGCAGCTCAACAAGTTTATGTAGTTACGTTAAGTCGTGTGTTAATGTTGCCGTGTGAAAAGAGGATAAATCAACCCGTTATTCAGGGACGAGTCAATTGTGGTTAAATAGTTGGTTCACGGCAACTATAAGAAGTTTGTTAAGTTGCAGTTGAACAAAGATTTCCACTACGGTAGGAGGCGGACTTCACTCGTCATTAAACGTGTGATGGTGCGACAAGCCATAACAGTCCAGAATCCATTAACAGCGATTCTCATTTAACCCGGCGACTAACAATAACATTAGCGAGCTAGCTGACGTTAGCACAAACAGATAAAGTCCCTCCTAATATGTCTCAAAATAACAAAATAAAGCATTTTGAATAAACGTGACATGTTATAAAGTGATGCTGTTGTGAAAACGTGGTTCGCTGTGAGGAAAAGTGTGAAAAGTTAGCACATACCTCAACTTGTCGAAGGTTAGCTGGCCAGCAGCCTTACAATGCGCAGGGGCCGAGGCCTGCCAAGTGCAAGTGGCTCCCTTGCCATACGCCGATTTCTCATCCACTACGGCGTTTGGAGTCTGTTTTTAGTATAAACAATCCAATTTCGCCCCGATGATTCACTCCCTGCTTTTTTGTTTTAAGGTTGAATGCCCGTTCATGATCTCGAACAGAGTCAAGCAGGAACGGCGGCAGCAGCAGCCCGGGCGGCTCTCCCACCCCCCCAGCACAACAATGCATTTTCCCCAGACAACTCCCACCGTGTGACGCTGGAGGTCATGTTAATAGCGAGTATTTCGCACAAAAGCCCCATCTGTCACCCACCGCACGTAAACTAAGCGAAACGCTGAAGCCCAAAACAAAGCTCCCAACTGGGGGACCCGTGGGAGCGACCGCGGCGAGTTTACTTCCCATCGTGTGCTTGGTGATTTTGAAGACATGCGTGAAACTCATCAGACAACTGACATTATGATCTCAAACTCCATGTTTGTAAAGAAACGCTTTTCATTAACACAACTATGACAAATACATTAACTTCCGCTTTCAAGGTCTCTATAACACAAGATGCGGATAGCGAAATCCCTTTAATTGACAGTGAACGCATCATGCGTTGACGTGAACGAACGTGAAAGCCTTCCTGTTCTTTAAGTGATGTCAAGGCGTCCCAGATATCGAATGAACTTAGGTCAAAGTCACGCAAATATAGCTGTTTTCTTCAGGCGACCATCAAAGCGTTGTCGTAGTTAGCATCGTGCCCCCCTTGGTCGTTGTGACGTCACTAAAACCTGTTCCTTCCGTCCGACGCTGTGTGGAGCTGCTTCGGACGAACGTGCAGACAAAAGCAACAAAGTGGATCTCGAACCTTACATCCTCACACCCGGTCCGGATCCCATAGATGTGTCACGTTTAACTGTTTGTGGGCCGAAACGCTATGACAGCACTTCAAGGTAAATCAGCAAAGAGACAAAACCCAAGCGGGGGATGGTACCGGATCGTTTATGAAGGGAGGGGGGTGACTGGGCTGGGTTCGACCGGGTTCTGCCTCGCCAGGTTTAGCGAGTTTGTCCTGTATGTGGCCTAGCTGCTTGCTAACTAGACAACAGTAATGGACTCGTGGTGTGGTATCACCGACCCCAGATTCGGTTTTGGACCTCCAGAACCCCTTTAGGCGTCCAACGGTGATGTATTTGGAGTCATAGCCGGGTCATAACAGTTTAACGTTCCTGTTTATTTTGGTGAGCAACCTCGCCTCGAGGCTAACCTAGTTAGCACAACGATAACCACCATGTTTACCATCGTGTGTTGTTACTATGCGTTTATTATTAACACGTTAGGACTAGCACGTCGCTTGTTAACCGTTCGCAATTTAATCTCAGTGATCATCTAGTCTGTTGTCCTTCCGGACTAGAAATTGAGGCAAACCCGGAAAAGCGTGCTGTCAAGTAGCACTTGCGAAATGGTTCTTTTTGGGTGACGATTAAGACGAAACTGCTCCTTCAAAGTAACATAATTACTATAGTGGTGAAATGTTTAATACATAGCTATAAACGACACGTTTCTCCAGATTCTATACATTCATTTCAAAGCGTGTATGCCGTTAATCTCGTTTTAAATATACTCTTACATATATTAAGCAATACTAGCAATACTAAGAAAATGCTAAAATAATAGGTGGTGTTGTTCATTTTGTAATTCAAATGAATATGTTTTACACAAATAATCCTCGTTTTTATTCTTCACAGTTCGCCTTGGTGTGCGTAAGAAGGTGCCGCATTGTGTTTGTGAAGTTTATTATTTTTCAATAAGGGAAATTGCAATACTTTATAAGGGAACCAATTGGCTGTGGTTGATAGGCAAGTTAACTGCTATTGCAATGTGTATATCCACAAAAGTAGTTCAAATGGCGTAAATTAAGACGAGTGTACTCGGGACAAATATTTTTAATTACGATAGGCTGATAAAGTTACAAATGTTCATAATATACACAACAGCCGTACTACACTTTTTTTGCACCCATTGTTTGACTATCAGTTCAAGTTTTGTTCTTTTTTGCAAGACAATATTTTACGAGAGCATGTCCTACATAATAATAATAATAATAATAATAATTTCCTTGTATTGTCATTCTGTGTAACAATGTACACAGAACGAAATGTCGATTGCACCTGACCCGTTGTAGCGAGCCGATGCAGCCGCAGCCAACAGAGGGCGCCGCCGACCACTTTACATGTGCCTCTCTGTTCTTTTTTTCTTTAACCTTACAGGTAATACTTCTCACTTGTAAACCTGCTCTAAATATAGTTACGTTGCAATAGGATACTATGATTACCGAGAATTTTGTAGAACTTAATATTTGAAAATTGAAACAATGGTAGAGATGAACAGATTTAAAGTGGTGCATAATACAGGTAATACTTGTATAATAGTCATTGACGTGAGATGGAGTCTTTACATAAATGTTATCATCATAAATACCAAAAAGTAATGCTAACATAGGTAAGTGGAAAGGTTATCTAAAAGTGAAGGTAGAGTATCAACTTGGAAGGTCCACTTCAACCTGAGTTTTAAAAAAGGGCTTGGGAGATTGAGTTTATAAATTTGCCTAACATGTACATTAAAACCATTTTTATTATTTTTTTCCCCCAAAGAGCTCAGTATGTCTGATTAATGATCATTTCTCATGGCATCATTGTCCCCCTTTATTATTAATTATGAATCATAACTGAAGGGAGAGAGCTCTTGGTTTTTAGAAGTTTGGTGATCCCTTTTCCAAAATGAGTTCTTTAAAGGGACAGTATGTAATATTCAGTCACTCCTAGTGTGACAAAAAAACTTTCATTCCAATAAACCAAATAACATTGACTTGAATATGAAGCAAAAATCTGAACTATCATAACAATGTTAATTTTTATATAAAAAAGAGAAATTATGTATTTCTTCTATGCATTGGAATCCTTACCTACGGTCGCAGTCACGTTTTTCCTCACAACTTACTGCTCCGTTGTGCTCTGTGGCATTGTTTTTGTTCACATTCGACAATGCAGTGTCATCTAGTGGTCAAAAACACTGGGGCATTAAAGATTGGTAGTTGTCCATAAGTGTGAATCTGAGTGCAAATTTGTGCAGATAAGCCCCGTAATCTGCCCTGTTGTAACTAGGAATTTAAACAAAGTCAGCTTGTATAGGTTAAAGCTCACCTGCAAATGTAATGAGAGGTAAAGTACAATTACAAATAGTGGTCGCACTCAGTCGTGAAAGTCACTGCTCATCTTGTGTGTCATCATGCTTCCCATCTGCAGTTATGGTTTGCGCAAAAGCGCAGGAAGTAAATGTGCAGTTAACAGTTACCCCAAGCATCAGTGTAGAATCTGAGACATTTTGCACTTTGAGTACTTTCCCTACAAGCAAAACTGAAATCAACGGTCACTTGAGTTAATGCCAATATGTTGACACTAGATGCCATCTCATTTTACCTGCCATTAAAGTCTATGACTTGTTGTCAGATACAAGAGAAAAATGGACTCTGACCTCAATTCTCTCCATCTAGGCTGTGTGCGGCGAGCTAGAACCATTTGGGTCATAAATGGAGAAGGGCAAGCTGGCATCCTGTGACACAAACATAACACCTGTTTGAGAACTGGCCTTCCAACCAATGACTAAAGAGGATCCCCTCTGACAAGGCAGACCTGACCACAAGAGAGAAACCTTAAGGCTGCCGTCATGGAAAGGGAAGAAGACGTCTCTGGCACGAAAAATGATTCTGTCAACGGCTACATGGAAAAGAGACGAGAGGCAAAAGGAACCTGCCTGAAAATCGAGGGGCAGGATGGATATGTCTTCAAATCCTACAGCACACAGCCACGCCTGGCAAACAACACCAAGTCGTCTCTTTTGCCAAAAACGCTGGATAAAAACCTTCTTCAATCAAGCCATCTTTCTTCTCAGGGTGATAAACTGCTGGCGTCTGATGCAGAAAAAGACACAGATCCGGTATCTCCCCCACTTTCCACCAAATGGCTCAGCATTCACTCACACGAAAATACTGAGAATGAAACCTATGAAAATGGGCCTACTCAGCATATCAAGGATGAAAGCCGTGATACAAACGATTTAGAGGATGAAACACAAGACTTTGAAAGACTTGCATTTGGTAACTCATTTGTCCCTTTTTTAAGTCGAGATGGTGACGACTACAGTAATTTATTAAATGGCTATACAAGCACACTATATGACGTCGCCATGGACGCCGTCACCCAGAGTCTTTTGGCGTCCATGCGAAGTCAAAGCAACCCAAGGAAAAAATCTCCTGCGTGGAATCATTTCTGTATATCACCAAGGGACAACACCAAAGCAATCTGTTTATACTGCATGAAAGAGTTCAGCCGGGGCAAGAACGAAAAAGACCTCAGTACAAGTTGTTTGATGAGGCATGTCCGAAGGGCTCACCCAACGATGCTTTTCCAAGATGGAGCGGAAGCACCAACATCTAATCTGAGTATTTTGGCTTCTCCCATGATCCCTTCTTTCCCAAGCTCGCCAAAAAACGGAGACATTAGCAGTATGATGTATCCTGGGTCAAAGAACACTTCACCGTCCTCATCTTTACGTGAAAATTCAGACCTCACATCCAAAGAAGTATTGTCGAAAGTTCAACCAAAAGTTGAGCCTCATGTCAACACGGAGTGCAATGCGCTTGAATCTTCACATTCCAACGAAAATAACCTCGACAAGATATCTGACGCAGGGCACGAGCGCTTTACGAGCAACACTAAAAGTTCAAGTTCCCGTCGGAGATCAGCCGTTTGGAAGCATTTTTACCTTTCGCCCTTGGACAATTCCAAAGCCGTATGCATCCACTGCATGAACGAATTCAGCAGGGGCAAAAATGGAAAAGATCTTGGGACGAGCTGTCTCATTCGTCACATGTGGAGGGCCCACAAAGAGGTTGTCGTTGAAGAAAATGGACTGGGCAATCACATTCCTCCGCCCTACTCGAACCCACCATCGATGTTGTCCCGCTCAATGTTGCATGACACACTGGGCATAAAAAAAGAATCTCTTCTTCCAGCTTCACCAGAAATGGTATTAGATGACTTACCTCAAACTGTGGTGAAAAGCCCGGACGCCAAAGAGGATTCTGATGAGGCAATGCTTCCAAGTGAACAGGAGTCATCGCTCAACCGCCCTTTTAGTGCACACGGGGACGATACGCCTTCAACCTCCTCCCTCTGTGATATATCTGAGGTTCTCTCCCACAACCAGAATAATGCAATTTTTCAAGAAAACAAGAGACTCATGAAACGGGTCAAGTCTGAAGTCTGGCAACATTTCATTCTGTCGCCAGTCGACCAGTTGAAAGCACTGTGCCGCTACTGTACATGCGTCATCAGCCGAGGCAAGCGGGGGGACTTTGGTACAAGCTGTCTAATGAGACACCTTATGAGGCGGCACCCGGATGTCCTACAAAACCAAAATATCGCCCATGACAAGGATCCCTCCCCACTACTGTGCGCTAAAAAAAACACGCATCATGATGTTTCAGTCAAAGAGACTGAAAACCCAACCAGCAAGAAAAAGATGCACCCCAATTTCAGTAAGAAGACATCCAAACTGTGGAACCATTTCTCTATTTCACCTGCTGACCCAACCAAGGTGGTCTGTTTGCACTGTAGCCGCACTATTAGCAGAGGCAAAAAGACAACAAACCTCGGCACGAGTTGCCTCTACAGGCATATGCAAAGGTTTCATGGACATTTTCTTGAAAGCAACAGTGGTAACTCGGATCATGCGCCGTCTGCTGGAGTTCGAGTCAAACAAGAGTCCGTAGATACGCCCGTTTCCAAAAGCGAACAGAATCATGGGCGGTTTGACCAACACCACCCAGTTGCCAAAAAGATTACCAAACTTGTTGCCGAAATGCTTGCACTGGATCTTCAGCCACTATCTATGGTGGAGAATGAAGGGTTGAGTAGACTTCTTGAGTACTTTCAGCCTCGGTATTGTCTACCCCCCTCTTCTTATTTCACCAACACTGCAATCCCAGAGATGTACGAAAAAGTGCGGGACGTAGTACTTACACATCTGAAAGAGGCAGAGAGTGGAGTCGTCCACTTCACCACGAGTATTTGGGTCAGTAGCCAGACCAAAGAGTACTTGACCCTAACCGCCCACTGGGCAACATACGAATCGCGCGTCAGACCCCAGGGCCAGGACTTCCACTGTTCGGCTCTTCTCAGTGTGTCTCAAATAGACTGTGACCAAGATATGCAAGACATCCCTAAGCAGCTGGAGTATCTCTGGGATTCCTGGATCACATCGCCAGGTCTGAAGAGAGGGTTTACTGTAACAGATAACGCCAACATAAGAAACAATCTGGAGGAGCACGGCCACGTCACTGTGCAGTGTTTTGGCCAAACCATTGACCTCATTGTTAGCGAAGCCATAAAGAGCCAGAGGATGGTTCAGAACCTCCTGAGTATGGCTCGGAAGCTCTATGAGCGTGTGCACCGCTCGGCCAGGGCAAAGGAGAAGTTGGTCGAGCTCCAGAGGGATCACCAGTTACCAGAGAACCAACTGATTCAGGACATCCCTTCTAAATGGAGGACTTCCTTCCTAATGCTGGAGCGGCTAGTGGAGCAAAAGAGGGCCATTGATGAAATGTCCGTCGAGTGCAACTTCAGGGAAATCATTAGCAGCGACCAGTGGGAGGTTATGCAATCCGTCTGCAACACTCTCAAACCATTCGAGATCGCTTACCAGGAAATTCGCAACCGCACAGCCACCCTTGGCCAAGTAATACCGCTCATCCACATCCTCAATAGGAAAATTGACCTGCTGTTCGACGAGACTGTGGGCATAGACAACATGCTCCGATCTCTTAAAGAAGCCATTTTGAGCAGGATGTCAGCCACTCTGAACGACCCACGTTTCACCTGGGCGACCATGCTGGACCCTCGATACAAAACTTCCTTGTTCACAGAGGAAGAAGCAGAACAATGTAAGCGAGACCTGATCCAAGAGCTGGACCTCTTCTCTTCTACATCCACAAAAAAGTCGCCACTGCTCAATGGCTGCAACGAGACCACCCCATCGGACAACGTACCCTCCAACACGGACAACATTTGGTCTCTGATGGCGGACTTGAGACACAAAGCCCGACAAGAGGCAAAGCCAAAGTCCTCTGAACTAGCAGTGCTGGAGTACCTCGAGGAGGACATACTTGATCAAAGCTGTGACCCACTCGACTACTGGAACCTGAAGAAGTTTTTGTGGCCCGAGCTCGCCAAAGTAGCCGCCCGTTACGTGGGCTGCCCTCCCAGCATCGTCCCGGCAGAGGTTCTGTTCAGCACAGCGAGCGTCAACTGTGCCCTCAACCATCCCAGGCCTTTACTAGAAAACATGGAGGGCCTACTCTTCCTTAAGGTTAACCTCCCACTCATTTATTTTCAATATTGATGAAGCACTAACTTAAAAAAAAAAAAAAAAACCTTTAAGGACCAAGAAACATAGCTGTGAATTGTGTGATGAATAATATCCCGTAAACATGGATTTTCTTTCAATGCTGCAGCCAGGTTTGGAGGGAAGAGAGAGGGCGTAAATCGTATTGTGTCTACTACTGGTTTTTGAACACTGAAATTTTTTACCAAAAAAAAAAAACGTCTCAGTGAGAGGTTTATCAGGGAGGGAGTGGCTTTCTAGCTCTATGGGTGATTTCTTATTATTAAAAATGTTTTTGTTTTCTTTCTCTCGACTCTCTCTTTGTGCCTTATCCAAATCTACTTCAGGTCAAAATGCTGTAAATATTGTTTAATCTGCACAATTCACATCAGGTTTGCTTTTGAATATTCTCAAAGACTGATGCAGTTTCCTTGAGGGAAAACCAAACCCAAAATGCTGTGACTGAATTTTTATTTTTTAATTTAAAATGTATTTAATTTTCAATAATGTGAAATTTTGCCTCATGGTACTGTCTTTTTTCAAGATTGACTTTTTTTTTTTTACTTTTAAGTTGTTTGAATACAACTAAGATGTATTGCTGTATTTTCAGAATTGAGAGGTTTGGGATATACAATTTGTAAGCACAATTTTTGCTTTTTTCAGGGGAATAATTTATGGGTTTGATTAATGAACTGTACTGTACATTTTATATGGAATTCTGAACATGATTTGATAAGTTTTGATGAAACTGGAACCACGCAAATATTGCAGCGATTTTTATTAAAGGGTTTACCCTACTTGTCCGAGTGCATTCAATTAAGTTTGTCAGTTGAGTTTGAGATCTATTTTCCCAGTACAAAATAACATGCATGTCTTCGTGTGTTTTTATTAATTAAGACAACAAAAAAAAGGTTATGCTTGACGGACTCATCACCTGACTCCTTAACGAGACCCCTTTGACGTGGTCCTCTCCATCAGTACAGTTTTTCCCACCAAGGTCACGCTAAAAGGAGGAAAACGAAACAAGTGGCGAGCAATGCTGTCATATCCTTCAATGAACTTCAGAATCCGGTGAGTGTCGCGGAGAAGCTCAATCTTGGTGGCGTTGGCCTCCATCAGCAGATGTGAGAATGTTTCAATTTCAGGACTCGTAGGGTGTAAATCTTCTCGTTTGTCGTATCTGTTGAGTAAAACGGTAAGAAAAACAAAAGTTTTAGTTTACTAAAAGGGTTACTGTGTAATATTTGACCATTCGACATCGCTGTATTATGTAGTGCAACCGAAAATGTGTGCATACATACTACAGAAATTCTGACCAAACCATCATTTTTCTTATTTTTTGCCAAGCCCCTTACAAGGTTTGTTTTTGGGGTACCCAGCAAGGTGACAGACTATGTGGGCTCCCTCCCAAGTAAGGCTCATGTTATTTTACAAGAAAAACAATTTTAAATGCTTTTCGAATAAGAAATGTGCTATCTAAAACGAACTTACGATAAATGCCATGCTTTAAAGGGGAAGAATGTAATATTTGACCACTAGATTTCGCTGTATTGTGTAGTGCAGCCGAAAAGGAGTACTACAAAGCTCAAGGAAGAATACAAACTAGAGACTTAAAGTGACCAATTTAGACCGTTTTTCGTTTCTTTTTGCCCAGGCTTTCCCAGGTTTTTGGGGGGAGCCGTAGCAGCAAGTTCACGGACAGTTAAGTCAGCTCCCTTGAGGTGAGCCCCATGTTATGGAAAATAAATACAAATTAATTGATCTATGAGTCTTTTTAAAAATGCAAACGTTTACGATATTTTTTTGCTTATTCATTTTTTTTTTTATTATAGGAGGCGTTAAATAATACACAATGTGCCTCTAAAGTATGAGGATACTCACCTCCAGTGTTGGTGCTCTTCCAGAAAGCGAGACACTCCCGTTTCAGCAGCGTAGGTGTCGGTATGAACAAATACGTCTAAGACAATACATAAAATAAATGTATTCAATATTGATTCAACTGTATATATATTACCTTATCAGCAGTCAGTCCTTCCATGTGGCTGACCTTTTTTAATTTTGAGGTGCAATGATTGATATGCATCTCCATATCAGTTTTGCCGAAAGACTTGCTTAATTTAAAAAATGCATTTCTTTTAAATTTTAGCCTCCAACCTACAAATAATCTTTCGTTGTTACAATACAATACAATATATCCCATGTTGTAACAATGACAATAAAGGCATATTCTATTCTATTCATTCTTTTAAGGTCAAATATAAAAGGAAAGCTGATTTTCTTATGTCATTTGGACAAAGAGCACATGTGCTTTTACTTGGGGGGGGGGTTGCAAATACAGCACGATTCATCTGTGTTATTTCCTGCAGTATAAATTTGCAAAAATGTTCTGGAACCGAAGGACAAGAAAAAAATTGCCAATGAAGCTAAGAATGCCAAGAGTGCATGTATACTGAAGTTTAGTTGCAAACATCTCATCTCATTAGCCGTACCGCTTATCCTCATTAGGGTCACGGGGGGGCTGGAGCCCTTCCCAGCCATCTCCGGGCAGTGTGCAGGGGACACCCTGAACTGGTTGCCAGCCAATCGCAGGGCACACGGGGACAGACAACTCACTCGCTCATTCACACCTAGGGACAATTTGGACCAATTCACCTGAAATGTATGTTTTTGGAATGTGGGAGGAAACCGGAGTGCCCGGAGGAAACCCACGCAAGCACGGGGAGAACATACAAACTCCGCACAGGAAACATGACTTATAAAAATGAAAATGAAATAATTCTGGAGCTTTCTGTGCATGCAATCCAGATTTCTTTATTAACCTGCTTAGGGTGTTTGATGTATTTTTAAACTGATTTTTATAGTTATTTTCATACTCTTAAAATTGGTTTTCATCATCAAAATCATAGAAAGTTTGTTTTGACGATTTTTCTCTCCTGAGATTCTTTTTTTCTTGTTAGTGCCTTTTTTATTTGGGAACAACACACACAAAACAACATCAACAATTAATTAACAAAAGGAAACAATCTATAATAAACACAGCTTTATAAAAAAAAAGTACTTGAATATGCCGAAAAATGAGTAGGCTGAAGCTTTAAGTGCCCTGTTCCAGTTTACTTTGAGACTGGGAGGTTCGGGTTCGCGCCCCGGCCGAGTCATTCCTAAGACTTAAAAAGTGGTCGGCGGCGCCCTCTCTTGGCTGCGGCTGCATCGGGTCAGATGCAATCGACATTTCGTTCTGTGTACATTGTTACACAGAATGACAATACAAGGAAATTATTATTATTATTATTATTATATACTGGTACCTTTAAAATAATTAATAAACATTAAAATTCCACAATTGGGATTCATTTTTACAAAGTAGGAAGTTAATTAATTTGTTACCTGCAGTGGCCGGCAAAATCCTGTGCAGTTCCTGCATCCCTCGGCCTCCTGGGTAATTGTAATGAGAAACGTACAGGCAAACCCCGGAGTATGCAGCGTTTATCACCAGTTGCCCTGCCACAACTGCCGATCCAAGTTTATAAATCCACGATTTCTGGTAGTTGCTCAAACTAAAAAAATAATACACACTATTATGTGATATACAAAATTCTTTCCTGAAAGATTTTGCTCTGCTTGTCCGCTGACATAAAAGAGCATCCACGGGCAGCCACCAGGGTGAACACTGGGAAAGTATAGATGATGAAGCGCAGCTCTTTGTGTGGCAATATAGAGTAGATGAGGATGAAAGCCACAGTAGGTAGCAGGAAGACACGCATCCGACGATCCAGCAAACCAACGGGGACCAACGGCAGCGTGCAGGCCAAGCCGCGGGGCAAAGCAGAGTAGAAATACCAAAAAAAAGGTGAGGTTTAAAACATGAGTCAAGGATACATAGATTTGGATTGCCCCCTCAAAATGTTATACCAATTTTCAATAAAGAAATCAGGGGTGCGCATTATATACATGTGTGCGCTATACTCAAATAAATACATCGGTATTTTTCTTTAATGCAACCCTTTCTCTCACTGTAATTTCAATTTCATGTGCCTTAAAGTCTGGCACGATTTACACATGGAAACCCATCCATCCATTATCTGCACCGCTTATCCTCAGTATGGTCGCGGGGGTGCTGGAGCCTATCTCAGCTGTCTTCGGGCAGTGGGCGCGGGACACCCTCAACTGGTTGCTAACCAGTCGCAGGGCACAGAGACAAACAATTTGCTCACTCATTCAAACCTAGGGACAATTTGGACCGGCCAATTAACCTGGCATGCATGTTTTTGGAATGTGGGAGGAAATCGGAGTGCCCGGAGGAAACCCACGCAAGCACAGGAAGAATATGCAAACTCCACACAGGAAGGTTCGATCTCATGACCTCAGAACTGTGCCACACAAGCGCAAATTACTGCCCCACCGTGCTGCAAATGGAAATACTATATATAATAGACTGTTCAATTGAGCTTTATAATCCAGATCTATTAGTCTGGAATATACACTTATTTTAATCCACAAAATATAAGAAAGGATATTCCCCAGTCGGAACTTTTGTTGAGGACAGTGTTATACCATAACACTTGGCCTTCAGGCCAGAGAAGCTTCCTCCAAAAGAATGTGTCAATCGCCACAGTCAAAGCTGCAAAATATAGAGAATACAACGCCGGCTCCAAATTCCGAAATCTCAACGTGCAATGCTGGTCTCCTGCTGACCAAGTGAGAGAAATCCAGCAGGGACGGCATGGCAAAGTAGTTCTAGAACGCTCAGCTTTCGTCTCCACAGCGAGATGACCAACATGAGTCCCAGCAAAATGCAGAGCTCCGAGCGGAAGATGATGATGACGAAGGCGGAGAGGGCGATGAAGCTGCCGTGTTTGTGAGACATCCAGCTGCTGAATGCGAACAGCACTTAAAAGACATAAATCAAAAAGCATGCTTAAAAAAGGCAGTTCAAACAAAATGAACGTATGCAAAATATTTGTAAATTGAGAAATGATTAAGTGGCGTTTCATTCATACTTGGAAAAATATATATTTTTTTAAAGGTGGTGTCTGCAACTTGAAATTTTGCTATTCTCTATTGCCATCCTATTGGTTAAAGTCATGCTCGCAGCCCAAGTCAGCTCATTCCTCAAGTACTAATACTCTTCTTTTTTCCATCTTTTTAAGGGTGTGGGTTGGTGTTTTAAACGGGCCTTTTTCTTATTTTTCACTTTTTTCAGGCTACACACAAAAAAATAACAGGAACTAGCATAAAATCGTTTTCCCCCCTTCTTCCCCCTTTTCCTGCTTCCTAATGTGATATGAGTCCCAGAAAAGCAGAGCTAAAAGTAAGATAAAAGCAGATGGCCACGATGGAAAAACTTGATAAAGGCTTTTTCAACTCAGTTGGGAATTGTTAACACATATTTAATAGAGAAAAAATTCTACTCACCTTTTTAAAGACACTTCAAACAATGCACTCTACTTTTGGAAACACTAATTATTTTCTCTAGGGGGAAAAAGGGAACTTTATGTACTATTGCTCAGGTGTTCAGAATTACTGTGGAAAAAAAAGGGTATTTTAACATATCTATCTTAACATGTTAATATTCTTTTGAAGTAAGCAAATTACAAATGTTGTTATATTTTACACATTTGGGGCCCTTTTTTATTTGTCATTTGCTATAAACTGGCTTAATCAAATCACAGAAGATTTGTGGTAGTTGGTAGCAATACATTTCTATTTTGTTGTATTACTTTTTATTCTTGCTTTACGCATTTAAAGCAAAAATATCTGTTTGCATTTAAAGTGATACCTTTTCAAAATATTTTATTTTAAAGGTTAATCAGTGAACGTACAATTTTCTTTTCCTGAACTAGATCCATTAATATTGTTTCATCAAAATATGTCTTTTAATTTATATAATCACAAGGTAAAACCTTGTTACTTTCATAT
The DNA here is from genome assembly GCF_059441175.1 of Urocampus carinirostris. Classification (NCBI taxonomy): domain Eukaryota; kingdom Metazoa; phylum Chordata; class Actinopteri; order Syngnathiformes; family Syngnathidae; genus Urocampus; species Urocampus carinirostris. The sequence goes on along the minus strand of NC_142359.1, from coordinate 31,869,382 downwards.
TGTATTCTGTGAGACAACTTAATTTTTTTCTTAAAAAGAAGAATACATTTGCCAATCTTGCAACATAAAACAGTGAACATTTTACAATGAAAACATAACATTTTTATTGAATTATTTATTTTTAAAGGAGCTGTACAAAATTAGATGTTTTGTTAATTTGCTGCCGCCATCTCTTGGCTTATGTCATTATTGCGTAGATGGTCTTTGGACATCAGCGATGATTGGTCATGTTTAAAAAAAGAATAATTAAAAATAATAAAAATAAGCAGGGCCGGCGAATGCAACCTCACACACAAGAGCTTGCACTGAGATTCTATCCAGCATCTCTCATCAGCAGGGCAGACATTATGACCAATAGTTTACTGTACTAAAGATAAACACAATTGTCACTTCTTACCGACTGGTAGCGCAAAAACATTGGGTAGCGTCCTGGTGCTGTAGAACATGAGGTGAAACTGGGATGCGCAAATCAGGCAGAAGAGGCGTGACACCGTAGAGCCAAATTGCCTCCTCACCTCTCGCTGCAGGTGCCACAACGCAGCCAGTACAACCACTCCCAGGGAGGCTCGTACTGATAACAAGCAAGAAAAAATATTTTAAGACCAAGTCTTGTCAACTTAATCACAATTTATGTTGTTACTCATGTGATTTGTTGATGTTAACTATGTTTTCCCTACTGGTGTCCAAGCAACATTCATTGTAGCCCGGTTATCCTGGAAGGGGGATTACTTCATGAGTGGTTCCTTTTCAAAGGTCATGTACTTGAAAAACAAGTGCTACAAATTACAAGGGAGATTGCCAACTACGGAGATTCCAAGTGACCAAACCGCACCATTTTCTTCTAATTTTTTGCCATGCCTTTTACAAAGTAGCCGCAAAGTGGTAAAAAATCATGTCAGCTCCCTCTAGGTGAGCTTTATATTATATAAAATAAATTGTAAAAAAATCTTAACCAACGAGAAAGTCTAAAATTTCTTGTTTGTATAATACTAAAAGCTTTCTTGCTTTTATTCCAATCAATGTTGTTTTTTAACGAATTAAGTTTTTTTTACCACCATATAAATAACAAGTTCCCTTAAACGTTCCTCACGTTTCCTTATGCTGGGTTTTGGGGAGTTTTTCCTATGTAGGTTTGAGATCAGGGGATATTGTAAATACCATAATTTGGTCCTGTGCGGCCCTTCTCTGAGAATAAGGTTCATACAAATAAATGAGACTTTACTTACCGATGAGCTGCGTGGAAAATTTTGGCGCACCCAGAAAAGAAGACAAAAAAACAAATGGGGAACTAAGGATGCAGATGAGTAGAGGACCAAGGAAGGTTCGTGGAACCACTCCAGGGAATTCATGATGGTCATACTGAAAGAAATTATCAGCATTATTAGAGCAGGAAAATGTTCATACAATACCTGGATATAACTGCTTTTATTATTTCCCCTTCTTCTCCAATGTCTCATTTACAAGTGTGTTGAAAATGATTTTTTTTTTAATTGTAACTTCTATCCATTATCTTCTCCGTATCTTCTAGAAATGGGCAGGGGACACCCTGAACTGGTTGCCAGACAGTCGCATGGCGCACAGAGATAGACAACTCACGCACTCACTCATTCACACCTTGGGAATATTTGAACCGGCCAATTAACCTTACAAGGATGTTCTTAGAATTTGGGGGGAAACTGGAATTCCCGGAGGAAACCAACGGAAGCCCGGGGGGAACATGCAAACTCTGCACATGAAGGCTGGTAGGATTTGATTCCATGACCTCAGAACTGTGCCGCGGACGTGCTAACCACTCATCCGCCGTGCCACCCTTATTGTAACTCGTTCAACCAAATAATGAAAGGTCATTGTGTAATATTTGACCTCTAGATGTGATTGTGTAGTGCAACCGAAAGCAAGCGCTTCACAGTACAAAGAAGAATATAAACTACAGAGACTCAAAGTGACTGGAACTTCATCCAGCCTTTCACAAGGTTTTCTGATGTACAAATATTTTTTTTTAAATTCAAGTTTATATTATTATTATGTTTGCTTATCAAAATTGATATTGCTGAACCAATGTTTTTTTTACCACTAGAGGTGCCAAATAATGCACATTGTCCCTTTATACAGATTTAATAAACATATTTGGATTTAAAAAAATCAGTACAAATAATGCTCAACTATTTCAGTAATTCCAATTTCGACGAATAGAATCAGAATATTTTGAGAACCATTTTTTCCATTCCATGTTTTTATGCAAAATAATAATAATAATGAATTCCAAAATGATAATGGGAAAATGTAAATGATGATTTACCGAGTCAAGATAATAATTTCTACAGTAACGTCATCTTTTAATTATTGACGTCAAGAAGTCAATCAACAAATGCTTATTTAATGAGCTCTGATTATCAAATTAGCTTAGCCTATTAGCCTCCCATTCAAAACTTGCTGATCTCCTACCTTGTCAAAGTCAAATTTGTAATAGAAAAGGTCGTGGGCTGCTTGCAAATTGAAACTTTCCTCCACTTTGGTGAACGGGCATACGAATAAGTGTAACAAAACAACCGACGATAATAAAAACAAAAGTGGGAGATCCAATGCTTGAATTTTTTCAGCCATGACACCTACTAGATTGTCATCATTTCCTGTCAAACCGGATATGACCTATGCTAATTATTTTTATCATTGAAATATTTCTACTTCATGCAATTCTTACAATATTTGGGAAAAAAAAATAATTTGTTTCAATGAAACGTTTATTTTTAATTTTATGTTACGTTTGTGAGTTTTCCACGTGCGGAATGCGCTGGATGTCCCGAGCGTGGCGGCAGATGATTGGCTTTTAATTTGAATGGCAGGTCCAAAGGGCCAATTGTCACAAGCCACAATTCGATCAAGGGGCTGAAGCGGAAAACTAAAGTCGTGCATTTTTCCCAATGCCGGCATGTAAATATTATCTTTCGCGTGTTATTGCTTTCGCCTATTTATTTTTAAAAGACGATCCAGTTATTTAATTGTTGTAGTAATCGAGGGGAAATAACAACATCGAGACCGTTGTGGGGTGGATTTGAATGTTGGTGTCCTGATGAAACGTTGAAATGATGCAAAGGGCTCCAAAGCTGCGACTTCTCGCTCTTTTGTCCTGTTTTATTTTACTTTTTCAAATAACGAATGCCAAGAAAGATTTAAAAAGCGCCTGCGTTACCTGCCAACGGATAACCAACAACTTTCATAAGGTAAGCATGCATACCCTACTCTAATGAATGAATGAACAATACGGATTGGAGAATATGTACTATCATACCTGTCTACTTGAGCCAATTGCTCCCTTTATTAATGATTGCAATTCCCTTTTATTAAGAAACGATAAACCTTAAAAAATACAATACCTATTTAAATGGTCTGCATTTATATAGCACTTTACCCATTTACAGCGGAGTCAGCCATGCAAGGCGCCTACCTGCATTTTGGGGGCATTAGGGGTCCAGTGTCTTGCCCAAGGACACTTTAACATTTAACTCGGAGGAGCCGGGAATCGAACCTGCGACGACTATGTGCTATGTCCTGAGCTACTACCTGGCCGACTATGTAGGATAAAAAAGAATATAACGTGCGTTAACAAGTTTATTTGATTTACCAAATAAACAACACAAACAGTTATTTCATCTGTATTTTTTTGCACATTGACTTGCAGTCAATTTAGTGTTGCTTATTTTTTGTGGTGGATTGGATATCAGGGCAGCGCAGCAGTTAGCGCGTGTGCGGCACAGTTCTGAGGTCATGAGATGGAACCTCCTGTGTGGAGTTTGCATGTTCTCCCCATGCTTGCGTGGGTTTCCTCCCACATCCCAAAAACATGCATGTTAGCTTAATTGGCCGGTCCAAATTGTCCCTAGGTGTGAATGAGGGAGTAAGTTGTCTGTCTCTGTGTCCTGCGACTGGCTGGCAACCAGTTCAGGGTGCCCACTGCCCGAGGATAGCTGGGATGGGCTCCAGCACCCCCGCATCCCTACTGAGGATAAGCGGTTCAGATAATGCATGGATGAGATTGGGAAGTTGGAGTTTTCCAGTTTTCTGGAATGCAGCATTAGAGTCAGCTGTGTGGGATCAAGATAACGGATGGGCTCCAGCAACCCCGCGACCCTACTGAGGATAAGCGGTGCAGATGATGGATGGATAGATGGATTGGATATCAAAGCCAAAATGTGCGTGACAAGCTCGGTCCGACCCCTTTATAAAAAAAATTGCAGTTCGTACGGGTGCTTGAAATCATTGAAAATACTTGCAGATTAATGTTGCGCTTGCAAGAATCAAAGTTGTTGAATTTAGGATTAAGTGCTTGTAAATGCTTGAAATTGTGGTCATGTATCTCGTCAAGTCATGTATAGCCCTTAATCACAAGAGGTATTCAAGGGCTGTACAGACTATGGACTACTTTTGATAATATAATAACATAAGGGAAAAGGAGAGCAATGAGAAGATACAATTATTACCTACCGAGGATGTAAATGACCACTTAACCCCCAAGTATAAGTCAAAACAAAAAGATCTTGATTAATATTTGAATCTTTTCCTGGAGGCAAATCTTCTTTATGTACTTGTGATGAGTCCTCATAGTGTATTGAGAAAAATAAAACATTATCTTTCTCATGGCAGACAAAAGATGGTCTGCTTTAGTTCACATGTCTGCTTAAAAATGACACCGACTGGGCTCTCTGGTGGCTTCGCCCTGCCATTGCATTTCTTCCCTCTTGTTTAACAGCAGCTGGCATTAGTTTGTACGACATTGTCCTATGAAGCATTATCGCCCCCTACAGGACAGGTGCATGCTACACCTAAACAATGCATGCTACACCTAAACAGGGCACCATGAATTGTGTAGTAGTGCAAGGATTATGTGTACGGACAAATATTTTGTGACATGCACAAAACAAAGTTAGCGTTCCCCAGTGGTAAATTGGAATGGGAAGAACTTCCTGCAACTGAAAATGTAAAATACATATTACCAACAATTTTGCGAGGAAATATTTGTCTCCAAAAATATGTACACACGTATTGTTGAGATCCACAAATGTAGTCGCAATTTACTCAAAACCGACAGAAGATTAAAACCGCATATGTAAATGGTAGACATATTTGTATACCTGCAAAATACATGGTTCACACCGGATATCTTCTTGTAATTGTACTGGAAAAGTTGCTTTAAAAGGTGCTTGAATTTTAGCCATGAAAAATTGTACGAACCCTGAAATTGATTATACGACGTACACATTTTAAAATGATCAAAAATACGTATAAAATACGTGAGAAACACACGTTGACAGGTATGCATTGTGCATGTTTAATATCTGATTGTATGTTTAGGGCTATGAGAGGACTGCAAAGCAAAATTTTGGTGGAGGTAACACAGCCTGGGAGGAAAGGAAATTGTCCAAGTATGAGACAAGGTGAGACCAAATACCAGGTCACAAATGTCCCTGCATCAGAGGCCAATTGTAAACATGATAGTTAAAAAAAACATTTCAAATTTCTAGTGAGATCCGACTGATGGAGATCATCGAAGGTCTTTGCGACAGCAGCAGCTTCGAGTGCAACCAGATGCTTGAAGAACATGAGGAACTATTTGAGACCTGGTGGTTTAAGAGAAAATCGAAACATCCTGATTTGCACAAATGGTTCTGCATTGACACCATCAAAGTGTGCTGTCCAAATGGAACATTTGGACTTGACTGCAATGGTGAGTAAGACTGTTCGACTAACCCAGGAGTCGGCAACCTAAATTGTTGAAAGAACCATATTGGACTAAAAAAAAACAAATTTGTAAATAAAAGTCTTATACTGAATGCAACACATGCTTAGCATACTATCAAGTTGACTATGTTGGCTGCGGCGCATCCTGCGGAGAACAATGCACCACATGACTACTCTGTTGTAATACAGACGCTGCCCTACTTTGACGAGGTAGGTTCCGGACGTGCGTTGAATTTGTTAGTAAAATGCTTCTGTGCTATATTTTGTATCTTTAAGGTTTATAGAAGTTTGTTTACGGTTTGTATAAGTAACCTGTATTATTTTCAAACTGAAAAATAAACATTTTATAAAATATGCTCCATGATGTTACAAAGCAGGCTAGTGATAAAATCTAGTACTGAAAAACAAAGCTACACATTAGGCGTTGACATTTTGTGGCCTGTGAAGTCCTTTGAGACTCCTTGTGATTAATGTGCTATAAAGATAAACATGACTTGATGTGACTATAAAGGTAAGTTTAACTTACTTTTGGAAGAGTTGGGAAACGTCCTCCTCCGTGGTAAAAAGTGGACGAAAAAAAAGCAATCCAACCATTTTTTCAACCATATTAAGCTTTCTTATTCCACTTTCATTTCAAAAGAAACAGCTCGCCTCTTCATTACACTTTACACCAACCATATTGAATGGATGCATAAGATATTAAACCATAAAGTTCTTAGAGTGCTAGAGATACAGTGCAGTGTGTATACACACAGACCAGGAAGTAGAAGCTGGATTTCCAGAAAGAAGCACTACAGCACTGTCCTCTACTCGGAAAATCGGTGCACACAATACAAAATCTAACTTACAGCAATGTCCGGATATTTTTTGACGTCTCGAGAAAAAAAAAATGATCGTATCTACCGTTTTTTGTAAGTCGAATGGTCGTAAGTAGGGGAGCGTCTAAATACCTTCTCAAGTTAAATGTCATGACAATATTAATGACTTACTGTATGTTTCTTTGCTTTTATAAAAATGAAGAAATGCAAAAAAAAAATCCCTTTTTTGATGTCATTTTATTTTGAGGATTCACTGTAACGTACAAAATTGTCTACTTATTTAGGCAACAAAAGAATGCAAGAAAAAGCAGCATGAATTTGAAAAAGGTAGACTTTTTAAAAGGTAAATGAAATTAAACAAATACAATTTAAGTTTGATTTGTGTGCAAATGGAAAACAAGTCCGTGTATAGGTAAAACGTAGCAGAATATTCTTCTTTTGATACATCATGCAGCCATCGGACCTGACCATCAAAATACAATAATATCCTGTGTCATTCCAAATAAATCCTGACAAAAATCAGAAATATCTTAAAAAACCCACTTTGCTCCAAAATAAATGCCAATGACAGGATTGTGTTCTCACGCAATTAATGTGACTTCTGTGTTGAAATTAGGGATGTAGCAAGAGGCAGTTATGTTGTGACGCCGCCCCTTTAAGAGGCGGAGCTTGAGTCCATACAGCTGACTCTAATGCTGCATTCCAGAAAACTGAAAAACTCCAACTTCCCAATCTCATCCATGCATTACCTGAACCGCTTATCCTAAGTATGGGTGGGGGGAGCTGGAACCCATCCCAGCTATCTCCAGGCAGTGGGCAGGGGACACCATGAACTGGTTGCCAGCCAGTCGCAGGGCACAGAGACGGACAACTTACTCCCTCATTCACACCAAGGGACAATTTGGACCTGTCAATTAACCTGACATGCATATTTTTGGAATGTAAAAGGAAAACTGTGTCCGGAGAAAACCCACGCAAACACGGGGAGAACATGCAAACTCTACACAGGAAGGGTCGTTCTCATGACCTCAGAACTGTGCCGCACACGCGCTAACCACTGCGCTGCCGTGCTGCCTTTTTCCAATCTCCAACCAGGAAAATATTTGAATGACACTCAATAGAAGGTCCTAATCGCAGAGCCAGAAAAAAAATAGGTACCCCAACCTGATCAAATTGCTTCAGACGTCACTCAACAAAATGATAATGCCCATGGAAACAGACGGTGAATGATAAAACATAATTTACGCAATTGTAAAAAAAAATGTATCTGTATCTATCAAGTTAATATAGTTTGCTTGCAAGGCAGGTTTGCTGGAAATTCAAATGTCTTTTAATGAGCAAAATTTAAAAAAAAAAAACTTTCCGCGATCTGCCAGCTTTGCAAACTACATTAGCTTGGAACGCTTTGAAGTCCGCATCTGGTACCATCCGAGTGGGATAAATCCAGTTTCCCTATTTTCTGGATTGCAGCATAACCCAGGGGATGAGAGAGAGGCAGAGGTGCCTCTGAGTTTTGCATTGCAGCCAAGTTCTCCAGGGGTTTAAGACCAAGAGCCTTGACGTCACAATAAATGACTTTGCTTTATTCTAGGCGACAACCTTTATCCCATGTTTTTGCAACCTGACAACAGTGAAGAGAAAAAATAAAATGCATTTCCCTCCCCAACCTTTTTTGAATGTGTAAACATTATTGGAAAAGCGGCAGGGAGTAACTAGGCAGCGCTTAAAGCCGCTTGCGGATCCAGAGCTGCAGGTTGCCGACCCTAGGACTAACCCGAATTTGCCACAACTTTGCAGTAAAACTTCTGCATGGTGTTTTAAAGCTTGCGTCGGAGGCACCGAGAAACCGTGTCACGGGAACGGAAAGTGTGACGGCGACGGGACCCGAGGAGGGGACGGCAAATGCTCATGCGACTTCCAGTACAAGGGAGAACTCTGTCTAGATTGTGTCGACGGCTACTTTAACGAAGTTCGCAACGACTCCTACTCCTTATGCTCAGGTACATTTCCCAATTTTACTGTGGGGGGAAAAGTACCTTATTTTCTCGACTACAAGACGCAGTTTAAATATTTTTGTTTTTTTACATGTGCGCCTTAAAGGGAGATTGCAGTCTTTACCATAGACTTTTTAGGGATTTTTATACCTTTGATTTTGAAAATGGTTAGGATTGAAACGAATTATTCTTTACTGCAATCAGTAAACTGATTTGCCTTTAGGTGTTGCTTGTGCTCCACCATAAATCTTTTTTCTCTGAAGGATGCTAGAATTTCCTACACTGATAATTTTTTTTAAATTTTTATTACTTTGAGTTCTAATATGAATTACTAATCCAAAGAAAAAGGATTAAATGAACCAGGCTGATTAAAATAGTACACACAATTCATTTACACAAAGAACTAATGATAGGGGGGAAAAAGGGAAGAAGGTGATGGAGATGATGGGAGTTTTCCCCTGACAGTCTGGAAGTTACTAGTACAAAAAGAAAGTTTCCTACTGTAATACAAATCGATTTGGGAGATTTCCTTGTACAGAAAAAAAACACGCTCATTCCCAACTACCAGCAAACATGGGGTTTAATCTGAAATAGTTCTCTTACTTGTTGTTGCGAAAAGATTGTCTCGTGCTCCGGATGGTCGCAACGTATATCCCACGTGCTGAACTCAAGGCCGCAGTGCAGGTCTGCGTCGGCCGCATGGTGCAGCCGATGACAACGAGTCAGCCATGTAGGAGAAATGCAGAGGATGAGCTATCGCTTAGCTATTCTTAATATATGGACCAGTGACGCTCAACCAGATCATGCCTCTATGTGCGTGGTCTGAGATATCTGAGACCACAAGGATCGGATGACGGTGTTTGAAGTTGCTAAACTTGTAAAAAATCCAAAGAAGTGAGAAATTTGCGTAACGTGCTTTACTTGAGAATGCCCCTCCAATCGACATACTTCCATAGAGAACATTATTTTATCAATGCATAAACTTGGATGTTTTAATTACATTCAAAACTTTTATCAGATTTCATTACGTTACATGGTGAATTGGTGAATTCGGGAAATGTCCAAAAGGGGCCGCCGTCGTTCCAACCATCCATTCCAAAGCGAGCCATCCGAAAGAAAGAAGGTGGAGGTCATTTTTGTGCTGGGCTTATTTGCTCAACAGTCTATTGAGGTCCAGGGGCGTGTGAACACTAGTTATGTGCAGTGTGCCAGCTAATGAGTCTCACCCACGAAGCATGTTAGACAAGAAAGGAGTTTAATGCAAAAAAAAAAAAAATCTGCTCATCTTTTTACACTTAAAATAATTAGTGTTGTTCCAATGCTGTACTATTTTAATAAATCGTATCAGCGAGTAAACCGACCAAATCACTGATATGAATGTGATTTGAATACACATATCGGTGATTTAGTAAATCACAGTATTAAATATCAGTACCACTGCTTTAATGATTGCTGCTATGACAGGGTCATGTTTGATGGTTTACAGGTTATTTCATCCTTGTCAACCATAGCCAATTCATTTATTAAGTGACAACAAACCTTACAAACACAGCACTTATTTATTTACAGCAAGACAGACTATGTGGAACAAACTATTGGTAAAAGATAAAAACAATTCATTTTCGCATACAAAAATTGTTATATGGTGTTCACAATTTAAAATGATCAAAAACGTTTAAAACATGGGAAAATGTGTTTTATTCTAACGTGAAACCCATTAGTGATGGGGATTCCAGCTCTTTCAGCCCAGCTCCCTCACGGCTCTTCAGATTTTTGTTGTTGCTTTAAACAATATAATACCTATAATAATGTAACAATATGCATGAAATGAATGAATTAATAAAACATGAATTATGTGCTATATTATGCTAAACTTTATTTTTCAACAGTAATTTAAACTTTTTGATACTAAGCAACTTTATAGTCAAACTACACAAACAAAATACAAAAATAGTAACTCTTGTGTGCCATTAAAACAAATTTTTGAATACAAGAACTTTTAACTATTTACAATTCAACTTCTAACCAATGTAGACTGAAAGAACAAAAAATGGTTGGGGAGATTTCCTTGAGTGAATTGGGAGTTTAAGGTGGTGCGTCCGAATTGGTCTGCGTAGTTCACACCGGGGTACTGTATTTTTTTTAGTGTTTAATGCGCATTAGATTTAAACTCATAATCAAACCATTCTTATTCATGGTACCAGAGATGTTAGATGATGGCGAAAACAGAGGAGAGTCCCGAAAGATATAAATGCAAAAACAAAAAAAAACAAAAAAAACATGGAGGGAAAAAACTCTTGGGTTTATCTGATAATGATCCGGACTTTGAAGGACATGAAATAAATTCATTGTAAATTTTGTGTTGGTATTGTGTTCATAGTTGCCAATAAATTATTTAAATCATTGCGGAATGTACCGGTATTTGTTAGTCACTTTGAGTTGAGAAAATGTCAAACCCAATTATCTTACCTTACCTTTTTAAGCCCTGAGCCATCTTATATGTCCTAAGGCTTGCAGTGATGCTAAAGGGGGAAGCAAAACCATTACCATAGAAACAAAGCAGGCGATCACCAAAAGCGAGGAAAGGGGCAGAAGAATGGCTACCTCGCTAAGTTTTTGGGTTGTAAATAATCGGGACTAGTTTTGTTAAAAAGTTGAAAAATAAGTAGATGGTTGAAGCAAATACAACTACTAAGGGCATGAGAATCCTTGAAAATGAAAGTATTAAAATCAGTCATTTTTAATCTGCCGTAGTCGTATCCCAGTGGTTTCCTGTAATTGCTGTCATGGTATACCCTTACTATGAGGGACAAAACGATAACATTGAAAAAAAAAAATCAATGAATGAATTGGTGGTATATTTTTTTTCCCTACTGAATGCCTCACTCGAAAAATCAATTGTTGCAAATTGCACATCCATTCTCCACCAGAATGCCATTCCTCCTGCAAGACCTGCAGCGACGGGGCGACCAATCAGGATTGCGAGGAGTGCAAAGACGGTTGGGAGGAGGATGACCAGGAAGCCTGCATCGGTATATACACTTCATTTTAGATGTTATCTTTTATATTCAACGTGCAACGTGATTCCAGATATAAACGAGTGCTCCAAAGACTCGGCTCCGTGTCGAGAGGACGAATACTGCATCAATACAGAGGGCTCTTTTTCGTGCAAGGGTAAACAAGCTCAAACTCACTTCAGTCCAATCGAGTTGGAAATGAAGTCATTTGTCATCTCAGGTTGTGATGAAACGTGCACCGGCTGCACTGGAGCCGGTGCAGACGAATGCAAGGCGTGTGCCGGTGGTTACCAGGACATTGAGGGCACCTGCACAGGTTTGCTGAAGAATCCTTATTTTTGGGTCCGGGGGGATGAATAATTGACCCACTCATTGTATTTTTGTTTCTTTATTAGACATTGATGAGTGTTCCCTGGCAGAGGCAACATGCACAAAGGAGCACCAGCATTGTGCCAATACTAAAGGCAGCTTTAAGTGTGTCTGCATCAATGGCTACGAGGACCAAAATGGAGAATGTGTTCAAAAGTTACAAGAAGGTTGGTGTCGTTTTTTTGTACAGGACTGTCCAGAAAATGAAAATATTGTGACCAATTTCTATTTATCCATCATGCAATCAGGGATAATGTTGTGGAATTATTTTCAACCAATGCATTGAGGCTGTGAGGCATGAAGTAGCAAACGATTATGATATTCAAATTTTTTAAGTTCATGTAAATGCTTAACAAAGATTGAATCATTTTATCTCAATCTTTATTTTTTTCTCCAGAAACAGAAGAAGAGACTGCAGTGTTGGAAAATAATGCCATCTCTCATGAGGAGTTCTGAAGTACAACAAAGCTTCCACCAGTATTTTTTTCTGCAGTGCTCATTTTAAAAATGCTGAACGGCAGACTATGGGGATGAAGAGCAATATTTTCTACAAAAGGATTAACCACTCATCAAAATGGAGTCCAGTTTTTTTTTCCCTCCTGTGCAAAATGTACGATGTTTTAAAGTAAATAAAGACGTGAGCCAACCTTTTGGGGATGGATTTTTGAGGTAGTGGTTAAAGACTACCACAAGGGAGCAGTGTAACATTTTTCATCATTTGTGGTTCATACTGCACTTCTCTACATTGCCCGGCGGAGGTCAAAAACTTTCACTGATGGAGGCAGCGCTTGAATAATCCTTTAGTGTAGCATCACATTTTGACAACTCAATTCAGCCACAATAAATAAAATGGTACAGTGTCATCACATTGTGTCAAAGCAGGTCTTCCATGATTACAACTTATTGTATTTACATTTGCCTTTTCAAAGCTTACAATTTTCTACAGTACATGAATCCATCATGATATTGACTGAGGGGAAGGTTCAGTGCAGTGCATTCTTATAATACCATTCAATTCACCACAGATGAGTTTCTCTTATCTCCGCTATCACCTGGCTCGCTTTCTGCAATGCCTGCAAAAAAATAAATAAATAAATAAACTTAAGGAAGTTTGCAATTCTTTACAAGCGGACAACAAGACTTGGACATGTTTTACCTGCAGCATGTCCGCTGCTTCCTTGCGACGCTGGGCCATATCCTCCGACTCCGTCAGCAGATCGTTGAGGAGACCCGACTTGTATAGCTGACCCACCAGTTCACTCTGGAGGCTATCTTTCACATGATTGACCAGGAAATGCATCACCGCTTTGGGAACACTTGAGAGGCAGAGTGGTTGGAGTCGAGAAATGGAATGATAAATTTAGACTCGTGAAACTTCACTGTAACAGTGTTTATTAACCACCTGTCTTGAATGTTCTTGCGCACAATCAGAAAGTAAGACTTGATGAGGCGTTCAATGACCTCACAGTCTCGCTGCTCGCGCGACGACAGTTTCCTGGCTACTGGTACTGGCTGAAAGTTGAAAAAAACAATTACAGAATCGACTTCATGTGGGTAATCTGTTCCATAAGCGCCTGTAATCAGTGAATTTCCACAAAGTAGGATCCATAAATGTACTTGCACACAACAAAGAAAAAGCTGCAGTCCATATATAGTGGATGCAACAGTTGCGTGCATCCATCCATATGTACTGTAAGTCCATGTTTCTAGTAGAACAACACTCAAACTTTTGCTAACTTGCTAAAAAAAAGTCATTTGTAATGGTTAATTCTACGGGACATTTGTTTGATGTTTTTGCTTTCACAACCAAATGTGATAGTCTATATATATCGTGGATGCAACAGTTGTATCCATGCATACTGTATGTGGTAAGAGTATATGCCTCTAGCAAGCCACATATAGCACAACTTGTAAACAGACAGGACTTAGCAATATAGTCTACTTTTGCAGGGAGAACAAACAAGCACAGTAGATTAATGATTTTGTTGTGTGACATCGATAAAATCATCCTTTAGTGTAAACAGTTAAGTCCAGAAACTTCACTTTTTGTAATAACATCACTTATGATTGATTAGAAACTGCATTAATGAGTGGTTGATCGCTTATCACTGGTAATGTAAACCAGTAATCCACAACCACCGGGCCTCATACCGGTACTGGGCCGTGGGTAGTTAGGTACCGGGTCACACAGATTATTTTTTTTACCGATTGTTTTACTGACACGACAATGTTTCAGCCTGAACTTAAACTGGGGCTTTGAGGTTGTACATTTGAATTCAAATCTGTCATTCGCATGGGTGGGCACAGTTACCTGTCGGGAGGGGCAACTGTCACATTAGAAATAAGGATTGCCCCCTGCAAGAGCTAGTGTGAAGGATGAGTCAAACAAAAGTTTTGCACTTATAGACAATCAGCGTGGAGAAGTTTCAATCAGCTCATTGCATCATGGTGGAAAGATCCCTTGTGTTGTGTTTGCATGTTCAACCTGTACACTCGGGCACTCCAGTTTCCTCCCGCATTCCCAAGAATTGCTGGGATTGGCCCAGCACTCCGCGACCGTCGTTAGGAAGAGAAGTTTGGAATTTTTTTTAAATTAGATTTTGTCGCGAGGACATCTAAATACTCTGACTACACAGCGGATTTACGCTCATCTTATTATAAATGTTATATGTGGTGTTTGTCATTGTCATTACAATCATTTAAAAAAAACATGTTTATTGCGGTCCTTGGGCCCTGCCAGGAAAATATTGCCAGACGGTCGATTCGAATTAACCCAATCAGTGCCCAGGAAACAGAAAGCAGTTCTGTGATTGGTTTAAGTGTACAAGTGCTCTTAAAGTGATGTTTTCCGCAATGTAGACAAAAATCTGCAGAACTGAATAAAAAATAGCAATGTATCGAGGACAATATAGTCAAACTATGATATTTGTAAGGGAACAAACAATGTTTATGCGGACCAGCAACAAGAGTGTAAAGCGGGAAACTTACAACATCGAGCAAATTGACAGCGCCTTTAAGCGGGCTTCCTGAGCCTGAACCGTTTTCATCTTTCTTGAGCATTCCTCTCCATGTGCCGCCACTTTCCTGATCGCCTTGTGGCCCTGCTGCCTGGAAACGTTAAAAAACAATGACATGAAGCTTCAGATTCTAACAGTGGAGTCAAATATGTAAATATTATACCTAACAGACAAAAATAAGTTGGACTGGACTGAATATTATAGAGCACTCTACCACTCACACTGAAGACCTCCAAAACGCTTTACAACACTTCCCACACGCACGCACAGCCATGCAAGGCATAAGGGGTTCAGTGAAACTTCAACATTTAACTCAGAGGAGCGGGGAATCGAACCTGTGACATCTTTAGTCCAATGGCGACCGCTCTACCTGCCACCCCAATCTAATTCAGGTAAAAAATAACCTAATTTGGGTGAAACATTACTTGGGTTAATATTACCCAACCTCCTGAGTTGCAGTCAAAGGGACAATGTATTATTTGAACACTATCTCTGTAGGGCAACCAAAAAGAGTGCTAAAGGAAGAATACAAATTATGGGCCTCCATTTGACAAAAATGCACCATTTTAGTTCTCATTTTTTTGCCCAGGCTTTTAAGCGTATTGAGTATCCTTAGCAGCAAAATGGCAGACAATTCTGTCAGCTCCCTTTACATGACACTTGTGTAAATAAATGCGCATTTCTTAACCTTTGAGTATCTTTTTAAAATACACGTTTAAAGTTCTTGTATTTTTACAAAAACATATTATTTATTTATTTTTTCCCCACTAGGAGGTGCTAAATAATTCACACTGTCCCTTACAAAATAATTAATTATCTAGTTTTTTAAGACAACAAAAATAAAAAAGTCAATTTGTTTTTTAAAAAAACGGGATTAAATCGATCCGAGTAAGGGATCCTTTCACGTTGAAAATCACATGAAATGAAGTCTGACTATACAATAAACAAACACAGCAGATCCACTGCCATCCTGTGAAGTTTTTACACCTCTCTTGAGCATTGAAAAAAATAATAAAAGAGGTTAGAATCCAGGACAATAAGTCAAGAATGAAGAACACACAAAATTATTAGTGCGAGTACACACAGGTTTGAGGGAGGAAAACAAGTGGAACATAGGGAAATAAGAATTAGGTTAGAAGCCATGCATAAATCTATCCACAGAGCTGACCAGGGGAGTCGGCCCCCAGAGGCCCACCTTGGCGCTGTCCAGGTCGTCGCCCAAAACTGCAGCTGGACCTTTGCCAAGAGGCTGGAAGCGATTTAATAACAGAAAAAGAGAGCAAATGACAGGAGTCGGAGGTAAGAGAGGAATAAAAAAAGAGGAGTGCAGTAAAAATTTATTTTGGTGGTGGAGAAAATTGAATCCCGTGATGTGATATCTCTAAACCTTCATACAAATATCAAAGAGGAAATGATTAGGGTACCTTATCCCTGGGAACTGCGGTGGGGAGTTCTCTCATCCGGTTTCTCCTTTGTTCCTGTGCTCACACAAGCATGAGAGAAAATAAATTCCTTTACATAATATAAAAATAAATGAATAAACTATTCATTTATATTTGGGTGGTTAAATAGTGTAATGTTCGGTGATTCGATTGTACGGATTAGCGATGTTTTATAGATTCTTTTTTCTATGATAATAATAATAATATTCAACTCTCTAGTTGTCATTGACACTGATACATGAATATATTTCCCCTCAGAACAATCACAGATCATAAAAAAGCAATTGATCAATTTTCTTTATCATTTTTCGAAATGGGATACAGAAAGCAATTGAATACTGTAATCCCTCGTTTATCAAGGTTAATTAGGATAAAACAAGATGCGAAAGTCTGCTAACTATCCGCTAAATTCTGTTTACAAAAAAATTAAGTGGCTTTGATATCTTCACAAAGGCAAAAGGTTAGATGTGTATTTTTTTGCACACCTCAATATTGTTGTTCATGACCCCGCAGGCATCCGCAAAGTCTGGATGCTTTGTGTTGATGTAAGCCAGCTCAATTGCTACTAAATTATGGACCTATGAAACAAAAAAAGAGTTTCCTCAATACAAATGTCATGTTTACTGAAGGGCATTTATGATCTCATTAGTACCATCTCATTAGTGATGGGCAGCCTCTTTCTCAAGAGGGAAGTGACAACTTCCACAATCGCCTCATGTAATTTTGGGAACCTCTGCAGCTCCTGAGTGACAATTACATATTCGCAAAATAATAGTAATAAAAAAAAAAGAAAATGCCCCTTCGTAATGAAACACCACAACCTGTGTACTGTAGTTGCTGCAGTGCTGGATGATTCTTTGCATCTCCTCGTGGACAAGCTCCACACAGCGCAAACTGGGCTCCTCCAGACGTTTTACCTGCTTCTTCACCAGCAGCTCAAAAGACACCTCAGGAACAAACAGAGAGGGGCGAGGGCCCTGGTGCAAAGTCATGGAGAAAACAGAAAGGTCAACATGAGGAAGACAAAAAAAAAAAAAAAAAAAAAAAAAAAAAAAAAAAAAAAGTAACGTGCCACTCACGGTTGCATTCCTTATCGCTGTGAGAATATCGATGGTGCTGAGGCCTCCAAGGGGGTCCACACACTCCAAAGTCCGGCCAAAAGTCTCATGGAATATGTAACAGATTCGGGCTCCACCGCAACTAAGGAGCAAAGGGGTTTCAGTCAGGTGTGCTTTACTTTGCACAATATCGTATTATTGCCACGGCGCCATAACTCACAGCTCCGCCGTCTCAATGTACTTGGCCGTCCCCTCGATTGTGTTGCAGTATTCGGTGGCGAACTTGGTGATGAGCTGGAGCAAGGTTGCACTTTGGTCCTCAACGGGCTCGCCATAGCTGCTGAGAAGGGACTGGTACTGGGCGGCCAGCACATTGATACGCGTCTTCAGCTCAGGCAGACAATCGCGGATGTGATGCATCAGTAGTCTGATGAGACCAGAGGGAAGATTTAGTCAAGCTTTACAGGAAGATAGGTTAATGTACTGGACTGTCTCAGAAAATTAGAATATTGTGATAAAGTTCTTTATTTTCTGTAATGCAATTAAAAAAACAAAAATGTCATAATTTCTGGATTCATTACACATCAACTGAACTATTTCAAGCCTTTTATTATTTTAATATTGCTGAATTTGGCTTACAGCTTAAGAAAACTCAAAAATCCTATCTCAAAATATTAGAATATCATGAAAAAGTATACAAGTAGGCTATTCAACTAATCACCTGAATCATCTAATTAACTCGAAACACCTTGCGAGGGTTTCCTGAGCCTTAAAAACACTCAGCTTGGTTCAGTAAACTAAATCACTGCTGATCTGACTGCTGTCCAGAGGACCATCATTGATACCCTCCATAAGGAGGGTAAGACACAAAAAGAAATTTCTCAAAAAGCAGGCTGTTCACAGAGTGCAGTTTCAAAGCATATCCACAAAAAGTCTGTCGGAAGGGAAAAATGTGGCCGGAAACGCTGCACAACCAAGAGAGATGACCGCAGCCTTAACAAAATTGTGAAGAAGAGCCGAATTTGAGGGAGCTTCAAAGACAGTGGGCTGAAGCTGGAGTCCAGGTATCAAAAGCCACAGTTCACAGACGTGTCCGGGAAATGGGCTACAATAGCTGTATTCCCATTGTCAAGCTACTTCTGAACTCAAGACAACGGAAGAAGCGTCTGACTTGGGCTATGGAGAAGAAGCACTGGACAGTTGCAGAGTGGTCCAAAGTCCTCTTTTCAGACGAAAGCAAGTTTTGCATTTCATTTGGAAGTCAAGGCGCCAGAGTCTGGAGAAAGGCTGGAGAGGAGCAAAATCCAAGTTGCTTGAAATCCAGTGTGAAGTTCCCACAGTCAGCAATGGTTTGGGGAGCCATGTCAGCTGCTGGTGTTGGTCCACTGTGTTTCATCAAGTCCAGAGTAAATGCAACTGTGTACCAAGAGATTTTAGAGCACTACATGCTTCCATCTGCTGAAAAGCTCTATGGAGATGAGGATTTCATTTTCCAGCATGATCTGGCACCTGCCCACAGTAACTGGTGCACTGACCATGGCATCACTGTCCTTGATTGGCCCGCTAATTCCCCTGACCTGAACCCCATCGAGAATTTGTGGGGTATAGTTAAGAAGAAGATGAAAGACACCAGACCTACAAATGCAAATGAGCTGAAGGCCGCTATCGAAGCATCCTGGGCATCAATAACACCTCAGCAAAGCCACAGGCTGATTGCCTCCATGCCACGCCGGATTGATGCAGTAATCCGTGCAAAAGGATTCCCAACCAAGTACTGAGTGCATCAATGGACATTTTCAAATGTTTGATTTAGTTTTGCAGTTATAAAATTTTTTTTTTTACTTGGTCTGAGGAAGTATTCTAATATTTTGAGATAGGATTTTTGAGTTTTTTTTCAGCTGTAAGCCAAAATCAGCAATATTCAAATAATAAAAGGCTTGAAATAGTTCAGTTGATGTGTAATGAATCCAGAATGTATGACATTTCTGTTTTTTTAATTGCATTACAGAAAATAAAGAACTTTATCACAATATTCTAATTTTCTGAGACAGTCCAGTAGTTGACAGATATGGATCAAAGATCTGAAAGTAAAATGTGAAAGAGGGGTGTCAGTTAAATGGACGAATAAAAAATTTGGCTACAGGCCAAGAGCCGGACGCATATGGTCTAGTAAACCCAGTTGAATTGACCGAAAACCTAACAATAGTATTCTAATATAGTCTGACAAATAGAGAGACATTTTCTTATGGCCTTGTCAGTAATCGTCAATTTTCAACAGGCGAAAACATGAAAAGGAGTGTCTTTTTTGGTCAAAAATAAAGAAGAGAATGTATAAATGATGGGAAAGCCACTCTGAAAACAACATAATATTGTTACCTTAAATATGAATATTGAAGGTCAAAATGAGAAAAAGGACCAAAAAACGTCTGTCCGTGTTTTTGAAGATAACAATTAGAATGGCTTTTTTCCATCTTCGCAACATTGCTAAAATTCGCCCCATGCTGTCTCAGTCAGATGCGGAGATTATAATTCATTGTTTGTTACCTCCCATCTCGATTACTGTAATGCACTACTCTCTGGTCTCCCAAAGTCTTCCAAAATCAAGAGCCTTCAGCTGGTACAAAATGCTGCAGCGGGGCTTTCAACTAAGACAAGAAAGTTTGATCACATTACCCCGATTTTAGCTAACCTGCATTGGCTCCCTGTTAGCTTAAGATGTGATTTTTAGGTTCTGTTGATAGTATACGAAATCAAGCATGGACTTGCTCCTTCATATCTTTCAGATTTAATTTCCCTCTATGTTCCGGTCCGGAGCCTTCACTCTGAAAATGCTGGTCTACTAGTGATCCCAAGAGCCAAGAAGGGATCCGCAGGTTCAAGAGCATTCTCCATTCGGGCCCTGGTGCTGTGGAATGCTCTTCCCCCTGAAAATGGATCTGCAACCTCAGTGGAAATGTTTTAATCCAGGCTTAAAACACATTTCTATTCTATAGCATATGAATAACCTATATTTTATGGTGACAATATACAGTGCATCCGGAAAGTATTCACAGCACTTCACTTTTTCCACATTTTGTTATGTTACAGCCTCATTCCAAATTGTATTAATTTAATCTCTTATCTCTAAATTCTACACAAAATACTCCATTATAACAATGTGAAAAAGTTGTTTTTTTTACTTTTTTTGAATTGATTAAAAATAGAAAACTAAGAAATCAAATACAGCCTCAAGTCTTTTTGAATATGATCCCACAAGTTTAGCACACCTATCTTTAGGCAGTTTTGCCCATTCTTCTTTGCAATAAGTCTCAAGCTCAATCAGGTTGGATGGCAGACGTTTGTGCACAGCCATTTTCAGATCTCTCCAGAGATGTTCGATCAGATTCAAGTCTGGACTCTGGCTGGGCCACTCCAGGACATTCACGGAGTGGTTCTGAAGCCAATCTTTTGAGATCTTGGCTGTGTGCTTTGGGCCGTTGTCCTGCTAAAAAATGAACCTTCGCTCCAGCCTGAAGTCAAGAGCGCTCTGGAGCAGGTTTTGATCCAAGATATCTCTATATGTTGCTGCATTCATTTTTCCTTCTATCCTGACTAGTCTGCCAGTTCCTGCTGCTGAAAAACATCCCCACAGCATGATGCTGCCACCACTATGCTTCACTGTAGGGATGGTATTGGCCTGGTGATAAGCGGTGCCTGGTTTCCTCCAAACATGGCGCCTGGCATTCACACCAAAGAGTTCAATCTTTGTCTCATCAGACCAGAGAATTTTGTTTCTCATGGTCTGAGAGTCATTCAGGTGCTTTTTGGCAAATTCCAGACGGGCTTCCATGTTCCTTTTACTAAGGAGTGGCTTTCGTCTGGCCACTTACCATAGAGGCCTGATTGGTGGATTGCTGCAGAGATGGTTGTCCTTCTGGAAGGCTCTCCTCTCTCCACAGAGGAACGCTGGAGCTCTGACAGAGTGACCATCGGGTTCTTGGTCACCTCCCTGACTAAGGCCCTTCTTCCCCGATCGCTCAGTTTAGAAGGCCGGCCAGCTCTAGGAAGAGTCCTGGTGGTTCCAAATGTCTTCCATTTACGAATAATGGAGGCCACTGTGCTCATTAAGACCCTCAAAGCAGCAGAAAAAATTCTGTATCCTTCCCCAGATTTGTGCCTCAAGACAATCCTGTCTCGCAGGTCTACAGACAGTTCTTTTGACTTCATGCTTGGTGTTTGTGCTCTGACATGCACACTCAACTGTGGGACCTTATATAGACAGGTGTGTGCCTTTCCAAATCATGTCCAATCAACTGAATTTACTGCAGGTGGACTCCAATTAAGCTGTAGAAAGATCTCAAGGATGATCAGTGGAAAAAAAGATGCACCTGAGCTCAATTTTGAGCTGTGAATACTTATGTAAATGTGATTTCTTAGTTTTCAATTTTCAATAAATTCAAAAAAAGTAAAAAAAAAACAAAAAACTTTCACATTGTCACAATGTAAGCGGTGCAGCTGATGAGATGAGATGAGATTGTCACAATGGAGTATTTTGTGCAGAATTCTGAGATAAGAGATTAAATTAATACAATTTAAGATGAGGCTGTAACATAACAAAATGTGGAAAAAGTGAAGCGCTGTAAATACTTTCCGGATGCACTGTATGTGTAGTATTTGTTATTGCAACATCCATTGCAGCCTGGTCATCCTGGAAGGGGGATTACCTCATGTGCAGTCCCTTCTCAAGGTTTCTTCATTTTCCTCATGTAGAGGTTTTTTTTTTTAGTTTTTCCTTGCCCTCATGTAGGTTTTAGATCAGGGGATGGCGTAATAATAGTCAGTATTTTGCAATAATCTGTGGTCTGTGCAGTCCTTTCAGACTCTGTGTGATTAAGTGTTATACAAATAAACATGACTTGACTTGACTTGAATTAACACACCAAATGGAAGATGTACTCCTTTTCTTTCACCAGAAAAACAAGTACTGTTACATCTATTTTTACCCCACTTGAGTAAATAAATATTTTTAAAAAGGCGCCCAGGAGGCAGGATGCCAATTGTTTGGACCAACCACAAGCGGACCTAAGCCTCTTTTGCTATCTCGTGGTCATTTATCATCGGAAAATCATTACTAAAGCTAGAGAAGCTATGAATAGAAGGAAAACGTTTTTTTTGTGATAACAAAAACTTTTTTGTGTCCATACAATATAAACAGATTACATACAAACGTCTTTTCACGTTAATGGCGTTGAATGAGTCTAAAAATTAAATAATTAAAATGAAGTTTTTTAGAATGAACTTGAATCAATAAGACAAAATGTAATGGAAAAGACTGACCTATTAAGGGTTTTGGCCAAGTATTTGGTACCATTCCGGTTAGCGAGAGAGGGATACTTCTTTTGCAGGAAGGCGTGCTCGTCACGGATGGCGTCAGTCACAGTCTTTTTATTGTTGATGTCTAGTTGGCTTCTGTACGAATAAGATTAACATAGTTACATTCCATGAACGCTGTAGACATATTCAGGATTCATATTTAATGCTGAAAACAAAAACACTTGCTTTGATTACAGTAAAGGGTCAAAAGTAAACAATCCATATTGATCGAGGACTCAGAGCGCTCATGTAAAGAGTGTGAAGGGTGACGCAAACCTGTTGACCACGCCGATGAGTCCCAGTTTGACAGGAATCACTCGACCCATCAGCACATCCATGGCATCTGTACCAGCGTCCATTAGGTCCAGTTTGGTCACCACGGCCAACGTCCTCCTGCCTGGGTGGTCACATATAAAAAAATATATATTTTAGACAAGTTATTTTCCTCACTACACTTTTTTTACTTTAATCACAGTAATATGCTTTCTTTTCAACATTACCATCAGGGTCCACCTCCCTTGCCACCTTGAGGGCCTCTGACGTTGCCATGTCAGTGTTGGCGGCAGTAACAGCTAATATGATGCAGTTGGGGTTGGAGATGTGCTTCAGGATGAGCTCTCGTATCTGGATCTCAATGTCTTTTGGCTGATCTCCCACAGGCACCTCAGATAAAATGGTGGTTTTACATGGAGTTTCTTCCAATTTTAAGTGGTCAGTGTTACCTTGGTTATGCCCGGTAGGTCCACCAGGGTGAGGTTGACGACATGGGGGGAAAATATTTTCAGATGAATGGGATCATCACTGATGCCCTGCACAGGAAGAAAACGTAGAAGTTACCAGTTAATCGGGTTGGAACATCTGAATTTCCAACAAAGTAATTGTGGACAAGTAAATAAGAATAGGCATGTAAGATATATCTTGTAGGTGTACACACAGCGATAATTCCTTTGCAATCCTTCGCTACTTTGAGGCCTCAGTGCATCATGGGTTGAAAAGTATAAATTTAAAAATATATATATATATATATATATATATATCACTTCCTTTCCCCCCACCCCTTAAGCTTTACATTGTAGCTCACCTAAACAAAACTGCGATGTGTGGCTGGGATCTAATAGTCCAATATCGCAGAGAGCGGAGGTCAAGAGAGCAAATTTGTGTCGGGAGTGGTGGCTGTTTTTTCCTTTCTTACCGCCTGAAATTAAATGTATCTATGCAGCCACCATCCATCATTCCCAGTCAATGATTGCTGCGAGCGGTGGAGGGCAAAACGATTTTCTAATAGGCTGGCAGTTCTTTTTTGTCTTTCTGTTCACCAAAAAGTGAAACCGCAATCCATTATCCTTGACTGCTTATTGTTGCAAGCCAAGATTAGCAAAGCGCACTTTTGTCAGGCCTGATGGCCCTCTTTTTGCTGTTATTTTTGCCTGAAATTAACTGGACAAATATGGCCATTATCCCTGATAACAGGTACCTGCGAGCTGGGACCTGCAGAAGACATTTTGTTTGGAAGCATGCCGCTCTTGTCCGCCTTAAATAAAATGTGTGGTTGTGGCCGCGATCCATTATCCCCAGTTGACTATTGATGGGAGCAGGGACTGGCAAAGCACTTTTTTGGGGGGGCTTAGGCCACTAAAGCGTGCCATTGGGGCCCGCCTGAATAAAAGTCTACTGTTTTGGCCGCAATTTATCATGCCCATTTGACTAGTGCTCAGAGTGTGGGATGAGAGAGCAAATTTGTAACATGCATGAAAGCTCTTTTTCTATTCTTGAACAACATTTGTGCGGCTCTGATCCAATATGCCCGCAGGACCATTGCTTCAAGTGGGGGTCATTTGAGTGCCTGTTAAAATGTGGGGGGTGGGGTATTCGGTGACTTCGCAGATTTACACATAAAGTATCGCGGTGTTTTCGAGTCCCCATTAACTGCGATTAATCGGGGGATTACAGCACATTTGTCTCCTCAATAAGTCTATCAATGTCAAGGTGCAGCCATTTTGTTCTGTACTGCTCCTTGGATTCAAATCAGCCAAATTCCCTACAGCCCTTGCATTGCTAATGTCACAAATGCTCACCTGATTACTAGTTTTTGTTAGATGACCTTTGAAACTTAATCCCAAATGCACTTTGACGTTATTTTCAGCACACAATAGAGTGTGGCACACGACAAATACCAGCATGCTGAGAATGATTTAAATGGATGCATTCAACTAATTCATATGGTACAAACTAAATTATAATCAGGGTACACTATTTTAAGAGCATTGCCAAAAAATGAAAATAATTGCCTCTTCTTAATTGTCAGTAAAAAGCAATAGTCCAAAAATCTTACCTTATTATTTCCCGACACGCGCTCCGTTTCAGCTTCAATTTCTTGCCTGATTTCATCAAAATCGTTGTAAATCTGCCCAAAAGTATACATTAATAAAAAAATGATTTTATTTATATTAAATACAACTTCAGACCACACCACTTCTTACCTTATTTTTGGTGTGTAAGAACTTCCCCCACTCTTCACAGTCTCTGCCTAAACAGCAAAAAGGCACATTTAGTGCATGACTACTTTTAGTTTGAGACACTGACAAGACTGAATACAATTTACCGCGGGATTTTAATCTACAAGAGACAGGGTGGTTAAGTGACTTAACTATTTCTAGGTGAAAACAAGCTCAGGATTAGATCATGACATGATTTACATGACGAATGTGCACCTTTATAAAACTTTATCACAGCTTGGAATCTGCAGGCGATTCAACGGCACCAACAAAAAACAACATTTCATTGTTAAAACCCTATAATGTGTGGTGAAAAGCTTTAAGAACAGAAAAAAACAGATGAGACAGCCTATAAATGTTAAGAAGCGTGAATCGGCACATACCGACATCGTCGTTTTTGCGGCCATCTCCCGGATCCACGTGGACCAGCTGGAGGATGAGAGGCCGCCTGGTGACAATACCGGTCCCCCGGGGGAGCAGGTCACGACCCACCAGGCTCTCTAAGACAGAACTCTTGCCGCTGCTCTGTAGAGGCAACAAGCCAATATATAGTTCAATTGATAGATTTAAATCCTAATTCAACATGTTGCAATTAGTTGGTACACAGAAAGACTGCACCAAATTATGAGGTTTAAAGTTTGATTTAGAGCTCTGAAACTCAGTTCAACATACTGCATTCCCTATTGCCCAAGGAGGAAAAAAGAC
The DNA here is from genome assembly GCF_059441175.1 of Urocampus carinirostris. Classification (NCBI taxonomy): domain Eukaryota; kingdom Metazoa; phylum Chordata; class Actinopteri; order Syngnathiformes; family Syngnathidae; genus Urocampus; species Urocampus carinirostris. The sequence continues at coordinate 31,843,379 of NC_142359.1, read as the reverse complement.
TGCACCAGATTATGAGATTTATCGTTTGAATTATGGCTATACAACTCACTTCGACAAAGTGTTTTACTTGGGACTGAAAAGGAAACGAATACTGCACCAGTATGTGAATTTTATAGATCTACAACTCACTTCAGCATACTGAAAACCCTTAGTACTAACAAGAAAAAAACTGCACCAAATGGAACAAAGATTTAAAACCGAGGACAGGAACCAGGAAAGAAACGAAAATAGAGACATGAACTGATATCTTAGATTTAGTGTACTTTTATCCATTACCTACAATATTAGCCTAAATTGGCAGATAGGGTGTTGGCATGAGTTTTAATTAGTATTGGTTGAACGTTATCCACAGAATAATGGTTTAAAGCACGACTATTTATTCCCAGGAGACAGAATTCTGAACTAATATCTATATATTTGACTAGCTGTTCATCGTCATTGGATGCTTTTAATGACAGTTATTGTAGCCTTTATGTACTGTACCTGCGTTCCCACCACAGCTATTTGCGGCAGCTGAATAATATCCGTGCCCACTGTGTTGAAAACATCTTGGAGCTTGTTAATGACTGGAATAAGCGCCTCCATGTCTTCGATATAAGACTGTAAAACGATTTAACCGGTTATTTTTGGGGATGAAAACCAAAGTCATTCAATGTCTCGGCGTCGCCACCATTGTGACAGAGAGACTGTGATGTTGCAGTTGTGGGAGTTGTAGTTTTTCTACCGCTAGCAGTTGAAGCGCACGCTGAGTAAAAGACTACAAACATAGCTCAGAATGACCAAAGTCATCCAATGTCTAGGCGTCGCCACCATTGCGACACGAGACTGTTATTGTAATTCTGGGAGTTGTAGTTTTTTTACCGATCTCGATTGTGACACACGCTTTGAAAATGACTACAAAGATAGCTAACAATTAGCAACGCGAGACGTAATAGACTCACGCGCATGCGTGCACTCATTGTTGACAGCCGACCCAAGCTTTGATACGCGGTAGTTGTGCGGATAAGCTCAAAGTTATTTTATTTCGCCGGATCAACCATCGTTTTGAATTCATTTTCACTATGTTACAGTTCTTGGTAAGTTAATATTTTCTACCTTGTTCACACAAAAAATAATTGACTCGAAACCGACGGCTAGCATAACGGTTCCCTTTAAAACTCGTCAAAACTTGATCGGTGATAACTTTTTTATCTGACCTTGAATATAAATGCTATTGTTTCCCCTTCACTTTTATGTTTTGCGAAATAGTGCTGCTATTGTCAGTGCACCCTTTTCGTGCACGTTCAATTTAGGCCAGTCTACCAGCACTAATATTACCTAGCCAGTTATTTTCAGTTTTCTTTATATAGTACATGTTTATCATTTAGTGCTACATATAATCTCGTTGTAAACAAGGTTTATTCCGTTGTTATCAATGACAACAAAAACAATTCTAATTCTAAAATGGTTCCACACATCTTTTAGGCTGGATTCACTTTGGGCAATATTGTGGGAATGTACCTCGCTCAGAACTACGATGTAAGTTAACGTTGTTGTTTTTCCGCTGCATTAGTCGTTTTTGTCAATGCTTCTCTGGATTTTCTCTTCAAGGTTCCTAACATATCCAAAAAAATCGAAGCTTTCAAAAAAGATGTGGAGGCCAAGAAGAAACCACCTGAGTGAGCAACATGAAACGTCTTTCCATCGTTAATGAACTCTGCAAAATATATTTATTTAACAGGGTTGTGGAACAACAAGCAATTTGATATGTATATACACATGTCTAAGAATAATCATGACAGTACTTGAAACATTTGTTTCACAGAAATGTTACATATTTCTATTCGACTGCTGTAACTAATGCATGCACATTGTGGTTTTGCAAATCCAGGATGTCACCTGTTTGACATAACAGACTTTGTTTATAATAAAGTTGCAGATTATTCCTGTTTCATGAGTATGGTTTAAATGTGCTGGACTATTTACAGTAAGAAATGTACCACCAATCCCAAAGGAGATTACTTCTTTCTTTTCCGTTTCTTTTTCTTCATTTTCTTGTCTTTGGCCCAACCATAACCTCTTAGCTCCAAGTAAGCAGCAGCATTGTGTGCAATGTAGTATGCATTCTGCATAGCTGTCATGCTTAAAATGTCTGCATCTTCTTTTTTGTTCCCAGCAGACTTGTGTGTGGCTACTTTTGAAGGGTCAGCCTTTTTGGTAGCTTTGGAGCCATGCGATCTTGATTTTGCGGTCTTGAAGGCCTTCAGGAAATTAAGTGTTACAATTTTTGATCAGTCATTTGATTAAAAGAAAAGTCTTACCATAAAGTAAGCGATTTAATCCGCATCAGCCCATCTGTTGAAATCTTTTGTACAAATCAGTTGTGATCTATTATTATAATCCAAATATAAACACAATCTCACAAAAGAAGCTGACCAGATCTCTGCCACAAAGGAACAGCCAACAAAAAATTTCGCCTGGCTCCTTGTTTATATAATGTTACCGTGGCAATAGCACAAATGGCGCTTCGAATAAAAAGGTCAACACCTCCTACAAGCCATAAAAAAAAACACTTGGCTACCGAATGTCACACAGAACTGAAGACAACTCAAACATTGTACATTTTTATTTCAAATGTTTTAAACAAATTCTTTGGCAACTCCTCAATTCAAGATAAGAAGCCCTTGTGGAGCATGCAAATACATTCAAATGACATCAAGTATACAAAACCAAGCATTGTCCTAAATTCAATAGGACATTTCAGGTGCAGGGCATCTGATATGGAGCCCCCCAAAAAAATCATAATTCATAGAAAAAAATCCACTATTGACGGAACATTTTTGTTTGGTTCTGCAATGAAGATTACTATGGGATGGTCATCTTTTGATGCACTGAATTCAAAAATACTTTGGAGAGGTTTACTGAGTGGACACAAGTTTGACAATCATGCGGATGATGCGGGAGCCGCGGGGGCAGCTGCATAAATCCATGCTGGGATTCCGGATTTTGTCTTCTAGGAGGCGGTCCAGCTCCCAGCGCAACTCCTTCACCAGCTCGGCCACCTGTATTGTATGCAGTGTGTTGAGAACTGTTTAAGTCAAGTCATGTTTATGTGTATAGCCCTTGATAACAAAGTCTCAAAGGGCAGCACAGATCATCCTCAAAAATCAAGAATCTTGTGAAAGCATTCATTTATTCTGTTTGGATTATTGGACACCTGCAAAATATTTCACATAGGGAACAAGTTCATCATTTGGATTATTACAGCACACCATTGTTAGTTGTTTCGACTAATATGCACCGTTTACCTTATGTTGTCTATCCTTATTTTGACTGTCTACTAAACTAATAACCTAATAAGTACTGTACATATTTTAAATTATGCACACTTAATATTTCCTTCACTTCCATCGACAAATTTGGATGTCAAAACTCAATTTTAACTCAAATAGCATGAGCGTTACTATTGAGCAGTTGTGTAAAGTTAGGGGAGGCAGGTGAGGCTCACCTGTCAACATAGAAGTATTGTTATAATATAGTTCCAAATATATTTAATGGTGATATTTACTCATTGTTTAGAGTTCTTTATTATTTCTCATCAAAATGTTTTGATTTTATTTCCACATATCAAGATATTATTTAAACAAACAATTTGTAACGTATTCCTGTGCTGAGTGTCTGTGGATGGCGAAGGGGGCATGCAATTCTCCTGCCCAACAGCACAGGGTGATAATGAGACTTAAGGTTTCTGATTTGCCGCACACCTCAGCCCCAAGCAGTAGAATTTTCAAGCAAAAAACGCGTCAAGCCATTCTTTTTTTTGTTGTATGGTCTTTTTTCATTATGGAGAATTATAAATTTATTGATGCCTTTTTTCAAAAGGCACAACCAATCAAAATGATGAGTTAATGTAAGACAATAAAACGTATTTTCTCTAATATAGTTTAAACAATGCTTTTTTGCGCCACCAATCAAATGATGAATAAGATTAATGTTCTTTTATTTGTAAATAGTCTGCATTTATATAGCGCTTTTCAAGTCAATAAAGACCTCCCAAAGCGCTTTACAATGTGCTTCACACTTACCCATTCACACACACACTCACACACCAATAGGGAGTCAGCCATGCAAGGCTGCTTATTGGGAGCATTAGGCGTTCAGTGTCTTGCCCAAGGACACTTCGACATAAAACACAGAGGAGCCGGAAATCGAACCTGCGACCTCTTGGGTGAATCTGACTGCATGACCAGACACGAACCTCACCGCACATTGTTATTTATTGTTTCTATCACAATCTACACCCGGGCAACCCAAGTAAAGCTTAATGAATGTGTGTAGGTTTACCTCACTTATATTGTGATTGACATTCGAAATATGTCGATCAAAGTTCTAGTTTGACTGTCGATAAACGTTCCGGGCAAATTTACGATAAAGAAAAAAGTTCACTGATGTACAAAAAAAGACTGATACATGCTAGAGAAAAGCATCTGGTGTAGAGGTTAGTGTTCAAACAAGGTGATATCTTGGGGTTGTTTCTGCTGGCGAACGACGCACTATCATCTGCAAGGTGTTTGAGTGTTTGGGCCATACCCGGAGGTCGCATTGTGGTAATTTGGAGTTTTCTGCCCTCCATTCATTGGACAAGTGCACAATTTTTGGTTAGGCTTTTAGGGACACTCTGGATCTACTTTGGAGCTCATTTTGCCCAGGAAAAGACGCAATATTTTTGCCCAGGGTTTATGGTGAGGTTTTCATTGTTGCCTCCACTCACCAGGTAACAGTACTCAGAAATAAACTTTGAAAAAAACACCTTACACACTCCACTTTCATTTGAACGTCCAACAAATTTAGTGTAGGCCCGTGACAACATCAAACTACATCTGGTGGACCCTTCCAATGTAGCCGAATATTTACAACATCCATTGTGGCCTGTTCATCCTGGAATGTGGATTACCTCGTGTGCGTCCCTTATCAAGGTTTCCTCATTTTCCTCACATTGAACTTTTTGAGTTTTTCCTTGCCCTCATTAGGTTTTATATCAGGAGATGGTGTACTAATAGCCTGTGGTTTGTAGAGCCATTTGAGACTGCTTGTGATTATGGGCTAGACAAATTTATATGACTTGACTTGAGGATGAGCATGCCAATATTATCAATAGAGGGAAATAAACCAGACCTGGTGGGAATCCGCAGCGAATCTAATCCACCCGTCGTCGAGGGAAATGACAAACTGGCCCTTGTGCAGGTCCACGTTGATCTCCCCGCCTCCAAAAAGCACCAAAGCGTACACTGACACCATGCTGCAGTCTCGGATAAAGACCCGGCTGGTTTTCACCTTCTCCAGGTACACCAGGTATGGGCTGGGGTACTTCCGCACCTGTGACGCAAAGGTAACCAACTTGAGGGGTCGCCTACGAGCTTCACTAATTTTTTTTCATCATCCACTCACGCTGTAGTTGACGGATGAGGGGTGAACATGGACGCAGCCGTCACTCTTGGTCAGGAAGTGCAGTTCGTTAGCCTTGGGGAGCATCTTTACGGCACCTTTGACGCTCATCTTATAAACACTCTGGGGGGCTTGAACCTGAAGATCAAATGGTGGATGTTAAGTCATTGCTGTACTGTCTGTCTGCATACATTTGTGTTTTTAAATCATTTAAAAAGAGAAAGGGCAGTGTGTCAAAAAAGACAATTTTATTCTCATACATATCTATTAACCAAAATTGAAAATTTCTTGGTGTAAGACTGATTCAGAAATTTACTTTAAAGGAACAGTTTGTATAACTTGACCACTAGCTATTGCTGTATTGTGTAGTGCATTTGAAAACGAGTGCTGAAAATCACAAGGAAGAATACTACAGAGACTTAAAGTGACTAAGAGGCGTCTTTTTTCTTCTACTTTTTTTTGCAAGTACGCAGGAGTTTGAGTATTGTTCTACTAGAAACATGGACTTATTACATATGAATGGATGCATGCAACTGTTGCATGCATCCATGTGTAGTCATGTTGGGGCATCACATCCAGAGGTCGCAGGTTCGATTCCCAGCTCCTCCTTGGGTAAGACACTGAATCCTTAATGCCCCTGATAAGCAGGTAGTTGCCTTGCATGGCTGACGCTGCTTCAGGCCAGTTAGTGTATGTAAAAGGGAAAGTGTGAAACACATTGTAAAGCGCTTTGGGAGGTCTTCATTGACTTGAAAAGCGGTATATAAATGCATACTAGCATAATAGCAAAACCTTTTGCGAGGTTTTGAGTTTTTAGGTACCCGTTGCAGCGGGATGGAGCACTGTTTAAGTGAGGCTAATGTTATGCAAGATACATGCAAATTTCTCAACCTACAATTATTTAAAAATGTGCAGGTTTGTATCTGGGCTCATTTTTTAAATCAGTATTGTTTTTTTCTTCTTCTTTAACAATAAAATGTGCTAAATAATACACCCTTCCCTTTAAGAAATAAAAAAAACTTATTTAAAAAAAACAAATGTAGAAATTTCATTTGAATATCTAAGGCCCAATCAATTGTATTTTTCAAAGAATAATAATTTATTAAGGAACCATTCATGAAGAAACTAAGCACATACACCGGGCCTTGTCAATAGTTAGATATTTTAGAGTTACTGTTTTTTTTGACTGTATAGTTGTTTGTTTGCAATCAGGTATAACGCCATGGCCGATTTCTTACGAAAAGCCTGAGTTCGTTATAAATAGAGTACGTGCAGCTAACCAAAGAAGCTACCAAGAAGATTCACCCACACGACCCGCTATAGAATGGAGGTTAAACACGGGCTGAATGCCTGGAACGTTGTCAACGATGTTATCCTTGTTCTGTAAACGGAAGTTTAACAGGTGAACCTGCAGATAACTAGGGCAGGAGGATTTGCAAATAAATCCATAAGCGTTTACACGATAGTAGCCTAAATGGGCTAGCCCTGGTGATGCAGTCTTACAGAGTTCTTGTTTTTATGTGAAAATTGAAAGGATTAGTTTCCTTTTTTCAAATTAGAATTGCTTTATTGTCATTGATAACAACGTTTACAGCACGGTTAGATGTGACTTCAGAATATATATATATTCCAAAAAAAAGAATGTGAGGATAAATACGCAGAAATATTTTCAAGGTAGTACTTGGAGACTGGCCTACATTGTATGTGCATCAGAATAATTGTGCAATGAAATTTGGAAGAAACATATTTCCGAAATAAGTCGTTAAATAAAATACGAATAGTCATATTTCAATAAATTGGCAAAATATATTTTTGTAAATGAGGTGTCAAATACCTGGACCACATTAGGATATAGGGCAGCACACAGCATGGCGGACATTAAATGGATGTTATCTGCATTTAAGTTTGCCTGAAACAAAAAAAAAACACTGCTGTCCAAGTCTGTGGTTGTATATGTATTGATAAATGAGTTACCTCGTGGCCAGTTGCCTCAAGAACGCCATCAGAGCCTTTGGAGCCATGTCGATCAATCACTCTTGACCTCAGCCCTTCTTTGATGAAACCGATGTCAGACAGCATCTCCGCAAACTGCCGCTTCAGGCAAGCAATTTCCTGCAGAATTCGCAAGGACAGGAAGTTTTCCCGGCAATATCGGGGGCCAGACATGTTGGTTGCCTTTTCAGCACTGCACCAACCCTATAAAAAAAATAAAAAGATCAAATTACTGAAAAAAATGAGTACAATATGGTTAGTCTGCTGATGGGACCTTGTATGCCTGTAGCAGGGCCAAATGGTCACTATTAGCGACAGCAAAGGCCTGTTTCTTTTCGTTGGCCACCTCACGCTTGTCCCATGGTGAAACCTTGAAAACAGGCAGCCAAGTTTTTTTAAAAATCGCACCAAACTTTGGGATCAACAGCTGTATCAGGGGTCGGGATCCTATTTGATTCATAGAGCTATGAAAGAAAACATTTTTAACAGTCAGTTTTGTGTGTTTTTGTCTTTAAGTGTCTCAGCAGTGAACATATAACCAATTCTTTAGAGACAGTCATAACGGGGTCTGTTGGTTTAACAAAGTGAGTGTTAACTGTAGTTGAAACTGTGCTCTATATATTTTGGACTGAACAAACGTCCTTTTTTTATCTTTTTTTACAAAAAATTAAGTGACCTAACCTCCCAACTCCAACCCCTAATGCTGAGCAGGTAGGTAATGGATACCAATGTTGTAAGTTTTAGGTATGACTTAGCCAAGAATCAAACCTGCATCCTCCCATTTTTGTCGTAGGTGCTCAACCTCAAGGCCACCGAGCCGATCAATGTCTTCCTATAATGCTTTGATTCACATACACTAAAACAGAAAAATCACAGATTACTATGCTATCATTTTATCTCCAAGCCAGATGTACTCATGTAAAGAGGCATATCTGGCTGACGAGCCATAAGTTCCCGACCCCTAAGCTGTATATATTTTATTTTTCTGTTCAAGATTATTAGAAAACAAAACAATGTCCACTGTATTCAGCTTTTCCTTACAAAAGGTGACTTAAAGGCCAGACTGGCGGCGATGGTGAGCGCCGGATCGAGGCAACGAAAGATGGCACCAAAAAGAATGAGTTTTCCCACTCGCACGTCAACGGGAAGGCATGCCAGGTGGTACCCCAGCGGGGTGAGCTTTTCCTCTGCTGTCAGAGCTCCCAGGTCCTGTAGGCGCCGCTTGGCTACGTCCAAGCTTCCCGTTGCTGGAGGTTCGATGAGCCGATGGAAGACAGACTCAAGCGTTTGCTCTGCAAACACGTCCAGGATCTTGATGCTGTCAAAAGCATTAAAATCCAAATTGAGGAATTTATGTAAAATGGATTACGAAGCAGGTGTCATCCCTGTTTATGGTCTTATCTTCTTTTTGTCATTGACAATACATTTTTCAAAATACAGCGTTTACATTTATTTGGTTTGGTCAACAACATTGTAAGATTTTTAATTTTTTGGGGTATCACAAATTCAATTGAGATGTTGCTTCTTTTGTGCAGGGATGCAAATTCATTGATTCAAAACAGACCTAAACTCATAGGCACTCTGCCAAAATATTGAAATTTGTACACACATAAATAAAAAGGCCTTAAACTACCATTATAGATTTCTTTTTCAAATTTCTCACGATTAATCTGGAAAAAGTAGACCGATTTGTCACTGTGGATGTTAGTGGCATGGTGCCTATTACATCTAATACAAACCTGATTTAGAGCAGGAGTGTGGTTCAGAAAGATAGCTGTAATAACAATTTTGTAAACTGGTAATAACAATTGCTATTGTTAGCGTAAAAGAGCCTCCATCGATTCATTATCTGCACTGGACCACCAGTGGTATGGATAACAAAGGAAGCAGTCGATTTTATTTAATTGTCACACTATTTTTAGTCTATTTAGTGATGTCAAATGTGGTCTTTGTTTTTGCTGTTTCTATCAATGAGTGGCTGTGGCAAAACTTTACTATCATTGATCTCAATTTATATCCTTTTTAAGATAACATTTTTCATCACACATATGAAGTAATCAGATTTTAAAGTGATAGTGATTAAGGTAAATTATTCGTTGTCTTTTTTGTTCCACGATTTGTATTGAGAAAATACTTAAAAATCTACTAGCAGCCAAAGAATAAATATACCTATAGTCCAACTCAGAGTTTCCCATCGCAAAGGAAGATTCTGGCAGGCTTCCAAGGTTTAATCAGTCCAACCAGTCTCATAAACTTGAGAGTATTTTTAAATATACTGTATTAAATGGTGTATAATGTGCACTCGGTACCTCACTCACCCTTTTTTTTTTTATCATCGAACAGTGTTAAGACTTGTCTAACTTATTCTCAGCTCAAACTTTGCTGTTGTATGCAACAGGAAACGAACCTGGCACTCAGCAGTGAGAGCACCTAATTCTTACCACTCTTTTTTAGTCGGGCAGCACGGTAGGGCAGTGGTTAGCGGGTGTGCGGCATAGTTCTGAGGTCATGGGATCAAACCTTCCTGTATCTAGTTTGCATGTTATCCCCGTGCTTGAGTGAGTTTCCTCCGGGCACTCCGGTTTCCTCCCACATTCCCAAAACCGCATGTCAGGTAAATTGGCTGGTCCAAATTGTCCCTAGGTGTGAATGAGCGAGAGAGATGTCTGTCTCTGTGTGTCCTGCGACTGGATGGCAACCAGTTCAGGGTGTCCCCTGCCCACTGCCCGAAGATAGATGGGATGGACTCAAACACCCCCACGACCCTAGTGAGGATAAGCGGTGCAGATAATAGACTATTTTTAGTCACGATACCAGAGACTAATGTAGATTTCGTTGTGTGATTCACATGTTACAAAGCCTGGAATATAATAGAAGAATAGAAGGGCACACTATGATCATAAATCTAGCCTTTTGATTTAGCTTTCAAAATGCATCAGATCAAAGCGTTTGAATTTGAAATGTACAAAATTTTCCCTAGCCCCCGGGCCCCTAGAATGTCCACCCACCAGGGTCTAACAAAGATCTATGGGAAACCCTGCAACTTGAGTGTTTGAAATGTAAATGTGGCATATAATGAAACAACCAGATGGATATACCGCAGGCAAAGCTGCTCCAAAGGGACTCTCTGGATCTCGGGAAGCTGCTGCTGGGCCAGCTGGTGGTGGAAGCAGTGACTGGTGAAGAGGTGGAAGCACACTCCGGAGGCCACACGGCCCGCCCTGCCCTTTCTCTGAAGCGCGTTGGCCCGTGAAACCCACGAATCCTCCAGGCTCTCCATGCTCTTGGACGCGTCATACCTGAATAGGGCACCGGTCTGCTTACAATTTTTTTAAACGAATGCTGGCATCAAATGTTGAATTTGAGAGTTGAAAAGTACCTTTTCTCTTTCATTTTGCCACAATCTATAACGTACACCACGTCGTCGATAGTGACCGAGGTCTCTGCGATGTTGGTGGAGATGATGATTTTTGTGGCACCTTCTGGCGGGCGACTGAAGACGGCCTGCTGCTCCTCATTGGACAGAGTTGAGTGGAGAGGGTACACCACACATCTGAAGTAGGTCAAACACAAAAATATTATTGGTAATCAACATTCGCAGCACGGTGGCTGAGTGGTTAGAGTGTCCGCGGCTCAGTTCTGAGGTCATGGGATCGAATACTCCTGTGCGGAGTTTGCTTGTTCTCCCTGTGCTTGCGTGAGCTTCATCCAGGCATTTCAGTTTCCTTTCACATTCCAAAAACATGCATTTCAGGTTAATTGGCCGATCCAAATCGTCCCTAGGTGTGAATGAGCGAGTGAGTTGTCTGTCCCTGTGTGCCCGGCGACTGGCTGGCAACCAGTTCAGGGTGTTCTCTGCCCACTGCCCGAAAATAGCTGAGATGGCTCCAGCACCCCCGCGACCCTACTGAGGATAAGCGGTGCAGAAAATGAATGGGTGGATGGATGACCACAATTCATGTAAAGGACAAATAAGGTTGATTTTTTTTCCCACCCATGCATTTAAAACAGAAAATAATATCATGCCACCCAGATAAAAATCATCGTATAGTAGACAGTATTTTATTTTTCTTAACTCATTTAGTGCCATAACTTATAACATTATATATATATATATATATATATATATATATATATATATATATATATGTGTTCATTTTACCTCTGAAAAGTGATGGGTCCCGGGGACTCACATGCTCAAAAATCTATGGGTCCCAACAGAGATCTATGGTTCCCTAAAATTTAGTGTCATCAAGGTTGAAATTGTAAATCAGCAACAAATATAATCTAATCTATATATTCATTCAGTTTTAATCATCAAAGTTTATTGGTAATACAAATCAGTTATCACTTCAAGAATTTTCAGTTCACAACAATATTGTACATTATACAAAATAATATTGCTGAAATAATTATATTAATACATAATTTCATTCAGTTTTAATCATCACAGTTAATTGGTAATACAAAGCAGTTATCACTTCAGATTTTTCAGTTCACAATATTGTACATTATACAAAATAATATTGCGGAAATATTACTCTATATTTTCATTTAGTTTAATCATCACAGTTAATTGGCAATACAAAGCAGTTATCACTTCAGATTTTTCAGTTCATATATTCTTCGTGGTTTGCTGTCCCGCCACAGTTGTAATGCCTTCTCCAGGTCCAATCCATTATTATCCTCTCGTAACCAGGAATATAATTTAGTCCATTTTCTGCAGAAAAGTCCTTTTCTTGCTCGGAGTATTCTTTTGTAGTCAATTGGCTTCAACAGACGTGTTTTCCTTACCTCCACGATCTTCCAAAGAATTTCTCCGCTGTTTTTTCGTGCCGGAATTATTGCCGTTGTTATCACTTTCCACATTATGTTTTGACTTATTACGGACACTGAAGAAATTACCAATTTTGTGTTGATTTTCACCTAATACTAACTGTTTTTTCAGAGGCATATTTAACCTCCATTTTCCCTCGACGACAACCACCACAACAATGACGTAATCTCGACGCAACAAGATCTCGTTTGCCGAGATCGGCGTGCAGACGATAACTTGAACCGCGAGACCAAAACAACAATTGCGGATCTGCCTGATGCAAAGTTTGGAGTGCGGTAAATCTTTGTTAAAAAAAAAAAGTAATCGGGTAGTAATGCTAATTTTGTGTCAAAAACGTTGCGCCCCGGGGACGCACGTTGATTTGACACGATGCGTCCCCAGCAAAAATGAGGCGTCTAGGACGCAGGGACGTGAGCAAACGAGAACACTGTGTGTATATATATATATATATATATATATATATATTCTTAATGCTTTGGGGCTGCTGATCAGTAAGTATGAAGCGTCTGGGAATTATTTCAATATGACAAATCACCATTAGGAGCCACCACTTCCTCGTGTTGCTTACTCTATCCAAGGTGTATGGGCGGCCCCTGAGTGACCGAAATTGTGTTATCATGTCATCGAAAACATTGGGCACTGAAAAGTTCTTACAAAGTTCATGCATTGTTCATGCATGAGTTCAGGGTTCTGACAATGCATGTTATTTTCAAAGCAAAGTGCCCATGAGTTTATGGAAAGTACTGTTTAGATATTGGAGATATCACAAACGCAAAAAAGAAAAAACATCCTTTCACAAGACTTCTTCTCAGATGTTTTCTTGGAAACGAGTATTGTCCAGAAACGTAGCAATGTTCAACTGTCGTTTACTAAACAATGGTAAAAGCTGGAAACATACCTTTCATCTAGTGAAATATAAGGGTTCAAGCGATCTTTTAATATGTCCTATGCCTTTCTACAGTAGCTACAAAACTTAAATTTCTGTAAGTCTTAAAAAATGAGTTAATATGGCAAAATTGGCTAACACCCGCACTTCCCTTTTAAGAGAAACGTCTGGCATTGAATGAGTTAATTTATTATATTAAAATCCTTAGGACCCAATTAATCACATTACAATTGTGATCTCATCTCTCGTTTTGGATTTCAAAGAGACTCTCACCTGTCTGTGCGTCTGTTGTTGAACTTCCGGTTTGATTGCAGCTGCTCATAAAGCATCTTGATCTCAGCAAGGCCAGGAAGAAAAACAAGCACCGCACCTAAAGAAGTGCACAAGGACCATAACGATTAAACGTTCATGAACTTTATTGCCGGAATGTTCTTAAAATGAAGTACTGTAAATTCTAGAGCGCACATGATTAAAAGCTGCATGCGCATATCTAAAAACAAAAATACATTTTCTCTTTGTACAAGACACAGCAGATTTTAAGCCGGAATGTATCATTTGAGGTGACCTTAAAAAGTTAATATGTATAGGCATTTGTATTCCCGCCATATTGCTGAACTATTTACAAAGAAATATATTGCAGGTGAGGATTAAAACCAAAAAGAAATGTAGAAAAAAAAGAGGCGGCTTGTAGTCCAGAATTGTCGGTAATTCTTGCCTGGAGGGTAACTGTGATTCCCATCCACAATCCACTCTAGCAGATTTTCTATCAGGTCCATGTTGATTTTGTCTAGGTCCATTGAAGCAATGGTCTTCAGCACTGACGCTTTACAGTCTGCAGGGGCAGCAAAAAAATTAGTTTGGCTATGACGTAATCTTAAATGTAATGATCCTTTTTTTGTTCACCTTTGAATCGAATGGTGAGTTCTTGTAGGGTGAGCTGCTGGTCGGGCACAGAATCCTTGACAAAATCTTTTTTAGTGAAAGACATGAAGTTCCACATGTCGTCCCCCAAGGTGTCTACAACGTTCTTTGGCTCTCCCCCTCCTCCCGAGTGACTCACAAATGACTTGTTTTGACTCTTAGAACGCATGTAAGGGCTCCCATCCTCCATTACGTAGCTTAAAAAAATAAAAAAAATAAAAAAATAAAAAAGAGATTTTTTTTTAAATGTGACAACTATAGAAAATTATACACTGGTGTACTAACCGGGTTAATGATATGACATCCTCAAGAAAAAACTGTGTCACTGGAAAAGTACGACCTGGAAAATATTTTTTGACATTCACAGAGGGGAAACAACTTACTAAAACCACGATGTGCAAAACTTGCAGTGTTGTTTCTCACCAGGTATGTGAACAGTGGCACAGTCATAGAAATATTGAGAGAAGAGGTCAGCATTCAGGGTGGCGCTCATGAGGATAATTTTCAAGTCAGGTCTCTGAAGAATCAAGTCTTTGAGGACCAAAAGCAGGAAGTCACTAGAAAATGAAATTAAGATTTAAGTAATACATGAGTAGTTTCTTCAATCAATTATTCCCTATAGTGTTTATTGCTGTTGATATCCACTTGGTGAAACATTAGATTAGATATGGCACTCCAGGGTAATCATCTAATAAATAATTTAAAAAGAAAAATAAGATAAAAGACTGTCCGAATAAATAGGCAAAAAATATTAGCAGCATAGTGCTGAGAGCAGCCATGTCAAATATATGGCCCGGAGGACAGACCCAGCCCGTTGGATGATTTAATCCAGCCCACAATAAATGTCTTAGTATGTTATTTCAGGTCCAGCCTAATAGTTTGATCTGATGTTGTCTAAACGTATTGCCCATGCACTGCTAAAACCTTTATTTTGAATTTATTTGTATTCATTTCAGACGACTACAATAATTCAGGCAAAATTCATATTTATTTTTACAGCTCCCACTTGAGACAGTGCCAATTGACTGAAAAGAAGAGATCAAACAAAGGATTATCGCCATCTACTGTATAGGAATGTAATTGGTCTCGTTTTTTTTCTTTTTCTTAGCATCATTTTGCCTGGGACCCACTAAAAATGGGTCTGCGACACTCTTGGGTCCCGATCCACTAATCGAGAAACACTGTTCTAACATTCATTGGTAATGGAGGGAAGAGATTGTTCTACTTATCTCAGAATGCACTTTAGAAATGGTATAACTGCAAAGTCTCATATTGTAAGGCATGTCAATGTTTCATAAATTAATTTACAATTTTATCCACCGTATTTTGCGCACCGTGTTATAGGGCTCACTTTCAAATTTCTGGCCAAATTAGGGTTTTTAGGAACACCTTATAGTCCAGAAAATACAGTGAGGTAATACTCTATCCAAAAAACAACTGACCTTTCTTCCGTGCGCTCATGCACTTCATCCACAATAACATGAGTGACTCCTTCAAGGTCCACGTCCCCCTCGAGTCTCCTCAGCAACACGCCTGTGGTGCAGTATAGCAGCCTGGTGGCAGGCGACTAAAAGGAAAGCAGGGTCGAGGGCACATAGCAAGCCCAAAGCATTGTTAAATAAACCAACAACAAGAGGAACTAAGTCCTTATAAATCCATGCCCACCAACCCTGACGCTATTGAGGCGGATCTGGTAGCCCACGGAGTTGCCGAGACCTTCGGCGCGCTCTTGCGCCACCCGCTGAGCCACCGAGATGGCGGAGATGCGGCGCGGTTGAGTGCAGATGATGTTGGCCACTTTATTAGCTGGACCGCTCAGGGTGGCGTCCAGGATGAACTGAGGGATCTGGGTTGTCTTACCGCATCTGTGGGGAAAATGTAAAAAATAATTTTAATAATGGCTCCATTCCTTAAATGTCCAATTTAGCAGAAGGTGTTGACACTTATTCACTCATTCAATCATTCAATGCCATAACGTGAAAAAAAGTTTTCAGAAGTATTGTTCCGGAGTGCCAAAATTTAAAAATCTGTTTTTTTTTGTCTTATTAAAAAAAAAAAATATATATATATATATATATATATATATATATATATATATATTATAAAGGGGGCAGCACGGCGGCGCAGTGGTTAGCGCGTGTGCGGCACAGTTTTGAGGTCGTGGGAACCTCCTAATGAGTGTGTGTGTGTGTGTGTGTGTGTAGGAGACCCCATATGGCAAATAAGCATAGTGGAGCAATGTGGTGATAGTCGCAATGTAGTGACATATAGTGATAGGCAGATAACACTTCAACAGAGCTTTATTTCTAATGTCCCATCATCATCTGGTCAGAGAGGGATGACGTTTTAGGACGTCTTTGCGATCACCATGGTGACTAAAATTGTGGGATCAAATCACCAGAAATATAGGTTGCTAAAAAGTTCTTGCATCGTTCATGCCCAAGTTAAGTGTTCTTCCAATAAAAAGTTATTTTGCACGATAAGTGCTTGTGTTTATGGAAAGCATTCTTCATGCTGTATAGTTGAGGTATCACAAATACAAAGGTGTTCTCGTTTGCCCACGTCCCTGCGTCCTAAACGCATCATTTTTGCTGGGGACGCATGATGTCAAATCAACGTGCGTCCCCGGGACGCAACTTTTTTGACACAAAATTGTCATTACTACCCGATTACTTTTTTTTTTTTTTAACAAAGATTTACCGCACTCCAAACTTTGCGTCAGGCAGATACGCCATTGTTGTTTTGGTCTCGCGGTTCGAGTTTTTGTCTGCATGCCGATCTCGGCAAACGAGATCTCGTTGCTTCGAGATTACGTCATTGTTGTGGTGGTTGTTGTTGAGGGAAGGTGAAGGTTAAGTATGCCTCCGAAAATACAGTTAGGTGAAAATCAACACAAAATTGGTAATTTCTTTAGTGTCAGTAATAAGTCGAAACATAATGCAGAAAGTGATAACAACGGCAATAATTCCGGCACGGAAAAACGGCAGAGAAATTCTTCAGAAGATCGCGCAAGCAATGAAAACGTGTGTTGAAGCGAACAATTCGACGAAAGAAAATAAACAAAAGAAAACTCCTAGCAAGAAAAGGACCTATCTGCCAAAATGGACTAAATTATATTCCTGGTTACGCTATGAGGAGGATGATAATGGATTGGACCTTGAGAAGGCATTACAACTGTGGCGGGACAGCAAACCAAGAAGAATATATGAACTGAAAAATCTGAAGTGATAACTGCTTTGTATTACCAATTAACTGTGATGATTAAAACTGCATGAATATATAGACACCAATATTATTTTGTATAATGTACACAATTTTTATGAACTGAAAAATCTGGAATGATAACTGCTTTGTATTACCAATGAACTGTGATGATTAAAACTGAATGAAAATATAGATTAATATAATCATTTCAGCAATATTATTTTGTATAATGTACAATATTGTTGTGAACTGAAAAATCTGATTTGTATAACCAATAAACTTTGATGATAAAAACTGAATAAAAATATATATTTATATTATATATTTGTCGCCGAGTTACAATTTCAACCTAGATAACACTAAATTTTGGGGACCCATAGATCTCTGTTGGGACCCATGGATTTGAGCATGCGAGTCCCTGGGACCCATCACTTCTCAAAGGTAAAATGAACACTGGAGGAGAGATGTCTGCTTAAAATGCATCCTTATGCAAAAATATGTTTTGTTTAGAAGTTTTCTTGAAAACTGATATTTTCAAAATACTGAGCCATGTTCAACCGATGTCTACTAAACAATGGTAAAAGCTGCAAACATACCTTTTTCCTAATGAATGAGGAGTGTCGATACTTTCTTTTGGTATGCCGTATGCCTATATGGCTACAGAACTACATGTTCTGTAGGCCTTCAAAAATGAGTCAAAATGGCAAAAAAATTGTCTGGCACCCCCACATCCCATTTCAGAGAAAAGTCTTGAATTCAATTAATTAAATGAACAGCTGAGCTAGGGTTATCAAAATAGAGGTGTAGAAAAATCTAAAATAATATCCAAATGAAATAGTAAAAATAAACAACAAACGAGAAAAAAATGGACTCGCACAGTCTCAACATGACCAATTTTTACTACTTTCTTTACCACGGCAAAAAACATCTCACTTCAATCATCATAATGCATCACAGTTTAATTACAGCGGGCAGAAATATTTTTACAATAACCTCTACTTAAGTTACTTTTAATACTTGAATAGTTAACATGCAAAAAAGAATAAAATTAGGGGGAAAACGCAAGAAATAATTAAAACAAACTTTACCGTACATTTTGAAATATCTATTTTGCTAGGTAATGTAAAAATTACATGAACCGATAATTTAATCAATTGTAATGGTCGACATCTAATATTCTAATTAAATATATTGAGAATAATTTATACTTTTATGGACTGCCACCAGGAGCTCCTCAAATTACAATGCATCTCTGATATCTACTTCACTTTCTAGTGGCACATTTTTATTGATTAAAATACTATTTACTGAAATAAATACATTTCCCGAATCATTATACTTTAATATTATACAGTATCTCAAATGAACAGTGTGTATTATTTTACACTTCCTAGTGGTAAGAAAAAAATAACAAAAAGGTAAAACAATATTGATTAAAAAAAAAGAGAGCTGACATAATTGTCCACCGTCTTGCTGCTAAAGGTAGCCAAAAATCTCAAAAAGGTTAGGCAAAAAAATAAATAAAATGGTGCGGTTTGGTCGCTTTGATAGTTTGTATTCTTCCTTGTGCTTTTTAGCACTCGTTTTTTTTGTTGTCGTACACAATAGTGACTGTCTCTTCAAGCAATTGCATAATGACAAGACTTTGAAATGTACATTTATTGGACTTTGTTTTTGAATCATTATTCAAAATAATTACTAAAGTTGAGGCTAAATTAAAAACTGCAATGACAACAAGACAGAGGTTTAAATACCAGCTTGGTGGGCTTGATAATTGGCAATGGGGTCTAGGGCCATATTTGGGAAATTTGGGTGCCTTACCCCGTCATGCCGCTGACAACCAACACTTGACATCCACCCAACAGATCCAGAATATTTTCCCTTTCATTCCAAGCCGGCAGCTTGCTCCTCTCCTCCAGCATTATCCTAAAGCGTCTGGAAGACTGGGAAGACATTTTTGACGATAAATTTAATGCAGTTGTAATGCAGTTTCAAATGGATTAGTAATTTTAGGGGTCATTACTGTACCTGCTTTCTCTGAAAGTCTCTGCACAGCTTGCCATTCTCCTGCAGTAAATTGGCATTATTGGTCATCCTCTTTTTTAGGTTGACAGAGCTGAGGTTCTCGACAGGGATGGCGGAGACTTCATCGTCTGCTTCCTCCCCTTCTCACGATAACATAAAAGACAGGTGAAATTATATATGATTTAAAGGTGGGATGCATAGTTTGGGGTGTCCATAAAAAAAAAGTTGAAAGTTAAATATTTTCTCTATCAAGTATGTGCCCAATTGAGTTCAAAGTCCCTTTATGTTTTTGGGTTTTTTTTTTATTCCACCGCACCTAACTAGTTTTATCTTACTTTTAGCAAAGCTGTTCGGGCCAAACCAAAATGGGTGGACAAGGGGCTTGGGGTTGGAAAGTGACATCATGCTAGTCTAAAAGGAGCCGTAGGCTCCCGACCCTTGCGATGAATAGAGGCATTTATTCATAAGATCACAACTTTTGATAGAAATGACCTAGAGAATCGCTTCTTTTTTAAACATACAGTGGAACCTCGGTTTTCGATCGCCTCTCAGTTCGAACAAATCAGTTCTCGACCAAAAATTTTGAGAAATTCTTGCTCCGCTTTTCGTTCAAAAAATCGGAGTTCGAACGCCGGTACGCTAGGGGTGATGCTGAGCGGCGTACGGGTGTAGATTGCCCCTACCCCTCGTGAAGAACTGTTGTCACGTGAGCGCGCACTTCTTTTTGCTTTAGTTTTGAATATCGGTGAACGGAGTGTTTTAACCCCTAATTATACCTCGGAAGAAGTTCGGTGCAAAAAGAAGAGTAGTGAGTACAACTATTGCATTTAAGAAAGAAATAATAGCAAAATATGAAGAAGGTGTGCGAGTTTCCGATCTTGCTATACATACAGCATGGCTTCTGCTGAGCACCACAATGGTAAGAAATCCTATTCATAATTCTTTTCTTTATCCTTTAACCGCTCACCACTTGTTGTGGAGACCCGGGTGCTAAATGACGTGTAAACGACCTGATTTTTTTATTTTTACACGTTCATGTTAGCGTAATCTTTCGTACGGAAGATTACGCTAATGCGAACGTACGATTAGCCTGGGTTAGCTTCATGTTTACGTTCGTGGTAAACATTGAGGGTGTTGGAACGGATTAAAACTATTTTACATTACTTTTAATGGGAAAAACGATTTTCCGTGATCGACCAAATCAGTTTTCAAACAGGGTTCTGGAACGGATTATGGTCGAGAACCGAGGTTCCACTGTACTCAGAAATTTATGGCGGAGCGGATATAATCATTAAACGGGTCGGC
Organism: Urocampus carinirostris; assembly: GCF_059441175.1. NCBI lineage: Eukaryota > Metazoa > Chordata > Actinopteri > Syngnathiformes > Syngnathidae > Urocampus > Urocampus carinirostris. The sequence goes on along the minus strand of NC_142359.1, from coordinate 31,822,785 downwards.
TCCGGCCCATTGGCCTCATGTTTGACATGCCTGAATAAAAAAAATAGATAGATAGATAGATAGATACTTTGTTCATCCCCGAAGGGAAATTCACATTTCCAGCAGCATCCCTGAGCTGAGAACAATCGAGAACAATCGAAAATAACACGGGAGCTGCAATTCCTCCCTTAATGGGATATTTTTTCCTAAGTAAAGCTGAGACATAATCAAATTGGGAAAATGTCCTCACATTCAACAGGCGGAGCAATCCTTCTTTCAGGACAGACGCTTTCCTCCATAGCATTGCTCATCCCGATGTTGCGCTTGGCTGGAGCGGCAGAGGCAGGGGGCGTCACAACAGGCGGCGGCTTACTGTATTTGTGATGAGCGACTTCCAGCAGCTCCTTAATGGAGCTTTCGTCCTCGCACAAGCTGACCAGTGTGTAAACCACAGGCTTTTCGCTTTGGGCGGCTTCCAACGCCTCCCCGAACAACTTTTCAGTCACGCTTAGTCTCCCGGCGGCGCCAATTTTTTCATCGTTGGTACTGAAGGCCACGACCGGCGGTTCAGATGGGTAGCGATTTTCTTTCGGGAAACGGATCTCCAATTCGTACTCCGGAGGAGAATAGCTGCTGATCCCGGGCTGAGCCGGCCCTTGTTGGTCTGATACACCTTTTTCATGAGCTTGGTGTTTAAACTTACACTTGTTGCCATACCTGCAACCGTTTGCCTTTAAATAGAACTGGCAGATTTTTTTAGAAGACTTTCCACCCTTCTCATCGCTACTGTAATTTTTTCCAATGTTGCCTGTGAGGAACAGTGCGTCCAAAGTTATGACCCACACAGAATTGGCAATTCGTTCCTGGAAGCGATCGCCATAGATGGCGGTCAAAACTAAGGCTTCCTCCTTTCTCTCATGCAGGCACTCATCTAAGGACATGGCCGAGACGCAGGCGCCGTAAACCGCTTCCTGTCCGTAGCGCTCGGTGTAAACCTGGTAAAGGAGTTTTTCTAATGTGGTGCCGAGATCTCCACCGTTGGACTCCAATGCCTGCTTGCTGCGCTCCCGGTCAAAGCCGTACCTAGGCCAAAGAATAAGGCCGTGTCTTAAACATAACATGTATTGTGACATAAAGTGAACCACATGGTAAAGCCGTTCCAGAAAAATATACTTTTACAATGTAGTTCAATGTGGTTACAGAGTCCGGCGCTTCATCACTGTTGCTCCTGCAGGAACACTGACTTTGACAATGTGGACCACAATGTATTACCAGATCAGCTAGAACAATTGATTGGTCTCACAGGAAACGTCCTCTCAACATTTGGATCCTACCTCTCAGATAGGACGCATGTGTTAGGTACGATGACCTCTGAACATTTTGGTGTTACCGGTGGCATTCCACAAGGCTCAGTACTTTGGTCACCTCCTTATCAGTATTTATATCAGGGGTGTCAAACTCATTTTCAACTCGGGGGACACACGATAGAACAAACATTCTCTCGGGGGCCAGACTATTAGATTAGAGAGAAAGAAATAAGAGAAAGAGAGGGAGAGAACAGAAGAGCAGGTGGGACAAAGAAAGGGAAAGGGACACAGAAAGAAAATAGAGTGTGAGAAACAAAATAGATAAGAGAAATAGTGAGAGAGGGGGAAAGAAAGAGAGGAAAAGAAAGAAATCCAAAGAGAAATCGAAAGAAAGAAAGTGAATACGGGAGAAAGGAGAAGGGGAGTAAGAGAGTAGGGGTAAGGAGAGAGTAAAAGAAGGTAAAAAGACACCAAGAGAAAGAGAAGAAGAGGAACAAGAGAAAGAGAGAAAGAGAGTGAAAGAAAGAGAGAATGAGAGAAAAAGGGGGATAGAAAGAGAGAGAGAGAGAGAGAGAGAGAGAGAGAGAGAGAGAGAGAGAGAGAAATACAAGTGAGAGGCACCTGGCTTTGGCAACCTCAAGTGGACATATTTTAACCTGCAGCTCGTTTTTCTCTTGCGCTTCTCTGAGCGTTGTCTCGCGGGCTGGATTCAATCTGTAAGCGGGTTGCCTTTTTTGACACCCCTGATTTTTTATGCTTCTGCTCAGTCTTCGCAATCATCATCTTAACTTCCGTTGCTATGCAGAGAACACTCAACTGTATCTGCCAATGGAAAAAATGCTCAGTTAAGTTGTTGAAATCTGGAGGTCTGCCTCACCGAAATAAAAAGTTGGATGCCACTTAATTTCTTGCGTCTTAAACCCAAAATAAGCCCTTTAAGACTTTTATGATTAAGGGCTATACAAATAGGGACTAATCATCACTTAAAAATGTATTTGTTGTAAAATCATCCAAATTTTTAATTTTCAGATTATCCCCAATATATAATACCTTTCGTGGAAAAATACATTTGTGTTCATTTCTTAAACAATAAATAACACTTTTGACTATTTCCTGATCATAGCTCTTACTCAAAACCCAGGAACTTTTTTGACCTAAGGAGCCATGAGAGCAATTTTTTTGAGAGAGCCACACTATAATTTAAGCCAAAATTCAACAAAACAGCCAAACCCACTCTCCAGACAAAAGCCAATTCTTCAGCGCACTTTATTTCACTATGTGACGTTTGATGATTTGATAAAATGTATAAAATATTAGAAATGCCAGAGCCTGTGTCCCAATTCAATATAAATATAGCACTAAAAATGTGTCTCCCTCCCGCAGTTACTGATTGTTGAAACTCATTTCGACCATCATATTTTCGGGAATAATGGTTTCTAAACAAGGTCGGAGCAGAAATCTTTTGTAAAAATGTCACAAAACACTGCAAACGAGGATACTGACGTTTTAACCTTTGGTGCAGACGCACTGGTGGGGAAACAGAAGGGTGAGCATAGCTCCACCCACCCTTACCACCCACCCAATCAAATTGCTCTGGGTGCTTTGCTGGCGTTTGGGGGTGCTTATAGTTTGTTCTGTGGGTTTCCATTATAAAGTGTCTCTATAGTGAACATATTGTTTAATCGGCTTCCATATAAAGAATGTCTTAGCCCCATACAGCCAAAACAGATTCTGTTGGTGTGACACCCTGACGGTAAACTGGAGTTAAAATTGTACCCTATATATATTGGACCAAACAATGTAAGTCTTGATGTTGTTTCGGCCCTATGTATACGTAATATTATAAGCTTTGCGTGGACCTAACTTGGAACAACACAGACAAAGTTTGCATAGACCAATTTTTATCTCTAAGCCAGATGTACCCATGAAAGAGCCATAGGTTCCTGACTCTTGCACTAACTGAAAAATCAATTGCTGCTAATTTTAGGTTGAAATTTTATTCTCATTAGGAAAAAAAACATTCCAACATAATATAAGCTAAAAGGGGCCTTAACTTTTGACCAGAACAGACATAAAATAATCTTTTATATTACTTCAGGTCTATAGACTCAACCAGATCACATTTTAGGTTCTTAAAAAAACACTGATCTGAAATAAAACTCAGCAGAAATTAGTTTGTTGATGCAAAAAAATAAATCTCATTTGGTGATATAGCATTGAGTTGTCATGCAGCACGCAAACTGAAGTTAAATAAATCTCACCTGCCAAGTTTGCCGATAGCAAACAAGGAGACAACGGGTTCGACTGGAGCACGTTCATTGTCAGACTCATATCCTCTCGGACTCTCTGCTCTCTCCACAGGCTCGTCGGTGGTGCTCCAAAACTGGCCTTCCTCACGGTGATCAAGCTCATCGTATTCCTCATCTTCCTCCTCTTTTAAATCCTCAAAACCTATGTTACTAAGGATGTAAGAGACATGGATGTTAAGTACTTTAACAATTCTGTTATAGTTAGCAACTCTTCTTACTACTTACTCTTGTTCATCGAAATCCCGGGTTCGCAGGTCCCAAAGCAGCTCCTTGATCAGTTCTTGATTCTTGTCTGTCATTAAAATCCTCTGCATAGGCATGTTGCTTGCGTCAGGCCTGCTACTGACCCTTGGCTTGGTTTGTGTCCATATTTTGGCCAAGGATTTTGGGAGAGCAGACTCGGTTTGTTGGGTTCTGCTTTGAAATGTACCTCCTCGTCCTGAAAAGGCGTTTTTACCCCTGCTGACATGGTTGCCTCCTCCTTGTGCTTTAGCGGGCCTGGAATGACGTACCAGATTAGGGAAAGATGAAATAAATTTCCATGCTGGACGGTTGTACCTGCTGGATGGGCTGGGTCCGAAATCAAGGGTGAAATCGTCGTCATCGTCATCCCAGTTGCCTCTTACTGCTTTTCTACTCCCTCCTCCACCACCTCCTCCTCTTGGCTTGTTAAATTTCCCACCGCCTCTGTTGGGCTTCCCACCTCTTCTCCTTGAGCTCATTTTCCTTAACAGAACCAGTAAAACTTTAACTATCAGCAGAGATACAATTACTTTTCTTGACGCAACTAAACAAAATTTGAGTATACAGGAGCTGTATTATGAGACAGTGGTTTAAGAATAAGGATTTTATGGCACTGTCGTAACAGCAAAATGACAATAAGAAAGTTCTCATTAAACAGGACTGTTTCAGACTATAAGAATATCAACATAAAGTTCATTATTTTCTGTAATGCCATCAAAAAAAACATTTCAAACATTTCATACATTCTGGATTCATTCCAAATCTACTAAAATATTGCAAGTTATTTTTTTAATATTGCATTGATTGTTGAATAGCCTACTAATTTGTTTTTTCAAAGTATTCAATACAGTATTCCGAAATAGGATATTTGATTGTATGCCATGTTTAGCCATATTCAGGCCTAATTACATGTATTTGTATGGCTCTTAATCACAAAAGGTCTTAAATAACTGCACAGGCCACAATTATAGCTTGATGACACTAAACCATTAAAAGGGGCCACACAAGAGTAATCCCCCTTCCAGGATGACCAAGCTGCAAAAGATGATGCATTGGGTAACAATACAAAAAAGTAGTCAACATCAGGAAGAAATATAGATAATAACTAAAACTGTTCAATAAGTCCAAAACAGCCAAGACACAGCTTTCCATCTTAGTCTGCAATGAAACAATTAAAGACTAAAATATTACATCAGTAGATTTTTATAGAATCTAGAATGTGCTAAATTTTGTTTTTTAATTACGATACAGAAAATTGGGACCTTTATCACCTAAGTCTCATTTCCGATACAGTCCTGTACGCAGTATACTGAGAGATAATTGAGGCATTCTTTGTTAGTTTAATGCATGATAAGATTGATCAAGTAGAGGCGTTGTCAAGATTTTCTAGTCATTCAAATAAAAACAGTCACAAAACCCAACATTTTTCATTAAAACAATCCAATCCCCGCAGATGCTTATAAAAGAATACAAATGAAGCATGTATCGCTTGCAATTGGCAATCAATTACACAAAAACAATAAAGCGTCGGATCCTTTTGGGACCATTTACCTTGAATCGAAACCTAGCGATCAGATGATAGATGGCGAGTCACTTGAGTCGGAGAAACGAAAGCGCTTTTAACCATGTAGGAGGAGCGTCCATTGCGGAGTGGCACATAGCTTTGGGCAGCCGTGTTGTGCGATGTGACTTCGGTGTTGACCGTGCGAGCGATGAGATGGTGGCCGTTGACACAGTGCCGTAACCCAGGGCGAAAATTATGCAACTTAGCGTATCCAACCAGAGCAATATGTCCACTTATGTTCACGCCTGGTTGACTTTTAATCCGATTTGTAGTTTAGTTCCCGAGGACACGCAAGAAAATAGGACCAAAAAAACCTTCGAAAACTTGATGTTACAGCGACGTACTTGTTTACATTAGATGTGGCGCTGACGTTAGCTAAACATGCTAACCAGCCGGCTTTCAACAAAAAATACAAAATAAAACATACTTTCTCTCGAGGAAGATAAAAAAAAACATTCTAAAACAAGGCGCCATCCGTAAACTTTAGGCAACGTGTAAAACTAAGTTGAAAAATTACGGTATAAATTTAAACATTTGAGTAAAAATACCATGTGAAGTACATGCCAGGCACCTAAGAGCCTGATGGCTCGTTGATTGGTCAAAATTCAGAGTTTCAAGTTTTCACTTCCGGTAAAACGGAGTTAAAACATCAATGTAATACACTACAGTACCATTTTATACCTTAGTAAAGTCAGTGATAGATAGATAGATAGATACGTAACCGCGGTGTACCTGTCCCACCAAAGATCCACATTCACGCTGGACTGGATGATGAGGTTTTTATTACAGTTGCTGCAAATGAATGAGTCTCAACACATGGTTAGCCTTCTCTTCTGGCTTTGATATCTTTGATCGTTTGCAGCTCGTTGTAGACTGCCTTAAACATATCAAAGAGCTATCTTTTCAGTTTACATAAAATATATTTTAGAATATCAACCATCACAATACATTTTTACATCTATTTTAACAAGATACTTTTAACAAGAGATCGTGTAGTGTTTTTTCATTAACGTTTACAATGAATTCAACACATTTTTCTTTAGTCTGAATTTTAACCAACATCATCCTTTTTATAACCAACATCATCCTTTTTATATATACTGAGTAAATATGAGAAAATAGAAATAATAACAATAATGAGTATAAAAACGGGTACAATCTACCTGCAAATGAATGAGTCAGAACACGTGGTTAGCCTTCTCTGCTGGCTTTGATCTACAAGGTGAATTAGCATTTTAGCACAACATGCAAGGTCCGGTAAAACTAACATAAAAGGCGACAGAAACAAAATGAAAATAAATGCAAACAGCTTGACAACATCAATCACATTAATGTGCATGTTGAGAGTTTTGTCAGCTGTGGTTTTAATGTTTAAAATTTACTTTTTTGCGGAGCACCAAAGGATCGTGTCTTACCGTTGACAGCTCGTTGTAGACTGCCAAAAACCCCCACCTTCCTGTCGCAAAGTCTAAAGCCAAACCAAACCTTACCACATACCAGCAGGTGGCATGTTGGACTCATCATTGCAGGACACTTATACAGAAACTACACAACATATTTCAGCAGGAATTTAAATAAAACAAAAGTTATTATTACACCCGTGATAGATAGATAGATAGATAGATAGATAGATAGATAGATAGATAGATAGATAGATAGATAGATAGATAGATATGTAACCGCGGTGTACTTGTCCCACCAAAGATCCACATTCACGCTGGACTGGATGTTGAGGTTTTTATTACAGTTACTGCAGATGAAATGAGTCACAACATTAGCTTTTCTGCTGGCTTTGATCTCTTTGATCTCGTTAGCAGCTCTCTCTGTAGACTGCCCAAAAGCATATCAAAGAACTTTCTTTTCAATTTACATAAATATATTTTAAAAACATGCATTTCAGGTGAATTGGCCGGTCCAAATTGTCCCTAGGTGTGAATGAGCGAATGAGTTGTCCGTCCCTGTGTGCCCTGCGATTGGCTGGCAACCAGTTCAGGGTGTCCCCTGCCCACTGCCCGGAGATGGCTGGGATGGGCTCCAGCCCCCCCCCCGCGACCCTAATGAGGATAAGCGGTACGGCTGATGAGATGAGATGAGATGAGATATTTTAAAATATCACAATACATTTTTACATCCATTTCAAGAAGATACTTTTTACAAGTATAGTGGATTTTTAACGTTTACAATGAATTCAACATATTTTTCTTTAGTCTGAATTTTAACCAACATCATCCTTTTTAATATATATGAGAAAATAGAAATAAGAACAATAATGAGTATAAAAACGGATACAATTTACCTGCAGATGAAATGAGTCACAACATTAGCTTTTCTGCTGGCTTTGATCTCTTTGATCTCTACAAGGGGAATTAACATTTTAGTAAAACAGAAACAAAACGAAAATAAATCCAAACAGCTTGACAACATCAATCACATTACTGTGCATGTTGGGAGATTTGTCAGCTGGGGTTATAATGTTTAAAATTAACTTATTTTGTGGAGCACCAAAAGATGTGTCTTACCGTTAGCAGCGCTCTCTGTAGACTGCCAACAAACCCCGCCTCCCGGTCACATGTCAGAAGCCAAAGCCTAGCCCCACCCCATACCAGCAGGTGGCATGTTGGACTCATCATTGCAGGACACTTACCAAAAACTATACACATATTTCAGCAGGAATTTCAATGAAACAAAAGTTATTATTACACCCGTTACAGACAGACAGACAGATAGATAGATAGATAGATAGATAGATAGATAGATAGATAGATAGATAGATAGATAGATAGATAGATAGATAGATAGATAGATAGATAGATAGATAGATAGATAGATAGATAGATAGATAGATAGATAGATAGATAGATAGATAGATATTCATTTTCTATTAAAACTACCAGGAGAATCAAGCAATGTTCATTTTTATACTGAAAACGTTGATTATTTTTTTACCAAAAAAATTGCTACAAAATTAAAGTTATTTTCATACAACATTACAATATTTTTTGGGAATGGTGGCAACTTAAATGTTTGCAGATATGTTTTTAAGTGATTACATTGTCTAAGACTGGTACTCAACTGGTGGGTTAGGAACATAAAGTAGGTCACGGACCGCTTTTCAGTGTGTCCTTGGCAAAATATTGCTGAGCATAGGAAAAGGCGCACTTGTTTGATTGGGATTTTGTTTTATTTCCTTTTCCTGCCCAGAATAATGGGTCCCAAGAAAGTTAGTGTTAAAGGTAGGGGGGAATGATGGTGTACGAGTGTGTGCCATTGAAGCGCTGCTGGAAGGTACAGTAGCGTACCGATTTTAAAAACGTTATATTTTTAGCTTTTTACCACTATATTACCAGTACTCTTTGTCAACTAAACATTGAAATAATCATCAATGCTTGGGTACACAGTCTATTAATATTTTAAATTTCTTCTAATATGTGGCTATTTTGGGCAGCACGGCGGCGCAGTGGTTAGCGCATATGCGGCACAGTTCATGTCATGGGAACCTCCTGCGTGGGTTCACATCCAGCTCCAGACTTCCTGTGCGGAGTTTGTATGTTCTTCCCGTGCTTGCGTGGGTTTCCTCCGGGCACTCCGGTTTCCTCCCACATTCCAAAAACATGCATTTCAGGTGAATTGGCCGGTCCAAAATTGTCCCTAGGTGTAAATGAGCGAGCGAGTTGTCTGTCCCCGTGTGCCCTGCGATTGGCTGGCAACCAGTTCAGGGTGTCCCCTGCCCACTGCCCGATGATTGCTGGGATGGGCTCCAGCACCCCCGCGACCCTACTGAGGATAAGCGGTGCAGCTGATGAGATGAGATGTGGCTATTTTAAAGCAGTTTTATGGGGTCGTTTTTACGTGTGTCATGTATATACTGTACTTGAAGTCTATTTGGTTTTGCTGGTCATTTTGTTTAGGGAATAAAAGTAATTATATTCTACTATATCTACTTTAAACTGCACAATCCTTTGAGAAGTGGAGTTTTGTTATCTTGATTTAGGTCACATTTTGCCATTTGGGTGGGATGGTGGGTACGTAAGTCAGAGCAATTGAGAACCAGTGGTCTAAAAATAGAGTTGGGTAGTTGCGAGCTATATTTACTCCGTTACATATACTAGAGTGACTTTTGAGACATTTTGTGCTTCTGGGTGATTTTTAAAATCATACTTTTTACTTTTACTCCAGTCGATTTGTGAAGAAGACACTGTACTCTTACTCTGCTACAGTAGGCTACATTAGCTCGTTACTTAAATCCCCTCCACGTAAATACGTGCATTTCTCCTTAGTTTGTTTACTTGTCTGAGTCCCATGTCCCCCGTGTGAGCGGCCCAGTATTACAAGCTAGACAGGTAGCAAACTGTCTGTGTGTGATCCGCCAAGAGAAAATTAACTGCACAGTAATCTAACTTAGACTTTATTAATTATATTTTATTTACTTTACCTTTTCAAAAGGTTGCTATTTTATTTTTAGAAACATGCTGAGTTTTATTGCACTATTCGTAGCCCAGATGCGCGTTTATTGTTTTTTTTAATCTTTAACATAAACATGAAATCAAAGATTGGATTTCTTAATTCAATTTCCTTAAACTGATTAAAGACCGAGTGAAAACATACGTTGACCTGGAAAGGGGTGGGCGCCACCAGGCTGTACTTGCCCAAGACACACCACAGGAAATGGTGCCCCTACGACCCTAGTGGTTGAGGGATCCAACCAACCAAAGTCTTTATTAAGTATTTATTCTGGAGTGGCATGTTTAATATAATTGTAAACTATGTGCACTACATTATTATCAATGACAATAAAGACGATTCCAACCAATTCATTATTATAGTTCCCGGTGCACAAATCCTTAACCGCCATGGTCGTCAGGGCAACGCTAAACTGTTGTGTGTCTTGGGCAAGTACAGCCTGGCAGTGCCCATTTCTCTCCAGGCTGGTTTTTGAATAAGGGTTTGCCTCCCCACATGTAACAGACATTACTGGCTTCCATGGGTACCAGAAGCAGCAGAAGCTCTTATTCAAATGTGAATTTTATCTATCAACTTATTTTGTAATTTTGTTGCTTCACTGAGACCTTTCTTTTTATCAAATCTCCTAGATTATAAAAGCATAAAGAGTGTGGTAATCCAAGAACATTGGCAAACTTAATATCACACAGAGTTAAGGTTTCTTAATTTTTTCATGTAAAGGTTTTCAGTTTTTCCTTGCCCTCATGTAGGTTCAAGGGATGGTGCAATAACAGTCTGTATAGCCCTTTGAGACTTGTTGTGATTAAGGGCTATACAAATAAACATGACTTGACATTTTAGGCCCAACCAGAATTTCCTTTCATGCTCAGACTTAAGAGATAAACTCTGCCTCAAGCGCACTTGTGACCTTGAGCCTTCACCTGACTTAAGAATCTTTGACCGCAAACTGAACAACAAAGAGGATATTTACCGGTGTGAGTACTCGTATGTTTTCTTAAACTCTGCTTATGGCTGAATTTTTTACCGCAAACAGAGCAGGAAAAAGGTTTCTCCCCATTATGAATTAGTGTGTGTGATTTTAAGTGCCCGATCCGGACAAAACTTTTCCCACACACTGTACAGTTAAACGGTTTCTCACCAGTGTGGATTTTTGAGTGGCTTCTTAAGCTTGCTTTTACAGTGAATTTTAGCCCACAAATTAAGCAGGCAAATGGCTTCTCGCCAGTGTGGGTTCTTGAGTGTCTGTTTAATTTCCCATTCACAGTGAATCTTTTACCACAAACCGAGCAGGCAAACGGCTTCTCACCAGTATGGATTAGTGTGTGTGATTTCAAGTTTCCTTTTTCGGTGAAGGTTTTACCACAAACTGAACAGTTGAAAGGATTGTCACCTGTGTGGGTTCTTGCGTGGCGTTTTAGGTGTTGCTCCAAAATTCTATTGTACTTTTTTCAGATTAACTTTGAGGTCAACTCATGTTTATTTGGATAACCCCTAACGCACAGTCAAAAAATCCAGGAACGTTTCCTCAATACAACCAACACCAGGGATATGTGGAAAGGCATTCAGGCCATCACCAAATACAAGCCAACCACCGCCCCAGTGCAGGACACTAGCATGGACTTTCTGAATGACCTCAACAAATTCTTTGGAAGGTTCGAGGCACAAAACGGCACCCCTGCAGCGAAAGCGGTTCCAAATCAGGACGAAAGAGCACTCCATCTGGACTCAACTGACGTGAGAAAGACCCTGAGAGGGGTCAACACAAGGAAGGCTCCAGGCCCGGACAACATTCCGGGGCGGATACTTAGGGAGTGCGCCGATCAGCTGGCTTGTGTACTAACAGACATTTTCAACACCTCGCTAGACCAAGCCAAAGTACCATCATGCTTCAAAATTGCCAACATCATCCCTGTGCCAAAGAAACCCCAGATCTTATCATTCAACGATTACCGGCCCCTTGCACTGACTCCTATCTTAATGAAGTGCTTTGAGAGACTGGTTAAAGGGCACATCACCTCCAGTCTCCCCTCCTCATTCGACCCCTTTCAGTTTGCCTACCGGACAAACCGCTCCACCAGGGATGCCATCTCCTCTGCGCTTCACCTGAGCCTGACACACCTAGAGGAGAAGAACACCCATGTGCGGATGCTGTTCCTGGACTTCAGTTCAGCATTCAACACCATCATCCCACAACATCTGGTAGACAAAATGAGACTCCTGGGTTTCAACACCCCCCTGCGGAACTGGCTGCTGGACTTCCTCAGTGACAGACCCCAATCAGTGCGGATAGGTCAGAACCTCTCAGTGTCATCTACCTCAGCACGGGCTCCCCCCAAGGCTGTGTCCTGAGCCCCTTGCTGTTCACCTTGATGACACACGACTGCGTCCCTAGGTCCGCCACGAACCACATCGTGAAGTATGCTGACGACACAACAGTGGTGGGCCTCATCAGGGACGACAACGACCTGGCCTACAGAGAGGAGGTGGAGCATTTGGTGGGCTGGTGCAGGGACAACAGCCTGGTCCTGAATGTTGACAAAACTAAAGAGATCATTGTCGACTTTAGGAAAAACCAGCCCAACCATGCCCCACTTTGCATCAACAACAAGGCTGTGGAGGTTGTCAGCAGTATCAAGTTCCTAGGGGTGCACATTACAAACAAACTCACCTGGTCCGTGAACACTGCATCACTGGTTAAGAGGGCACAGCAGCGCCTGTACTTCCTGCGGAGGATGAGGAGAGCCCACCTGCCCCCACCCTCCCTCATCACATTCTACATGGGCACCATAGAGAGTATCCTGACCAGCTGTATCTCTGTGTGGTGTGGAGGCTGCAGCGCTACCGACTGGGGTAGTGTGAGGAGGGTAACGAGGACAGCAGAGAAAATAATCGGGTTTACACTTCCCTCCATTCAGGACATTGGCCAGAAGTGCTGCCTATCCCATGCTAAGAACATTATCGGGGACCCCTCTCACCCCCATCATGGACTGTTCACTCTGCTAGCCTCTGGGAAGAAGTACTGCAGTGTGCGGTGCAGGACCACCAGGTTCCGCAGTAGTCTAGTCCCCCTGGCCATTAGACTGTTAAATGGTCAATCTAACATATAGTTAACCTAAATCTAAAAGGCTGCTAATCTGACTTTTTGCACTACTGGCAGTTCTTTATAGCTTGCCACTCCTTGCACATTTGCTCTCTGCACTATTGTACTTACAGCGTTATTGTTACAGTGTTAATGTTACTGTTTGCCTGACTTGTTAACCTGACTGCCCATTTTGCACATCCGGTTAGCTACTCCTCTTGCACTATCGGCACTATGGTAAAATACTATACGTAGCCATAATACAATACAACTTTTACTTATATCTGTACATTCAAGGAAACTGTGCAGGTCAGATGTATCGACATTTCGTTCTGTATACACGTGTACTAAAATGACAATAAAGTAGATCTGAATCTGAATCTGAATCTGAATCACAAGGACTCTCAAAGGGCTGTACAGATCAAAGACTAGCGCAAACTACAGACTATTATACCACACTTAAGCCAGTTTTGTGAATATTTTGCCTATTTATCCTAATATTTTTACGTATTGTTCCTTTTTAAGTCTTACAAGGTCCCTGCTTCGGTACTGGGTGGAAACATACTGTATGATGGCCTGGGGAGGGTTGAGCGCCACCAGGCTGTACTTGCCCAAGACACACCACATGAAGTAGTGCCCCTACAATCCTCGTGGTTGAGGGATCTAACCAACCAACCAACCAACCAACCAAAGTCTTTATTAAGTATTTATCCTGGAGTGGCATGTTTAATCTCATTGTAAACTATGTGCACTATGGTCACTATCAATGACAATAAAGACGATTCTAATTCTATTTACCAATGTCGGCAACATTTAAGAACACATCGATAGCTCAAAAACAGGAACTCACTTGTGCTTGATTTATTTATCTGATTTATACTATTATGTTCTTGTTTATTAAAGTACTTGAATTCACCTTGATTATTTAAATATTTTTCTAAATTATAAAATTAATTTTATTGTTGATTGGATGAACTTTGGTGATCTGATTAAATGGCTAGAAAAAAAAACCGTTTCTTCGGTCTTGAGTAGTTTTTTCACCAAGGAAGACTTTTTTTAAGTAACTATTTGGATGACTACTTTTGACTTCTACTTGAGTCTTATTATTCTGAAGTAACAGTATAATAAGCAGGTAGGCGGCTTGCATGGCTGTCTCCCTATTGGTGTGTGAGTATGTGTGTGGATGGGTAAGTGTGAAGCACATTGTAAAGCGCTTTGGGAGGTCTTCATTGACTTGAAAAGCGCTAAATAAATGCAGACCATTTACCATTTGCTTATATATGGATTCTCTAGCCATTTCTAAGAGCCACTTTCAACATAAAAATGGTGCTCGTAAATGGTGTTGGGGAGGAAAAATATCGATTTACACATTTACTTTGTCAGTTCTGGCCTGTATATAAATATGTATATAATTTTTTTTTTAAGTCACATTTTAGTAGACTAGCAATTATTGGTGGTGGTGTAACTATGACAGTCGCACCACGTAATTTTCTGTTGAGTGTTTTCCAGGCATGTCGTTGTGAACAGTCAATAATAATGCATTTCACACACTTTGCACATATAATCACAAATGCAAATCACTTTTTGGGGCAGTTTCTTTAATATGGAGCTTTCATGTAGTGTAATAATATTGTAATAAAACTTCTGCTAATCTGTAATTGCTCATACTCCCGAAATACTGTGCAACTCGGTTATACATCATTGAAAATAATATAACACATTTACGGGTAAATAAATTCCGTATACGTCTAATTTTATAGGCTGTACAGTTTCAAAGTACAAAATAAATACAACGTGACATTTAAAAAAAAGCACAATGGAGGAAAGAGTGAAAAATAGCACTCACATTTGTTATTTGGCACAGGTATAACAAAGAATGTGCATGTGTCCCAGAGTTAAAAGTGACACAACTTTTGCAGTGGTATTTGCGTAAACCTGAGATTCTACTAGTTTTTTAACCTTATGTTATTGACAAATACGAAAAAAAAGATTTGCTTTGCACATAACCTTAAACCTGTTTCCCATATAATTCTTTAAATAAAAAACATCATATTGGGACCATTCTGTTGCTGTTCTGTGCTTGCATGCCTCACCCTGTATATAATTTCCAATATCAAAATCCCACCATTTTAAAAAGACATTTAAAAAAATAAAAAAAGGATTGCGCTTTGTGAAGACAGAATAAGTGAGAAAGTTCACCACACACTCAAACAAGCAAGTAAACGGGTCCAACCACAACTTTTGTTTTCAAAATGTCAAAAAGGGACTAGCTAGAAGTTTTACTGGTATGTGACCGTTTTAAAGGGAAAAAAAAAGTATTTTTAGCGCTTAAGTATTTATTTACATGAGAACATTAAAAGGACCGTGTGCATCATTTAGCGCCTCCTGTTGCAAAAATACAGCGAAATTTAGTGGTCAAGGAATCCACAATGTCCATTGAAAGTCGTTTCTTAAGTCAGTTCTTCGAGTTGAGTTGGATGTGATATCATATGAGAATAAAATTGTATTTTCAATGAGATGAAACCTACAGACGAACAAGTTTGACACAAAGAGCCGAAATATTTAACTGTAAGAATCAAAGAGCCACTCCACGCACTGACCTGCCATGACAGACAGACACACACACAAACACGCACAATTAAAAACATATTATTTCCCATAACACACTCCTCTCCTTTTAATACAACAGGTATCGTTCTTGTGTTGATTTCAAGGAAAGTGTCCACCCTCAATACACAAAAAAACTAAACATGAAACAAGGCAAAGAGCCACAGTATATAGAAAATATGATGAGGCAAAGAGCCGCATTCTTATAGGCCAAGAGCCGCATGCGGCTCTAGAGCCACATTTTTGCCACCCCTTCTATAGATGAGCTTTAATGGTTAAAAACTGTATATTTACTATTCCGTTGTTATGCCAATTTTAAAGGTGCCTTAAAGGGACAGCGTGAAAAGTTTGATCACTAGATGTTGCTGTACGGTGTAGTGCTAAAAAGCACAATGAAGAATACAAACTACAGACACTCAATGTGACCAAAATGCAACATTTTCTTCTTTTCTTTTCCAGCTTTTTTGATTATTTATTTATTACCATTAGCAGCACAATTATGTTAGCTCCCTTGAGGTGAGGCTCCCAAAAGAAACCTTTGTTGTTAATCTTATTATCATTAAAGCTAAATTCTACATAGACAATATCATGAAGGTGGCAGGTTTGATTCCCAGCTCCTACGTGTTATATGTCGAAGTGTCCTTGGGCAAGTCACTCATTGCCATTCAATGTTAAGTAAAACAATAAATTTTGTCCATTAAGCTTTCCCACAAACAGAATGCCATAAAGACTATTTGTAAAAATGTTGGTATTACACAACTTGGGTTTCCCCCCTGGTATGTTTGCTCAATTGTACTTGCATTTTGGATTGTTTGTCCAGTTTGGTTATAATATTGATGCAACATTGCTGTGAAATTTCTGTATGGAAGCGTATATGCGTTTTGTTCAATAAAGTACAGTTTTAAAAGGTGAGGCTCAGGTTGCGTAAGCTAAATGTAAATTTTTAGACCCATGAGTATTGAAAAAAATGCATGTTTGTTTTTTATGTCATGCATCCCTGCTCATTATTTAAATCAAATTTGCTTTTTCACTACATGAAGGGGTTTTTTACCACTAGGAGGCGCAAATTATGACACATTATCCTTTGAAGTAGCCCTGGGTAGTTTCAGAACATCTGCTCAAATATAATAAATGTAAGGCTAACACTACTTTTATCCATAGAAATAATGTGTTTCTGTAAAAAAGAAAAAAAAACACTCTGAAAATAAAATTTGATTTAGCAAAAATATACAAATTTATAAACTGTAGTTGTGTGAAACTGTCACTAGGAATCTGAAGTTGTTTGTCTGTTGCTGTAGCAGACATGTGATTTAGCACCATTTAATGAAATATATTTTTGTTTTTGTACTGAGAAAGATACGTATGGTCGTGTTTCAAAAATTTATTCCACCAGTAAATATTAATACCTCTAATTGAGCTACACCTCCAAAATTGTTTTTACAAGTACAGTGATACATGAGTACTCGACCATAATCCCTTCGGGATCTGTGTTTGAACACCAAATTGTTAGAGTACTGAAACCTTTTTCGCACATGAAGTAATGGTATTTGTTTTTGATCTGTACCTAGGTATTCCTAAATAACAAAAATATAAATAAAACGTGCACCTAAACAATACTTTTTACGGAATTTGAAACTTTGTTCCTTGCCGGCGCCATCTTTTGGCTCGTGTCATCATTGCAGCCTGCGTCAAGCCTCTAATGTTGCACGTGCAAGTACGTGCATTTCTTAGACGGGCTCGAATAAACTCTTTTTTTTTTTCATTTTTGGGAGTTTGGGTTGGCATTTGGTCTCTATTTGAACAAGCCTTTTTTATTTCACCATTTTCATGTTACACTAACAAAAAACTGTGGTGACGAGCATAAAATCACTCTCCACCTCCCCATTCCCCTAAATCATTCTCTTATTTCTCAATCATTTCCTTCTTTAACCAGGTGGTCGTTTTAAATTTAGCCGTTTCCTTCCCCTTATAACTAACTTTCTTGGGACTAAAAGTAAGATTCGGCCTAAAAAAATCCAACCGGACACGACCCCATCCGAGGGTATAAAATCCCGAACCAACCCAAACCCGACAGATTAACTTGATTTGAGCAACCCAGCTTGAAAATGTATTTATCTGAGTGGGAAGAAAGGTAATTTTGTCCGTCTCTGACAACGCAAAGCTCATCTATACGTGCGCAGCATGTATGATACTCTGTTGAACTCGCAAACGTGATTTTTGCTGTTTCCGACAAAAAACGACTTGACAGAGACAGCAAAAATCACTCTTCCGCTAATCTTTTTGACTTTGTTCGTCTCTGTGTTTGAATCCTGTTTTTTTTTGTTTGAACACAGCAGCAGAAAGTACTCTAATTTTTGGGTCGAATACAAATTTGTTCAAATAGAGAGTCTCGGGTTGCAACAACAAATCAACAAAATCGATTATCAAAAATGTTAGCATCAAATGTCATCATTGATTCCTTGTGTAGCCCGAGCCACTCAGCACGTGAATTCGATACAAATATTAGAATGCATTGAATTTTGTCTTGAGTTGACGACAAACTTGTAGTAGCACTTTGGTCCTACAGGGGGTGCTTCGAGACCACATTTTGATGCACAGATCCTCTTGATCAAAATCCAAATGAATTTTTATAGCACTCTTCAGACACCGAAAAGCAACTTAAAGTGCTGTAAAAACCTTCAATATATTATAAGATGACATCCAACAAAGTACTCGCATTTTCCTTTGATATTCATATTTGCAGGTGTATAGCAGACATTTGTATGTATTTTTGTTTATTGTTAGGCTATTTGACATACACTTGGCTGGTTTACTTATTTTATGTAATAGAATTCAGTTGTTTTGTGCATTATTTTTCAGCCCAAAATTTGAATAGAGAATGAAATTATATTCTTTTTAAATAAAATCATATTGATCAAGTAATAAAAAAATAATAATAGACCAATTCATCAATTGTTAAAATATGTAACCGTGAGTTGCAGCCCAGCTCAGTAGCCTAGATGGTAAGGCGCCCGCTTTAAGACTGGGAGGTCGGTGGTTCGCGCCCCGGCCGAGTCATTCCTAAGACTTAAAAAGTGGTCGGCGGCGCCCTCTGTTGGCTGCGGCTGCATCGGCTCGCTACAACGGGTCAGGTGCAATCGACATTTCGTTCTGTGTAGATTGTTACACAGAATGACAATACAAGGAAATTATTATTATTATTATTATTATTATTATTAATTGTATTTATTTTATGTGTTCATATACATTCCAAAATACCCAACACATTGATAAAATGTGTACCTAAACAACCATAATTCCCCAAAATACAAATAGAATGTGTATCTTAACAACGGTTATTGTTAAAATGTGTAAATAATAAAGAATAAACTTAATACAGATAAAAATAATAAAGAATTTCAAAACAATTAATGTTCCATTTAGCGGCGTTTTGATGGCAAACACTCCAACACCATTCTCGTATTTTGCGATCATGTTCTTCTTTAATTCCCGTTTTTATGATCTTCCTTCCACTTATCACTAATTTTCAAATATAATGTGCAAAAAAATAAATAAATAAAACCCTCTTAATCACAATCAATTCTCAATGTATTTTCTCAAACTGACAATAAGTTAGCCTAAATGGACGCTCATCTCACTCAGCCACAGTTATAACTGTTTGAATGTGTTTGAATTCAGATTTTTTGTTCAAACACCACAGCAAAAATACTCGAATTTTTGGGTCGAATACTGATTGTTTCAAATATAGTCATACTTGTACCGAGGTATCACTGTACAGTTACTTTGCACCAAATTGATCTCTATTCTCTGCTTGCGTCATTGTTTGGCCAGGAGGCCCTCCCATTCGATGGGCTGCGAGAACACTTCCCTTTCCAACCACATTTCGTAGCTGTAGTGGAAGTCGTCGGGGAGGTCCACGCGCTGGCCCAGCACGCTCTGCAGGCAGTTGTCCACAGGGGCAAATTCGCCGTTGCGGTTCTTTTCATAGCGCCGGGCGTTGAACTTCTCGATATTCTCCCGGAGGGCGCACTCTTCCGCCTGGAAGTCCCAAGGCCGTGCGTCGATATCTGGCAACACATCCACTGTTATTAATACACTTAGAACCTGATAATGTCATTCAGCTTGCTTACAATAAAGAATATACTGTAATCCCTCGTTGTATCGCAGTTTACTTTTTCCAGTTTTGCTACTTTGCGGGTTTTCATTGAGCATTATGTTGTGCATTCTGATTGGCTTAACAGTCACCCTGCCCTTTTTCTGCCTGTGTGTCAGTAATGGTGCAGTCTAAGTTGTACATGTACATAAAACAGCTTGAAGAACCTACATGATGCATGCGCAAATCTTTTTTAATTTTAAGTTTCTCTAAAAGCCATTATGTCAACAGAACGCTCTGAACCAACTAAGCACCAAAAGGCAGAGGAATATGCTTTTATCGCCCAAAAGGCTTTACTACTTGACCCACTAAAGGAAGCTAGAAACATTTTCACGCCACATGTTTGTTTTTTAATAGCATCCACAAGATGGCAAAAAAATATCATCTGAAGTAATGTGTCCTAAACCAATAGTACAATATAGCAGCAATCTTATTTTTAAAATTATAGTTTGACAGTAAAGAAAGTATTTGAAATAAGTACAGTACTTTTATTTGTGAAACAAATGCTTGAGCCTGTAAAAGTTATTTGGTTTCAAAGTATAATAGAGTATTTAAAAAATAAATAAATGTTTTCACTCTGTGGGTTTTGACTACTGCAGGTCCTTTTTGTACCCTAACTCCTGCAAAAAACAAGGGATTACTGTAGTTGTTTTACTATTGGACAGCTGCAAAGCAAATTGCATAATGTAGGGCATGTAATGTCAGCATTCTGTTTTGCAATATAAAAACCGACAAAACAATGTCATACATGTGCATTGAATCTAGTAGTTGCTCTAATTAGATTGTTCAAAGTTACTGAATTGTCTGATTTGTTTGGCATTATTTTGCATGTGAGACAACAGGAAATTGCAGGTTGCCTTGACAACACCCCTAAGAGGCTGGCCAAAGCGGTGGGACTATTTGCTCAAGTAATTTATTGACAACCCAAATCCGCTACAATGCAATGGTTGTTTTTTTATTGTGACTATTACAACCTACAATTATTCGTTATCTCTGACCATTATGCACGGATTGCATCATTGGCCATTCATGTTCTTTGATACCATTTCCTTTAGGGCAGAGCTGCTTTTTGTAACCTTGGAGATTTAATAAAAAGAAAGAGCTCAGGTGAGGACCTTCAGAAAAGGTTGCAATTTTGATTCATGGGGGTTTTTGTACACTGTACTCCAGGTCTTCGAGCAAGATCAAAATATATTAAATATTCATTCATTATTTTGAGTGTCTGCTCAACGGTATATTTGGTCCTTGAAAGAGTCTGAAACACAACTCGGGTTTTTAGACCTCCAACCAAGTCCTCGCCGAGGGAGTAAAATGTTTATTTTCTGGGACCCAGCCTAGGCTCTGTGTCTGGAGGCTGACGGTTTACCCAGAGGAAGCAGGTAGGAAGACAAGTGCGATTTGCATGTACATTGACTGGAGATGGATTCTTTGGGGAGATTAGGAGCCTGGTGGGAGAAAGTGAGAAAAGGTGGCACCTATTGACGGACCAGGTCTCTGTGTTTGGTTTGTGACCCGGATCATACACCGTCAGGTGGTAGCAATGTTAGTATATGCGTCAATTAGATATAATATTGATGGGTGGCATTGTCTAGTTCATGAACTTAGTATGTGTGTGTGAACACAATGTTACTCTAATAATATCTAAAATAACTCCACATATATTTATTTACCGTTTCCATAGGCCCAGTCATCATTGAGCCTGTGGCGGACTTTCTGGTAGATGGCCGACATGGTCTTCATGTTGCTCTTCCGCCACTGACGCCCCAAATACTTGGTTTGGATTTTCAGGAGCTTGAGCACGTACAGTTGCATCATAGCTTGCTTGACTTTAAGGGCTCTTTTCAAAATGGGGGCTGACTTGAAGACCACCAACATCTATAGAGGAGATGCGAGGAGAACAAAGCAAGCAGTTTTTGATTTTGTGTTTGTTTGTTTTTAACTTTGATAATACCCAAAACATGTTAACATTAGGAAATGAAAATATTGGTGCATAATGTAGCAGTATAGGACAAAAAATAAGCCCACTTTTGGAACTATAAAGCGCACCAGATTATAGACAGCACCCTTCAAATATTCCATCCATTATCTGAACCGCTTATCCTCAGTAGGGTCGCAGGGGTGCTGGAGCCCATCCCAGCTATCCTTGGGCAGTGAGCAGCGGACACCCTGAACTGGTTGCTGGGCAGACAACTCACTCGCTCATTCACACCTAGGGACAATTTGGATCGGCCAATTAACCTGACATGCATGTTTTTGGATTGTTGGAGGAAACCGGAATGCCAGCAGATAACCTACGCGAGCACGGGGAGAACATTTAAACTCCACACAGGAAGGTTCGATCTGATGACCTCAGAACTGTGCCGCACACATGCTAACCACTGTGCCGTCATGTTGCCCTCCAAATATTCCTTTATGAGATGTTTCTTATATTAGACACCACGGACAAAAAGGCACTTGAAATTAAAACCACAGTCAGAGTGAGGGTTGGATAAAAGAAAAAAATGTCAGAAAATTATACTTAACATATTTCATAAGTTATGAATTCATGAAATTCAATCGGAGTTAATTTACCTTATTGACTTCATTAACAGATTTGATTTTTGGTCTTTAAGGCGCACTGATTTAACTAGGTTTTTTCTGGCAATTTTGGAGTTTGTAGAAGCACATAATAGTTTGTAAAATTCAATACTCAAGTTAAAAAAAATCAAGTTACACTATTTTTGCCTAAAATGAAATGCACTCAGGCAACCGTGATCCATTATCCCCAATCCCATATTGCTGCTAGGAGGTACCGGCAGAAAGCACTTTTGTCGAGAAGAATGCCGTTCTGGCTCATTAACCACACAAAAAATGACGGATTAGAGCATGGACAAAATTGGGGCACAATTGATAAAACCAATATTGATCATGTTCAACTCTTTTTTTTTATTATTATATTTAGTAATTTTGGTCTTAGGCCACCCATAGCCCATATAAATAATTGCGATCAATAGCATGTTTGGATTAATATTAAACCAAATCAAACCATTGTGCGAGAGTGTTTCCATTTGGTCAGCTTGTTGAGTATCCTTAGCAAGTTGATGCAAGAGAACAGATTCCTCCAACAGAACTGGTTGTAGTCTCCAGCCTCCTGATAACACCACAAAAATCACAAGGGTGATACTTTTTTCTTTTTTAACCTTGATGAAGAATCAGGACTCACCAAGCTTTCGGCAGTAAGCTCCGGCATTTCATGGACAGCGCAGTGAGGATAATCCAACACACATATACTGGATGAAAAGCAAATAATTACTTTTGAAGTGAAATGTAAATTTTGGGAAAAAAAATTCAAGGGACAATGTGTATTATTGAATGCCCCCAAGTGGTAAAAATATGAAAGAAAAAACAACAACATTGATTTGAATAATAAGCAAAACTACACGACCTACCATTCAAACCTGCATTTTGAAATACTCCTAGGTCGAAAAAAATAGGACTTAAACATAACATGAGGCTCACCTAGAGGGGGCTGACATGGTTGCCCAACATCTTGCTGCTACAGGTAACAAAAAAAAACCTTGTGAAAGACTGGGCAAAAAAAGGAAAAAGGGTTTTGTTTGGTCACTTTGAATGTCCGCGGTTATCACTCTTCCTTGTGCTTTGTAGTACTCGTTTTTCGTTGCACTAAACAATACAGTAGTATCTTGTGGTCAAATATTACACAGTGTCCCTTTAAGTGTTGCCAAAAGAATTGAAAAAAATGCTCAATGTAATGTTATTTGATACAACCTTTGTAAATTGACGTCATACATTAAAACATACAACTTTTAATATTTTTTTAACATACCCATTTTTGGCACAGATATAAGACATGATGTTCTGGTTGAAGAACTTGAGGATGAGTGGGATGCAGTTAGCAAACACCAGGTGCTGGGAGATTATCTCAAACTAGAAAACAGATATTATTATTTACCATTTGTTCCTGTATAGCGCACATTTTCTCTTTACCTAAAAAAATAACTCAAAGATTGGGTGTTATACACAAGGTTTTAGGGTTTTACAGTATACTATACTTGCACAATGATTGATCAGTCAAAAATATGGCTGACTACTATTAGTCATTTAATGCAACGGGAATGATACCCGGGTCATGGCGATGTGAATAAATAGTAACCACTATACCAGGGGTCGGTAACCAATGGCTCGTGAGCCGCCTCAGAGTAAAAGTGAGGACTACGATAATTTCCTGAATTCTTCCAAATCTGAAACTGTGCAATAACAACCATAAACCACGTAAGGCCAAAACAACACAGGTCCAGTATATAAATAGGGCACAGTCTTAACCACGGTTTACAATCACGGTGTCACACCAACATACCCTGTTCTGGCTGTACATCTTTAAGGAATCCTTTATGTGGAAGCTCATTAAACTATATATGTTCACTGTTTGGATACTTCATGATGAAAACCGACAGAACAAACTGTAAACACCCATACCCATAAATATCAGCAAAGCACCAAGAGCAATTTGATTGGGTGGGAGGTAGAGATGGGCAGCGCTATGCTCACATAGCGCAAACACTTTCTTCTCTCTAAATATGTCGGAAGGGAGACAAGTTTTACGAAGTATATTTATATTGATACAGGGCAGAGGCTCTGGCATTATAATCATTTCATGAATTCGATCAGATCATCAAACATCACACATTGAAAAAAAATGTGGCGAAGAATTAGCTTTTTTCTGGCAGTTTTATTAAATTTTGTCTTAATCGTTATGACGTGGCACCCTCTCAAAAATAAACTGATTTTCTTTCATGGCTCTTCGGGTCAAAACGGTTACTAACCCCTGCACTAGACCACCAGTGACATAAATGACAGTACAAAACATAATCATTCATTCTACTGCAATAGTGGCTGCAATGTCACCGTTGAACAGCAGAGAGCAGTGTAACCTAAAGATTAAGCAATAAGATTAAGCAATAAAAAAATATGTTTAGACATAGGAACAACTCTGACACATTCTTTGTCAAATTAAATAGACCAATAAGATAAGAAAACGCTAAGTCAGCAAAGTGGTGATATATTATATTGGTTCATTCATTTCATTTATTTCAGGCAATTATATTCTTTGCAGACTCATGTAAGTATGACCTAAATCATAACAGAAGGCCTGAAAGGGAGTGGGATGAAGAAAACCAAATACAGCAAGCGAGGCAGGAATTCAAGGGGACTTCACCTGGTAGATGTGGTTGAGTTTCAAGTGTTTGAGGAGGAGCAGCAACAAGGCTGAGATGGCCTTGACTATGATTTCTTTATGCCGGTTGACGTCAATGCCGAGCTTCATGCTCTGGAGGACTGTTATTCTGCAGAAAACACGAAAATCAAATCAGAATTGCCACTATTTAAAATACTGTTGTTTTTGTTCATTTATCAGCCGATTTTATCTGTTGTACATGACAAAAATGAGTAATATGATGAACTTAACATGTGCTACCTCAAAAGGACAATGTGTAATATTTAAGCACCTCCTAGTGGTAAAAAAATGTTAACTGAAAAAAACAATATCAATTTAAACAATAAGCAAAAATACATGAGCAATCATATAAACTTGCAATTAATTTATACTTGTAGGTCGAAAAATTTGCATTTATTTTACATCACATTAGCTACTTTTATGTGACCATAAAGGGAACTGAACCTAAAAAAGGCTGGGCAAGATAATGAAATGTTTTAACTGTGCATTTTGGTCACTCTGGCTAGGTTCACACTGCGGGAAGATTTAATTTATTTTGCACAAATCCGACTGGTATCTGATCTGTTGGAGTTAGTCCAATATTATCCAATTTATTCACACCAGAGCCAAGTCATTTTTATTTGTGGTCCTAAAATCGATGAACATGTAGGTCACTCTTACTATTCGGTATAAATTCAGCATGGTAACCTTCACTCAAAAAAATGTAAAAATATTCAACATTTTCAACATTTCTAGGACTTTCAAACTAGAAGAAAAGGGTATTCGTCCATCTAGGGATATAATTCCGTAACATTTTTTTTTCCAATTATTTCACAAATGATCTAGGCCAAATGTCAATTTATTTTCCTGTGCTTTCTATTCTCTTTCACTGAGATCTGACACTTTCTTTTTTCTCTCCTGGCTTGGAACTGGCAGGCATTCTCTCCGTGGTTTGTTGAAAAAGTGCCAGGGAGCCACTAGGAAGTGCTAAAGGTA
The DNA here is from genome assembly GCF_059441175.1 of Urocampus carinirostris. NCBI lineage: Eukaryota > Metazoa > Chordata > Actinopteri > Syngnathiformes > Syngnathidae > Urocampus > Urocampus carinirostris. Next base: position 31,796,875 of record NC_142359.1, on the reverse strand, counting down.
CAAAAGCAGATGTTGATCGATTTTGTTGCTATTTATTGGGAGTGCCTTGACACAAAACCAAGCTAAAAACACTCCCAAAAGCCTAAAGTAAGCTAAGCCACATACGAACCCACACACACACGCAAATCGTGATTTATATACAAGTTAAGATAAGTTAAATACTATTTGTTTTTCCTTTGAGTATTTATATAATTGTTTGTGTATTTAGGCTTAATAATCAAATATATATTTTTATTTTTGGTGGATGATGTCTTTTATACAACTAGGAGGCACTAAATAAGACACAATTTCCCTTGAACACTAAGCTGTCAAACTTACGGCATTTCTTCAGGCAGCACGTCGGCAAGGATGTTAATGGAGTCTGTTTTGGCTTTGGAAGTCGGTGCCGCAGCTAATAAGAGCTTAAGCAGGGCGATCTAACATAATAAGAAAATAGAAACCAAATAAATTTACATCAGACATCCATTTATCTTGTGTAGCCGACCATCCCAAACAAACCTCTTAACTACAGGTCAACCGATATGGAATTTTCAGGGCCGATACAGATACTGATTATTAGATTAGTATTAAGAGGAGGCCGATAACCGATATTTGGAGCTGATATTCGTTTGCTGCAAAGGCTTAAAAGTTGGCGTAAGAAATGTTTAATAATGAGAAAGAAACAAACAATATTTGTTATTAATTTAAATAAAGCTTTGATTAGCTCTCTGAAATATTTAAAGTAAATTATTATTTCAACATAACTGACATGACCAACCTTTCACTTAAACCAAAACAGGGCAGGAAATAAAATAAGGCTTATCAGCAACTCATTGGAAGGTAATTAAATAGCCCCCTGATTTTCTTTTGCAGTAAAAAAAATAAATAAAGTCAATACAACCTACGTGACTTAAATTAACTTAAAACAAAAAGTGCAAAAAAACGATGGATATTTCAGCAGAGCTTGCAAATTGGAAAGTTAGGGCACTCCTGTTTTAGAACCAGATTGACAACTACTGTCATATGAGATAAATAATCAGTCTCCACCTGAACCTTCTTCCCTTAAAAAAGTCAATTACACTTTTTACGCTATCTCTTGATCACAAACACACTTTTCTACCACAGACTTTTTAAAATCTCAAAATTGTTATGTCTGTTTCTTTTGTTGTTTTGTTGACGTTTGTTATGGACCCCTTTAAGGGAGACTGAGTCAGGGAGGATGGAGGTGACGGTTGGGGATGTTCGGCTCTCAGTCTGTAGCATGAATGAGCGTGAGCTGCAGCTAACAGTAGCTCCTGTAGAATGTGTTTTAACCACTTGTTTATTTGTTTATTAGACCGGCAATCAGACCTCATCAGAGATTGTGTTTATCTTTGACTACACTTAAGGGGCATTACAATATTATCAGCGAGTTGATTTACACTCAGACATGTCGCAACATGTCAGGGAGTAAGCAGAACTGTTTGGAGTGTTTGGAGTCGGTAAAAGCTTTTGCCTAAGTGGCTCCGACCCTGTTGCTTATCAAATCAGACGGCGATGGGTGGGATGAGAAGAGGAGGTTGGGGGAGAAGTTGGAGCAACAGATAGAGAGCTGTGCTGCTTTAGAGAGTTTAAATAATCGGCCAGTCAATTAATAGATACGACAGAGAGCGCTAAGAGGTGCCCACCATTGTCATGGTATGCATGTATCACACGGAGAGCAAATAGGGCGGCCAAAACAACAGCGAGCGACTCATTAGTCGCTATTCCTGATAGCATTTTCCTATCATTTCTTATTATGCAAACTTATCTCAAAGTCTGTAGAAAATGTTTTCAATTATTATATACAGAGTTATGTTCATGGCATCAAGGTCTCTAAGGACTCCAATTACTTTGCAAGGGGTGGATGCAAAATGTTGGCGATCTATAAGGAAGTCATAAGCCCCGTAGCAACTACAGAAATAGATTCAGATTTGTAAGAGATAATGGTAATAGAGGATAGACAAATGAGAGACCCAGCACATCTAATTCATGAAACAAGTAGTGCCATCTCCACCCGTTCAAAGTCCAGGGCGAGGAACATATGGAAACTACATCACCAGTTTACAGGTTTTTTACTTTAATTACGAAACGCCACCGTTGTTTGTGTTCATTATTGTCATATGCTAACGAGGGCACAGTGATATACTCAAAGAAAGTGCAAGTAAAGTGGCCGCAGTAAATTCCAAACTTCTCTCACTGACAACTAACCGACACAACAGCAGCGTAATAAAAATTTCTGTAGAACAAATAACTTTCGGTTCTCATTGATCCTATACAAGATGAGTTGATAGTGAAGCTAGAATGACATGCATTGTGTGTGATACAAAAAAGGGGCAGGGCTGTCGTCTGCCTCGCTTTCTGATTGGCTGTAAACGAGGGCTTTCGGATCTATGAATTGAATATAACTGCTAATACCGCTATTCATCAAATTCCCAAATATCTGCGCCGATAATAGGCCCACCTGATAGTCGGTCGACCTCTATGGTCATCAAGCTGCCAGATTTACACTATTCAAGTTCATTTCACATCTTTAAGGAAAACTCACCACATACTGAGAAAGGTTTGGAAGCATCCCCAAGTAGAGCATCTCTGCAGGTGTCTCTTCTACCTTCTCCTCGCCCTGCGAAGAGGGTGGGAAAAAAAATCCTACACAAACAACAGGAGAGCATAATAAGAAGTGACAAATAAAAAACTCACCAAACTCAGTGGACATTGTTGTAGCTCCTCCTCTCGTTTCATCTGCACTTCGGCAATAGATACATATTTGTGCTACAGGAATGGTCAGATCATAAGAGGAAAAGCAGTGTTGGTCACAAAACAAATTTGAAACGCATAAGAATACATGAATACCGGTAATAAACATTAGAGGGAGTGTGTCACTGTATGGTGAAGTGCAGGAGTCGGGAACCCATGGCTCGTGAGCCAGATATGACTCTTTTCGTGAGTACAGATGACTCGGAAATAAAATACAACAAGTGCATTTAACTCTTTGACATTCCAAATCTGATGAACACTATGTCGAGTTTTGTACATGTATTGCCAAAATCACATTTATTACTAATGGTGTTTGGTCCAGTATATAAAGGGCACAGTCTTAACTACAGTTACCAGTCACGGTTCATACCAGGATATCCCGTTTGGGTGTACGTTGCTCAGAAATCCTTTATATGAAAGCTCATTAAATAATGCATGTTCACTGTTGAGGCACTTTATGATAAAGACTCTTGGGACAGACTGTAAACATGAAAAATCGCAAACCAAGCACACAGAGCAATTTGATTGGATGAGCGGTAGATTGGCCAGATCTCTGCACACATAGCACCCCTCCCTCTCTCTCAAACGCGCCCACTGCGCTGAAGGAAAACACATCCATAAACTTTTTGTTTGCAGTTTTTAGTGACATTTTACCAAAAAATATCTGCTTACACCTTGTTTTGAAACCATTTACAAAAAAATGAAGGTCTACATGAGCCTCAATGATCTTAAGTAAATGTGTGAGGGAAACAAGTTTAAAGAGGTATATTTGTTGATATGGTACACATGGTCTGGTCTTATTATTTCATAAATTGTATCACATCATCTAACAGTGAAATAAAATGCGCTGATAAATTTGCTTTTTTCTAAGGTGGGAGTTTGGCGTTTTTGCTGAATTTAATCTTAAAATTTATGGAATGACTCTCTCAAAAGAAAATAAATCTTAAGATTTTGCTATTAAGACTCTTTGAGTCAAAAAGGTTACAGACACCTGGTGTAGGGCAATCAAAAATTAGTGCTAAAAAGCACAAGGCAAAATACAATGTACATAGGGGTTTAGGGGGGGGGGTTTAGGGGTTTTAAGGGTTATTTAGCTTGTTCATAAATCATTATCCATTATCCGTTATCGGTCAGTCCATAATACGCTACAAAGCCTAGGAGCCGGGACACTTACTCTCAGCCAAAAGGCCAAGCTAAGGTCCTAGCCCTAAAGCCTTGCCGCGATCATTGCGAATGCACCGTTCCCGGAGGTACTGCAATACCGGGCCGTTGCGTGGAGTGGACTCAGTTCCACAACCACAGCCGGCCCAAAGTGACCAAAACGCACCATTTTATTTTTATGTTTTTACCCATCCTTTTTGAGGTTTTTGGGTACCTGTCAGGTCGCTTTAAGTGAGGATTATGTTGGGTAAAATAAATGCAAATGCCTCATCTTTTGAGTATTCTAAGAAAAAAGCAAGTTAATTTTGATAGTTCATGTATTTTGCCTATTATTTAAATCGGTATTTTTTTTAATGAATGTAGTTTATTGTGAAACTAGGAGGCTTTAAATAATACACACAGTATTTTCATGTGTTTTTGGGCTTATTTTATTTGAATTAATGAAAAAAGTTTACACAGCAAGAGTTCACTACATTGAACACACAGGGACTCCAATTGTTAGATACAAGACATTTGTATATGATTTGCACAAAAATAGTGTAGGTTTTTAGGTTGGGCCTGCTATAAAACCCTTAAAGGGACATTGTGTACTATTAGGTGCCTCCTAGTGATGAAAACAAATAATTCATGAAGAAGAAACCATACTAATTTGAATTACAGTATAAGCAAAATACATCACATATTATGTGAACATGCATTTTTAAATAGTCCAAGGCCAAGATATATGTAGTTGTATAACATAACATGATGCTCACCCATAGTTGATATGAGTTTTCACAATTTTACTGCTAAAGGTACCCAAAAAACAAAAACCCTGACATAAAGCTTGGCAAAAAGAATGCGTATAGGTCCTGTGCATGCAGGACAGATGTGGCATTCACATAGGGGATCACATACAAGTCTCATTTAGTTGGAAATGTGAACGTCAGATTTCAGCCAAAATCAGAATTCACCATTCAGCTCTGCAGTGTAAACCTATTCTTTGAGTCTCAGTAGTTGGAATTCTTCCTTGTACTTTGTAGCAAACGTTTCACAGAGACACCTAGAGGTTAAATATTAGTGTCCCTTGAAGAGCCCCTCACTTACCTGTTTAAGAGTCTTAACACTCTCGTGGATTGGTCGTGGCAGGCCTATGACGGTCTCTGTATCGCTGTGGCAGATTCGAAACCATCCCACCTTAGAATAAGTACCGGCATAGCAACCAACAGGTACTGCTGGAGAGATACTGACTTTCCGAGGGTGAAGCCGATGAATTTGCTGCGACTGGTCTCCAGGAAGTGCTCGATGTCCTTTCCTCTGCAAGTACACGGGAGGCTGTGATATTTATAACAAACTTAGCATGTTGAAGTGTTGACAAAAAAGGGGTTGCGATTAAGTCCTAATATCAAAAGATAATAGCAAATTACTTATTTTCTTAGACAAGGCAATGGCATGGCATTCATTTTTTTCAAAATTTTGACAGGTGACGTTATTATTATTATACTACATTATACACGGCCAAAGCAAATAGGTGAGTTTCCAGGATGTAAATTATCTGAGGTTTCGAAGGAACTAGTTAGATTCAAATCACATTTTACACAAGTTGGGCAATAAACAAAAAATAATAACTGGGTTTTAACAGGACGTCTGGATGATTACAATCGTGTTCAAACAACAAACCTAGTCCAAAACAATTATGAAAACAAAATTTTATTTCTAAAAAAGATACATATTGTAGCCTGTGAATAAGACAAAAGACGATTCCAAATACCAACTTTGGGTTATTCAATTGAACTTTTAAGTACTCCACCTTGATTTTTGAAATCAGAATATTATATATATACTGTATACAGTGGGACCTCGCTACTTCGCGGTTTCGACGTTCGCGGATTCAGAGCTTGGCGGTCTGTAATGGTAAAAAAAAAATTTTTTTTTTTTGAAGGGGCGTCGCTACTTTGCAGATTTTCACTTTTTGCGGGAATCCCCCTCGGCCGACGACCCTAGTATTTAAAATGGAAAGGGGAGAGGGGGTGGGGGTATTCTGCGCTTCAGACAGGCCGGCCTCCGCTCGGAGCGCCCGACCCGCTCGGCTTGTCGCGGTGTCGTGCGTATCGCGCCCGAAAGTACCCGCGCTGTGGTTTAGGGGCTCGCTCGCGAATAATAAGGATAAGCGGTGCAGATAATGAGATGAGATGATTTTTTTTTTTTTTGCTACTTTTTTGCATTGCTACTTCGCAGATTTTCAGTTTTTGCGGGTGGTTTTGCTCCCCATTAGACGGGTCTAAAAAATAATCATTAAAAAAAAAAATTTTTTTTTTTTGGAAGGTGCGCCGCTACTTCGCGGATTTTTACTTATCGCGGGTGGTTTTGGTCCCCACCAACCGCGATAACCGATGTCTTACTGTATATATATATATATATATATATATATATATATATATATATATATATATGTATAGGGCAGCACAGCGGCAAGGTGGTTAGTGCGTGTGCGGCACTGTTCTCCCCATGCCTGCGTAGGTTTCCTGCTGGTACTCCGGTTTCCTCCCACATTCCAAAAACATGCATGTCAGGTTAAATGGCCAGTCCAAATTGTCCCTAGGTGTAAATGAACGAGCGAGTTGTCTGTCCCTGTGTGCCCAGCGACTGGCTGGCAAGTAGGTCAGGGTGTCCCCTGCCCACTGCCTGAGGATGGCTGGGATGGGCTCCAGCACGCCCCCGACCCTACTGAGGATAAGCTGTACAGATAATGGATGGATGGATGTACATATATGAGTTGAATTGAAGAAATTATACAACTCCGAGTAGAGATTGAATCATGATGCACAGATGGCGAAAACATATTGCTTGAAATGAAGCTGAGAAGCCTTTTTTTCACATCTCCACACGATGAGCATGAAAGGGTGTCAAAACCAGAATGCACATCAATTCAAACGGCAAAGGAAGAACCTCAACATTTTTTTTATTTGGAATGGACCAAACCCCCCAATTCCAACCCCTAATGTCGAGCAAGGAGGCAGGGGGTACCAAAGTTGTAAGTCTTAGGTATGACTTTGCCAAGGATCAAACCTGTGACCTCCCAGTTTTGAGACGGGCGCTCAATCCTAAGGCCACATTCTCACCTGACTTTGGGGGCCCAGGGAAGGCCCTTGGGTAAGTTGAGCTTCTCGGTAGGGGGCCGGAGAGGAGGCGGCGGAGGTGGGGGCTGGATGATGACATCACGGTCCAAGGGGTCCACATCACCATCCATTCCACCGTCTCCGTCCTCGGGGTCTTCGTCCTCATCGCGGACGTCATCATTTTTGAAGGGGTCTCGCTCGTTGTATGTGTCCAGGCTGTCCTGTTTGACTAGCGGCTAAAGGGGGAGAGAAAGGGGGGGATTTGTGGGCAGGCAGAGACGAATAACTAAGCAATTTGGTTGACGGTCTATGAATCTATGTCATGCGAATCTATTATCTGTGCACAAGCATGGAAATGAAATAACAGTAATAAATACTGTTTTTCCTTGCTACTTCGCACTCGTACATAGCAGTCTCGGTGCATGCAGGTTAAAAATATTAATTGAAACGTTTAAAAATATTCAACAAAAGTTCAAGCATAGATGCCTGTGTACTGGATGCTCGATCACAGAGCATTATTTCTTGTTTCGGTTCGGGCTTCTGAAGCTTGGCTTGCCCTTGCGGGCCGCCCAAAATGATTTGCACTGTGTGGCCATGACCCAATATCCCAGAGTACTATTGCTAAGAGCAAGGGCTGGACGAGCACATTTTTGTTGTATGTGGCAGCTCTCAAGTTTGATCGGCCTAAAACGAACAGTACCTGTGAAGCCGCATCATTCCCGGTTGCCTAGTGCTGCGAGCTGGAGCCGGCAGAGCGCATTTTTGTCAGGCCTGGCGGCTCTCTTTTGCAATTTACTCCACTGAATAGTGAACTGCTCTCGTGCGGGCACAATCCATCATCCCCAGTTGCCTATAGAAGCGAGTGAGGGGTGGCAGAGCAATTTTTGTTGGGCCTGCTGGCTCTTTTTGGCTGTTCTGTCCACCATAAAGCAAACTGTTCCTGTGAAGCCACAATCCATTATCCCTGATCGCCTATTGCTGCAAGCAGGTGCAGACAGAGCACATTTTTGACAGGCCTTGCAGCTCTTTTATGCCGTTATTTCAAGCTCGAATAAACTCCACTTGTGCGTCCGCAATTTATTATCCCCAATCCCATTTTGCTATTGACGGGGACCAGCAGAAGGCAACTTTGTTGTAAGTAAATAGGTAAATAAAAAAATTAATATTGATTTTTGTCCATTTTCTCCGGGTCAGACCAGTAATTAATTGGCAATAAACCTGTGTTGTCATTTATTGCACATAATGTTTTCCAAATACTACCGTCAAGTATTACAGCAGTAGCTCAGGTGGTAGAGCGTTCGTCTTGGGATCAAGGGATCCCAGTTCGAATCCCGTCTCGCCCGTGTTACATGTCGAAGTGTCCTTGGGTAAGACACTGAACCGCCAATACCCCCAATAAGCAGGTTAGCGCCTTACATGGCAGCAGAGCCGCTATTGGGAAATGTGGAGCATTGTAATGCGCTTTGGGAAGTCATTGACTTGAAAAGCGCTATATAAATGCAGATCATTTCATTTCATTTCATAGACAAGGCCATGGACAAAGTTAATAAATAGTTAAAAATACAATGAAAGTAATGAAAACAATGAATAAATTAAACAGAAATCGAGAAATTTAACATAAAATAAATAATAATGAAAAAGATCACATAAATTAAACAATAAAAAGGCAACAAAAATCTACTTTTAATGTGCAGCTCTTTACTTTTGAATTATAAAAAAATAATGAAGGTGCGGCTTTAAATAACTCAAGACGTGCAAATGCAAATTAAATTTGAAAAAAAGATATATTAAAATTAAATATTAAAACACGATCATGATAATCATTTATTCTGAAAGCAATATTACATTAGGAATTTAAAATTACCATGCGCCTGCATAACAACTGTAAATGAACTCCTCGTGCATAATAGTGGAAACATGAAATATTGTGATTGCATTAAACACACACACACACACACACACACACACACTTGAAGTGGGTGCACTGTCGCTGTATCAATGTGGCAATAGAGCAAGCAATCAATCAGGCATGAGTAGGTGATTTAGTGGGACTGATGTGGTGGATGTTGCGCCGCAGGTGGGCCTCACGTCTACTTGTACAACAACAACCTATTAAAAAGCCATTCCCGCTATGTGAAGGGGTAATCCCGACTTTGGGACTTGTCTCACACCTTCAAACGAGCAGGAGGGGGTAAAAAAGCAATGCGGAGTAGAAAGAACCAAAAAAGTAACATGGGGACAAAGGAAGCCAAAACAATGGTTGCAATTAAGAAGAGCTGCATCGAGATTGTTTTAAATGTTTCATTAAGCTTTGTGTCATAAAAACTAGTACAGCGAACCTTTGTTTATCACAGGGGTTACATTCCCAAATGGACCCATGATGGTTTACAGCTGTGAAGTAGAAATCTTTTGTTTTGTTTTTTAACAATTACAGTACACCTTCCAGATATGCCATAAATCAGTGCTGAAGTGTGGATCGCAAAAGGAAATTGATGTATGGCAGAAGATTCTATGGTAATAAGCAAAAACGTTCGAAAACCCGGTATCCCGAATAAAAATATTAAAAAAACAAAACAGTATACAGTAAGTAATACTTGTATGTAACATATGTGTATAAAGTTAAATAACATTACATAGAATTACATGTGACGTGACTTGAGCATGTCAAGTGGAGTAGCAGGTAGATGCAGGGGGACAGGACACGGCAAAGGCAGGTTAAAAATGAACCTGATTTTAAAACATCAATTTGCGTGGATTGTCATGCCCATAGAAGATTTTCTTGTTTTATTGCCTCCTTTTCTTTATAACAGTCTCTATTGTCGATTGTTAACGGCCATGCAATTCAGCGAAAGTAGCGATTGGTGTGCCTTCATCGTATTTCTTGAAAATCACAAGCTTGGTTTCCATGGTTATCATGTTTTTGCTTCCCTCTTTAGCATCACCTTTGGACACAATTTTATGATGCAAACCAACAGCAAACAGATTTTGAAAAATGTATTTGCTTTAATTGCCTCCTTATTTTTAACAAGTTTTTAAATCAAGGCTTAAGACACACTTCTACTGTATTCCAAAGCTTATGATTGATGCCCACCTCATATTCTGTATCGTCCTGTCTTTTTCCGACTGCCTGCCTGGTGGTGATACGAAGCAGAAGGACGATTTGAGATGAGTCAGCGGACCAGCGTTTGACCTGAAGCATGTGAACGCCTGCAAGGACCAGCTGGCAGAGATGGGAAACTGCGTCGTGGCCGTCATAGACTTTCTGGACTAGTTTACAGGCTGGGGGCGTCGCTGCTGTTATGCACTTTCCGGTCAAATTTTCAACATGTTACCTAGTGTTTACTATGTTTGTGTACTGTAATGCTAAATGTAATTCACCCTGGTCATCCTGAAAGGGGGATACCACTTGTGAGGTCCCTTCTCAAGGTTTCTCTTTTTCCTCACGCTGAGGTTATGAGTTGTTCCTTGCCCGCATGTTGGTTTAAGATCAGGTAATTGTGTCATTGTAATACTATGCAGTCCTTTGAGACATTTTTGTGGTTAAGGGCTATATAAAAAAATTTGACTTGACTTGACCAAATGTCCCGAAAATCGATTGGTTACAACCGTGCACCTCAAATTTCGAATTTTATAAGTCCTTGGGCGAGTGAAATATTATTGTTTTTGATGTTGTATGATGGGAAAAAAACGCCATAAGGAGGGGCCAAAAAAACATCTTATTCGACACGGTAAAGTGAAGCTGTCATAAGGAGGGGATTCTATTTTGTTTAAAAGAATGAATAATAAAGACAATATGTTTTTAATGTTATTAGTAGAACTTAAAATGATTCATAATAGTTTGTGCAAATAATTTGCAGTGAAGAAAAAGAGAGGAGTGAGACAAACGCCGGTGAGAGGACAGAGTGAAGCAAGAAAATATGTATACAAATACACACATTAAATAAAAAAGTGCAGCTCAATGCAGAGGGAAAATGGGAAAAGAAGAGGGAATTAGCGGGTAAAGACCTGCTTCTTGGGAAAAGGACTGTCTCCTTCCAAGCTATCAACAAAGGCACTCTGTGGGGACACAAGGGAGACGGGCAATGAGACACCATGAGGAAAAATAGAGAAGGAGTCTGTTGGCCAGCCTCACTTGGGCCCACCTTTTGTGGAATCAGTTAAGAAAGATGGATCACGTTAAGGGAATGAAAGAGGAAAAAAGGAACTGTTAGTCTTTGGTAGGTGTGTATGATGTGTTAGCTTAGCTTGCTGTGAGTACAAATGGGTCAAGCCTTTTGACTTCCTGCCCTTTATAATAACTCAATTTCTTGTGGTTTTGTCCTGCAGAGGCCGATTCCACCAATTTTCTCAATATCATTTTACGTTCTCTTTGATATGGCTTGACATGTTGCTGTCTCTGAGCGGAATTTGGAAACTAGTGCCAGGGTTGGTGTCAGGAAAGTGTGAACTGCATATGCTAGGTTTGATTACTTTTAAATAATATTCATGCTATTTCTGGAATTTTATAGCTTCAGATTTTAATACGGGCTGTTTTATAGTATTTTGTTATTTGCATTCTCCTTTTAACCTTTTTTTTATATTATAATATTCAAAAGTGGGGAAAAGGTAAATACAATTGCAATGAAAACAATTTTGTACGAAGAAAATGAAAAAAATCTCGGACATTAGCTGTGTTTTAATCATTATATATTCAAACAAAAAATCACTAAAAAGAGGGTAGAAAGACAAAAAATAAATAGTAAGAGCCCAACCAATTAATCGGCTACGAGTTATAATCTGCAAATCATGACCCCTCACGCGTTCAAATTCGGTCAATTTACTGAGAACGCTCAAGTGACGTACGTTATGAAAGTACCTTGAATTAAACATTTTACTTCTGGAATATTAGTGATTTATGAGATAATGTTGATAAGCATATTTAAAAAAAATATTTGGTAGTTATCATTTCAATTGAACAGTTTGAATAATTCCAATCAGATCTATGAAATTCACTTTGATTACTAAATAGGAATTGGATTTGAGATACAAGCAAAAAAAAAAAAAAAATTAGTCATTCATGTCAAGCTACCATATGTTCCTGATTTCTTTTTGAGACTGGGCATCATATGGGTGCAGGTGACCTCAAAGGCAAACAGTCGTGAAGTTGTGAATAAGCTCAACAGGACAAAAGTCAATTCATGTATTTAAATAGCGAACAAGCACAGGTTCGCTCTAATCTAAGAATACGTGTGTGAGAGTGTGTCCAGTGTTTTATGGGCGAGTGTCGTGCGTTGCGTCGCCGTACCCTCCGACTGCGCCGTCCTCTCTTCTGTTGCTGCTGCTGCTCGATGAGCTCCATGGCGGAGGCAGGCGGCGAGGCTGCCCTCATGGCTCGCACCACTTTAATGCTGTCTTCGGGCAGCGGGGGCAAGTTCAGCCGCTGGCGACCCCGCACCTTCATCTCCTGCAGCTCCTCAAAGCCCCCCAGGGTGAACTGGAGAGCCAAAGATTTTGTCAGCAGTCATATGATTCATCACGTACAGTAGACCCCTTGGATACATAATTAATCTGTTCTGCATGGGAGATAGCAAAGTCAAATTGCCGTATAGTGGGGGCTATGAAAACTATGGTAATGCATAGCTAATGTGTTAAAAACCCTAGTACTCCAGATAAAAAACCTTAAAATAACAAAAGAATAAATAGTAGATGCTACGCATGTGCAATATACCTGTATATGATTGAAAGAGCCGTACGAAATTTGAAACTTTGGTACTCTCTGCCGCCTCTCTCTAGCTTAAAGTCATGATTGCAGCCTTAATCAGCTTGTTCATATGCATCATGAAACTCTTCTTTTTTCATCTGTCCTGGGATTTCGGTTGTCGTTTGTTTTTTACATGAAGCAGGCCTTTTCTTACTTTTCTCATTTTCATACAACACTGACAAATAAAAAGAAAATAATCTGCGGGAGCATGGTGTCATTCCCCAGCACTCCCGTCTCAAAACAAATGTGTTCTGCCCCGAACAGCTATAATAAAAGTAAGATAAAAACAGATAGGCGCAATGGAAATTAAAGCAAAAGGGCTCTTTGAACTCAGTTGGGCATTGTTAACACATATTTAATAGAGAAAATATTTAACTTTTCAACTTGAAAGGGAAATTTCAGTATAGCAGAGGACAGAAACGTATGGTAATTGGCTAATATGTTACCGACCATCGATACCCCAGATAAAAACATAAAAATAACAAAACTGTGTATAGCATAACTATTTATGATGAAATAACATTGTAAATAAATATTTACATAAAGGAAACTTGATTTACCTTTCGTTTGAGTTGACCTGGGCTGATTGGAGAAAAAGCAGGTGGATGCGGGCAGGAGGAGATGATGGGTTCAATATAAATCGTATTGTAAAACTTCCACTTGCAAGGATTGTCATTCCCTTTGGAGAATTATGTGCTTTAATCGCCTCATTGTTTTTAATAATGGTCTCAATCTTCAATTGGTTACGGGCATGAAACTTAACGATCCGTGCACTTTTTTTGTATTCCTTAATTATGACAAGCCTCTTTTCCATGGTTATCGTGTTTTTGCTTCTCCTTTTGCATCACTGTGAGTCTTGACCCATTGTGAAAGAATACGATACAAAAAATACTGCATTGTATCGCTGATTCACACAGTCTTTATGGAGGCTGTGTCCTGAGCCCCCTGCTGTTCACCCTGATGACACAAACCACATCGTGCAGTTTGCGGACGACACAACAGTGGTGGGCCTCATCGGGGACGACAACGACCTGGACTACAGAGAGGAGGTGGAGCAGTTGGTGGGCTGGTGCAGAGACAACAGCCTGGTCCATGTTGACAAAACTAAAGAGATCATTATCGACTTCAGGAAAAACCAGCCCAACCATGCCCCACTTCTCATCAACAACGAGGCTGTGGAGGTTGTCAGCAGCATCAAGTTCCTAGGGGTGCACATCACAAACAAACTCACCTGGTCTGTGAACACTGCATCACTGGTGAAGAGGGCACAACAGCGCCTGTACTTCCTGCGGAGGATGAGGAGAGCCCACCTGCCCCCACCCACCCTCACCGCATTCTACAGGGGCACCATAGAGAGCATCCTGACCAGCTGTATCTCTGTGTGGTGTGGAGGCTGCAGTGCCTCCGACTGGGGTAGTGTGAGGAGGGTGATGAGGACAACAGAGAAAATCATCGGGACTTCTCTCCCCTCCATTCAGGACATTGGCCAGAAGCGCTGCTTATCCCGAGCCAAGAACATCATTAGGGACCCCTCTCACCCCCATCATGGACTGTTCACTCTGCTAGCCTCGGGGAAGAGGTACTGCAGTGTGTGGTGCAGGACCACCAGGTTCTGCAATAGTTTTGTCCCCCTGGCCATTAGACTGTTAAATGGTCAATTACACACATAGTAAGTCTACACTGCTGCTAATCTGTACATCTGGTGGTTTGTTTTGTTTTTTTTGCACTACTGGCAGTTCTTTATACCTAGCCACTCCTTTGCACATCTGTTCTCCTCTGCACTATCGTACTACAGTGTTATTGTTACTGTATAGTGACTTGATGAGCCCATTTTGCACATCTGGTTAGCTGCTCCTCTTGCACTCTTGCACTACTGTATAATACTATACATGGCCATAATTATTTAGTATATTATGAGTACTTCAATACTCCAACTCAATACAATATTTTATTTATATCTGTACATTCAAGGAAACTGCGGGGCAGATGTATCGACATTTCGTTCTGTATACACGTGTACTAGAATGACAATAAAGTATATCTGAATCTTCTGAAGTTAATGCAGAAAAAGGCATTGTTTGAAGTAGGTGAGCCAATAATGAATCTGTATTTCCATTATGCCTTGACACAAACCAAAAGCAGAGCAGCATTTTATATGATGTCAACAATTAGCAGACAAGCAGTTTGGTAACATTAGTCGTCATACATTATAACAATAACCAAGTATTTTGGCATGCAAAATACTGGGTAATGATGTCGTATAGTGGGGAAAATGCCGTAAGAGGGTCCAAAAAAAACATCTTAATCCACACTGTAAAGCGAAAATCGTCATAAGGCAGGGACCTTTTATTCTGGGGGTCTACTGTACAGACTTATTTTATTCAGCTGTGTACTCACCAGAATGGTCTTCCATAAGAGAAGCAGTACTTTCTTCATGGGGAAATGTGGAGCGTTCATGCTGCAGAACTTGGTTACCATAGAGAAGAGAAGGAGGGCAAAAGGCTCGCCATTGTACACTGGTGCACCTGTTATCAGATAAATATGGCTGAATAAATATATAAAAGTATACGGCTGGATTGCCAGTAGAAACTCTGAAATTTTAATCATTATCAATACAAGGTATTATTATTCCCCAACACGCTATTTATCTGGTTGGAAAACATTAAATATTAGTGCTGTCAAGCAATGATAAGATTAAATCATTTGTGAGCACTTATTGTTAACTCATACTTCTTCGCATATTCAAAATCTTTTTTCTTTTAATATCATCCGTCTGTTTAATGTTGCTGAATTTTTAATTTTAGTACATTTAATAATTAAGATGGGAGCATCATAATTTATTAAAAGGAAAGTGTATTATTTTACCACGAGATGTCACTGTATGGTCTAGTGCAAACGAAAAGGTCTTCTAAAAAGCACAAGGAAGAATAAAAACTCAGTGACCTAAACACACCATTTAACTTCTCACTTATGGCCAATACCTTTTGAGGTTTTTGGGTACCGTAGGAGCCAGATGTCTGACAATGATGTCAGCTCCCTCTAGGCGAGGCTCTTGCTATGGAAAAGAAATGTTTATTTCTTGACCTACAAGCGTTTAAAAATCCATGTTCGCAAGATAGTTCATTCTTTTGATCATTTATTACAATTATTTGAATTAATATTTTCTTTTTGAAAGAGTAAAAAAAAAATACCTGTGGGAGGTGCTAAATAATACACGGTGTCACTTTAAGTTTTATAAACATAAGTGACTAGCAGGTCATATTATTTGTTGTAATCGAGTAAAAAAAAAATGTAAACGCATCATACGTTTGCTAGCTTTTTCTCATGGATAGAAAGCAAGTATATTTACTTTTTTTTGGTGACTACTTTGTAACTTTTTTTCCCGCCGAGTTTGAGACGTCTGATTGCATTTGAATGCCCCTAATGTTTATACAAGCACATTTTGAGTAAGCCTTGTTACAAAAACAAAAAACAAAGTGGCTAGCTGCTACTGGCACTATCTACGTATAAAAACATTCACAGAACTTGTACTATGAGTGGCTGATGTTAGCGCCTGTGTTAGCAACGCTAGCAAACATTAACAGCATGCTCTTCATTATACATGCAGTAAAATAAAAGCCAAGAACCATAAAGTATACAGTACCTGTTTCAAGATTACGGAAAATACTAAACAAAAAACCTTGGAATGATCATAAGTCAAACGTTGAACTTACTGAGTTCATTCTTGAAGGCCTCCCTGGCCGCTCTCCACTCAGGTCTTTCCTCCTCCGTTTGAACTCGAACTGTCTCCACCATTAGATACATTATGCTGAGCAGCACTCTGAAGAGAGAAGAAATACGCAGTGGAATGTTGTTTGCTATTTATTATGTAAGTAATTACTTTTGTTAAGGATACCTTAAGTACAGTACACCTTTTTATATTACAATATAGGCAATGTACCTTGTGCATACGTTTTGAATACTACATTTTATAAACTGAGTTATATTTGGCTTTTACTGAAAAGTCCAAATAAAACTAAATTGTTTGACATCATCATGACATATTTTATCAATATTTTTGTTCTTCCTTACTTTTTTATTTATTTGTTTAGAAAAAAATTCTGAGGTCCTTACTACCATGTTTTTGTTGCTTACAGTTGAACGGTTCAGCTTGGTCACATCACATCACATATTCAGGAAGTGCTAGCAAGAAAGCTAGCATTTTCTAAAGCTGAATGCTTTTACGTATAATGTTCAAGCCCTGCAAATCACTTTTATTGTACATTTATTTTAATGTTTAAACGTTAACAATGTTGGTTTAGTCATCTTATGAATTATTGTTTTCACTGGCCATGGTCCAAAGATGTTTGTGTGTGTTTTTGATATATATTTTTCCCCTTTTTTATTTTCTTTGTTATTGTATGCGTTTGCTTCAGAAACAGAATTTCTGTGATTTCTATTGCTCCATTGATTGGTTGAGCTTGGTCACATGACACTTATTGTCAGGAAGTTTTATCCTGTATTTCCTAAAGCAGACCGCTCTTTTGTTTATTGTTAAAGCACTTAACACTGCTTTTTCTTGAAAGTTTTATTTGATGTTTTAGAGCTTTACAATTTTTGTCATATGTTGAATTATTGCATTACTTCAAAAACAAAACCTTTAAAAGCTAATTGCTTTGTGTTAGGTAACATTGTTGATGCTAATGTCGCTAAAGAAATTGACTTTACATGTTTTCTGTGAGTTCAGCTTGGTCACATGACTTTTATATCAAGAAAGTGCTACGAAGGCAGCTTCTTGCATTTCTAAGCTGACTGCAGTTTTGTTTAATGGTCAAGCCCTGGAAATGACTTTGGTTGTGATTTTACAGTTTTTGATGTTTTAGAGCTTTACAATGTTGGTTTTCCAAATCCTTTTGAATTATTCCTCTTAAAAAATTTTATTTTCATGCTAGTTGTTTTGGGTCAGCGTACATTTTGATGCCAATGTGGCAAAAGAAGACTTCCATGTATTCTGTTGCTAACAGTTGATTGGTTCAGCTTGGTCATGTGACACTTATTGTCGGGAAGTTCTGGCAAAAAAAAGCCTCTTGCATTTTCTGAAGCTGACTACTCTGTTCTACTTTTCATTGGAAATAACTTTTGTGGTAAGTTTGCAGTTGTATTCAATGTACAACATTTATTTTGTCATCTTTTGAACTATTTTATTCTTTCACAAAAGGGAACCTTTTAAAGTTATTTTGTTTTAGCTGACGTAGCTACAAATATACCTTTTCCCCTTATTTTTCAGTTTTACAAAAAACATAATGGCTACAAAAGGCTCTAGAAGATGGGGAATAAATTACTTTAGTTTTTGCTGTATTTATTTGTAATGGGTCACAAGGCTTGCAGTGATGCTATAGGGAGATGCAAAAACATAAAAACAAAGCTTGTGACTTTCAAGAAACACTAAGATATGAATGGCTACCATCGCTAAGTTGCATAACTAATTGACAATTAGCACAATCATTAAAATAAGTAGAGGATTAAAGCAAGGAAATCTTTTCAAGGCATGGTGATACTTGCAAGTTGAAGTTCTAAAATCAGTTTAATTTGTAATCCGTTTCTTCCCCCTGAACATCCACCCACTAACTTGACGATACCAGCTCAGATAACACCGCACCAAAACTGAACAAAATTTAATTTACCTTTTACATGTACATTTATTTGTAATGTTATCTAATTATATACTTGTATATTACACATAAGTGGTATTTATTATACAGTACAGTATTTTTTTTTTTTTTTGGGTGTTTTTGTCTTGGGTACTGGGGGTTTGGAGCTAATTACCATAGGTTTTTATACCCTGCTATGCTTCAATTTCACTTTGGGATCCCCACTTCAGAAGAGATTCATGTCGTATCCCGTGGGTCAACTGTATTTCTTCAAGGAAATGACACTGCATATTCATTTTTCGTTCATTTAGGTTTTTTTTTGTTATTCCTCACCGGAGTTCCGTGCTGTCCGCTAGTGAGATGGCGGGCTTTCTCACAGCGCTGCTGCATGCTTGGCTGTTGCTGCAACGCACAAATGTGGCATTACAATGACATTAAAATGCCTCCTCTGACGCTTCTTTCTCACTCAATCTCCATGCTGAGGAGCTCCAGCAGGGCTGTGAAGATGCCCATCTCATGCAAGAGGAAGACGTTGTGCCTGGACCAGGAAAGTACATCCGCCTCAGTGTCACAGTCGTCGAACACACCTGCGAATTCTCGTAAGTAGGAAAATGAATTCACGGTGGATATAACGCTTGTAATATAATCAAGCTTTGTACCCTGAGCAAGGTAGAGGATGGCCCGGGCCACCTTGAGTCGCTTTTCCCGGTCGGTCACCTCCAGTGCATCCAGTAATCTCATCACGTACGCTCCCTGCTCACCCGCACTCAAATTGACCCATCGTCGGCCTCGGGCTGTCAATACAGTCAAGGTTATTTTCAAGAGCATTCCATTCACATCAGTGAAATGAAATTCCTAAGAAATGTAACTATGACTTCAGAAGTCACTAAAAAATACTTTAGCACGCCTTCACGTTGTGTTGTCTTTTTCTGCCTAAAAAGTAAGCACTATCGTCTTCTATGCCAGAAACTCTTTGCAGAAAACCAGTCTCTTCTAGAAAGAAAAGAAGCATTGTCTTCTGAGAAAAAAGCTGGCATGTGCCGAAAATAGTTCTCCATTATGGTTGGTTGCATCCCTTAACCACTCGGGTAGTACGGGCACCATGCCCTGTGGTGTCTCTTGGGCAAATACAGCTTGGTGGCACCCATCTCTCTCCAGGCCAACATATGTTTCTCTTGAAGTTGGAACCTTTCATGTGTTAAGCCAGGGGTGGCCAAACTACGGCCCGCGGGCCAGCTGCAGCCCACGGGTCAGTTTTTAATTGGCCCTCAGAAAATTCTGAAAATATAGTTGAATATGGACCGCACATGGCGCTTAACTCAATGCTGTTGCACTTCTCAGTTTTAACACTAAATGAAGCCAGTAACGGAAAAGGTGCTTCTCCACCCATGCATTTGAGACCCCCTGAACTGGAAAACATTGGAATTGTGTTTTCTTTGCTTATTTAATGAACCTTATTGTCATTCATTTGAACTGTCATTGAAATTCAAAGTGTTTTACTGTGTAACTTATTCTGACACAAAATAGATTGATTGTTAATTCTAAACCCCATCAGTGCAGATAAACGCAAATTGTGCTACTAAAAATAGGTTAACAACGAAATTAGAGTAGATGACCGGCTATCAAACTGAAAAATAAATAAAACGTTCATCCATCCATCCATCCATTATCTGCACCGCTTATCTTCAGTAAGGTCGCAGGGGTGCCCATCCCAGGTGTCTTCTGGCAGTGGGCAGAGGACACCCTGAACTGGTTGCCAGCCGGTCGCAGGGCACACAGGGACAGACAGGTTACTTGCTCATTCACACCTAGGGACAAATCGGACCAGCCAATTGACCTGACATGCATGTTTTTGGAATGTGGGAGGAAGCCGAAGTGCCCAGAGGAAACCCACGCAAGCACGGGGAGAACATGAAAACTCCACACAGGAATGTTCGATCTCATGACCTCAGAACTGTGCCACACACGCGCTAACCACTGCCCCGCCATGCTGCCCGAAATTAAACATATTTACCAAAATAAATATTACCACTCCTCAAACCTAGAACAAGTCCAGTAGCTTTTCTGTTCTCTGTCTAACAGCATAGGAGCTACACTCAGGTATTGCTGAGGTTTGTATTCGAGACTGTATCGCTATATACAAAAAATGTAATCAACATTTCTTTCTCCTCCTGGCCCTTTTAAAAAATGTTTAAGCCAATGCGGCCCACGACACAAAAAGTTTTCCCACCCCTCTGTTAAGCGAATGTGCTCACTATTGCACAACGGAAATTATGCTGAAAGATAAAGCCGTCTCTATGTGAAAATCTATCTTCTACGCTAAGAACAAATTTTGTTTATTTTGGGTAGGAAGCTAGCATCATGATCATCTTCTACACTAAAAATTAGCGTTGTCATTGTCTGTGCTGAAAGCTAACAGCCATGTTACTAAAACCGAAAAAAATTGGGTTATTTTCTCACTTCGACGCTAAAAACTCTCCTTGTCTTCAACACGGTAGGCTCATTTCTTCTTGAGACTAAAGAATATTGGAATCTCCTTTACTAAAAAGTAGCTTTTTTAACGCTAAAAACGAATGTTGTCTTTATTTGGCAGCAAGCTACCGTCATCCTATTTTATATAGCTTTGTTTTCATCCAGACCAAAGAATAGCATTCTCTTTCAAAATAGCCTATTCTTCCACAACAAAAAGTATTATTGTCAACCTCTGCGCAAAACCTAGGGATATCGACTTTAAGGCCAATAATTGTCTTCTGCGCAGAAAGCTTGCATTTAAATTATTTTGCGCCAGAAACCAGTCTATTGTAAAAAACGAGCACCAGGCTCTTTGTCGTAAATCATCATTGTTTTCTTCAAAGTCAAAAAGTGATTGTCCATGTTGTCTTCCAAGCTGGAAGCGGACATTTTAAAATCAGCCTCTGTGCTTAAGACAAAATGTAGTATCATCATCGTCTATGCTAAAAAATAGTTGTAGTGTTTTATGTGCTAACACTTAGCCCAAAGATAGCTTCTTTTGTGCTCAAAATTACAGTTGACTTCTTCTGCAGAGAAATCTAGTACAGTATTGGTTCATTTCAATCTTATTCATCTCACTCAAAAATTAGCATCATGATAGGAGTCAAAAAAATCATTGCCGAGCTAGTCATTGCAAAGCTAACGTCATCTTTTTTGCTTAAATAACCTAGAGTGTTAAAAAAACAAGTGTCTTCTTTTGGCGGGAAAATAGCATTGTCTTCTACGCTTAAAATTAGTGACATCTTCTGTGCAGAAAGATAAATAGTATTACATGTGAATGAGTGCATTAGAAATGTCACTATAAATCTTACAAAAACAAAATCTTCCAAAATTGTTTAAAGGGTAAGGTTTGCATATTACTGCTATACGACAACATAAACAGGATATTGTTTTCCCTACTAGTAGGAGATTTGTCCGCAAACAACAACACAATGGCAACCCAAACAAGTACCATGGCTTCTGAAGTCTTCCTCAAAGTAGTCTCTGTTCAAGGCAAACTCGGGCTCTTCGGTGTAGCTGTAAAGCTCTGGGAAGGACAACAATCGACATGGGAGCGTCAACCACAGGGGGCATGTTATGCTTGGAGGAAAGATAGCTAGCAGAAGGTAGCAATGAGATAAAGCCATTTTATTGTTAATATTGTGTTTCCATTTGGGGGTTGGGTGGGTTGGTGTTAAAAAGCCACTGTACAATGTCACTATAACATCTGTTTTATGGCTTGCCTGCAAGACCCTTTTTAACCCTCCTTTTGATAATTACGGCATGGTAATAACATAATAGTAACATAGTAATAACATAACTTCTTTTAGAAATGCAAATCAAATCAGTAACAAAAAGTAGCTCCCAAAAGGGTTTGTCACTCTTGGTCTGGTGCAGGCGTCGGAACCTTTTTGACCCAGAAACCCATAAAAGAAAAATACTTTGATTACTTTTTCAAGAAGGCCACACGAAAAGTTTTAAGACGAAAATTCAACAAAACCGCTAAACCCGGTCTCCAGACAAAAGCAAATTTTATTTCACTGTGTGAAGTTTGATGATTTGAAAAAATCTATGAAATAGTAATAATGCCATAGCCTTTGATCCATATAAATATACCACATATGCCTGCAGTAACTTAAGAGTGTTGAGGCTCATTTTGACCATCATTTTTGCCCTACATAATGGTTTCAAGTTCCTTTATAAAAATGTCACAAAATACTGCAAACAAGAAGGATATTGATATACTTAGAGAGAAGCAAGTACTTGCGAAATGTGTGCATTAACTCTGCCCATCTCTACCTATCACCCAATCAAACTGCTCCGGGTAGTTTGCCGGCATTTATGGGTATGGGTGTTTATAGTTTGTTCTTTTGGTTTTCATCATAAAGTGTCTCAATCGTGAACATATATTTTTACAAGCTTTCTTTGTTTATCTTTTTAGAGCATATTATTTTAAGAAATATTAATTTTTTGTACAAAACAATACAGGTTGCTTATACAAGCCTTAAACATACTTATATGAACCTTAAACATACAAAATATAGCACTGAAGCAACTTACCAACAAATTCAACTTACGAACGATCGTCCAGAACCTATCTCGTTCATAAGTAGGGCAGTACTGTATTACATGTAAGGGTAACAACCTTTAGTTTACTATCATTTGAGTTCACCAACCAGGATAGAACAATCATCGAGTTGATCGATTGTTTTTAAGGTTTTAGATGCATACAATTGGACCGAGCCAAATATTTTCACTTTAGATAAGAACAAAAAAAAAAAAAAACAATAATTACATAAATATTAAGGAAACATCACAACCTAAAAGTAATACCTCCATATCTTCGAAGAATCATATTGTATTTAAATGGAATAATAATTGGGGTCAAATTTTATCAGATAATTACTCTTTTTAATTATTTTCACAACATTCTATTGTAATGTTGAGATACTTGCCTGCTTATATTTAGTCATGATTGCACATTTTAATCATCTGCAACTTCTTTTGTTTTTAGGTCAATTTTAACTTCTTAATTATGTTGTTTTAATCATATATCTTCCATTATTTCAGTTCTGATTATACAACTGTTCCATTATTTCAATTGTGCTTTATTGTGTAGCCAGAAGTGGCCTTGAGTGTTATCATATGAGACTTGCTAAAACTAGATTAGACAGACAGACAAGTATTTTTGGTTTCGTTTTGTGCGATATTCCAATCTTTTCAGTCTACTTTCGGCTCTGGCAACACCCCATTGGCTGAGTCTCAATTTTTCCCAGAATGTCTTTGACCTACGGATAAAACATTTAAAGGATTTGCTCATAATCCCCAAGCTTTATTTTAATAGCAGAACTTCTTGCTAATCAGAATCAATTGAACAATCGAATGAAGAAAAGTCGATTTACAACTTTTCAAATCGAAACTCATATATGGTATATTTGTTCAAAGTTTTTAAGTATAATGATATGTCACGTTGTGGGTTTAAATATTTTATTATTAGCATTAAGTTATAAATAAACTCACCACCTATTTAAAAAGTTAAAAAAATATATGGTCAAACCTGATAATTCTGCAGAGAACACATCCGAATCGCCGTATTCAAACTCTAGGTTGGGAGACTCCATCGAGCTCTGCCAGAGCAGTAAACATTCATAAATACATCATAAAACACAGATTAGTGCTTCTCTTTGTTAAAACTCAACAAAATCCTCTTTTACAAAGACTTCAAGTCTTGTTCTGTGACATACTGTACTGTCATATGTTTTGGTGCTTCCAGTGAAACCTGATGTCTAAAAGATGTGTCAAAAAGAGACACTTTTTAACCAGACTCAAATGAGTGGAAGGGTCAAATAAAAAGCTACAAGCCAAGGACTTGGCTGATCGAATGGTGAAAAAAAGTTTAAAATTATGTTTACAGTCTAGTGAAACTAATTGAACCTATTCATATACTACCATCTTTAATTTTCAACAAGCCCAAAAGACAAATTTCCTTGATATAAAAACCTTCATTACACGAAGATGTGAAGAAAGAAGTCAGTATTATTCAGGCATCCGACATTTTATATTTAAACAAAGGTGGGTTAAATCACTTTAGAGTATAAACAATGTCCGTTTTCTATCATTCACTTAACTACAACAAAATTAAAGTGGAGGAGAAGTAGCGTACAGTGAAAATAGATATACAATTACTGGTTGGTGTATGATTCAATAGTAAATCAAGATAACTGCATGCCTTGACTTTGAGATCTTGGTTTTCAAAGGACAGTGTGCTACACAGTGTCCCTTTAAAAATATGATGTTGCAAAGGACCTTTCTTTTGAGCTAAATCTTTTAAGACTCAAGCACACTGTCCTTTTAAAGATAAGATTTCAGTCTTTAAAGTCGTATCAAGACAATTAGAACCAATAAAAAATGTATAACAGATACAATATGGCTTTAAAATAAACCAACTGGGCGATCTCTGCAATAGTCAAAGTGGGTCAAAACGTCACTAGAGACGCGCTAAATGGGAGGGAACCCACCGATATCAATAAAAAGAAAGAAATAAATATGAAACAGCATCCATGCAGCAAGCATTTCGCCACCTGCAGTCCCCACGTTGAGCGTCGCTGCAGAATTACGAGCGGGGTTATTTTTAGAAAGCGCTCGCTAAAATAACCTCAAGTGTACCCGTCTACATGCATGCTTTCGAGACGTGCAGCTGTCCTCTAAAAACACCCCAGCAACAACCAAGTCAATTCAAAATAGTGCAGTTTCCTACGGACGCGAACGTCTCTTTTTTGACGTACCTCTGACTCCTTTTGCTGGTCCTTGTACACATCTTTGCCTTTCGACCTCAACCTGTCACCGTTGTCGTTAAGGTTATTTAGCAAGGGGAAATCCATGTCCTCCGCCTGCATTTTGTTGCCGGTCTTTGGGGAGAAGCAGGGACAAAAACAAACTGCGGGGGACAAGCTTGTCCTTTCTCGTTGGCGTCGCCGCTTCGAAACGTGCGTTGGATTTCTCGTCCCAGCGCACCTCGAATGGGCGGGGCTACGTTGGGATTACAATAGACAGCTGCGGTGTAAAGGCACATTTGATCCCACACATTAAAAACTCGAGAAGTCTTTCTGAGAATTTGGAAGTGATGTAGAAATTGTCAGATTGACTCACAGAAATTGGGCTCTTTTTACTTGGAGAACAAGAATTGTCTTTGATAAGAAAGTTTGATCACATTACCCCGATTTTAGCTGACCTGCAACCTCAGTGGAAAAGTTTAAATCTAAGCTTAAAACACACTTCTACTATATAGCAAATGAATACCCTGTATTTTATGTTGATAATATGTGTATTATTTGCCCTCATGTAGGTGTCATAATAGTCTGTAGTTTGCAATAGTCTTTGATCTGTGCAGCCCTTTGAGACTCTTTGATATTAAGGGCTTTACAAATAAACATGACTTGACTTGACTTGATGACAAAGTAGCAGACATGGGGACTTGAGACTTAGTGACTTGGACTCGAGTCGACTCGAGTCGCTGTTTTTATGACTTGTGACTTGACTTGGACTTGGCAATCTAAGACTCGGGACTTGACTTGTGACTTGACTTGCCCAAGAAAAAAATACTTGGGACTTACTTGGGACTTGAAGGTGAAGACTTGAGACTTACTTGAGACTTGCACATGTGTGACTTGGTCCCATGTCTGCAAAGTAGCGTACATTATGGGCGTGACCAGCCCATTTTTGGGGGTCCTCAAATTAAACCCAAGCACCTGCCAAAATTATAGCACTTGTAAAACACCCGTCCTTAATAAAAAAAAAACAGAATGGTTTTAAATATGAAGAAAAACCCTGGATGAAAATGTAAAAAAAAAAAGATTTTTAAAAATGTGAACAATGCGCCGTGGGAAATACTACACTGCCTTGAAATGGTTCAGTCCATTTGATTTCTAGCACCGCTACCGCCCCCTAGTGTCACTTGCATACCTGTCAACCTGTACGTTTTTGCCGTACAAAGTACGTTTATTATGCATTTTAAGACGTGTACGACGTACAAGATAATCTGTATGGAAAAACGGAAATTTGTCAATTATGGGTACCATGTGGTAAACACCGACTATCACGAAGAGGCAAATCAATCAAGTCTAACGAGTTCGCCGCGGTAGCCTCTATCTCGGATTTCCCGTCATGCATCATTCCGAAAAAAAAAATGGTGTAAGATTATTTGGTATTTTGTAAAGGAAAATACGACAGGGCATGGAGCCGTGGAGGTTGACAAGTATGCACTTGCAGCATAGCGGCAGAGTCCGTGAAGCCTCCGGTGTTGTCGTGATTGCCTAAGTGAAGTCACCTGGGGCAATCGTTTGGCGCGCTGGGGCGCACTTCCTGATTGGCTGACGTTCTCCTCTTAAGCGGTCTGCGTCCAGAGATGGATGTCGGATTGTACTTTTTGTATCCCTGTGTGTTCTCCAGACTACAAGGTACCTACGACTCCTCTTGCCTGATTCATGCCTGCCTTTTGTTTTTGACCTGTTTCCGTCCCACGTTTTGCGACCTGCTCTCCCGCCCTGGCCATCGACGTCATACTGGGTATTTGTATATTGTATTCTCTCGTGCCCTGGCCATCGACGTCACACTGGGTATTTGTATATTGTATTCTTTTTGCTTTATTATTGTATTGTTCTCAGCTCAGGGATGCTGCTGGAAATGTGAATTTCCCTTCGGGGATGAATAAAGTATCTATCTATCTATCTATCTATCTATAGACTTACCTGCTAAGCTGTACCTTCCAACTACCTGCCACAGAGCTGCCATTCCGCCCGAAGATGCTGATGACCGACAAGCGCCGGCGTCCCAAGCCAGCTCCAACAACTCTTTCTAATAAAATCTCTTTTGAAACTAACACAATTGGATCCGAGAGTCCGTCTTGGTTCTTGACAGGTGTATTACGATGAGAGTATGTTATTATGGAAGCACAAACGTACCATAATTAATTGTAAAAAAGCAATATCTAATTAATTAAAAAAAATCCTCAAAACAAGTCAGGTGTACAGTATTTGTATAGTCCTTAATCACAAGGAGTCTCAAAGGACTGCATAGACCACAGATTATTGCAAACCACAGACTATTATTACACCATCCTCCGATCTAAAACCTCAGAATTAGGAAAATAAAGAAACCTTGAGAAACTTGCACCTGAGGTAATCCCCCTTTCAGGATGACCAGGATGGAATTGATGTTGCATTAACAAACAATATGAATTAGATATAGAATAATTAAAGTATAACGTTAAATAAAAAATAAAATAAAAACGATAACCAGATTGCAATGAATATAGCATTAACAAAAAGTACACAGATATTGTCAACATGAAATATAGGTCATTCATAAGCTTTAGAATATAATTGTGTTTTAAGCCTAGATTTAAACAGTTCCACTGTGGTTGCTAATCGAGGGCAGAGCATTCCACAGCACCGGGGCCCAAATGGAGAATGCTCTTGAACCTGCGGATCCCTTCTTGGCTCTTGGAATCACTAGTAGACTAGCATTTTCAGAGCGAAGGTTCTGGACCGGAACATAGGGCGAAATTACATCCGAAAGATATGAGGAAGTCATGCATGATTTTATAGACCACCAACAGATCCTTAAAATCACATCTTAAGATAACAGGGAGCCAATGCAGGTTAGCTAAAATCGGGGTTATGTGATCAAACTTTCTTGTCTTAGTTAAAAGCCTTGATTTTCGGCTTCGGGAGACCGGAGAGTAGTGCATTACAGTAATCGAGACGGGAGGTAACAAATGCGTGAATTATAATCTCCGCATCCGACTGAGACAGCATAGGGCGAAATTTAGCAATGTTGCGAAGATGGAAAAAAAAAGCTTTTCTAGTAATATTCTTCATGTGTGTTTGAAAGGACGGATTGGGGTCAAAAAGGACAGGTGAAATTACATTTGACAATATTCAGGGTAGTTTTTGAGAACAAGTCACGGCATTTAGATGGACCAATAACTAACATTTCAGTCATTTCAGAGTTAAGGCGCAAAAAGTTGAGTGGCATCCATTCATTTATCTCAGTGAAGCAGGCCTCCAAATTTCCACAGTTTAGTGTGGCAGATTCCTCCATCCGAAAATATAGTTGAGTGTCATCTGTGTAGCAATGTAAACTGAAATTATACTTGCAAATAATATCACCTAATGGAATTATGTAAATGCTGAAAAGAAGGGGACCAAGTACTGAACCCTGCGGAACACCACAGGTAACACTAAAGGGCTCAGATGTCATTTCATCATATTTATCACAGGACGTCCTATCTGAGAGGTAGAATCTGAGCCATAGGAGGACGGTTCCTGAGAGACCAATCCATTTTTTCAACCATTCTAGAAAGATATTATGATATATTATGTTATTAAAAAAACATTGAATTAATAAAAACAGTCTTGAAACAAATGTTTGATTATCACAATTGAATTTTATATAATAGACCACTTAATGTGAAATGAAAAAAAAATCTTTTTAACCAACCAGACACACTAGGTGCTCAGCACCCCCAAACCTTTGAACCTAATATTGCCACTGGTGTACATTATTTACAATGATATTAGACGTGACCCTGCTGGAGAAACATGTAATAAAATACCATCCTTGTATGTTCATACAGCTTACATGGAAATGTGAATTCAGCCACCATTTAATTTTTCTACAATTAGGACTAATCTATGAAAAGTCACAGAACTTTTTTTCATTTTTTTTCTGGAATTTTAACAACACAGTGATTGGTCATTTAGACCTGAAGACAATAAGAGGCTTCAAAGAAAAACATTTAAAAATAATATTATTAATAAGAAATACAAGAAGGGTGTAGAAACCACCAAATACATATACATAATATAATATATATATATATATATATATATATATATATATATACATATATATACAGTTGCCCCCCTTGAACTTTGTGACCTTTTGCCACATTTCAGACTTCAAACATATAGATATAAAACTGTAATATCTTGTGAAGCATCAACAATAAGTGGGACACAATCATGCAGTGGAACACACTTTATCGAATATCTTAAACTTTTTTTAACAAATAAAAAACAAAAAAGTGGGTGTGCAAAATTATTCAGCCCCATTGAGTTAATTCTTTGTAGCGCGACCTTTTACTACGATTACAGCTGAAAGTCGCTCGGGGTATGTCTCTCTCGGTTTTTCACATTGAGAAACTTATATCTTTGCCCATTCCACATTGCAAAACAGCTCGAGCTCAGTGAGGTTGGGTGGAAAGTGTTTGTGAACAGCAGTTTTCAGTTCTTTCCACAGATTCTCAACTGGATTGAGGTCTGGACTTTGAATTGGCCATTCTGACACCTTGATATATTTTATGGTAAACCATTCCATTGTAGCTTTTGCTTTATATTTTGGATCATTGTCTTGTTGGAAGACAAATCTCCGTCCCAATCTCAGGCCTTTTGAGGATTCCATCAGGTTTTCTCCCAGAATGGTCCTGTATTTGGCTCCATCCATCTTCCCATCAATTTTAACAATCTTCCTGTCCCTGCTAAAGAAAAGCAGGCCCAGACCATGATGCTGCTACCACCATGTTTGACTGTGGGGATGGTGTGTTGAGTGTGAGGAACCGTGCTGCTTTTACGCCAAACATAACGCCTCGCATTGTTGCCAAAAAGTTCGATTTTGGTCTCATCTGACCAGAGCACCTTCTTCCACATATTTGGTGTGTCTCCCAGGTGGCTTGCAGCAAACTTTAAATGACACTTTTTAAGGATATATTTAAGAAATGGCTTCCTTCTTGCCACTCTTCCATACAGGCCAGATTTGTGCAGTATACGACTGATTCTTGTCCTATGGACAGATTCTCCCACCTCAGCTGTAGACCTCCAGAGTTCATCCAGAGTGATCATGGGCCTCTTGGCTGCATCTCTGATCAGTTTTCTCCTTGTATGAGCTGAAAGTTTAGGGGGACGGCCTGATCTTGGTAGATTTGCAGTGGTCTGATACTCCTTCCAATTCAATATTATTGCTTGCAAAGTGCTCCTTGGGATGTTTGAAGCTTGGGAAATCTTTTTGTATCCAAATCCAGCTTTAAACTTTACAACAGTATCTCGGACCTGCCTGGTGTGTTCCTCATTCTTCATGATGCTCTCTGCATTTTAAACAGACCTCTGAAACTATCACAGTGCAGGTGCACTTATACAGAGACTTCATTACACACAGGTGGATTCTATTTATCATTGAGGGGAGATGACAGTCATTTAGATCAACATTGAATCATTCAGAGATCCTCACTGAACTTCTGGACAGTTTGCTGCACTGAAAGTAAAGGGACTGAATAATTTTGCACATCCACTTTTTCGTATATTTGTTAAAAAGGTTTAAAATATCCAATAAAGTGTATTTCACTTCATGATTGTGTCCCACTTATTGTTGATTCTTGACAAGAAATTACTTTTATATCTTGATGTTTGAAGTCTGAAATGTGGCAAAATGTCAAAAAGTTCAAGGGGTTCAAGTTTCGCAAGCCACTGTACACATTATATATACATATAAAATACATTTTGAAACTTGAACCATGGCAATAATGTACAGTAAATTTCAAATTGTTTTCAAAATATTTTTGCTAAAGGCCGTTTTCAATAATTAAATGTTTCATATTAAGGCAGTCTTTATTAATTGGATGTTTATTTTATTGAACCCTGGCATATTTCGTCCTCCATAGAAAGTTTAGATTTTTATCTTTAGGTTTCATCTTTATTAAATACACATTTAAACACTTGTTGTTTCGGCACATGTTTCATTAATATTTTGGGTTTTAAAAATGCAAACAAATAAACCATTTCATATGATAATTGTAATCACTCAATACTTGGCACTTTGGTTGAAAAATATTCCAATCTTTTTTTTGTGATTCCAGAGCACATTTTAGTTGGACCTAGTGGCCTGTTTGCTATTCTGTTCACCAAAAAGTAAATTGCATTTGTGCGACTTTTCTATAATCCTAGATGGCATATTTGTACAAGCAGAGCACACTTTTGTTGGGCATAGTAGTTCTGTCTATTTCGGCTTAAAATGATCTATACCCGAGCAGCCTAGATCTACTACCCGCAATCCAATATTGCTGCAAGTGCAGACTGGCAGAATGTATTTTAGTCCGGGCGAGCTGTTCTGCCCCACCTAAATCTAAATACAGAGATGCAGCCCCAATCCATTATCCCTGGTCTACAACTGCTGAGAGTTGGCGCCGGCAGAGCTGACTTTTGGGGGGGTTCAGGCCGCTGAAGCATGCCATTGTGGCCGCCTAAAATGTGCTGCACTGTTTTGGTCGTGATCCAATATCCCTAGTCAACTATTGCTGAGAATGGGGGAGAGAAATCAAATTTGTGTCATGCGCGGCACTTTACTTTTCTTTCCGCGTAAAAAGAACAAAAGCCACGTGGCCGCAATCCGTTATCCTCGTTTAATGCTCGTGGGTGGCAGCAGAGAATGTGTTGGAATAGAAGAGTCTTAATTTCATTGATATCAACGTTGTAAAACATTGTATGCAACGAGATTAGACATAGCACTCCAGGGTAAATCCTGAAATAAATGGAGGAGGGGGAGGTCTACTTCACAGGGGAATATTGGTCTCTGTTTACCACAGTAAATGAAGTACAGTACTTCTTACGGGTAAGTCAGTACTCAAACACCGATCCCAAATGGATTACCAAATGGATTATGGTCAAGTACAGAGGTATCACAGTATTGTTATTGTAAAAATTGTCGTTCACTGATTTTTAAAATATATATATATATATATATATATATTTATTTTTTTTGCAACGTAACCGCAGCGATAGACAAGGTTTCACTGTACTTACAAAAATGTATAAAAATTAATAAGGAGGTCACCTTGGAAAAAATGATCCCGTATTGGATTACAATATTGCAGGTTAGGAAATAAAACACATTAATCCCACGCATCATCAAGGAATTAAAGCAAAGAGCGACAAGCTTTCAATTTTATTACATCTTTATTGAAGATTACAGATTATTGCTCGTTTTCTAGCGTCATCACTCCGTGTCCTCTCTCCAATGGACAAAACACATTAGGGTATTTCCACCACTTCTTTTTTCAAAGGATTTACAACAATAAATACAGGAGATGATTTTTCTTCCTATAATCTTTTTTAAAGGTTGTACTATCTGTATACAGAATGTGTGTATTCTATGTATAATACATAAACAATGCTGGTGTCATCCATGCCCATCTAGCCACCCAGTGGTCGATGGTTTAGTTTGAGGCTGACCAAAAAATAAAAACAACATCTACACCCTCAAACGTGGATCCTGAGGCAGCCGAAACACAAATAGAGAAACAGTACAATGGCCCTCCTCATAAAAAGCCATACATTCGCGGGAAGATTAGAGACGACACAAACGACAATAAAGTCTCGTCTGGAAACCGCCGGGATCGGGTGTTGCGAAATCACAAAATGGCTCCCGGTTTCAATCGGAAGAATGCCGAAAGGTGAAAAGCAGCTGAAGAATTTTCATTGTTGAAAGTCAAATTAGGATCCTTTTTGTTTCTGTGCAAACTTCCATTATATTTTGGTATATTTATATGTTAATATAATCACACTATTCATTCTCATTAGGAACACTTAGTAGACATCTAATTAGAATAATGACATTTGATCGAAGACAAAGGGAGAAAAGAGTTTAAAAAAAAGAGAAAGAAGCAGTTTCTATATAAATATGTAAATATACACTGTCATGATTTCACATTTGAATACATGATGGTCATTTTGATGGGGAACAAAACAAATTATGAATACTTTACTTTTTTTTTTCTTTTTAAAGCCACACTGAATTTTTGCAGGCATTTAGAAGCAGAGAGGCAGTTTGAGTGACGGCTGGAAGAAGCGATCCCCGTCCAGTCCGGCTAAAAAAAGAATAAAGGAACAGCGTGCAAAGACAGCTTCCAATTAAAAATGGATATGAATGGAGATCCTGCAGAAACCCACCCAGCACAGGTATTGCCCCACATACATTAAATACATGAGGTGCCCCCTCAGGCCCGGGCTGAGCCAGCCAACCCCCCCTCCGCTTCATTTCAAAAGGATGTGTGTTGACGTTCTAGTCCTGTCCTTCTCCTTGGCGCCCTCTTGTTGACTGGAGTACTTGGCTCTCCTTGTGTCCAAGCCTCCAACTGCCTAATACCTTATGGGGTGAGGAAAAATAGATCAAAAAACAAATTCATCGTCAATCTAAATATAAACATTTGAAGGAAAAAAAAAAAGGCTTTAAAGGCTTTATAAAGAAACAATTACCATACATGGGTATTTCCTGTTATTCGGTGCCATTTGAGTTCCATCGTCATAAAATGTTTTTTTTTGTGTGTAAAAAATGGGCTTATACAAACGTTTAAAAAATGCTAAAATGTGCCTAACTGCTCTCTACAATAGGACACACTGATATTTATGCTGGATAAATTAATTTTGAATAAATTATGATCGTGAATAAATCTGATTGTAACAACTATAATGCAGGGTCCCACAGCCATGATGACTTCTGTTACAAATCAAATTGAGAAAATCTAGTGAATTCATGGTTTTACATAATATCCGTAATTGACTTAATGATGCTATTCATCACCTACTTTAAATTTTAGTCATTAGTGCATTTTTCATGTTTAAAGTAATAAAATATGCTGTGTCCCAGTGTGAACTTGCGTATGACGAGTTACGTCTCTAAAATGCCTGCCTGCGATTGGTTGTCGACATTAAATGCTGGTCTGGTATTGGTTTGCGCCACAACAACATGAAAATGTGTTAAGGATATTGGCTAAATTACTTCCTACAATGCCCTTTTCTTCATTCAGTTAAGAATCCAATTAGCTTCCTAAACGTCAGCAATACAACACTATTTTCTGCACTATTAATTGATTCATTATGCGTGGAAGTCTTGCAGTGATGCTAAAGGGGGAAGCAAACACAACCAAGGAAATGAAGCTTGAGATCACCAAGAAATGTGAGGGTGGCACACAAATAACTACCTTCGCTAAGTTGAATGGGGGTGAACAGTCGACAATCAGGACTATTGTCATTCATGATTTCCTGTCACCATTTCCTCCTGCATCTACCCACTAATACCAGTCAACCAGCTAAAATCAGGTCACTTCTAAGGTAAATACAATTTCATTTTACGTTTAAGTGTATATTTGTTTACAATGGCTAAATGAACGGTTTGGCACCGAAGTGCACATCTCGGCGACGTGCAGCCAACGAAAGTGAAACTGAAAAGAAAATCAGAATATGCAGCTTATAAGCTGCAAATAGTGAAAAATTGGGCCGAAAAGCAGAAAGTTTGTGAAGCTTGTAAGCTATTGGCAAGAAGTAGAAATGACGTCTGACGCGAGGGAGGTAGAAGAGGGAAGCCGCGCGTCTTTTTTACCCCCACATTGAGCAGGAAAATGTATTTGGATTAGTCATTTTGAGTTAAACTTATAGTTTGTTAAGCATTTTCTTTATCTAAATAATTACTTGAGTAAAAGTGCATGTTGTGTAGATCCTCCCCGGAGAGAAACCCGACCTGACTCAATGATTGACATTTTAAGCCTGGGCCCAAGATCTGACCTCTAATTCAGATTCTATCTATCTACCTTGGTCATATCTCTCAAGAGGGGTGACCGACAGCAAGACAAACACATACAATAACAAAGAAAACAAAAGGGAAAAAAAATGCAAAAAAACACACACAAAGATTTTTGGGGACCATGGCCAACCCAATTGCCCAAACAAGTTAGGCACCTCGGCACCTAAATTGGTCATGCTTTCGTCCCTCCAGATGAAATGGGACACCAGAAAGCGGCCATGTCACTCGGGTCAGGGTGACACAACACACTCTTTTGTTCAACAGCAGGGCCCGACAGCTTTCACTGGTTTACCCCTGCCGCATCATACGGGTGCCCAGCCCATCCTTTAGAGCGCGTCCACAATCCCACTATCCTTTCACAACACCTCTCCACTCCTTCCTATCACCAACAAGAGCTCTAGCTTCCATTAAATTTAGACCTCTTTCCTGCAGTGCACTCATAACACCATCCATCCACATCAATTGCGGCCTTCCTCTTGGTCTCCTTCCATTGACTTCTGCTCTGTAGATCCTCTTCAACATTCGCTCCTCATCCATCCTCTCAATGTGTCCAAACCAACAGAGTACTCTCTTATCCACACGCTTGCTCAGTTCCACGACTACTCCATTTCTGTTTCTCACAATTTCATTTCTCAATCCATCCAATCTTGTCACTCCTAACATAGTCCTCAAACACTTCATCTCAAAAACATTCAATTTCCTTCTTAAATCTGCGTTCAGGCTCCAAGTCTCTGCACCATACAAAACAGTCGGCACAATCACACTCTCATTCAGTCCCCTCTTAACATCCATACTCATACTCTTGTTGTTCATCACTCTCCTCAGAAAATCCAAAACCTTGCTTCCTTAATTTGAATAAGGGTGCAAAATTATACAAAATGCAAAGTCCTTTACCAGACAAAGAGCCTTTGCACCAATAATGTGTCACAAAGGCAAAGGACGTAACATTATTGCCAGAAAAATATTAAAGCCACAAGTGATGCAATGCGTATTGCACAGCGTGAATAGGAACAAAACAGGCTTACTCTTAATTTCTAAAATACCCCCCCCCCCAAAAGTCAGGATCTAATATCAGTATTGTCACACAGACTCCGCTGCTTGTCAATGACGGCGCATCACTTGTGAATAGTAATTGCTCACGTTTGTAAAATAAACAGGTTTCAATCAATGCAAATAGGAAAAATAATACTTTTTATAAATTAAAGTTAAGCTTTAATAGCTCTCTGAAACCTTTTACAGTAAATAAATTAGAATTTCAACACACCTAACCTTCCACCCAATTTAACGGAGCTCGCATATTGAAAAGTGTGGGCATTCATATTGGCAAACAAATGTTATTGTAACAGCTAATCACTTTCACTATAACGTGCTTTTTATGCTCTCTCTGAATCACACGCTTGATTGATGAACTTACGTTATGATGAGAGCTAATATATCATTCCCTTCCCTTAACGTTCCTGTAAAATTTGCCTAAAATCTCAATCCAAGACACGACCAAAGTAAATTGAATGTTTTTGAACTGTTTAGAGACTATGGACGATTTTGGTCTCTTTTGAAAGGTAACACTCTCAAGTTTTGTCCCAAACTGAAATAATCACTGCAAGTGCTACTAACATTGAGTAATCGGAGTTGGAACATAAAGGGAATAGAAGGTTTTTATTCACGCCCGAATTTTATCTTTCGATCAAATGCCTGCACATGTGTGTAGCATGGGTATCTTAGCTGGAAAACAGGTCAGACAATAGCTTGAAGCTTTACCTGACATCTTGTCAAATTTGATCACAATCTGAAAAACTACATTTTTCTAAGGGTAGATGTAGGCGTTTCAAAAAGTGGCCATTTGGAGACGAGACATTAACAGCATTAAAAGTTTGGCAACTGTGTATTTTACTTTGGTCGGTATTTTAGACATTTTAAAAGAGTTGTAAAAATGAATCACAATGAATGCACACTTTGATTTTGGGGTCTAAATGGAAACAGAGAATATCTGCGCAACATTCTATTTAGAATTTTATTGGTTAACCAATCTTT
Source organism: Urocampus carinirostris (assembly GCF_059441175.1). NCBI lineage: Eukaryota > Metazoa > Chordata > Actinopteri > Syngnathiformes > Syngnathidae > Urocampus > Urocampus carinirostris. Next base: position 31,759,841 of record NC_142359.1, on the reverse strand, counting down.
TAATCATCATTTAAATCAGATAAAGATATTCAGAGCTAAATGAGGCGAGCTCCCTTATATCAAACAAGCCTTTATTGGCTAATGCAAGCTGTGGGCCGTGAAAAAAGCCTGTCAATGGCAAACAGTCAAGTCAATCAAGAGGTCAGGGGCTAACGGTCGTATTGAAAATAATTTTACGAGTCTGTTTATTTGTAAACGTAAATTAGGTGGCAAAACGAGCTCAATACAACAATGAACGTCCAACGATGCAGAAATGCGGGCCGTCGGAATCTTAAGGGGTTAAACTATCTCTTAATCACAAACACGCTTTTCTACAGTGGCACGGGCTTTTCAAAATCTCAATATTTGCAGCGGCTTTATTTAAAGTCGGGCATGTCGGGACTCAGGTGTTAGCAGAACTGCCGCTGTTTGTGTGTGAAGGCGGGAAAGCTTTAGCTTCAGTGGCTCCGCTCCAGTCGCTTATCCAATCAGAAGACGTGGGGTGGGTAGCGAGAATATAGGAGGAAGGGATGGGGGTGAGTAGGAGCGAGGGAGATGGTGTTTTGGCTGCCTCAGAGCCTAAATCCTCAGCTTTTCGAATAAATAAAAAGGCCGATACAGATATCCCTCAAATTCCCAAATATCGGCGGCCCGCCTGGTAATAGATCGACCTCTTCATACCTGTAGTAATTTGGCTTAAAAGGTCCGTTCTTGTTCAAGCCCAAATATTTGGCCTGCTCTTCACTCAATTCTGTGAGGTGCGCGTCGAATGTCTGCAAATGAAGGCTGGCAACGTACTCATCTGCAATCATTCACACGGCAAGCAAACAAGATTATTTTGACTTTGATCTTATTTTGAATCGTTCTTTGGCAAACAAGGTTACGGTAAGCTTACCCATCTTCTTGGGCAGAAGGTAAACGTCCTGCTTGTAGCGTCCGTCAGGAGCATTGTATAACTCGATCAGGGCCAGGGCCTGGCCACACAGACGCACACATGATTCTTCCCACTATGGCTAAAGCGCCATCGCTATCTGTACCTGAGTGGTGGCTGTGATTGAAAGCACAAACGTGGGGAGGGTGGAGCAGCTCAGGTTCAGAAGATGACCCTGCACAGTGGGCCAGAATATAATACCGTCAATTCCTGACTAGAGAGCAAACATGATGAAAGCCGCTTGCATAAGGAAGAAACTCAACTTGCGTGAACACAGAAAAAAACGTAAGTGAACATCCACAAAACATGTACGTAAACACACGAAAACGTAAAAAATCAGGGCTCTTGACCATCAGTAACATTCACGCCATTGTAACGGATGAACAAATAATTAGATTACCTCGTTTCTAAAAAACAATAACGCTGTGACGCAACAGCGTTATTTATAACAGCCTTATTCTCAACACTGCTAGTAACTAGTGTCAACATGTAAAATTCCGGACTATGAGCCGCTACTTTTTTCCCAAACGTTCCACCCTGCGGCTTATTCAGCGATGCGGCCAATTTATGTAATTTTTCTAACGGCCGCCAGCGGCGCTCGAGTACAAAATGTAAGATTTAGACCGGTAGAATATATGCGCCGAAGAAGACTGCAACTTCTTGGCTTGTGCACAAATTAAATTAGCGTTAACATACCCTCATCATGCAAAATGCAAAAAGAAAGGCACATCGAAAAATCCACCATCACCAATGGGTTACGAAAAGCCGGTCTGCTGCGTGACGGAGAGGAGGGCACAGAATCAGGAGTGGATGGGAGCGTGGGACGACGACGTATATGACAACGTTTCTTTCCGACACTGAGGAAGACGACTTTGATGGCTTCATTTCTAAGGAGGAAGATGAGGACGGTTTACCGCGATTTTTACAAGTACGGTATGTTTTTTTAACAGACCAGTTTACTGTGTTGCGAGCCTGTTGCTAGCTTGTTGCTCCCATTAACTGCCCTGTCAGGCACCGTTTGGGATGAAAGTTATATCATTATTATTAAAGCTTTGAAAACTCTCTCGGTGTACTGTCTTTCTTTGTAAATATGTGTAACCATGTATAATATGTATTTGCAACTGTATATTTTTGTAATGTATTTATTTTAGAGACTTGTTTTGCACGGGCGAATCAAAAAGAAGGAGCGAAAAAAACCGGGGGCTGACCGGAAGTGGAGTAAAGGTGAGACGTGTTTGTGGACGCGGCGGACAATAGTGGATATATATTTTTCCCACCCTTACCTTTGGAAATATACACTTTTTCCTTGGATTACTTTCAACGGGACCTAGAATCTGCAGGTCTGCATCAAACCTTAAGTACTGGTATCATTTTCCGTTCATTTTGCCGGCTGTGATTTTTGGACTGTGTACTTTAATGAAAGACATTCAGTTTCAATCGCGGGACTTAAAGTCAGGTTTGGGTTAATTTTGTGTTTCATTTATTTAATGTGGGCGCATGCGGCTTATATACAGGTGCGGCTTGTGTAAGTACAAAATCGGTTTTCCTCTTAAAATGTGGTATGTGCGGCTTATAATCAGGTGCGCTCTATAGTCCGGAATTTACGGTAGTTGTACCAATACTTGGTCTCCTCGCTATCACTCTCATGTGCGCAAGGAATAGGAGAGCTTAAGATCAGTCACATGGCTGGTGTGAGAGTATGGGCTTCTGAATTTTAGTCAGAACAGTACATTGAGCATTGTTTTTTTCGCACTTCGGCCTTTATGGAAAATGCCAATTTCATCAAGACCGAAAGAGAGCACCGTTGGTCAATGCGGGGCCCCGAGATGAACCGCAACTGCGGGAAGGGCCCAGCTTGCGTTCAAAGCTGCCGCCCACAACCTCGCGAAAGAATAAGCCACATTGTAAGCTGCAATGTTTAAAACGTAGGAGAAAAGGCAGTTTGTGGTTCGAAATTTAAGGTTAAAAAGGAAATATGATTTGGACTGTTTCGAAAAAAATGCGTATTATTTCCTCCTTCTGTTTTCAGTACCTCAGCCAGCAAGACTATCCTCTTCCCGTCAGGCCAAATGACGTGGTCGACATGCAAGCGCACTCTCTCCCAGGTCAGATCGGGCGTCCGCAGACTTGCCTGAGAGCAAATTGACACACACACACACAAAAAAAATCAAACTTTAGTCATTTCCATTTTGACCTCAAGGTTATACAGCAACCCCACCTTATGAATTTTCACTTTACTGTATGGAATAAGACGTTTTTATGGCCCCTTTTTAGAACAAAAAATAAATTCACAACCTGGTTGACATCATGTTCAATGCAAGTCTCAAGTGTTCATTTTACCTCTGAAAAGTGACGGGTCCAGGGGACTCGCATGCTCAAAAATCTATGGGTCCCAACAGAGATCTATGGGTCCCCAAAATTTTGCGTTATCGCGGTTGAAATTGTAAATCGGCGACAAATATATAATATAAATCTATATATTCATTCAGTTTTAATCATCACAGTTTATTGGTAATACACATCAGTTATCACTTCAATATTTTTCAGTTCACAACAATATTGTACATTATACAAAATATTATTGCTGAAATACCGTATTTTCCACACTATAAGGCGCACCGGGTTATAGGGCGCACCCCGAAAAAATAGTTTTTGGTCCTATTTTTGACATACATAAGACGCACCGGAATATAAGGCGCTACAATGGGAACGTGGACAAAACAGTCAGATAGTTCAGTCCAACTTATTACCCCCTTAATATTCCCAAAGCTTGCAAAGACGCAAATACGTGTTGAGAACACGTGCGGATGCGGTGTCCGTACGGTGTCACTCAAATGCATCGTTCCAAATATCATTCGGAAGGTTAAAGTCTTGGGATTCAAGAAATGCCAACCATTCCTTAGTTTCTATTTTCTTTTTCGCTCGCAACTTTACTGTGCATATGACAATAAACACTTGGAATTGAGTTTAATTGGTCTAGATCAGGGGATGGTGTCATAAGAGACGGCTCAGCTAAAAAGTCTCTGTAGTGCGAAGTGGAAGGAGAAGAGGACGACGAGGTGAGCGGAGAAGATGAGGTAAAATTTTGGACTATTTGATAAAGTTTCAGGAGCGAGCAGAGAGAGTGGGAAAGGTGAGATGGCACAACATTAATTTGGACAGGTAACTTAAAGTTAGTTTTACCTGGTTATATCAGTATCAGAAATTATTTCCCCCCCATTTTATTAACACTCCACTTATTGAAACATAAATATTTTGTTTGTTTGTTGTACATGATTCAATTGTTTGTTTGTTTGTACATGATTCAGATTGAATCGTTTCTTGTACATGATTCAATTGTTTGTTTGTTTGTACATGATTCAAATTGAATCGTTTCTCCGGCGCCGTCACGAATGGCAGCCACTCCAGCAGCTCCCGTGTTATTTTCGATTGTTCTCAGTTATTTTCGATTGTTCTCAGCTTAGGGATGCTGCTGGAAAAGTGAATTTCCCTTCGGGGATGAATAAAGTATCTATCTATCTATCTATCTATCTAATTTAAAAATAGACACTCCATTCCATCCATTATCTGCACCGCTTATCACAGAAACATTGAGTTCAGTCTGAAACAAGATATATAGCCGGAGTAGCTCACCGAAGTCGTTGTGTTCATAATAATGTGCAGCCGTGGTCCTCTTATATCCGTGAGTGTAGTAAATCCAGGAGAATAAAATATTTACAAATACAGTATAGTAAAAAATGCTTTCTGTATGCCGTCAGCCACGTGCTATACACATTCATCTTTTTCGTCCAATTGCAGGCTTTGTTTTGCCGTTTAAGCCAATGCCAGCCTGTAAATGATAAAAAGGATCCACCTCTTGACCTCCGACTAACTTTAGCCAATAGTGATCGATTCAAATGATGATTGACACATTGGTTAGCCAATGAAACGCCGGTAAACAAATCCCAGCTTACACCGCGGACTACTTGGCGTTCGGGGGAAAATCTAGTTGGCGGCTGCAAGTTAGTTGCAAGACTTTGCGAATTAATATTGATCCATAAATAAGGCGCACTGTATTATAAGGCGCAGGGTCAGCTTTTGAAAAAAATAAAGGCTTTTAGGTGCGCCTTATAGTGCGGAAAATATGGTAATTATATTAATCTATATTTTCATTCAGTTTTAATCATCACAGTTAATTGGTAATACAAAGCAGTTATCACTTCAGATTTTTCAGTTCACAATATTGTACACTATACAAAATAATATTGCTGAAATATTTATATATTCATGCAGTTTTAATCATCACAGTTAATTGGTAATACAAAGCAGTTATCACTTCAAATTTTTCAGTTCATATATTCTTCGTGGTTTGCTGTCCCGCCATAGTTGTAATGCCTTCTCAAAGTCCAATCCATTATCATCCTCCTCATAGCGTAACCGGGAGTATAATTTAGTCAATTTTTGCAGAAAAATCCTTTTCTTGCTAGTATTCTTTTGTTTATTTTCTTTCGTCGAATAGTTCGCTTCAAAACACGTGTTTTCTTTGCCTTCGCTGTTTTTTCGTGCCAGAATTATTGCCGTGTTATGTTATGTTTCGACTTATTACAGACACTGAAGAAATTACAAATTTTTTGCTGATTGCATGTTGCACTGTTTTTTTCGGAGGCATACTTCTCTTTCACTCGACAACCGCCACAACAATGACGTCATCTCGAAGCAACAAGATCTCGTTTGCCGAGATCGGCGCGAGACCAAAACAACAATGGCGGATGACGGATCTGCCTGACGAAAAGTTTGTAGTTCGGTAAATCTTTGTTAAAAAAAAAAAAAAACTAGTAATCGGGTGATAATGACAATTTGGTGTCAAAAACGTTGCATCCCGGGGACGCACGTTGATTTAACCCAATGCATCCCCAGCAAAAATGATGCGTCTAGGACGCAGGGACGCGGTCAAACGAGAACACTGAAGTCTGCGATTGGTTTGCGTCACAGCAACAAGAAAATGCCAAAACTTTATTCGCTGCACTACCTCCCACAATGCCGTTCTTTAACCTTACTCTGTTCAGAAGCTTGTTTGCTTTGTAAAGACTGCGATGCTATACTGTATTTATTGTTTTTGCTGTATTCATTTGCTATGACTCAAGGCTTGCATGGATGCCAAAAGGTGAAACAAAAACATGATAACCATGGAAACAAAGCTTGAGATGGTCGATAAGAAGGCACACAAATGACTACCCTTGCTAAATTGCATGACCGTAACCAAATGACAATCTGGACTGACAAAGGCGGGAAATAAAACCAGGATATATTTTAAGGGAAATTCTCACAAGCGAAAGTTTTAATTTAATCCACAACCTCCTCCCCTATCTGCATCCACCCACTACTCCACCGTACCACTCAAATAATGGAACACCGAATGCTACATGGACTGCATTTCTATAGCGCTTTAACCAGTCACTGAAGACCGCCAAAGCGGTTTACAATGCGCTTCACACTTTACCCATTCGCGCGAACCAATAGCGGAGTCAGCCATTTAAGGCCAACCTGTTTTGGGAGCATAGGGGGTTCTAGGGGTCTTGCCCAAGGACACTTTGTGTTTAACTCTAAGGAGCCAGTAATTGTACCTGTGACCTCTTTGATCCCAAGACGACCACTCTACCACCTTCTGAGCTACTGCCGCCCCAAAGGCCAACAGAGTTTCCTTTTTCCATTAGAAATGTGTTTATTAAAATGATATACAATCATATGCACACATTCTACATAGAAATAGTACTCAGTATATAATGTTTGGTTATTTAAGTGTTTTCATCTGAGGTAGGGGAGGTTCGGAATACATTAGCTTTTCATTACTTATAGTTATGCTAGACAGCAATTTGAGTTTGCGATCCCCACCTCAGAACAAACGAATGTCTTATCTCAAGGTCAACAATATTATTGCAGTAAACAAGATGCGCAGCGTTCGGATTTAAGGTGTCAGTTGCTATGACAACCATCATTCAACAGAGTTGTCCTCGTTCGGTCATGACTCCCTCGGCTCAAAACACAAGAGGCTTTCGAGTGGATTACTGTTATGACATGGTTAATGCCATTTTTCTCAATATTAGTTCATAAAAATTAAGAGGGGGAAGAGAGGGTAACCAACCACGTCAATCTCGGTGTTGGAGTGTCCCATGTTGCAGACGATGCAGCCGTTCTTCATGCGGTCCAGGTTCTCTCGCATCACCACGTTCTTGTTGCCTGTCAGCGTGCGGCCAAACAGAAAATCAGAGGCGGTCACCTGAGACCTACGCGTATTAATTAGACTTAAATGTTAAATGAAAGACTTCTCAGCACATCGCAGTTAATTACTCTGACATAAATAGCTGTGAGATACGGATGGGGAAGCCGAATAGCGCTTTGACAACATTCTGTGGAAGTCTTGTCAAGTATTTATTTGCTCTACATATCGTCACTGTCATTTCGGGAAAAAAGACGTTTCCATTCTCTTGAGCAACATTACATTTAATACTGACAGATTTAGTGAGTAATTACTCTTTAAATAACTCAAAGAACCTTAAGGGAGATGACCATGAGGCGCACCATACTAAGAAATGCAGTTACGTGTGGCATTGTTTCATCCATATTTAAAGTGTTAAATAAATTGATATAAAAATTCCTTTGGCAAAATAAGAAACCTTAAATTAAATACAAAACCCTTTTAGCTTCCAAAGAAAAAGGGAGCCTGGACCTACCCAATATTAGATATTATTATTGGGCAGCTCAAAGTGAAGCTCTTATTCTGTGGATGACTAGAGACAAAGATACAGTATGGGTGGACATGGAGCAGCGGTCTTGTCCAATTGTGCCGGTGGAATCGTTACCATTCATATCAGTAGTGATGTTGAAGAAGTTAAAACTCCAGAATGAATGGATTAAGGGAACTATTAAAACATGGTCATCAATACAACTTCAACAAAAATTTGACCTACCTAGAAATTATTTTTACAAAAATTGGCAACTAAGGCATTACCTCCAGAAACATGATGAATGCGGGAAAATATGTAAGGAGCAATGTTCCCTCTAATTTTCCACGGGTCTGAGCGTTCACACAAAGTCGGTGAGCAACGCTTGAAACAACAGTGAGCAACAGCAATCCCAAGTGTGGCAACTAAATCATTATCAAACATGTCCAAAACTTGACATCACGTACATTTTGCTGGGTGTCCGGCCATGCAAAATTATTTTTCTCTTTTGAATGAATTGACTCATGTACTATTGCAACGGTTGTACGGCCTACAAACGTCGTTTGTTTTTACAATTCTTTCACAAGATATCCATTTCTTTTTTTCCCTGATATATTTTGTCGCATAATACTAATATTTTTGGGGGCTTATTTAGTCGGTTGCAAGATACAGAACTGTACTTAATCACATTTTTAGTAGAAGTACAATGTTGGCAACAAGATTCACCTGATATAATTGGAAATTTTTTGAATGCAACACAAACTTTTTCTTCTTTTTCCCTGTTTTTTCTACTTTTTTTTTTAAATTCCTTTAAAAAAAATCTCATTGTGTTTATTTTTTCCTAGCTGTTACTTTTTTCTTTTTGTTCTCTATTTACTTTTTTCCTTTGTTTCTTTTTTTTCTGGCTTTTTTCTAAATTTTTCCTTCTTTTTTTCTCTTCCTTTTGTTTCTTTTTTTCTCAGCTTTTCACTACTTTTTCATTTTGGTATTTTTTTCTTTTTTGATCTATTCCCCCCTTCCTTTAAGTTATTTTGTGCATAATTTTACATAATATTTGGTCATGTTGGGATTAAAGAAGCAAAAACAACCTGAAGAGCTGTTTAGGACCCGAAAGAGCCGGTTCCTTTCAGTGAGCTGAGCCGAAGAAGCCGGTTCTTGAAAAACTCTCCTGACATTACTCAACTTCGTTCTACTTCGACCTTGACTTCAAAATACCGCATTTAAAACACAACGTCAGGGGAACCCATGTATCTTTACCTTCATGCACTGTAACTTTGACTTAATTTGCTTCTTAATTAGCAATTTTGAGCCCTCATTTTTGTGGGCTGGCTAGATTTTCTTGTGCGCTGAGAATGTGCGGGCAGTGCGCGATTGCGCAGCTTATGCTAATGTAGCTAATGTAGTGATAAAAGACGAAAAATAGGAGAAAACTTTGAAAGAGGGAACCAAAATAACCAGCAGTCTGACATGGAGGGAGTTTAAATGGAAAGTAAAAATGCGATACTTATATACACCTTCTATTACTTTAAAATATAAAAAACATCCAATTTATGTTGGCGTAACTGCGGGAGGGTCTGAGATTTCACTCATATTTTCTGGAATTGCCCTGTGATATTAAATTTCTGGAGAAGTATTCAGACAGAGATAAAATTAATTATTGGTTGGGAGATGTGGTTGGACCCAGTGACCTATGTATTAGGAATTCTGCCAGAAGAATTATTGACTGGTCAACATAAATATGTACTAAGGGTTATGCTTCTGGTAGCAAAATAAATGATCAGTTTCCTGGCTAAAACCACAACTTCCTGACATAAAACAATGGAGAGACAAATTAAAGTAAATGGTACATTATGGAGAAAAAAAACACTGAAAGACTTCAACTGATCAATTCGAGAAAAGCTTATCACACAATTTTTACTTGATGTCTAAACACCTCACCATCTATTTTATTTCTTTTATTAACATTTTTTGTAGTTGTTTCTTTTTTTATGGGCATGTCAATTGAGTATATTTTTTGTTTGTGTTGCTGTATGATGGGTGACCCAACCCTCTGTCAAATTGTGTGAGTAATAAAAAGTTTAAAAAAAAACTAACAAAAAAACACACGTTTTGAAGAAAATTAGAATCCTTTTATGTGCACCTTATAATCGTAAGGTAATTTACTTCACATGACAGTGATTCCCAACAGCTGAAAACAGCTCACCAGTGATGGGTCAATGTGATATTCTAGAAAACTAACTGGCATGATGTTTTAGTGGTTGACTGAGCCTAAATTAAACCTAATAAGCATTATTACGTGGTAATAAAATGATAACATAGTAACAAAATAGTTGCCATTTTAGAAATCTACCATATATGAAATTGTGCTATTCGGAAACGACAATGGAACTTTCAGCTTTAAAATGGTTGGCAACCCCAGCACTAGGCTATGATATTGTCCCGAACTACTTTTATTTCTATTAATCAGCATTTCTTAAGTGTTTTATCAGTCATCAACAATACAATGGAAAGTAAATACATGTATGTCTAAGATGATAACATTACATTCTTGGCAAATACGCAGGTTTGCTAAATGTAAGCCGGGAATGAATAAATTATACATAATGGATAATTCATTAAGAATGCCATCAGTGAGCAGTGGTGATATATTGTTGTATGGCAATAATAAGTAGAGTATAAATTATTCAGTCTACACGCTTAGTGACTTTAAAGACTCTTTATTGTAATGACTACTTCCACAAATGATGCGCTTCATTGCATAGTAGCCACACTTGCTATTTGCTCATTCAGTGCCACTGATGGCTGCGTACAAAACATTTTCACAGCTTGGTTAAAAAAATGAGTAAGACGCAAATAATTCTCATCCTTTATCCAGTAAACACTGAACCCTCGCTTTAACGTGGTCCACTTTTCACGGTCTTGCTTCTTCACTAATTTGCACCCGTGCATTGTGTATTGCATTCTGATTAGCTCAAAAATCTCTCAACTTCTCTATCTGTGCGTCTATAACCTTGCAGTTTGACAAGTACAAGACGTAAAAAAAGTTGTTTAAGGGGGTGTATGTACAGTAACTTCAACATATTTTGCTTGCTGACACCATCTTCTGGCTGGAATCATCATTGCAGCCTCTGTCATGACCTTTTGTTACGTGTGCAAGTACGGTGACTTCCTTAGACGCACTGGAATAAACTATTTTTTACATCTTTTTGGGGGTTGGTATTTGAAATGTATTTGGAAGAGTCCTTTCCTTACTTTTACCATTTTCATCCCAGAATATAAGAAAACAGAGAGCACGTGCGTGGAATCACTCTCCTCACCCTATCTCCCCTGCCTTCTTTCCTCCAGCGTAATGCACTCCGTGGCCAGAACACAGAGACCAAGAGTAAGATTAAAGCAGATAAGTGCTGTGGGGGAAAAAATGTATAAAGACTTATTGAACTCAGTTGAGCATTGTTAACACATACTTTAAAAAATCTAACAACTTTTTAAGGACATCTCAAACTACGCAACCCACCTTTAGATAAAAACATTACTTAGATGCACAGAAGAACCTGCCTTATGAAAAAAAAAAACCATATATATATATATATATATATATATATATATATATATATATATATTTATATATATATATATATATTATTTTTTTTTTTTTCAAATAATAAAAATTTTTAAAAATGGTTGTACAACAGACCCGAGATACAACATCCCTGCCTTAGATTTTATTTTCACTTTATTTTGTGGAATAAGGTGTTTTCCAGCTCCTCTTTGCAGCATTTTCCTTACTATACAGACCATTCCACTTACAAAAAACGGTAGATACGGACGGTTTTTTTTGAGATGTCGAAAAATATCCGGACATTGCTGTAAGTTAGAATTTGTATTGTGTGCGCCTTCTTCTGAGTATAGGACATTACTGTCATGCTTCTTTCCGCTGCTGCCGGCGTGTGGCTCTGTGAGAGGTCACTCAGCATCCACACCAGCATCCTAGTTCGTGTGTTAACATTCTATACTGTATCTCCAGCGCTCTGAAAACTTTGACGTTTTTATTGTTTTATATCTCGTGCATCCATTCAATATGGTTAGTGTAAACTGTAAAGAGGCGAGCTGTATTATTTGAAATGAAAGTGGAATATGGAAGCTTGATGAGAAATTGGTTGGATCGCTTTTTTTGGGCCACTTTTTACCACGGAGGAGGAAGTCGCCTAAGTGTTGAAGCTCATCTTCCAAGAATAAGTTAAAATCAACTTTATTTATCTTTATAGAGCATTTTTTTTTATGAAATGTGTATGTTGTAAGACAAAACAATACACATTACTTATACAAGCCTTAAACATACTTTTATAGCACTGAAGCAACTTACGAACAAATTCAACTTACGAACAATCATCTCGTCCGTAAGTAGGGCAGCCATTGTAATCCATCAACACAAATATATTTCACCCGCCCAAAACTTAATAAAAATGCAAACTTAGTGATGTCTCTAAAGTGCCTGGCCACTATTGGTCGACATCATAAAAAAGAATGGTCTGCTATTGATTTGCGTCATGGCATCATCAAAATACTGGTATGCTATTGACTAAGTTACCTTCCACAATTTCTGTTCCTTAATAGATTCTGGTGTGCTTCCTAAAGCGATGCAATACTTTCTTTTTGATATTGTTGTATTCACCATAAGTCTTAAGATTTGCGCCGATTCTACAGGGAGAGGCAAAAACAGGATAACTGTGGAAATTATGTTATTGTTTTATATTTTTATCTGAATTACAATTAAGGAAGGAGCAGGTGCGTAATACTGGAGAGGTGAACATACCCGTGCAAGTGATGACAATGTCCACTTGTCTGATGACTTCATTGAGCTTCACCAGCCTGAAGCCGTCCATGCTGTCATTAGAAAATAAACAATCTGAGACTAAATTGTGTCTAGTGAGAATTTTGAGAAGCAACTAAAAGCTACCAAGCCTGCAGAGCACAGATGGGATCGATCTCTGTGACGTAAACGATGGCGCACATTGCTTTGAGGGCGGCGCAGCAGCCTTTGCCCACCTGTCAAATATCAAACATTCACTCAGCTTGTATCAATCGAATGAGAGGACCACATCTAAGAGTTAAGCTCACGAATGAGAGGACCACATCTAAGAGTTAAGCTCACCTCTCCATACCCGCAAACCACCACTTGTTTGCCTCCAAACATGAGATCAGTTGCCTTCTTCAAGCTGCGAACAAGCCACAGTTGCATTCAGCTCATTGAAAGTTGAACTTAAAATGTTCTCCGTTTCACGTACCCGTCAAGGACAGATTCCCTGCAGTAGTAGAGGTTGTCAAACTTCTGCTTAGTCACACAGTCGTTGACATTCATGGCAGGGACACACAACTTCCCGGCTTTGGACAGCTGGTAAAGCCTACCGAAACAGTGCAATTATTAAATTAAAACAGCGCAGTACAATCAAACCCCTTTAAAAAAATTGCACTCTACCGCAATGCTGCCATTACATAACTGCATACATTGTAATACATATGTTGACAACTAGAGGGAAGTGTGTCCCCACAAACTAAGTGTCGATTTGTTTTTCTCCCACGAGTTCAACAACTTGGTCGTACCTGTGCACACCCGTGACGCTTTCCTCCACTATCCCCTTGATCTTTTTAAACATGTTGGGGTACTTTTTGTAGATCCAGTGGGTCAAGTCGCCGCCGTCGTCTAAGATCTGATGTCAACAAAGACCATGGATTAAAGAAATATCGACATTTGGATATAAAGAGAGCATGTATATAAGATGTGGCCGACCCAGGGATACGACATCCCCACCTTGCAACGTTATCACTCTAAGTGTTTCACATACCATATAAAAACTCTGGTGGGTTCCCAGGGTTTAATTGGTGCCAACCATGTTATTTTTGTAAACTTTTACTGTGAAAAATAGAATAGTGTTTTTAAATCTATATAAATAAGAAATTAATCAAAAGCAGTTTGATATCTCATTATACAAAAATCCACAAGCACCCTTGTGCGCTTTCTTGCACGATCTTTTTGTCCTCTCACTCGCTATGGTGAATTGGTTTATTTACATGTTTTTGTTTCATGTTAGTTGGGGGGGCGTAGTGGGAATTGAATGATCGCAATATCCATCGTGTATTTTTGGTCCATATCTGTCTATCTACAGTGAAGTGGAATGTGATGTTTTTTTCCCTCTCTTTGGCATTTTCCCCACTGTACAACCTCAACATTCTGTGTGCCCCAGAACAAAAAACATAAACTTCGCACTGTTTGTGCTTATGTAGATGCCCTATGGTTGATGCCTTATGAAATGGTTGTCTGCTATTAGTCTGCAAAACGGCGTCATGAAAATACAAATATGCTGTAGGATGAACCACCTTCCCACCATGCCTAACTCTCGGTCTTCTTCAGTTCAGAATCTTGTGTGCTTTGTTAAGAATTAGCAATTCGGTACAGCAATAGAGTATTTATTTCCTACGTGACGCAAGGCTTGCAGAGATGCTCAAGGGAGAAGCAAAAACTTCCTAACCATGTAAACGAACATTGTTACCCTTGGTGTGTTGAGACTTATCCAATTGACATAAAGGACAATCAATAAAAATAAGGAAACGATTAAAGCATGGAGATCTTCTAAACCAAGCATGACAATCATCGCTAGAAGGAATTTTCAAATCAGTTTTAGTTTGAACTAGAGCTGCAACAATAAATTGATTAAAATAAATGATTAATACTGTTGGCAACGAATGTCTTTATCGATTCGTTGTGTTGCTCGATGCTTGCGTCACTCAGCACGTCACACGCAGCGCGAGTCGGCGAGCCTAACAGAGCGAGGTGGAGTGCCAACTAAGGCTACCTTCAAAGGCAACGGTAAATTCAACTTGTGAAACATGACGGATGCGGAGAAAACTGTTCGACTGGAGCACTCCACACTTCACAAAGAAAAAAAAAGTGTAATGGCACAGGAGCACCATGTTGGTGAGGATGCATCAAAACCAAAACATTATTTGTTTTATTTACGTTTTAAGAGTGGAATCGAAACCTTTGTCTCTGGTAGCTAGCAGATGTTAGAGCTTGCTTTTTAGCTGATGACTGCACGTGTGTGTGTGTGTGTGTGTGTGTGTGAGAGATACTTTTTATTTTGGTTAAAAACATCTTAAGTAGTGTTTAATTGTGCTTTATATAAAAATGATCACCTTCAACATAGTGGTGGGAAGATTAAACATCAAATTTTGATTTTCTGGCAAAGTCCGGGTGATTATGTGAGGATGCGTAGTAATGTCAGTCTCTGGTTGCTCGCATGATGTGCTAGCAATTACTTGTTAGCCTAATAGTGACTGTGTGTGCGTAAGCGAGATACTTTTTATTTCAGATAAATGAAAAAAATATTTTTTGGGGGCACAGCAAAAAAAAACACAGTACCAAACACTGATTGACAAAAGGAACGGCAAATTATTTGTACCAAACACACGAAAAAAAAATCAGCTGAACAATATTATTATAAACATGTGCCCAAAGGGAGTAAGCCCAAGCAGTGTTTAATTGTGCTTTACAAAAAAGTTCAACTTTCACACAATGGTGTTAATGAGTTTAAGATTAAGCATCAAGTTTTACTTTCCTGGCAAAGTCTGAGTGATTATTGTGTCTTTGTAAATTGTGACATAATAATACACATAATATACGTTTTTGTCTGAATAGAAAACAACAAACAATGACAAGCTTCATGATGAGAAAGACATCATGCACACCACAGCAAGCAGCTGTCATCACTGAGAGCATCCTAAACATGATCCTCTATGACAGGGGTCGGAAACCTTTTTGACTCAAAGAGCCATAAAAGCAAAAAATATTAATTTTATTTTGGGAAAGAGCCACACCATATATTATGAGACAAATTTACTAAATTGCTAAACCCGCGCCCCAGACAAAAGCTTAGTCTTCAGCACATTTATTTTTGATGATTTGATAAAAATTATGAAAAGAGAATAATGCCAGAGCCCCTGTCCCAAAATCAACAAACATACCACTTTAGACTTGTCTCTTTCTTGCAATTACTCAAGATCGGTTAAACTCCTTTTAACCCTTTTTTTCATACATATTGGTTTCAAAACCAGATGCAAGCAGTTATTGTGAAAAAAAGTCACAACATTCTGCAAATAGGGAGCCTGATGAGCTCACTTTTGGCGCAGACGGCGTAGGGCGAGAGATGGGAGGGAGTGCTTGCACTTTTTGCATAGCTCCACCCATCCCTCCCACTCACCCAATCAAATGACTAAGTTCTCTTCCGGTGTTTTGGCGTATTTACAGTTCTGTGGATTCATCATAAGGTATCTGAACACTGAACACAGATTATATAGTGAACTTTTATATAAAGGATTCTTTAGCATTGTACAGCCAAAACGAGTTTCCCCCCCCCCTTTTTGTGTGACACCTTGACTGTAAATTGTAGTGAAAAACGTGCCCTGTATATACTGCGAAGTAATGCCATGATATTTAGTATTGGTTTGGCTCTGCGTGTTCCTGAATAAGATAGACAAATCAAGTTTTGAACAAGATGGAGAAATTTTGCATGCAATCAAATTTGTCTCTGAGCCACAGATACTCATAGAAAGAGCCATATATGGCTCGCGAGCCATAGGTTCCCGACCCCTGCTCTATGACATACGCACATTATTTTGCAATGTAATGCAAAGTTCTTAAGGAAGGGTGAGTGAGTGCGTTAGTGAACAACGGTGATAGTGGTCACTGAGTTTTCACATTAGCATTTATTTCTTTTTCCAAAAGCTTTTGTCCCTTTAAACAACAAAAATACTCATTTCATTGGACTATATTATACATTTTCAGGTGCATACCATTGATTTGTATGTATTTTTGTTATTTGACAAACACTTGGAATGTTAATGTTGATGCGTGTCTCTGGGTTTTCAGATTTGCAATGATCTCTTATTGCAAAAATTCATGTCCCTTAAAACAACCAAAAGGCCTTTTATTTGTATGTATTTTGTTAAATTTTTTTGTACTGTTTAATATTGTAGAATATTCTCTATTGTGCACTTTTTTTCTCATTTGTCCACAACATTTCCATATTTGAATACAGAGGAAATGAAATGTGTTTTTAATCAGATTCATTGATTAAATGATTCTTAAAATAATCATTAGTTGCACCCCGACTTTGAACTTGCTGTCTCCTCCCCCTCTGCATCCACCCACTACTCTACTGTACCAGCGTAAGTCAAGTCAAACCAAAAGCAAATTTAATTTAATTTTTCCCACAAGTGTAGTTATTTATAATCTTATGGACGCAGATTACAACATCAATAAAACAGAATAGTATTTCGTTATTTTAAAATTGTACCCCAAGGCACCGAGGGTTCGGAAAGCAGTACCTAATTACCATAGGTTCCTAATCCCTGCTATACGTCAATTTCACCATGCGATGCCGAACTCAGAACGGACTCATGTCATACCCCGGGGGTGTAATCTCCTCGAATGAGAATGAGTTACCATATTGGGCTGCCAGCCTTCCACATTGACACAGCGATCGATGCACCACCAGAAGTCGTCCTCGGACTCACCCTTCCACGCGAACACGTTGAAACCTGGACACAGAAGAATACTGTATAAAGAAAGAATAGAGTGTCCAGTGGAGGAACCAGGGGGAGCAAGGGCAAGGGATTTTCTCACCTCCTTCTGCCAGCGCAGCTGCCACTTCATTTTGGGTAGTGTAAATGTTACAGGCCGCCCACCTGCACTGAGCACCCAACGCAGACAGAGTCTCCATCAGCACCTGAAAGGCAAATGACTCCCCAAATGACACATGGATACTCACTAGGATAAAAAGATGAAAAAAGTTGGCTTTTGAGCTTCATTTCGACAAAGACTGGTTTGCTCTTTTATTTTTGTGTCTTTTTATGTTAACTCACAGCACTTTGGCCAGTGATGTGTGTGCAGCCCACCACCTTGGCACCAGCGAGGGGTTTCTCTCCCTGGGCTCGCTTCCTCAGCGCCATGAGGGCTGGCATCTCTGAAGGGCGGGGTAAAAAAAAAAGCTCAGGTCAAATGGCTGAGTGGATAGAATCAGTGTGGCAGAAAGGAATTTATTTTATGATCATTTGATCTCTTAAATACTTCTTCGCTAAGCTGATCGGGTCATCAAGATGAAGGAGATGCTGGAGTTCAAAGAGTGTTAAGTCTTCCTTTTTTCCAAATCAGCTCTAAAGAACTAAGTTGTTTAACTTCCTTATGGAAAAAAATTAATCTTTCTCTATGTTGCGCTTAACGGCCTCAGTGCATCGCATGTTGAAACATTATGCAATCCATTATCATTGATTGCATATTGCTGCAAAAAAGGGACCAGCAAAGTGCACTTTTGTTGGGCCTGGCAGCTCTTTTTTTGCCATTACTAAATTTCCACCTAAAATGAACTGCACTTGTGCAGCCACGATTCATTAGCTCCATTCTTATAATGCAGCGAGCGGGGGCCAGCAAAAGGCACTTTTGTTAGGAGGCGTGCCATTCTATCCCGCCCAAGATGAAATGCAGTTGTGGCCGTGATCCATTATCCGTAGTCGACTATTACTGAGAGCAGGCTGAGCCCATTTTTTCCAGTCTGGGCCACTCCAGCTTATCATTATGGCCCGTCTGAACTTAACCGCGCTGTTTTGGCCGCAATCTATTATCCTCAGTTACCTATTGTGGAGAGCATGGGCTGAATAAGCAAACTTTGTGCCATGTGTCACAACACTCTTATCCCCTTGTTTACACTTTTACACATTTACACTTCCGGCGCCGTCACGAATGGCAGCCACTCCAGCAGCTCCCGTGTTATTTTCGTTACTTTTGTGATTTATTGTTTTTTTGCTTACTTTTTCAGTGCCTTGCAACACTTGTAGCACTTTGGATTACTTTCTATCCTATGGATATGGGTTTTAACGCGCAAAAATACGTATATTCAAGAAATCTACTCCTCGACCTGAAGAATTCTCGAGCCGGCGCGGTCCCCCTTTTACCTAACGAGGTGAGGCGACCCTACCGGGGTTGCAGAGCCGGTGCCAAGGTAAAGGCTAAGCGGCTAGCGGCGATTTAAGCCCACGGTACCGTCCATAATCATGGGGAATGTCAACTCCCTACCAAATAAGATCGACGAACAGGCTGTGCTTGTGAAAGACAGCAAAGCATGCAGGGAGTGCAGCTTGCTTTGCTTTACGGAAACGTGGCTCACGTCTAGCATCCCGGACGCTAACATCGTGCTAACCGGCTTCTGCGTTGTTCGGGCTGACAGAGGGACAAAAGTCAGTGGGAAGCGCAAAGGAGGGGGACTGGCTATCTACGTGAACACGAGGTGGTGTAACCCCGGGCATGTAAAAACAAAGCTTTCTATCTGCTGCCGTGATGTCGAACTTTTGGCCGTAAGTCTGCGTCCCTATTACATGCCCAGAGAGTTCGGACACGCCATTGCTGTCATTGTTTACATCCCACCGCGCGCTGATGCGGAAGTAGCGTGTGACGTCATCCACTCCGCGGTGGCAA
This sequence comes from Urocampus carinirostris, assembly GCF_059441175.1. Taxonomy (NCBI): domain Eukaryota; kingdom Metazoa; phylum Chordata; class Actinopteri; order Syngnathiformes; family Syngnathidae; genus Urocampus; species Urocampus carinirostris. The sequence continues at coordinate 31,740,706 of NC_142359.1, read as the reverse complement.
AACTACAAACACAACACCCGGAGGCTGCGTCGTTAATCTCTGGGGACTTCAACCACGCGACTCTTGATAAGACACTAGAGGTAGGATCGGGCCAAAAAAAAGCACCCGAGCCCGACGCAGGCCCGAGGGGTATTAAACCCGACCCGGACCGAGCCCGACTAATTAACTGGATTTGCTGGCCCGGCCCGAAAGGGGCCCGAAATTACATATTTTATTTATAAGGAGGGGTGATTTATGATAACAAATTAAACTCTGCCTTTTGTTACAACATCTAGGCCTAAGTTAAATAAAACTGTATAAACATTTACATCTTTTATATTTCTGTGTCTGCACTGCAGATGTTACATTAAGCGACAATCTGTCATTGACGGGTTTTTTTTTTTTGAGGTAGCGAAAACATTTAAGGGCGTCCGTCATTTTGACGACTTGATCATTGGGCCATAATCCACAGCAGCAGTAGTAGTACGTCCTTAAGATTTTAGCGCAGCACTTTCTTTGAGGGGGTGTTGACGTGTTGTGCCCTTTTCCGACTCCTATGCAAATCCCCCCCCCCCCCCCCCCGATCGTATTCTATATAAAACGCTTATTAAAACAATAAAGCGAGCTAATTATAATAATTGGGAGATCCTAGTCTATATAACGCGTTTATTTAAACAATAAAGCGTGATTTTATTCTGCAAATTGCGTTTTTTAACGCGGATGAAAATGTCACCAACGTCAATGTACGCTTCCGACAAAAGCGATCGTATTCTATATAAGACGCTTATTAAAACAATAAAGCGAGCTAATTATATCAATTGGGAGATCCTAGTCTATATAACGCGTTTATTTAAACAATAAAGCGCGATCGTATTCTACAAATTGCGTTTTTTAACGCGGATGAAAATGTCACCAACGTCAATGTACGCTTTCGACAAAAGCGATCGTATTCTATATAATACGCTTTAAAACTCTTACCAGAGTGCGTTTTCCTCGTCAGTTCTCCTCTCTTGAGTTTATCCTTAACTTCTTGTTGGTCCGACTCCATATCGGGGATACCAGGCCAAAATCACGCGAATTTGCGGAGGGGAAGATTATTAAGAGGACAGCATTCACGTCACGTCACGTGCACAGAGCATGCTCTGGCTCCGTTAAAAGCAATTACAGCTCCTTCTCCGTTTTATCCAAATTATTTATTTTATAACAAGTATTCCTTGGTCTAGTATCCATACATAGTTTAAGTATATATTTTTAATGAACATATATTTATAATTATTAATTAATTTAAAAAAAAAAAAAAAAAAAAAAAAAAAAAGCAGGACCGAACCCGACCCAACCCGACCGTATGACTGACATTTCAGGCCCGACCCGGCCCGAAATTGCCTCGGGTTCGGGTTCGGGTTCGGGTTCGGGCCATAAATCTTAGGTCTATAAGACACTGCCCTCTTTTGTCCAGTATGTGGACTGCAAGACCAGGGGAAATAGGACTATTGCTCAGTAGCCTAGATGGTAAGGCGCCCGCTTTGAGACTGGGAGGTTCGGGTTCGCGCCCCGGCCGAGTCATTCCTAAGACTTAAAAAGTGGTCGGCGGCGCCCTCTGTTGGCTGCGGCTGCATCGGCTCGCTACAACGGGTCAGGTGCAATCGACATTTCGTTCTGTGTACATTGTTACACAGAATGACAATACAAGGAAATTATTATTATTATTATTGACCTTCTGTATGCAAATATCAAAAATGCATACAGTGCAAAACCACTGCCTGCCCTTGGAAAAGGAGACCACAACCTCATTCTGCTTAAACCACAGTACAAACCAAAAGTGAGGAGGCTACCAACAACCACACGCTCTTTTAGAAAATGGTTCACCGAGGCAGAGCAGGCTCTGAGAGACTGCTTTGGACGTACGGACTGGGATGTCCTGCTAGGGTCCAGCAGTGGGGACATTAAGGAGATGGCAAACTGCACTACTGACTACATTAAATTCTGCATGGACAATGTTGTTCCTATAAAGACTGTACGCTGCTATGCCAACAACAAGCCCTGGATCACGAGCGACATCAAGTGCCTTCTGAACCAAAAGAAGAGGGCCTTTAAAAATGGTGATCAGCAGGAGCTAAAACGAGTACAGAAGGAGCTCAAAGTCCAGCTCCGGAAAGGGAAGGAGCAGTACAGGAGGAAGTTGGAGAAAAAGCTGCAGAACAACAACATGAAGGAGGTGTGGGAAGGGATGAAAACAATTACTGGCTGCAGCACCAAGCAGGGTGTGGCTGTGGATATAGATGTGGGGCGAGTCAACCAGTTGAACAACTTTTTCAACAGGTTTGACCACTCCGCCTCATCCTCACCCCTGAGTACTGCAGCTGTCCTTCCCCTTCCCCCTCTGGACACTAGCATTGAAGACATCCCCCCACTAAAAATAACTGCAGCCCAGGTGTGTGGAGAGCTGAGAAGGCTGCGAACCAGCAAGGCAGCTGGTCCAGAAGGAGTATCCACCCGACTGCTGAAAGCCTGTGCGTCTGAGCTGGGAGACCCTCTACAGCGCATCTTCAACCTGAGCCTTGAACAGGGGAGGGTCCCTCAGCTGTGGAAAACATCTTGCATCATCCCAGTCCCAAAGAAATCAAGACCTGAGGAACTCAACGACTTCAGGCCGGTCGCCCTGACATCACATGTGATGAAAACCATGGAGCGGTTGCTGCTGCACCACCTGAGGCTACAGGTCCGTCACGCCATTGACCCACTGCAATTTGCTTACCAGGAGAAGGTGGGAGTGGAGGATGCTATAGTATACATGTTACACCGATCCCTCTCTCACCTGGATAGGGCGAAGGGGGCTGTGAGGATTACATTTCTGGACTTCTCCAGTGCCTTCAATACCATACAACCTCTGCTACTGAGTAGGAAACTGACAGAGATGGGAGTTAGCTCACACCTTGTAGAATGGATTACTGACTACCTGACAGGCAGACCCCAGTATGTGAAACAGGGGGGCTGTACATCGGACACTGTGGTTAGCAGCACAGGATCTCCGCAGGGGACCGTGCTCTCTCCGTTCCTATTCACTCTATGTACATCGGACTTTAAGTACAACTCTGAGTCCTGCCATGTGCAAAAGTTTGCCGACGACACTGCGATCGTGGGATGTATCAGAAATGGGCAGGAGGAGGAGTACAGGAAATTGATTCAGGACCGATGGAGCGACGCAAACCACCTGCACCTGAACACCACCAAGACCAGGGAGATGTTGGTGGACTTCAGGAGAACCAGAACTCACCTGGTTCCTGTAACCATCAAAGGAGAATGTGTAGAATTTGTCCAGACCTACAAATACCTGGGTGTGCAGCTTGACAACAAACTGGACTGGACTGCCAACACAGAAGCTCTATTTAGGAAAGGGCAAAGCCGACTTTACTTCCTCAGAAGGCTGGCCTCCTTCAAAATCTGCAAAAAGCTCCTGAAAATATTCTATGAGACAGTAGTGGCAAGCGCCCTCTTCTATGCGGCAGCGTGTTGGGGAAGCAGCGTCAAGAAGGATGCCTCTCGTCTCAATAAACTGGCTAGGAAAGCGAGCTCTGTTGTGGGCAAAGAGCTGGACAGCCTAACAACAGTAGCTGAGAGACGGGCACTGGAAAAGCTGCGGTCAATCATGGACAATCCATTGCATCCACTACACAGCATTATCTCCAGACAGAAGAGCAGTTTCAGCGACAGACTGCTGTCACTGTCTTGTACTACGGACAGACTGAAGAGATCTTTTCTTCCCCATGCCATGAGGCTCTTTAACTCTACCCGGCAGAGTAAAAGCCCACAGTAAACCACACCACCTACATTGCATATTACCGAATCTTATTGCAATATGTATTCTGTGTAGCATTATTTAGTTATTCTATATAACACGCTACAGCCGTGTTATTTTCGATTGTTTTGTTCTCGATTGTTCTCAGCTCAGGGATGCTGCTGGAAATGTGAATTTCCCTTCGGGGATGAACAAAGTATCTATCTATCTATCTATCTATCTATCTATCTACAGTGGGCATTTGCACGTCACACTGGGTATTTGTATATTGTATTCTTTTTGCTTTATTATTGTATTGTTCTCAGCTCAGGGATGCTGCTGGAAATGTGAATTTCCCTTCGGGGATGAATAAAGTATCTATCCATCTATCTATCTATCTTCTACCTAAAATGAGTAGCGTCTATGCAACCGCGAACCATTATCCCTCATTGACAATTTTTTGGAGTAGGGGCGCAGATTTTCTGGGCCCCATTAACCACGATGAATGAGGAATTACAGTACTAAAAAACTGCCTCTGTTGAGTTAAAAAAAAAAAAATCACAAACCTTCCGCAGCTATCTCCATCATTCTCTGTCCAAAGTCAGCCTGCTTGATGTTTTGAATGCAGAAATCACTGTTGCCTTTCGAGTTCTTCTGCTGTTTGTCCCGAGGAGACGTCTCATCGTCAGAGCTATCCGTGTAAGACGCCGCTGGTAAAAACGAAAAAATGAAAATGAACATTTAAAAGGGTATAGTGTAGGGTTGGACAAACGTTACAAGTCGTGGGCCGCTTGGAGTTCATGAATTTGACAGCATGGCTGGGCTAGGTGGAAAAAAGCTATTGATTTCATTTTTGTGTTGTGTCAATCCGATACCTCAGCATAACACGAGAAAACAAAAACCTATCCAGTTTTTCTGACAAGCTTTAATCAATCAATATACATTCTGACATTTCCGACCCAAAAGACATATAGCCATTTTAGGGGCATTTTTTATTCTTTTGCATTTTGCAGTTCTTTCATGGTATACATTCCATTCTTGCAAAAAAGCAAAACAATGGATATAACTTTTTTCAGAATCAGAACAACAAGTTGTTTATCAATAAGACATTTTATCAAATTATTTTTAAAACACTCAGAATTAAAACAAAGCAATGCTTCACGGCCCTTTTTAAAGGCGCTGGAAAGGTTATGGAACTTTAACTCCTTCACACTCTTCTGGCTTACAGTCATGATGGCAGCCGTAGTCAGGTGGTTTGTGATGCACGTGCAAGTACGTGCATTTCTTAGATGCGCTCTAATAAACTCTTTCGTTTTCATCTTTCTTGGGATTTTGGGTCGGTGTTTGGACACATTAACATGGCCTCTACTTACTTTCACAATTTACATGCTACGGTAACAAATACAAAGATAAAAAAACACAGGGATGAGCCTAAACTTACTCCCCTCCCACCTGCAACTTCATTGACTTGAAAAGCGCTATATAAATGCAGACCATTTACCATTTAATGTGTTCCACGGCCGGAACAGCTTTGCTAAAAGTAGTTATGCGCTTCGGGGGACAAAATTAGGACCCTTTGAACTCAGTTGGACATTGCTCACCCATACGTAATCAAGAAAATATTTTACTTTCAACTTTTTAGAGAACACATCAAAAGATGCACCAAATTTGAAAATACCTAATAAGCAACTTAAAATGCAGAAGTGTATTTTGCACTACCCTTTAAGAAAACGAATACATGATGAAAAAGATTGGCAACTACAGAAAAACATACTTTCCAAAAAAAAAAGCATATTTGTAATAATTTTACATTTCTGGCGGGCGGGCAGAATTAAAAATAGTGTCAGGCTATTTGTGGCCTGCCGTCTGTAGTTTGACCACCCCTACTATAGTAGGTTGAGAAAAAGGACAAGGTAAAAATGGTATCAAGATAACTTTGACCTTATCATTTACCAGCAATTTTTATTTCCATGGGAATTAACGAAACATTGCACAACTCTCTGCATGGTACAGGATATTCACAACTATGAGTATAGAAAGCAGCACGTGTCAGAGTATGACATTGTGCGACATGTGCAAGACCGACTCATAAAGACAAGCCATTTGTCGAGGAACATACATCGCAAAGCCACAAACTTGCAAGTATTTCATTTGATTCCAACTCGGGCCAAGAAAAGTTGGCCGTGTCTGAAGCAGCACAGTAAAACTGCTCAAGCAAAAAGAACACTATGTGCTGGGCCAAGAAAGATGGAGATGATTTTATGACGTGACAGGATCTTTGGACTCTAATGCAACAATGTTAAATTGGTTGTAAAGGTTGCTGAGAAAAAATGTATACAATAAATATTTTCAGTTAGGCCAAAAAGTCATTAAAAAGGAATTTTATAGCTATACCGTAAATGAGGTCATCCCTTATTGACATTGTTTACATGCAGGCAATACACCAATTGGAAAAAGAACATTGGGTTTCTGGAGTAATCTGAATGAACTGTTGAACCCAACCAATAACTCTGTCCATGTGGCGCTTGCGAGAATTCAAATTACAAGAGTGAAGCGAGAGCCACATCATTATTTAAATAGATGCCGTTTCTGCATCCAACTTTTGACATTAAATAAAAATATGTTTTTATTAAAATACAACATAGTACCACGCTCGTTTCTTCTGTGCTCCAAAACTGGGCTCCATTGCTGCTTCTCAGGTTTACATTATGTGCTTGTAAGTGGCTAGCCAAAAGCGTAGACTTACACTACAGATGGATAAAACAGTCACATCCACTGCATATGGACTGTAGCATTTTCAACGTGGGGGCAGAAAATAAAATGGAAACGTTCCGGAGCATGTATCACTGTCTTTTTCTACCAGTCCCACAGTGCTTTGCAGCATGAAAGTACTCAAGATGAGGGAATATGAGTATTGGCACAAGTAATCATCTAATGCAAATGTATAAACATGCATGAGAAACAGAAAATGTTACCAATCATTGGATACTCTCAATAGGATTGACGCCTTAAGGGGATTATAGTGTGTTTTTACAGAATCGAAATACTGAATATACTTTCCAATCAAATTATTGGCTGCATTCCATTGTGTTAAAAAAGTGTCCTCTGGACAAAAACATGAGGCCTTAAAGTTAAAAAATGTTGCAGTGAAATCAGGAACTGAAAGCGCAGATGTCAGCAAACTGTAAAGTATAAAAATGTGTTTTTTGCCTACCTAGTCAAACACATTTGTCAATTAACAGATACCGCATTACAGTCAGTTCAGAGAGCACAAGGAACTTTTAAGCACAACGTCACGTTTAACTGGTGCCTGCAACTGTTTCACAAGTAACTTCTAGAGTTCCGGGTGTGATTCAGATTTTCTATTAGTTTTTTTCCTCCTGAAAATTCTCAATCAGTGTGAAAGCCTGACCGGCAGTCCAGATTGCGCCCAAGCTTATGGCCAATGTTCACAAAGACAAGATAGAGCCAAATCATGAGCACTGTGCTTCAAAACTACTAAAAAGCTGCTCTTCAAAATAATTGGTAAGCTTACAGAAGCCAACATGAAAATTAGGGTTTCTTGGATAAAGAATTACAAATTAGATGCATCAGAGGATTTTTGAAGGACTCGTGACATTGGCCTACCCGGGCTGTAGCTGTCTGTGGACGACTGAGAAATGGAACGTGACAAAGAGCGACGGCCGATCTTGGAGGGCCGCTTGTTGAATTCCTGTTTCTGGTCTGCGAACTGAATCTGTGGGTCAACAAATCAGAGAGTCAAGATCAGATTTTTGTGCTTCTGAAATAGTGATCAACTAAGATTCAACAAGCCCATTTGGAACAGTACAGGGGATCAGAGAATATTTGGGAAACAAAATAGGAGTTTGTAAACTTTTTTCATGGCCCAATTAAAAATTTTCAAAGACTTTCTAGAAAAGAAAAAAAACACATTTTTCCAGTATCATTAAAATAAATAATTCAGTTTGAACCATGTATTTTGTAGAGCCACAAATACATTTGCATTGTACCTATGGGATTTATAATCCTGTGCGTACATTGATAGACAGCCGATTTTAAGATCTTGAGTAAATCACAAAAATATTTGTTTCTGAGACAAATCTCTGATAAAGGAGTTGGGTGAAAATGGAAGTAATATGTACTTTACGTTTTCAGTTGCAGGTAGTTTATTCCATTACAATTTACAACTGGAAAATACTACCTTCATTTTTTGTGTGGCCCATAATAAATGCCCATAATTCATACGTAATCTTTGCACTAACACACATTTCACAGCGCCCCGTTTAGGTGCAGCATGCACCTGTCCTCTTGGGCACAACTCGTAGGGGGCCGCTGACACTACATAGGACAATGACATACAAACTAATGCTGGCTTCCGTTAATCACGAAGGAAGAAAATAAATGGCAAAGCCAAGCCATCAGAGAGCAGTGTCAGCTTCGTTTTCAGGCAGACTCGATGGAAAACACGCCAAACATTTGAAGCATTTTTAAGCACTTAACCTATATTGAAGCACTTTTTGAAAACCCAACATTTAAAAAACAGTATACTCCCAGGAGTAAGCGTCCCCACTGTGTGATGTTTTCACTTTACAGCAAGGGTCTCAATCTTATGGCTCGGGGGCCACTGCCTGCATTTTAAAGTTAAAAGGAAAAGTGTGTATTATTTGCTTACTACATGGCGCTGCGTTCTTCCGTGCCATCGAAAACCACAAAATGCGGGAACTTGAGGTGACCAAACTGCACCTTACTACTTTTGAACTACAGCATGGAATAAAATGCTTTTTGCTCCTCTTTACGGCATTTTCCCCACTATACTACAGTACATCAAAGACAAATAGCTTTGCGTTTCCCAAAAACTTACAAAATTCAAACTGTGCGATGTTCGTGCCTATGACAAGCTTTGTTTATAAGATGTCTATTTGTCATCGTCATAAAGTAAGGGTCTGCTCTTGTTCTGTGTCATAGCATCATGTAAATTAAGCTTGCGATTATCAAGAAAAACAAAAAAGCACACTAATTGCTAAGATCTCTAAATTGCCTGGCATTAGCCAAATCAAGATCGGGATTATAACTAAAAGAGGGGAGTAAAACCAGCTCAAGTCCAGTCACCAAAAAATATAAATGTTTCCTTTACTTGTATATCTATTTATAATGTAATTTAGTCATAGACAAGTATATTACATTACATATTTTATGTGTTTTTCTGGAGTAATAGGGGACAGGAATGCATAAACAGGGTAGACTGTTGGAAGTGTGAATTTCCCTACGGGGATGAATGAAGTACAGGACTGTCTCAGAAAATTAGAATATTGTAATAAAGTTCTTTATTTTCTGTAATGCAATTAAAAAAAACAAAAATGTCATACATTCTGGATTCATTACACATCAACTGAACTATTTCAAGCCTTTTATTATTTTAATATTGCTGAATTTGGCTTACAGCTTAAGAAAACTCAAAAATCCTATCTCAAAATATTAGAATATCATGAAAAACTATACAAGTAGGCTATTCAACTAATCACCTGAATCATCTAATTAACTCGAAACACCTTGCGAGGGTTTCCTGAGCCTTAAAAACACTCAGCTTGGTTCAGTAAACTAAATCACAAGTATGGGGAAGACTGCTGATCTGACTGCTGTCCAGAGGACCATCATTGATACCCTCCATTAGGAGGGTAAGACACAAAAAGAAATTTCTCAAAGAGCAGGCTGTTCACAGAGTGCAGTTTCAAAGCATATCCACAAAAAGTCTGTTGGAAGGGAAAAATGTGGCCGGAAACGCTGCACAACCAAGAGAGATGACCGCAGCCTTAACAAAATTGTGAAGAAGAGCCGCTTCCAGAATTTGGGGGAGCTTCAAAGACAGTGGGCTGAAGCTGGAGTCCAGGTATCAAAAGCCACAGTTCACAGACGTGTCCGGGAAATGGGCTACAATAGCCGTATTCCCATGGTCAAGCCACTTCTGAACTCAAGACAACGGAAGAAGCGTCTGACTTGGGCTATGGAGAAGAAGCACTGGACAGTTGCAGAGTGGTCCAAAGTCCTCTTTTCAGACGAAAGCAAGTTTTGCATTTAATTTGGAAGTCAAGGCGCCAGAGTCTGGAGAAAGGCTGGAGAGGAGCAAAATCCAAGTTGCTTGAAATCCAGTGTGAAGTTCCCACAGTCAGCAATGGTTTGGGGAGCCATGTCAGCTGCTGGTGTTGGTCCACTGTGTTTCATCAAGTCCAGAGTAAATGCAACTGTGTACCAAGAGATTTTAGAGCACTACATGCTTCCATCTGCTGAAAAGCTCTATGGAGATGAGGATTTCATTTTCCAGCATGATCTGGCACCTGCCCACAGTGCCAAAACCACCAGTAACTGGTGCACTGACCATGGCATCACTGTCCTTGATTGGCCTGCTAATTCCCCTGACCTGAACCCCATCGAGAATTTGTGGGGTATAGTTAAGAAGAAGATGAAAGACACCAGACCTACAAATGCAAATGAGCTGAAGGCCGCTATCGAAGCAACCTGGGCATCAATTACACCTCAGCAATGCTACAGGCTGATTGCCTCCATGCCACGCCGGATTGATGCAGTAATCCGTGCAAAAGGATTCCCAACCAAGTACTGAGTGCATCAATGGACATTTTCAAATGTTTGATTTAGTTTTGCTGTTATAAAATTATTTTTTTACTTGGTCTGAGGAAGTATTCTAATATTTTGAGATAGGATTTTTGAGTTTTTTTCAGCTGTAAGCCTAAATCAGCAATATTCAAATAATAAAAGGCTTGAAATAGTTCAGTTGATGTGTAATGAATCCAGAATGTATGACATTTTTGTTTTTTTAATTGCATTACAGAAAATAAAGAACTTTATCACAATATTCTAATTTTCAGAGACAGTCCTGTATGTATCTATCTATCTAAACCAATTTAGGTTTCTATCCCCCACTATATCGCTATTTCACTTGGCAATCCCCACCTATGGACAGATTAATGTTGTAACCTGGGGGTCTAATGTAATTGACTTTTTGCATTGAAAGTCCATCATGTCAACAGGTTGGATATCTTCAGACCGCTCTTAAGCAACTAACAAGGAATCAAAAATAAAAAATCGAAATCAGCCAAACTCCTGTCATTGAGGTTCTTTATGGTCACTGCACTCCTCTCTCAATCCAGCCCAAACTGGTCAAACAACTCCAGGAGACACAATGGAATTAATTGTTTCATTCTGGCTCCCTTAAGCTCTCTTATGAGAGCTTTGTTACAGTTTCACAGATAGCAATCACGCGTGCTTAAGAGATTATTTGGTCATGAAAAGTTGATTGATATAAATGAACAATAAAAGGTTTGGGACACATTAAAGTTTAAACATAATCCACAAACTCTCTCAGCATGTCAAATGCAATATTTCCAAGGGCTGGGGTTTCTGAGGGAAAAAAAGAAAAAGAAAAACCAGCTTGAAAATAAGAAAAAGCAGGTGCAAATTCCTTAACAGGAAAGCCCTTAATCAGCAATTTGAAAAATCTTGTATTAAGTCTGTCTTATAACACGATGCTATTAAGATCAAACTTCATGCTGCAAATGAGCTGATAATCTAATCAGCCACCTAATGTGCAAGTCAACCATTCCAGTGACTTAACATTACAACTAAGCTTTCCACAAGTGCAGAGAATTAATAATTCATACATTAGCACCCATTGCAGGATTTAGCTCAATTTTAGAATGTACCTTAAAACGATTAAACCCAGCAGAAATCATTCAAAAATCGCAAAACGAATACATGACTCAGTTTGTCTCAAACAAGCTTCAACATTTTTGGTCAGTAAACCCAAAAGAACAAGCCAATGTAGCGCAAACAACTATGGCTATGCTGTTATGATCCAATCAATTGGAGCTCATCTAATTTACTGGGCGATCAGTTTTCAGTTCCACCCGATATCACCAGAAATACAAATTAATATTCAGTCGCAGTTTTGTAATTTGATGGGTCGAATCAGGCCATTTGCACGACATTACGGGTTTTAAAAAAATGGGATTCCTCTAGCATCATAAGAGACTGATCCTCAAACATTGCCATCTGTTACTCAATGACATAACAAATAACCACCGCTGAGTTGAAGATATTTTGTGTGTGGTGTAATGCTTTTAGCAAAGGATTTTGGAGCAATCCTGGGTCAAACTCTGGGGGTAAAACAGGGACATGGGAGACAAATGAATGGGGTTTAGGTTTAATCTGGTGTGGGAATAAAAGCGGAGTCTGCCTTTTAAGACTATGCAATCTTTCAGATGATCCTGTGAGACTGCAATGTAACCAGTGCAACTCAAACATCAATGGTTGGTTTTACATGCAGGAAATTATTTGAAAAATATTGAATGTCTGGAGCAATTTGAATGAATAGAACAAAAGAATAACCCTTAATACAGGGTATTGGGGGTATTCCAATTCCAAGGGTGAAGCGGGAGCAATATAATTACGCAAATAGACATAGTTCCCTCAATAAACTTTACACATGCATTAAAAGATAGTAGATCTTGTGAGTAACATGAATTAAACGTAATACCATGTGAATTTCCTCCATGCTCAAAAGTAAGCTCCATTGCGGTGTTTCGCACATTTAAAAGATGTGCTTGTTATGTGGCTTGTCAAAGCACAGACAGACACTATGTATGGATGGATATAACCATTGCATCAACTACAACTACAGTCTACAACTGGTTCATTTTTGCTGTGGAGGCAGAAAACCGGACAGAAATGTCCTGGACAATCAACAAATACACGAGACTTTTATAGCCAGTAAGCCATTGTCGTCTCTCTACTACAAGTCTCGTAGTCCAATTATTACCCAGATGAGGGAAACTGAGCCTACGCATAAGCAATCAGATTATTTAAAATGTGTAAACATGCATGAGATAAGAAAAGTAAAGGACAAATCCAAGCATTGCAATCAGAAAACTCACAGTCGGACTAAAATCTTTAATCTCCAGGCAATATTCCGTTTCCAATCAGAATCTTACCTGTTTGCCAACATCGCAACATCATTTGGTTTTTGTGAATGGCAAAATAGGAGCAGCTGTGATGTCTTGCATTGCAAGAGGATTTGACCTTGAGCCGACCACCCAGGACGACACCTGGAGGAATGTTTATTACGCAACTAGGTTCACTTCGGTTTGTTTTTGGAAAGCTATAGAAAGCACAGTATAGTATAATATGATACCAGTCATCTCTTTCACCTAAGAAAAAAAAATAGGTGATTGCACATGACATTGCTGTTGGCACATAACTGGGAGAGAATAAAACCCTTTTTTTTTAAAAAAAAAAACGGACTCGACCAATCAAACAGCACAAACACTAAAGGAATCAAAAAGATAGGATATATTTGTTGAAATACACGAACATGTCGAAAACATAACCTGGACACAGTTGTCATTTTCTATCATATGACTTCTTTGGGATTCTTTGACAGACATCTTATCTCAACAGCTTTTGTTTCAGGCCGTGATTCACACGCCCGTTGTGTGACTTATATCTAGTTAGAGTCTGGAAAAACACTGCATTAGTAGTACGATGAGTCATGGTAATGGTGCAAGACCACAAGACGCTTTGTCCCAGGAGCAGTTTTCTTTATCTCATCTCTTCTTCCCAACCCAAAAGGCATAAAAAGGGTGTACATTTCCCTAATTCTTTGGCATTTACGATGCACTGATTTATCGGCCGATGTTCCCAAATGGAAATACAGGATGGTAGTCTTCCTGCTGAGCATTTCTGCCTGACGTGCCTCCTCCGGCGCCTTTGGAATGCTCGTGTGCCCTGAACACTCGGGCCTGACTGGGTCATCAGCTGGAGACCCCCGGTCATTGATGTTTCCCTTCTTTAACCCCAGGACATCTCCCGGTGGCGGAGCGATGGCTGGGAAATCTCCCTGCCAACCCCACTGATGCCCTAGGTGTTACTTGAAGGCCCCCAGTTCCTGTCAAAGCCAGAAGCTGCCCTTTTCCGCCTCTTCTGACAGCTCTTTAGTTGCTCTCCGGTTCCCAGCTCCTGTGCATCCAAGGTCTCTGAGCAAGCGGGAGGTTGAGGAGCCCACACAACCTCTGCACCCTACCTCCACTGGGCATACTGTTGTTTTCCAGCCCGCCTCCCTGCACTCGGCTGCCAGGTCTTCGTACTTCGCCCGTTTCCTCTCATATGCTGCCTCTATTCCCTCCTCCCAAGGGACAGTGAGCTCAACAAGGAGGACCGCCTTGCTGGCTACAGACCACAGCACAAGGTCTGGGCGCAATTATGTTTCTTCGATCTCCCTGGGGAACTGCAACTGCCTCTTAAGGTCAACTTTCATTCTCCATTCGCTGGCGGGCGAGAGGCATTGGTGTTTTTGCTAACGTTGTCGCCAGCCCTTGCAAACTAGATGAGGTGATTTGAGGAGGAGCTGGCTGACTGTCTGCAAACTTCGACTACCTCTGCCAGCTTCTTTAGGACGGCATCGTGCCGCCACCTGTAGCGGCCTTGGGAAAGTGCCATCTTGCAGCTTGAGAGGATATGCTGAAGGCTCGCATTGATGGTACTACAGAGGGGGCAGATCGCATCACTGCCAAACCACAGATGTAGATTTTGGGGCCAGGGTAGTGTGTTATAGGTTGGCCGGATCAGAAAGCTGATCCTGGCTTGAGGGATCTTCCACAGGTCACAACAAAGGCCTGTCTATGACCCCTTCCCAAGTTGTCCAGATGCCCTGCCTGCTCTGGGAAACCGCTTTGATGGTATGGCGTTCCTGCTCAGTCTTGATCACTTCGGTCACCACCATCTCTTTCCTCTCCCGCCTGGAAGCCTATGACCAAAAGAGGGGCACGTCGCTCCAACCAAGACCTGCTCACCCTACTTGGACCCTGCCGACCACTTTGTGATGTTTTAACCTGACGATTGCCTGGTCGAACTCTTCTTCTGCCTTTCACCTCCTTCCTGTTTCAACTTTGGTGCCCGCTGATCTAACAAGATGATCAGAGGACTCTCTCAACTCCAAAACTATCCGGGCCTACTCCTTCTTATATCCTAGGCTGATGGAATGCAGCGGCAGTTGGAGTATTTTCAGACCAAAGAGACCCACGTCTGAGAGGCATCTTGGCAGCCCCAGCCACTTCCCAATATAAGAGTTTGCCAGCCTATCCAGCTTGCTTGCCAGTGAGGAAGGGACCTCACTCACCTTCAAAGGCCACATCACCTGATGGTATAGTATGTGCTGGTAACACCATACTTTGTATTTGCCTGGGAGCTGGCTCTGATTGATCCTGGCTAAGCCATCCGCAAGCTGTTTCTTCACAGCCTCTGCCGCCTGCTTGTCTGAGAGGTCTGCTGTGTAGGAGCGCCCTAGGCTACGGATGGGTTGCTTCGATAGTAGCGGGATCTGCTCTCCTCCTGCAGTGAAGATGGTATGGTCGTCCCTGATACCTTTCTTTAAGGACAGGCTTCGGGACTTAGATGGCTTGATCTTCATTCTTGCCGAGTCTACAAGCTCATCAATCCTCTTCAGCAGTCTTGATGTGCATGCTGCTGTCCGGAGAGTGGTAGTGACATCATCCATGAAGCCTCGCAATGGTGGTAGCCTTTGGCCAGATGGCAGTTTCACTCCGCCAACCATCTTCCTAGCCCCAATGAGGATGATTTCGAAGGCCGCGATGAACAGTATGGGATAGATCGAACATCCCATTGCTATCACCACTTCAAGCTGCTGCCATCCTGTAGAGAAGTCCTGGTGAGCACAGCACATCTGCAAGTCTGCAAAGTACTTGGCCACCATGCCGTTAATGCAGTCTGGCGTGTGGAAGAAGTCCACGGCGAAGCTGATCAGCTGGTGCGGGACGGACCCGTACGCATTGGCAAGATCCAGCCACACAACATAGAGGTCGCACTTTTCTCTCCTTGCTCTTTGTATTTGCTCCCAAATTATTGCAGAGTGCTCCACACACCCTGAAAATCCTGGGACACCAGCCTTCTGGCAGCTGGTGTCTATATAGCTGTTACTTATGAGGTAGCTGGTCAACCTCTTGGTCATGATGGAAAAAAAGATCTTTCCTTCCACGTTCAAAAGTGCAATGCTCCTGAATTGGCCGATTGTGTTGGAGTTCTGTTCTTTAGGGATGAAGATCGTAACCGCTCTCTGCCACTCTGAAGGGATGATGTTCTTCTTCCATGCCACCTGCAGGAGTTTCCACAGGATTTTCAGAACCCCCGGGCAGTACTTGTACAGCTTGTATGATATGCCATTCGGGCCAGCGGCTGAGGCTGCTCTTGATTTCCGAACCACCTCATTAACCTCACTAGGTTTGGGGGGAGCAGTATTGAAAGGAGCTGGCTGGGGAACATACACCGGGGATCCCAGCGGGATGGCTTTTGCTGAGTCGCTGAATTTTTCCCTTATATGCTCCTTAAGCTCTGCTTTTGAGATCTCCAGCTTTCCACTCCTTTTGTCTGCCAGCAGTTGTTTTGCATGCTTAAAGGGGTTCTTGAAAAAGTTGATTCTCTCCTTCTCCTTCCTCTTTCTGCGACAGCAAATCTGTTCTGCTCTTCTCAAGTTGGTAAGACTGCCCCTCACCTCCTCCCACAGTGACTTTAACCACTCTTTCTCTTCTTCTCTTGCCTTCCTCCACTGCTTTCGGAGTTGGCGCCGCCTCCACATCAATTGCTCAATCTCTCCTCCCTTTTTGCTTGGGCGCTTCTCGTTGCTTCTCATCCACCACCCTAAAACGGCTACTGCATTCCTCATACAGGATGCCTCCTAAGGTGTTAAGCTTTGCCTCTACCTGGCCACGGAGAGAATGCTCCAGAAGTACCGTTATATCAGTGTCCAACTTCTCCCAGACTATAGACTCATTGGCTCTTGGCCACTTGATGGCTTGCCTTCATTCCGGTTCTTTCTTCTCCTTGCTTTTGACTGTTTGCTTATTGTTGCTTGCTGATGTTCCGGGTATGTTCCTGGTTCCAATCTCCTCGGGGCCGCCCTCCACAACCTGCCTTTCCTCCTTCTGCCTTTCTTCAGCAGCACTGGATCCCTTTGCTCTGTGGTTTGAGATAGGTGTGATGAAGAAAAAATATAATAGCTATTTTAACTCAGTCGGCCATTTTTAACACATACTAGATTGGTAAAATATTTAAGTTTTAACTTGTTAAGAACACTTTAAATGACATACCCTACCTTTAAAATGAATGACAACAGAAGTATCATCAGGCAATGTTTAGCTGGTAAAAATCATTTCAATGGAACATAGGTATAGGGAAACAATTGAAATTGTTTCATTAGTTAGGCATACGACATACCGGTGTGACATGCTGGAAGCAAGCTGCAAACAGAACAACATTATGGAGTCATCAACATAGCCCAGAAAATCATCGGCTGCTCTCTGCCCAGTCTGGAGGACATCACCAGCTCATGATACCCGAGCAGAGCAAACACCCCTCTTGTTTTAGTCAAAGTTGAAATAGTTAAATCCTGAAGTGATGAAATTGTGTTTTGGGTTTTTGGGCTATATCGCACAGCTTGAGTGAAACAAAAATATGGAGCGATAGCTTGTGTTAACAATGCTCCTTAGTGGTCGACAAAAGGACTAGCCAGCCTTTTCTGAACTTCAAACCAACCACATGTGACCACCCTCACCGACAGCTGGAAAAAACGAGGAGGGGGAGAAGTTCGCGTGAGGGGGGAAGGCAACCCTGAGGGCAGCTGTGATGTAAGAAGGCTTCCCGCTGATTTATGTGCACCGACAAGCGCCGCGGCCGTAAACAACGGAGCACATACATGCACGCCGAGCACACGGCTACCAGTGGCCTTGCACGTGCATTGCCGGAGGTTTCGTGTCAGCAGGGCGTTCGCTATACGGTACCGGCTGGTAGCAAGTCATCCTTCGGTTATTTACACCAATGCTTGTCAGTACTGTTTGGGGGTGTACAGTAACAATTGTTTTATTTAAAAATGCATTAAAGAAACAACATAAGTATAAATAAAGGCAGAGGATTACAATAGTTAGGCTGGCTTCGCCTCCAGTCCCATCTTATTAATCAATTATCCCATCGCTCTATACTCGGGTCTAGGGGAAAATCAGATGTCTTAGCTGCATCAAGATTCTGGGGGTTTGGTACTGACTCATTTAAAAGAAAAAATGAAGTGTGAGCTCAGGTAGGGGATACCACCAAACGTTGTTTAACTTTAAATACGGCTAATGGATACAATGCTAAATGCAACTATGACCGCATGTATCTCCCTTAACTCAGTCTTTTTTACTTAAACTGCGCTTTTTATTGCCAATGAAGGTATACATCCTGATTAAAAAAATAAATAAATACACCTGTTTTCAAGCTTCAGATAGTGAAATCATCATTTGAACTTAAGTCAGTTTGTGAGTTACTTTGTGAGTTTGCAGTTTACACAGACATTTTGGAAATGAATCCAATCCTTTTAGCTTCGTTAGAAATGCACATTTAACGACTACAAGGGTTTATATCTTAGGGCAGGTATTTCAGGAAAATCTTTAATAATCGTTTTATAATCTTAATCGTACCCAATCGTTTCATGAGGTACCCAAAGATTCATATTCTTTGATCAGTCAGCAAAAATCCCACAAGAATTGTAGACAGTATAAAGGAAGCCACTGTGACTATTCCAGGCTGGTTCTCGAAAGTGCAGATTTCGGCCAACTGTGGAATGCACGCGATTCTATAATCACAAAGCTGACAGACATACATCCTCAGAAACAATGTAGGCTTAGCACTACCACAATGGGGAAGAGGCAATGAATGATGGAGATTAGTGACAGATTAATAATGAATTATTTTTGAAGTGTGTACCATCACAAAAATGAGTACACTTGACTAATTTCTGCAGAGATTGCATTATGTTTAATTGAACAACACAATGAAAATAAGTCTGTGTAAAGCTTATATAGGAAAGGAAAATGTGTTTCCCCCCTTAAAAAAAACTCAAACTATAGCCATCAATAACTAAACCCTTGTCAACAAAAGTGAGTACACCCCAAAGGCATTAGAACCCTATATGTCCAAATAAAGCACTGCTTGTCATTTTACTTCTAAAATACCATGTGACTTGTTACTCTTACTAGGTCTCCAGCATGAATACGGCGCAGGTTTGTTCAATTTGAAGTACACTCAGTCATATTGGTCACTTCAACTCCCAATACAGCAAACCATGGCAAGGAACACTCTGGGGACCTTAAAAATGAATTGTGGGACTACATAAGGCTGCCTAAGGCTACATAATGATTGCCAACACCCTGATGTTGAGCTGCAGTACAGTGGCCAAGATCATCCAGCGTTTTAAAAAAAAATATATCAGGATGCACTCACAACAGGGATTGTGTTTGATGTCCAAAGAAGCTGAGTGAATGTGCACAGCGTCACATCCAAACGCTATCTAAGAAAGTTAAGGGTGCTGTCAGCGTTGCTGTAGAGATTGAAGAGCTTGGAAGTACTCAGACCGTTAACTTCAGGAACTTTTACTTTAGGGTGTACCACTTTTGTTGCAAGGAGGTTTAGTTATTGAGAGCTATATTTTGAGTTTTTTGAAGGTTAAAATAAATGAACACTGCTATATTAACTTTATACAGACTACCTTTCATTTTGTTGGAGTGATGTTTCTTCAGTGTTGTTTTACAAAACACTATAATGAAATCTCTGCAGAAATGTGAGATGTGTACACACGTTTGCAACAAACTGTACTTCTTTCCATAGTTCTGTCCAATTGACATTTTCTTCCACCTGGGTCATCAGAGTCATCACTTTAGTAGTAGAGGCAGGCATTGTTGCCTCAAATGATCCTTTTCAGGGTTAAAATGCAAAGGCGGAATAGCAATAACATCAAAAAGGACTTGACAAAATGGCATCATTTGGTGGAACCTTTTAAAAGTTGTTTCCACATGACGTTGTTTCTAAGTGACACACAATTAAAAGGACCACAGCGTGAAAGTGAATTGTTTCAAGTTTCTGTTTTGTGGCTAATGATAGAAATAAAATAGAACCAAAAGAATAATGTGATAAAAGTTTCATAAACAAACATGGTCTAGGCTATTCTGTGTTTTTGCACCCACACATAAAACTGATTGACTACTTTTCATTTCACCTACTATTAATCCGTGAATGTTTGATAAATATTAAGAGCCTAACTTCTCATTCAAACGAAAAGTCTGACAGCCCAAGGGTGGTTCACATTTAAACGGAAGCCAAACAACACAGCCAAAGTCGATGCCACATATAATCTTTTACGTGTTGTGATGTTTCACTAAACATCCACAATGGAAACTGTTACCGTCCATCAGCGGCTTTTGGGCTGTTGCTTTATTGAGCTGCAACAAATAGGTGCAGTAAGTTCACTGGACTCGTGCAAACTTCCATCCGGTTGCCATTTGACCCCTCTGACTCCTAATGACACAATGGATCCTCTCAACGGACGAAAATGCAAAATTGATAATGTTGGAAATTCACTTCACTGGCACAACTAACCCAGGGGGAAAAAAATTGTAGGAGTGCTCTATTTCTGCTTTGTTTGTTTCGTTTTCTTTTCCCAAAACTGCCAAAACAGCAGTCCCTCCCTGAGGGTTGACTATAATCACATCAAATGGAACTGAAGCAGAGGTTGTTGATGCTTCATTTTTGAATGGAAAGATAACAGGTCACTGAGTTTCATTGGGAATGTAAAAATAATCCATGGAACCCTTGCATATGGTGTCCCCGCCTTACACCAATTTAACTTTACAGCATTTTCCCAATTAGAGAAAGATCATTTTGCCTGCCCCAAAACGAATAAAATAGTAACTATGCTGAGTTTATGCTATCTAGGTTTCCAGATGCTTGCATGCTTAAGGTCGACGCCATATATAATGCTGGTCTTCTATTAGTTTGCGTCACCGCATCCTGAAAATGACAATACAGACTCTGCCCGACTTACGAACGGATGACCGTTATTAAGTTGAATTTGTTCCTAAGTTTCTTCAGTGCTATATTTTGTATGTTTAAAGTTTCATATAAGTATGTCTAAGGCTTGTATAAGTAATCTATATTGTTTTGTCATAAAACATAAACATTTCATAAAATAATATGCTCTATAAACATAAATAATGATAAGTGTACGTTACTTTTGGAAGATGTGCTTCGAGCGGTCCTCCTCCGTGGTAAAAAGTGGCCAAAAAAGAAACGTTTCGACCATGTTTTTCAATGGTTTCGAGCTTTTTCATTCCACTTTCATTTGAAAAGAAACGGCTCGCCTCTTCTTTACACCAACCATACTGAATAGATGCACGAGATCTTAAACAATAAAAAAGTCAAAGATCTGAACGTGCAGGAGAGTCAATACGTAGCACTGTATGTTTAGATACGAACTACAAAGAGGAAGGGGATTTTTTTTTACTTCCGGGTGGAAGTACAGGCCGGTAGCGGCGAAAAGAAGCGCTACAATAATGTCCTGTACTCGGAAAGAGGTCCACACAATAAAAAAAACTAACTTACAGCAATGTCCGGATATTTATTAGCTGAACTAAAGGCTTTTCTCTATTTAGAATTTCGTGAGCATTGTTAAGACTTTGCATGTCTGTGAAACAGTACGGTGCTTTTGTACTGTATTTATTCACTATGTGTCCTAAGAATTGCCCGGATACTAAAGCAGGGGTCGAGAACCTAAGGCTTGCGGTATTTTGGGACATTTTTACAAAAAAACTTTGCTCGAACCTTGTTTTAGAACCGTTATTTAGGACAAAAATGACAGTCAAAATGAGCTTCAACTCTCTCAAGTAACTGCGGGGAGGGAGACAAATTTTGAGTGGTATATTTATATTCATATGGGACACAGGGTATGGCATTATTTTTATTATTTCATATATTTTATCAAATCATCAAACGTCACACAGTGAAAATGAAAATGGCTTTGTTACATCAAGGACAATCCATAAAATCCAACCATGTAAGGAATCTGCCTTAAACTTATCTGCCTTGTTGGACATTTCTATCTATCTACCCCGGTCATATCCCTCGAGAGGGGTGACTGACGGCAAGACAAGCACATACAGAAACAAAGAAAAGGAAAAATCTGCAAAAAACACGAAAAAAATGACCATGGCCAACCAAATTGCCCAAACACCCAAACAAGTAAGGCACCTCGACACCCAAGTTGGTCATGCGTTCGTCCCTCCAGATGAAACAGGACACAAGAAACCGACCATATCACTAGGGTCAGGGTGACACAACACACTCTTCTGTTCAACAGCAGGGCCGGACAGCTTTCACTGGTTTACCCCTGCCGCATCATAAGGGTGCCTTGCCCATCCCTTAGAACGCGTCCAAACATCCCACTATCCTTTCACAACACTTCTACACTCATTCCTATCACCAACAAGTGCTCTAGCTTCCATTACATTTAGACCTCTTTTTTGCAGAGCACTCATAACACTATCCATCCGCGTCAATCGCGGCCTTCCTCTTGGTCTCTTTCCATTTACTTCTCCCCTGTAGATCCTCTTCAACATTCGCTCCTCATCCATCCTCTCCATGTGTCCAAATCAACAGAGTACTCTCTTAACCAAAGGCTTGCTCAGTTTCACTACTACTCCAGTTTTGTCTCTCACAATTTCATTTCTCAATCTATCCAATCTTGTCACTCCAAACATAGTCCTCAAACACTTCATCTCAAAACCATTTAATTTCCTCCTTAAATCTGCGTTCAGGCTCCAAGTCTCTGCACCATACAACACAGTTGGCACAATCACACTCTCATACAGTTCCCCCTCTTAACATCCATACTTATTCCCAATATGGTAGTTAGCGCTCCCCCTTTCGATTGAGACCTTTTCTATAATGATGGTCTGTTCATGCTTGTTTTAATATTGCACAAAGTGTGAAGTTAAATTAAACTTCCTCGACACATATATTCCACCGGTCTCACACTTACCTTTACCGCATAAATTAGCTGCATAATTGCATAAACTGCAGGGTTGAAAGCTTGGGGAAATAGAGTTGCAGCTTATAGTTCGAATTTTACGGTGATCTTTCACTTAAATAAAAAACTAACTAACTGCGGGAAATACAATTAGGAATGGCAGGTACATAAAATATATATAAAACAAAAATGAAAATAAAAATAAAAATGTTAATACAACCAACATGACTTAAATTAACTTCCATCAAAATTTCAACGAGGCTGGCGAATGGAAACTTGTGGGCACTCCTGTTTTATAGCCAGATTGATGAACTCATGTTATGGTAAGAGGGCTAATCACTTCTGCTCTCTCTCTGTCACAAACACACATGCCTAATTGACAAACTGATCTCATAATAAGAGCTCTGAAACAAGCTAACATTTTTTATCTCTTAATCGCAAACATGCTTTTACATCACCGACACAGGCATGCCAAGGCGAGTTAGCAGAGCTATTGTTCTAATGTTGATCCTTTAGTGGCTCCGCCCCGCTCGCTTATCCAATCAGAAGGCGCGGGGTGGGTAGCGTGAAAGTTAGGAAAGTGGAGGAAAAAGCCTTTGTAGGTCCCAGAGAGTTAGTCCAAGGCGGCTGCATCTATGACTAGATAATAACGTGCAAAAAACAAGGCTGATACAGATATTTATCAAATACCCAAATA
Source organism: Urocampus carinirostris (assembly GCF_059441175.1). Taxonomy (NCBI): domain Eukaryota; kingdom Metazoa; phylum Chordata; class Actinopteri; order Syngnathiformes; family Syngnathidae; genus Urocampus; species Urocampus carinirostris. Next base: position 31,717,342 of record NC_142359.1, on the reverse strand, counting down.
TCAGTGCCGATTATCAGCCCCCCTGATAATCGGTTGACTTCTAACCAGCCCGCCTGATAATCGTTCAACTAATCAAAGATTGGGACGATTATTATAGGAGGCAATTAATGCTAGGAAATCTTATGAGGACTTGACGAGTAAACATTTTTAAATCTGTTTAATTTTGAATCCATAGTCACCATCTCATCAACCCTTCTGCATTAACCCACTGCTCCTTTGGACCAAATCAAGTCACGTTGCACAAAAAGTAAACCATTTTTCTTTTACAGGTATATTTACACTTTATTTAATCATATGCACTGATATTACACATACAGTACGTAGTCCTTACTATATATTATTTTGTCATGTTAGTGTTTTTATCTGGGATTCCAGAGATTCTGCGCTAGTTATCATAGGATTTCTATCCCCGCAATACGCCAATTTCACTTTACGATACCCACCTCAGCACATATTAATGTCATATCCCAAGTGGTCTACTGTATTCAAGGGGTTTTCTCTTATTTGCTCACTATCTAAAAACAGTGTGAGAAGTCTGAAGACTTCAAATGATCTCAAGAAAATAAATAAATCGGTGCTGCTTCCCTGACAATCGATAGAACATAAATGGCTTTTGAAAAATGTTCGCTCTAGCATTTACACTCAGCCTACAAATCGAGCTGACGTTCATGACCGTCCACTCCGCAGGGCACATGGACACAAATGTCCATGCACACTGTACACACACACACTCGTTTGTCAGCGATGAAACAGAGAGGGTTTAACGTTTCACACTATCACGCACGCAGGTTCCTGGAAACTCGTGGACTGGCTGTTTCCATTCACATGCTTATAATTGGGCAACATATGGAAAGAAGGGGTACCTCATATATCGTAATAACATTGACAAAAAGTTCTATAAAAATACTACGGACATTTCCTACAAGTACCGACAACTTTTTCTATTCAACAATTGTTTTAAATGTCCGGCAAAGTTGAAGCAGATGCAATTTGAAGGTTTTCATGTATTCAGCCAAGAATACCCACCCTCCTCACAAATAAAATACGATCATTTGGGTCCCTGAATTCAAGTTGATTTGTCGGGCTTAATAATTGACAAGTTAATGTTTGGAAAAAATACATTTTTGTAGCTGCTTGAAAATAATGTATTCGTATTAAAGGAACACTGTTTAATATTTGAGATGTTCCTGTATAGTGGGGTGCAACTGAAAATGAGTGATACAAAGCACAAGAAAGCATACAGAGACACAAAGTCACCAAAACGAACCAATTATTTATTTTTTTTATTTTTTGCCCAGCCCTTTATGGGGTTTTTGGGTTCCCATAGCAGGAAGATGGCGGACTTGGGAGAGTCCCATGTTATGTAAAATAATTTTTTAAACCTCCAAGTATTTTAAAACAAATGGATGTTTAGATGATAGTTAGTGTATTTTTGCTAAACACAGAATTCAAATGTATTTTTTAATGAAATAAGTAAGTAATACACAATGTCCCTTTAAGATGTTTTCCCATTGCGATGCCCCATGCTATGCAAAACAAGAACCAATTTCTTGACCTTTAAGAATTTAAAAATGTACATTTATATAGTTTGTTTTTGTGCTTTTATTCAAATCAATTTTGTTTTTAATGAAGTATTTTTTACCCCTAGGATGCTCTGGATCAGAGATGACGAACACGTTTGACACAAAGAGCCGAAGTTTTTAACTGTGAGTCAAAAAGCGACACCACGCACTGACCTGCCATGACAGACAAACACACACACACACACACACAAAAACACACAATTAAAAACATATTATATCCCATAACACACATAACAAAACACATAACACCATATCCGTTTCCCTTTGCATTTTGCCATTTTGACCATGAAAGTAACAGTCTGCACTGCACGCTCATGAGTGTTGACATATAACGAAATTGTGAACATGCTTAATTGCTGTTAAGATTGTCGAGAAAAAATGTTCAAAACTCACATTATTTATTTGATGTTACTAGTGTCAATAAAATTGTTAAAAAAAAAAAAAAAAAACGTCTGCACGCTCATGAAATGTTTACTTAATTTCCCGGCATTAGACGTAACCTACACAGATGATTGGCAGTCAGTTATGTGTCCGGAGCAGCATAAAAACAACAAATCTGCCAAATCTATTTCAAAATATAATTTATTATTTGTTATTAACTCTGATGGATTCAAGTGTGTTTTAAGAGGCGAAAAAAGTAAACATGAAACGAAGCAAAGAGCCACAGTATATAGAAAATATGATGAGGCAAAGAGCCGCATTCTGATTGGCCAAGAGCGGCATGCGGCTCTAGAGCCACGTGTGTGCCACCCCTGCTCAAGATAATACACAATGTCCCATTCGGCTTTTTACCTGGCATCGAAGATCTTTTTTATTTTGGAAAAAAATAGCCAATTTCTGACACATTAGGGGCCAAATCAGTAAATAAAGAATGTCTGTTTTTTCGATGATAATTTGAAATACAGCAATTGTTTTCAAACAGGGTTTGTTTTTCAATAATAATCATATGAACAAATCAGCAGGCTAAAATAACGGTTTATTGCTCCACTTATTTTAAGAACTGTCCCAACCCTTGTTATTATGGCCCTCAATATAAACTAATAACAAGAAGAACCCATCTGTGAAGTGATAAGGCGCGGTGTCAAAGTGCAGCGACAGCTATTCAAAGTGCTGCAAAGGACCAGCAGTCCATTTCCTGAGTACACTTCAAAGGCCGGGAAGTAGGTGTTTAGGAAGGTGAGAACTTTGAGATTTCTGTACTGCAAGAAGCTGGACCAAGGCCACAACACTGAGGAGGGGAACGAGGTGATGACGATCGGGCGATTCACTTGATGTTAGAAGACAGCCAAGCCGACGCGAGGGAAGAGATGACGCAGACAAAAGGGAGCTGTCAAGGAGCCCTGAGAAAGCCCCCACTGATGGCTCAACAAATCTGCAATGAATCACCTTACAGCACAGCCAGCAGTGAGCCCAGAAAATTTACAATTATGAGCAGAGACTGAATTGTCTTCAACAGCAAAAATACAGTACATATTGTAGTTGTAACCGTTAAGAATGATATACACGATAATCAGAAACAGTCATGTCAGCACAATCAGTACAATCTGATGCTATTTGGGGTTTTGAACTGCAACTCATATTGTATCCTAAGATTTCCTGACACAGTAAGGCACTTTACAACATTGACTATGTTTACACGCGGGCAATAATTAGACTTATCCATGAATACAATATTCCATACATTGTATTTCTAAAGCAATTCGAATGAATTGTCTACATGCCTAGAGACAAATTAATAACTCCAAATACATGGCATTTGCGAGTTCTTCCATTACCAGGACACAGCAAGACTACAAATCACTATATTCACCAAAGTACCGTGATTTTTTTTTTCTCCAAGTGATATTCATCTCTATATGTTTACAAAATGTGCTCAACAACTCTGAAACGTTGCTTGCCCAACCATAAAGTTGCCTGCCCCATATTTCACACCTTGAAACACAATAAGACGACTCAACGTAAAAAAAAAAACATTGTTGCGAAATATTAAGGATTTATAAGGAGAATATATAACAGAGCAACACTTTAAAATTAAGTTTATCATAAATCTACTTATAACATTCATTGCATGTATATGACATCGCTGTTTTCCATCTGCCATCAGTATGTACTTGTATTTACTCATCCTTATTCATGCAGTGTTTGCGTTGCGTTGTCTGCTACAAGTCACGTGAACTCTTTCCACGATGCTTTTAATGTACGTTTACGTTTTGTAGCGTCATAAATTTCATTAGCTTCTTTTTAATCTTTCTTCTGGGGCTGAGGTTTTGGCTTGATTGCTAACCACTTATCCATTTTTCTTGTGTTCTCTGTGCATCTACTTTGAAAATGATATGCAAATGCACGACCTTATAACACTCGGGAAAGAAGCATGAAGTTATTCGTTTATTTGCAGGCTTCTGATTGGCTGCCGAGATTGAAAATTCCCAAACGAACCGAAATTCCGAAATTTCCAAACCGAACGAAGATTTCGAAATCTGAATGAAGCAAACGTTCGATTTGAAAAAAAAAAATGTTTTTTTCTTGAAAAAGTTGTCGGCCACCCGGGAGGAGACATTTTGTAAGTTGTACACGCGACATAAAAGACGCATGCCACGGGCGTCCTGGCAGACGTTATTTCAGACACTGCTATTAGTATACAAAGCAAGTAAGCAACAAATATTCAACAGTTGTTTCTCTACACTTATCATCTCAGGGGAATCCAGAACTTTAAGGTCTAATATTCATTTGTATGTATTTTTCTTTATTGTTAAACTATTTGACACTTGGATTTTTTTATGTTTTATATTATAAAACCTTCTGTTCTTTGGACGCTATTTTTTTATCCGTCCAAAACAATCTTTGAATAATAAATTTAAAATTTGTTTTTAAAAAATCCGATTCATCGATTAATCAAAATAGTAATCGACCGATTCATTGATTATTAAAATAATTGTTAGTTGCAGCCCTAAAATCGATTATTAAAAGCGTTGACACCTAATTAGATCATCAATTTGTTGTACCACGTGATTTGTGAGCCAAAAATAACCTAAGTAAATGCAAATACGAGTGCACATAATTTTGTTGTGACGCTGAAAGTTGTTACCACTTTGGTCCCGCAAAAGGCGCTAAGGCCGATTTTATGAAAAAGGTTAACTTACTTTTTTTATTGAACATTTTAAACAAAATTTGCATCAAAGTTTCAACTTTGTAGTGTTTGACTGTTTCATCATGAAATAAAATTAACATTTTGAAGGGAACAGAAAGTGCCACAGAAGTATATCGAAAAAAATCCGAAAAAAAATTATTTACTTAAGTAAAAAGGAAAATTATTAAGAATAATGGCATGTTTAAGTCTACTCAATAGGCTGATTCCTAGGCATATTATATATCATTTTTATATTGGGAACGTTTATTAAATTCAAAGATTTATCTTAAAACACGTTTGTTGACAAAATTCTGAAAAGTAGGTTTACATTTCTGTTATTTTAAAATTGCAACACATAAAATGAAGAACGAATGGAATTTAATGTTTGGATAAGGTGGTAGACACGAGTATCTTACGTACATTACATTGGCAGGTGTATAGGATATATTTGTATGTATTTTTGTTTATTGTCAAGTTCATTGACAAACAATTTGATTCAATTGTTTTATAGAACAGTCTGTTGTTCTGTGCACTAATTTTCCATCCATTCAAAACTTTAATTTTTGAATGAAGAGGGGGAAATTAAAATTGTCTTTAAGATATCAAATTAATCGAAAAAATAATTGACTAATTCATCGATTATGAAAACAATTGTTGAATGCAATCCTCGGCTGTATATCGATTTCTCTATAGCTGGATGTAGAGAGGTGGTCCCTAGTTCGAGACTAGGTGTAAGCAAATTTTGGCCATTTTCAATTTTGGCATATTATAAATTGGTAAATCAATCAAATTAATAAGATGTATCGCCAAGCCCTAGTACGGATAAAAGACAAATAATTAAAAATAAACTGGGATAAGTAATGTGACAGAACGGTTTGCTGCTGATTTACACCAGTTAGACAGCGGTACCATTTTTCGAAATACATTGCCCATTGCTTTGTCCACTCCACTACCCATGTAGGGCAGCCACGGGTCACCATGTAAGTCTTTTAGCTAGCAAGGCAATACCGAGAACACCAGCTTAGCGCATGTGACATTACATTATATCAAAGCGGGATGATCGGGGATCAAACGTTGAATTTGCTGCGATTTTTTTGAGTGGATACCTGATAGAAAACCGGAGGGAAAGGGGACTTTGGAGAATGATTAACTGTAGGTAACAGATGGTTTAGCCCCGGAAAGCTATCTTGGATGTTTGCCGAGTAAAAAAAAAAGCTGGTCGTGCACAACAGGTTAACAATAAAAAGACTCTATTGAAAACAACTCACATCTGGGCTGCAGCTACAATACTGAGCTGGCACTTTAATCCTCTCATGGTGGAGATTAAAGCGTAAACTAGTTGACAAACACTAACGGACAACACCAATCACTTTCTATTAGAATGGCTGCACGGGGCCCAACCGTGGACATATATGTCCAACGGTGTATGCCATACGAAGACAACCTTCTGCCCTTTCAAATGCAAGGGGAAATTAATGCTGTTTCTTAATAATTGCCTCTAGATTATAGCCCATCGTCTAAATTGAACGAAAGAGATTACTGGCTGGGAGAATAAAATCAAATTGTTGGATTATAGTTTTCCAACAAAACCATTAGTACGTGTTAGTTTATAACTAAAACAATAGGTTGGATATCTTGTGACAGGTACTGGAAGTGCAGAGAAATGGTGATCACCATCAGGTGCTCCGGGGATTACGGCTAAGCAATGTAACAACTCTCACAAGCCACTTCTGCCAAGCCTGTACCTTTCAAATGCCAGATCCATTACCTATGAAGCAGATGACTTGTAGCTACAACTTGTGGGAAACCAATACATTTGGGACGCTTGTTTTCTAATCATTCTGAGGAGCCAGCCTTTCTTCCAAATTGCTTTCTTGCACAGAGAAGAAGCGCTCTTATTTCGTTGTATTTTTGTATAATGATAAAGACCATTCATTCAACTGTAGTTTTGTTTTCTGTGGTTTTATAGTTGTTATTTTGTTCGTCATAAACTCACAGTCAGTAAGGACGCCATTGAGGTAAGTTTGACCCTTGGGGGCTTTTATGAAGGTGTGACACTGCTCATTTCAGTTAAATGAAGAATGAATCTTATTTTGGCACAGCACAAAAAACAGTACCAAGCGCTTTTCAAGTCAATGAAGACCTCCCAAAGCGCTTCACACTTTTCCCTTTTACACACGGACTAAACGATAGCAGCGTCAGCCATGCAAGGCAACTACCTGCTATCGGGGGCATTAGGGATTCAGTGTCTTGCCCAAGGACACTTCGACATATAACACGGAGGATCCAGGAATCGAACCTGCGACTTCTTGATCCCAAGACGATCGCTCCGCCTCCTAAGCTGATGCCACCCCAACCACTAATCAACAATAATTGGCACAAAACAAATCAGTAGGCTCAAGCAGTGTTTAATTGCGCTTGATGAAAAAAAAGTCAAGTCAAGTCACATTTATTTGTAAAGCCCTTAATCACAAAAATGTCTCAAAGGACTGCACATGATTACAATAGCACCATCGCCAGTTCTTACGCCAACATGCAGGCAAGGAAAAACTCAAAACCTCAGCGTGAGGAAAAAGGAAACCTTGAGAAGGGGCCTCAGAAGTGGTAATCCCCCTTCCAAGATGACCAAGGTGGAATAGATTTAGCATTGGGTCTCATTGGGTCACAGTACACAAACACAAAAAAAGCTCAACTTGCACACAATGGTGTTAATAGTCAAGTTTTCTGGCACAGTCTACTAATACAAACGATAGCAGCGTCAGCCATGCAAGGCAACTACCTGCTATCGGGGGCATTAGGGATTCAGTGTCTTGCCCAAGGACACTTCGACATATAACATATATATATATACCAGATCCTGGGCCTGGGCCCGATTTCAGGCCGGGCTTCTCTCTCTCTCTCTCTCTCTCTCTCTCTCTCTCTCGCCAATTTTCCCTTTTATTTGTCTTCCCCTTCATGGAGGATCTGCACAGCATGCGCTTAATTTCACTCAAGTAACTATTTAGATAAAGAAAATACTTACCTACTTAACTATCAGCTTAACTCCAAATTACTAAATCCAAATAAATGGTGTTGGGGTAAAATACCGCTTCCTCCTTCCACCTCCCTCAGGTCAGACGTCATTTCCGCTTCTTGCCAATAGCTTCCAAGTTTTACAAACTATCTGCTTTTTGGCCAAATTGTTCACTATTTGCAGCTTGTAATATGCATAATTTGATATTCTTTTCTGTGTCGTTTCGTTCTTTCCACTTTGGTTTGCTGCATGTTGCCAAAATGTGCACTTTTCATTTTGGCACTTGCACTGCACACTTGATCTGAGGGACTCAGCCCTAAGTAAACCCCCAGCTGTGTACTTCAGCCGAAACAGACGGTTAAGCGCTGAAGTACGCCGAAGTGAAACTTCGTGTATACTTTGGTCGCAAAATAGAGCTTCGGTCTATTCCGTTATCGTTATAAAAATCAATTTAATCCGTCGGGTTTAGGCGGGTTCAAATACCCGCGACTTGGGTCGGGTTTCATTATTTAGGCCCAATCCTACTTCTACCTCACACTACATGTATAAGGTCTTAGCTCAATAGAAGAGCAAACAATGACAAGCTTCACGGTGAGAAAGCAACATCAAGCACGCCACAGCAAGCAGCTGTCAGCACTGAGATCCTCATTGGCATGCTCACATTTTTGCAATGCAAAGTTCTCGAAGGAGGAAGAGTGAGTGAGTTAGTGAGCATAGGTAATTTAGTGTTTACTTTGTGCTTGGTAATGTTGAAAATCATGTTACAGTGGTTTCACAATTGCATGTATTTCTTGTTCCAAAAGCTTGTGTCCCTTTAAATAACAAAAGTACTAATTTCGTTGCACTTTTCAAAAGAATATCTTGTACATTTGCAGGTGAATACCATTGATTTGCATGTACAGTATTTTTGTTTATTGCTGGGTTATTTGACAAACACTTGGAATGTTGATGTTGATACATGTCGCTGGGTTTTCAGATTTGCAATGATTTCTTATTCCAAAAGCTCATGTCCCTTAAAACAACCAAGAGGCCTTTTCTGCCCTTTATGAAAAAAAGTATATATTGGCAGGTGTATATCATTTATTTGTATGTATTTTGTTTGATTTTTTTTTATTGTTTAATATTGTACAATATTCTCTTTTGTGCACTATTTTCTTACTGGTCCACAAAGTTTCAATATTTGAATAAAGGAGAGGAAATTAATACTTTTTCTATCAGATTCATCGATTAATCGATATAATAATTGTCAGGTTAATCAATTCTTCAAATAATTGTTAGTTGCAGCCCTAGTTCTAGCCCTAGTTTCACAGGGCATCTTTTCGACATTGGATTTTAGGCTAAATCTTGACTGGTCAGTTTTAGACCAGACTTAGTCAAAAAATACACCAAGATTGCTCAGTGTTCAGCCCATCAAATAATCACAATTGCTTGCGAGCGGTAGTTTACAGTTTATATACGAACGACCACATCAAGACGTAAATCTCAGAGATTTGGATGAGATCAGACTGAAAGTAAATACCTATACAAAATTGGGCCATCTTAGGTAAATGCAGTGGGATAGAAGTGAACCAAATTTAGAGCATTTTCACTTTACGGTGTGGAACAAGAAGTTTTTTCAGCCCCTCTTTAGGGCATTTTCTCCACTATAAGACATCAACAACAACTTATTTTGAGTCCCCAAAAAGGTTTAAAATTCAAACTTTTTGGTGCATCTTTAAGATGCTTGCCTGCTATTAGCTAACATCATTTAAAATGCTGGTCTGGTTTGCTGGTATTGGTTTGCATCACGGCATCATGAAAATACCAGATAACATTAGATGAACTAACTCCGAAAATGTCTTTCTCTTCATTCAGTTCAATATCTTGTGTGCTTTGTAGTTTTTGCAAGTTGTTGATACAATATTATATTTTTTGTACTGTATTTACTCGCTTTTGAACCAACAGCTTGCAGTGATGCTAAAGGGGATGCAAAAACAGCCCAACCATGGAACTGAAGCTTGCTGTTATCAAAAATACGAAAAAGGCATAAGTATCTCAACCCCAGCTAAATTCCATGGATGGAACAATCAACGATCAGGACAATAGAAAAATAAAGAGGAGATTAAAGAAAATAAATATGAGAGCATAACAACTAGAAGTCGACAGACGATCTGTCGGGCCAATTATCGGCATGGATATTTGGGAATTTGGCGGATATCAGTATCTGCCTTTTTATTCATTCGACTAGCCGATTAAATTAGTGCTACCATCATTACTGCCGTGTACGTGCCCCCCAGCGCTAATACTAAGGAGGCAATGGACGTTCTCTACCGAACTGTGAGTGAACTGCAGCATGCTTACACCGAGTGCATTTTTATTGCGGCGGGGGACTTTAACCAGGCCAACATGAAAACAGTTCTCCCGCATTTCCACCAGCATGTCAACTTTGCTACAAGAGGTAGGAACACATTAGACTTGGCCTACACAAATATCAGAGGAGCATACAGAGCAGCCCCCCGCCCCCACCTTGGCTCATCAGATCACCTTTCTGTTATGCTAATTCCTGCATACAAGCCCCTGCCGACCAGAGAAAAACCTACAGTGAAGCAGGTGAGGGTGTGGACTGAGGGGGCAATGGAGGCACTACAGGACTGCTTTGAATGCACAGATTGGGACATGTTTAAATCGGCTGCCACTTACAACAACAAAATAAATATAGATGAGTACGCCATGTCTGTGTCAGCCTACATCAGTAAATGCGCAGAAGACGTCAGCAATACCAAAACCATCTGCACCCGTGCCAATCAGAAGCCCTGGATGACTGCTGAGATACGCAAACTGCTAAAGGTACGGAAACTTGCCTTTAAATCTGGTGACGAGGAGGCGCTGAGATCAGCGAGGGCTAACCTGAACCGTGCTATCAGACTAGCAAAGCGATCGCACAGTCAAAAAATCCAGGACCGTTTCCTCACCACAACCAACACCAGGGATATGTGGAAAGGCATTCAGGCCATCACCAGATACAAGCCAACCACCGCCCCAGTGCAGGACACTAGCATGGACTTTCTGAATGACCTCAACAACTTCTTTGGGAGGTTCGAGGCACAAAATAGCACCCCTGCAACGAAAGCGGTTCCAAATCAGGACGAAAGAGCGCTCCACCTGGACTCAACTGACGTGAGGAAGACCCTGAGAAGGGTCAACACACGGAAGGCTCCAGGCCCGGACAACATTCCAGGGCGGGTCCTTAGGGAGGGCGCCGATCAGCTGGCTTGTGTACTAACAGACATTTTCAACACCTCGCTAGACCAAGCCACAGTACCATCATGCTTCAAGATTGCCACCATCATCCCAGTGCCAAAGAAACCCCAGATCTTATCATTCAACGATTACCAGCCCGTTGCACTGACTCTCATCATAATGAAGTGCTTTGAGAGACTGGTTAAAGAGCACATCACCTCCAGTCTCCCCTCCTCACTCGACCCCTTTCAGTTCGCCTACCGGACAAACCGCTCCACCGGGGATGCCATCTCCTCTGCGCTTCACCTGAGCCTGACACACCTAGAGAAGAAGAACACCCATGTGCGGATGCTGTTCCTGGACTTCAGTTCAGCATTCAACACCATCATCCCACAACACCTGGTAGACAAAATGAGACTCCTTGGTTTCAACACCCCCCTGCGGAACTGGCTGCTGGACTTCCTCACTGACAGACCCCAGTCAGTGCGGATTGGTCAGAACATCTCCGATGTCATCAACCTCAGCACGGGCTCCCCCCAAGGCTGTGTCCTGAGCCCCTTGCTGTTCACCCTGATGACACACGACTGCGTCCCTAGGTCCGCCACAAACCACATCGTGAAGTTTGCGGACGACACAACAGTGGTGGGCCTCATCAGGGACGACAACGACCTGGCCTACAGAGAGGAGGTGGAGCAGTTGGTGGGCTGGTGCAGGGACAACAGCCTGGTCCTGAATGTTGACAAAACTAAAGAGATCATTGTCGACTTCAGAAAAAAACAGCCCAACCATGCCCCACTTTTCATCAACAACAAGGCTGTGGAGGTTGTCAGCAGCATCAAGTTCCTAGGGGTGCACATCACAAACAAACTCACCTGGTCCGTGAACACTGCATCACTGGTTAAGAGGGCACAGCAGCGCCTGTACTTCCTGCGGAGGATGAGGAGAGCCCGCCTGCCCCCACCCTCCCTCATCACATTCTACAGGGGCACCATAGAGAGTATCCTGACCAGCTGTATCTCTGTGTGGTGTGGAGGCTGCAGCGCTACCGACTGGGGTAGTGTGAGGAGGGTGACGAGGACAGCAGAGTAAATCATCGGGACTTCTCTTCCCTCCATTCAGGACACTGGCCAGAAGCGCTGCCTATCCCAAGCTAAGAACATTATCAGGGACCCCTCTCACCCACATCATGGACTGTTCACTCTGCTAGCCTCTGGGAAGAGGTACTGCAGTGTGCGGTGCAGGACCACCAGGTTCCACAATAGTCTTGTCCCCCTGGCCATTAGACTGTTAAATGGTCACTCAAACACATAGTAAATCTAAACTGCTGCTAATCTGTACATCTGTGGGTTTTGTTTGACTTTTTGCACTACTGGGAGTTCTTTATAGCTAGCCACTCCTTGCCCATCTGTTTCTCTGCACTATTGTACTTACAGCAATATTGTTACAGTGTTATTGTTCTGTTTACCTGACTTGTTTACCTGACGACACATTTTGCACATCTGGTTAGCTACTCCTCTTGCACTATTTGCGCTACTGTAAAATACTATACATAGCCATAGTTATTTAGTATATTATTAGCACTCAATACTACAACTAAATACAACATTTTATTTATAAATGTACATTCAAGGAAAGTGTGCGGGTCAGATGTATCGACATTTCGTTCTGTATACACGTGTACTAAATTGACAATAAAGTAGATCTGAATATGAATATATTTAGAACTGGGTTAGAGGAGCAGGAGAGAGCTTTGCTTTGAAGGCTTGCTCCTCCCTTCTCTCTACCCACCCCACACCTTCTGATTGGAAAAGCTAAAGGGGGCAGCGCCACTGAAACATAAGCTTTCAGCACTCCACACGCTGCAGACCGAAATCAAGCCGCTGATAATATTGAGATTTTACAACGTCTGTGCTTGGGTAGAAAAGTGTGTATGGGATTAAAAGATTGCGTAAAAAGTGTAGTTTACTCGTTTTCCGGAAGCATGTTCAGGTGGATACTGATATATTAGCTCTTATCATAACATTAGTTCGTCAATCAAGCGTGAGGGTTTGTGATTGAGAGAGATCATTAAAGTCAGGCTAAAGTAGAAGGCTGAATGATTAGCTGGTACCAAAATATATATTTGTTAATATCGCTCTAAAACAGGAGTGCCCAAAACATTTCCATTTGCCAGCTCTGTTGAATTGTTTTTTAAGTTAATTTGAGTTAATCAAAAAATAATCAGGGAACAATTTAAGTTTTCATATACTTTTATAAGAGTTGCTGTTACGCCTAATTTTATTTCCTGCACCATTAGTTTTTGGGTTCTAGTAAAAAATTAGTCATGTTGTGTTAAAATTCTGTTTTACCGTAAAAAGTTTCATGGAGCTATTAATTTTTATTTAAGCTTGTAAAAAAATTTTTTGCATCATCAAAAATGTATTATGCCAATTTTTAAGCTTTTACAGAAAATGACTATAGACACCAAATATGTTATTGGTCTCCTCTTAATACTATTATACAGTATTGACCTTAAAAAAACCCATCTCGATCAAATCCTAATAAAAATCGTCAAAAGTTTTCAAATTTATTTATGTAGTTACCGTTTTCTCCACCACATCTGCATCCATCTGCTACTCCACTGGACCAGCTAACCTCATTACAAACCAAAGAGAATTGTTTTTCTTAAGATTCATATTCAATCATAATGTTATTTAATCATATACTCGTGCATAACACATGAGTTGTACTAATCCTATTATTTTTTTCTGCGCCATTGGGAGTTAAGAACGCATTGCCATTGATTTTGCCTCCTATATACGGCACTTTCACTTTGCACCCTAAACGTAGAATGTATTAACATAAATGACATTTTGTTTTCCCGTATTTTTTTTTTATCAATTCAAATTGTGTACGCCACACAGCAACTTTTGTATGGGATTTATTTTCTTAAATAAGCGACAAGGACGCAGCGGCTCACAGGTCTTCAGCTAATTTTCTATTTATTACCGTTCTCTTGTCTCTTTTGCTTTCTTTTCTGGACACATCCGTGGCCCATAATACCTGTAGTCGGGAAGAACTTTTGTAAATTCCCGCAAGACATAAAAAGGGTTGCCGGATCTCCGTGGGTGGCCAACTCACGAAGCGGCGGAGACGGCGTAGGGATCGCAAACAAAAGCGGGGCTGTCACTCGGGCCATGGTGCTAAGCTAAGGGAGCTACATCGGCGAAGCGGCAGAGAAAGACATGAAGATGATGGAATTGCGCCCAATTCCCCCAATATTTCTTCATCGATCTGGCCTGTCAAGCGACGCCTGAGACCCAAGATGCCCGAACGGCGACATCTTGTGACGATTTCTACAAAGACTTCAGCTAAGTTCAAAGATTCAGCAGAGCTAAAATTTGGTCTTCTAAATATTATATCGCTTGCTCCTAAAGCTCTACTTTTTGATAATCTTATTTGTGATCACAAACTTAACCTGATTGGTCTGTGTGAAACTTGGTTGAGACCAGATGAGTTTTTACTGTTAAATGAGGCTTCTCCTCAAGACTACGTGAGCTTTCATGTAGCACGCTTTTTGAAGAGGGGTGGCGGTGTTGCGCTAATTTCTGAAAAAAATACTCAAACTTATTCCCCGTACATCCTACATGCCGACATTTCTTGTGTAAATTTTGTGTAAATTATAACTATTACCTTATCCTCCTTGTTTTATAACCTTATCTTCTCCGTTCCTTTATCTTCTTGGGTTTTTTACCTCACTGTGAATGTGTGAACTGGAGTGTCATGCCCAATTTCGTTGTCACAATATGTTTACCCATTTTGTAACAATGACAATAAAGGTATATTCTATTCTATATTCTAATAGATACAAGGCGTTTGAGGCTCATGTCATGCGGTCCTCTTTAATGTCAATTTATGTAGTAACTATTTATCGCGCACCAGGACCGTACTAAGTTTTCTTGGATGAATTTGCTGAACTGTTGTCTGACCTAGTAACCTGTGCATACATATTAATAACTATGGGGGACTTTAACATTCATATGAACTCCCCACTCAGTTCACTTACGGATGTGTTTCGGTCTCTAATTGATACATTTGGTTTTAATCAACTGATTGATTTGCCGACTCGTAAAGATGGAAGCACGCTAGACTTCTGACTCGAGGAGTTCCAACCTCAAACGTGACGGTGTTACAGTGTACTACCGTTATTTCTGATCATTATTTAGTTACAATTGAGGTGCTGACTAAATGTTGTATTAAAAAAACTAAAGAATTTAGCGGACACAATATAAGCACTGGCATTGATTCTCAGCTCCTGGATTCCGTAGCGCCGCCACAGCTAAAATCAGGACCTAAAAGACGCAAGCCTTGGTTTACTGATGAAACTAGATCGCTTAAACAAGACTGTAGGAAATCTGAAAGAAAATGGCGCGCTACCAAGCTTGAGGTTTTCCGTCAAACCTGGTGTGACAACTTGTTAAAGTATAAAACAGCTCTTGTCTCTGCAAAAATCAGCCTATTTTCCAGTGGCTTTTAAGTCCACCGTTATTAAACCTACTCTGAAACGACCCAACCGTGATCTAAAAGCTTATGTAATTATATACCTGTGTCAAACCTACCATTTCTTTCTAAAGTACTTGAAAAAGTCATGAAACAGCAGCTGAATGATTTTATATCCAAGGACAATCTTTTTGAATTTATGCAATCAGGATTCAGGGCTAACCACTCTACTGAGGCAGCCCTGATTAAGGTAACCAATGATCTTTTAATGGCAATGGACTCCGGCGCTTCATCACTCTTGCTGCTGCTGGACCTTAGTGCTGCCTTTGGCACTGTGGACCATAATATCTTAGTAGAACGGTTGGAAAAATGGAGTGGTCTCTCAGGAACAGTCCTCTTATGATTCAGATCCTACCTCTCAGATAGGACGCACAGTGTTAAGTATGGTGAAATGACATCTGAGCCCTTTCGTGTTATCTGTGGTGTTCCGCAGGGTTCGGTACTTGGCCCCCTTCTTTTCAGCATTTACATGCTTCCATTGGGTGATATTAATCACAAGTATAATATCAGTTTTGATTGCTACGCAGATGACACTCAACTATATCTTCCGATGGAGGAATCTGCCACACTAAACTGTGGAAATTTGGAGGCCTGCCTCACTGAAATAAATGGTCTGCATTTATATAGCAATTTTCAAGTCAATGAAGACCTCCAAAAGCGCTTTACGTCACTCAACTTCTTACGCCTTAACTCTGAAAAGACCGAAATGTTAGTTATTGGTCCATCCAAATTCCGTGACTTGTTCTCAAAACTGCTCTGAACATTGTCAAATGTAATATCACCCAGAGTTACTCAGTCAAAAATGTAGGTGTCTTATTTGACCCAAATCCGTACTTTCAAACATAAGTTAAGAATATTACTACAACAGCTTTTTTCGATCTTCGCAACATTGGTAAAATTCGCCCTATGCTGTCTCAGTCGGATGCGGAGATTATAATTCATGCGTTTGTTACCTTCAGTCTCGATTATTGTAATGCATTACCCTCCGGTCCCCCAAAGTCCAAAATCAAGAGCCTTCAGCTGGTACAAAATGATGCAGCGAGGCTTTTAACTCAGACAAGAAAATTTGATCTCATTACCCTGATTTTAGCTAACCTGCATTGGCTCCCTGTTAGTTTAAAATGTAATTTCAAGGTTCTGTTGGTAGTATACCAAATCATGAAAGGACTTGCTCCCTAACATTTTTCAGATTTAATTTCCCCCCATGTTCCGGTCCGGAGCATTCGCTCTGAAAATGCTGGTCTACTAGTGATGCCAAGGGCCAAAAAGAGATCCACAGGTTCGAGAGCGTTCTCCATTCAGGGCCCGGTGCTGTGGAATGCTCTTCCCCCTGAGATTCAATCTGCAACCTCAGTGGAAATGTTTAAATCCAAACTTAAGACACTTCTATTCTATAGCATATGAATAACCTATATTTTATGTTCACAATATATGTGTATTATTGGCCCTCATGTAGGTTTTAGAACAGGGGATGGTGTCATGATAGTCTGCATATTGCAATAGTCTTTGATCTGTGCAGCCATTTGAGACTCTTTGTGATTAAGGGCTATACAAATAAACATGACTTGACTTACTGCAAGTGGGGAAATAACATAGGAAGATGTTGAAAGAATTATTTATGATTTTTTTATTTGGTAAATGAATTAAACTGGTTGACACAAACTATCTTTGTTGTTATTCTACAGCAGAGGTGTTCAACAGCTGAGGTGCCCACGGACTTGTTCTTAACATAGCTCACCGGTGCTGGATAATTGTGATTTCCTGGCAAAATATTTTTAAGTACTTGGCTGAGTCGATTTAATCCTACATGCATTTAAATAAGAACCTTGTAATAACGTAGAAACAACAAATTTACTTATGTACACATGCCTAGCAAACTGAGTGGAGTGCCCTTTGTGCTCATAACAAAAATTAGTACTCGGCTTGAAAACGGTTAGAGACAACTATTCTGCAGCCTGTTTTGTCACGAGTAAATAGGTGACGCGTTGTGAAGGTAAGGTTTGTTATCGCTTTATAAGGGGAGTTGCAATCAATGAAGGAGGAATTGGCCGAGGTAGACAGGTATGTTATGTCGTAGCCCGTATAGTTTTTTTTGTTACGTGGTACGTTTGTTAGAAACACTCCCTAGTGTTAATAAAAAACTTAAAGAGATGTAACACATGTTGGGACTACAAATAAGACTCCAACGCTATTTTACCCTAACACAAAAGGGGATCAAATTTAATGATGGAATCAGAGAGGTCAAACAAGAACAGTTTTCTGTACTTTACACCGCCGAATTAGTCTGCTCATCCATTAGCATAGTTAGCTTGGCCACAGACCGCGCGGCGTGCGCTTGGGAGGAAAGGAGACAACAGAGGAAAGAAAAGCCGAAGTCGGCTTACCTTCTTCATTCGCGGCGCTTCGGCCACAGTGCCATCCCGGTTGACGAACGCCTCGCTGCCGTTCTGCTGCGGGTCCGCTCGCTTCATAGCCGAAGCCTGCGGCAGTTTGTTGGCCAGCAAGCCCAGGCTTCCTTCCCCGGCTTTGACGGAGGTCTCCGCGGTCGGCGACACCGCGGCGGAGGAGCCAGCCTCGCGCGGTAAGTTTCTCGCCATGATTGATTCCGAAGTTGGAGAAGCTGGAGAGTTAGCCGGGAGTTCTTTCCCGATGTCTTTGAGCTCGACCTCTGCCATTTTCAGTGCCACAACCTGCACTGACATCGGTTCAGTTTTCAGCAAGTCCCTTTCTGTGGAGGCGAACGGGATGTGAATGGAAGAAGCTCAGGCGCGAAAGGCATTCTGGTCTTTGGAGTTTTTCCTGTGTGTTTGGACTACGGCTTCAGATACGCACACCACCACATTTCTTTGTTCAGAAATATTTTTAGATCAAAAATGTAACCACGCTTTAAAACTTGTTTCAACCTTTCTTTGATCGTTGAAAAATTGTATATCTAATCCCCATATAAAAAAATGATGTATAACATGGATGTCGAATTCATTTTAACTCTTGGGCCACAAGGTAGAAAAAAAAATTCTCAATTGGGGGTTGAGGCAGATTATTAAATGAATGGCATGAGGTGTGCCCTAGCTGGAGGGCTAGGCTTTTTTTCAGAGGCTCACATTTAAAATATGATTCAAGGATGTAAGATTAGATTATAAAATGATTATTGAGGGGTTCCTCAATATTTTTTCCTTCACTAAAATTTAATCTCTTGGACTGTTTATCGACTGTGCGTTTGTGAAGAAAAACGCAAAACATTTGAAATAATCCCACTAGTTTATTTAACTCAGGAAAAGTGACAAAAATAGCCTACAAACGTCAATTTAAACGATTGATTTACATATTTAAAAGTATTTCTTTAAACTTCTGCAAAGGCATTCGGGTGATATTTTTTTTATTTTGGTATTTTTCATATTGCTTTAAACAGCGCATCCGTGACTTTTACTTCAAGTAAAATAATACTGAGATGGGATTATTTAATGTTCACTGGTTGATTCAGGGTAGGCGGAACAGCTAGTGGGTGGTTTGGAGTGATGCCTGGCTTTAGCAACATCCAGTGAACATTTTTTAAAACTGCAGTTGTTCGATCGACTCATTTTCTCTTGCACTTCTCTCGGCATTGTCTCGCGGGCCACATCAAATGCTATGGAGGGAGGTCTCGAGTTTGACACGTGTAATGTAAAACATACTTAAGGATTTCCCACTTGTGTTTCGTTAAACACGCCATAATTCCTTTTATGTTTTGCTTTTTCCATGCAATTCTGCAGAACTTGTTGCCTGGGAAGGAAAAAATCCGATCCCTTGTTATAGGCTCGCCAAACGCAAGCCCCCGCACAGGACTCACTGTTGCTCGCTCCTGCACAATAGCCATAAGG
The DNA here is from genome assembly GCF_059441175.1 of Urocampus carinirostris. Classification (NCBI taxonomy): domain Eukaryota; kingdom Metazoa; phylum Chordata; class Actinopteri; order Syngnathiformes; family Syngnathidae; genus Urocampus; species Urocampus carinirostris. Next base: position 31,698,004 of record NC_142359.1, on the reverse strand, counting down.
GCCCTGTGATTTTGTAAAGTGTGACATTCTTGTGTTTCTAAATCAAACAAAAGAAATCCCACTTGAGAAGACAGAGCTGTGCCCCTGCACAGTATTGCCCTTTACACATTGGTTAACTGCGGTTAAAAGTGTCGACAAAAATTGTTCAAACCTCATATTGTTAGAAAATGATATAATGAAATTGTGAATATGTTTAATTGCTGTTAAAAGTGTTGAGAAAAACTGTTCAAACCTCACATTGTTTATTTGCTGTTACAAGTGTCAATAAAATTTTTCAAACTAAAAAAACTTGTTGCCCAGAAAATTGTTAATTTTATATTGTTGTTTGACTGTCCCATGCCAATTTCATATATTATGATTTGATGCATGTAATGCAGCATTTATTGTTATTACTGTTAATATTAATAGGTTGAAATGGCTAGAAATAAATGCGGCCAAACCGACAACTTGCCAGTTCGACCCGCTCCCAGGTTCACTTATTAAAAGTCTTTTTGGCGTCCTTGGACCTTCAGTTCTAAATATTATAAACATATCACTCTCCTCAGGTGTAGTTCCAGCAGCTTTTAAGTCCGCCGTTATTAAACCCACACTGAAACGACCCAACCTTGATCCAGAAATATTAAGTAATTACAGACCTGTGTCAAACCTACCTTTCCTCTCTAAAGTACTCGAAAAAGTAGTGGCACAGCAGCTGAATGCTTTCATATCCGAGAATAACCTTTTTGAATCCATGCAATCAGGATTCAGGGCTAACCACTCTACTGAGACAGTTCTGATCAAGGTAACAAATGATCTCCTAATGTCAATGGATTCTGGCGCTTCATCACTTTTGCTGCTGCTGGATCTTAGTGCTGCTTTTGACACAGTGCACCACAATATCCTACTAGAACGGTTGGAAAAATGGATTGGTCTCTCAGGAACAGTCCTCTCGTGGTTCAGATCCTACCTCTCAGATAGGACGCACTGTGTTAAATATGGTGAAATGACATCTGAGCCCTTTAATGTTACCTGCGGTGTTCCGCAGGGTTCAGTGCTTGGCCCCCTTCTTTTCAACATTTACATGCTTCCATTAGGTGACATTATTCGCAAGTACAATATCAGCTTCCACTGCTACGCAGACGACACTCAACTCTATCTTCCGTTGGAGGAATCTTCCACACTAAACTGTGGAAATTTAGAGGCCTGCCTCACTGAGATAAAAGAGTGGATGTCACTCAATTTCTTGCGTCTTAACTCTGAAAAGACCGAAATGTTAGTCATTGGTCCATCTAAATGCCGTGACTTATTCTCAAAAACTGCTGTGAACATTGACAAATGTCACATCACACAGAGTGACTCAGTTAAAAATTTAGGTGTCATATTTGACCCTGATCTAACCTTTGAGATGCATGTAAAGAAAATTACTAGAACCGCTTTCTTCCATCTTCGTAACATTGCCAAAATCCGTTCAATATTGTCTCAGTCTGATGCGGAAACTATAATTCATGCATTTGTTACCTCCCGTCTCGATTACTGTAATGCACTACTCTCTGGTCTCCCGAAGTCCAGAATCAAGTCTCTTCAGCTAGTACAAAATGCCGCAGCGAGGCTTTTAACTAGGACAAAAAAGTACGATCACATAACACCGATTTTGGCTAACTTGCACTGGCTCCCAGTTAGCCAAAGATGTGACTTCAAGGTTCTCTTAGTATTGTACAAAATCATACATGGACTTGCTCCCTCTTATCTTTCAGATCTGATCTGCCCCTATGTCCCGGTCCGAAGCCTACGATCTGAGAGTGCCGGTCTTCTGGTGATCCCGAGAGCAAAGAAGTGTTCTGCTGGTTCGAGAGCGTTCTCCATCCGGGCACCGGTGCTGTGGAATGCTCTTCCCCCTGAGATCCGATCTGCAACCTCAGTGGAAATGTTTAAATCTAAACTTAAAACTCACTTCTACTCCATTGCATATGAATAATAACCTACTCTTCTTGTCGGCTGAAAAATAGTCTGTGTAACATAGTGTACTAATCTGTGAAGCCCTTTGAGACTTATTGTGATTAAGGGCTATACAAATAAAAATGACTTGACTTGACTTGAAAATAGGCTCCATCATCTAATAAAGGTCTTGTAAAAGGGCACTGAATTATTTACATTAAGACATTTAAAAATATATTGAAATATTGAACATGTGTTTATTGCAATGATCCTGTCAAAGATTTGTCACAGCAGTAAAAAAAAAATCCAATTTCCTTAAAAATCACAATGACCAACAGATGGTGAGCTATTTGCAGCAACTGGTCCAGGGAATACTCAGGTGACCTATGGGGTGGGGGGATACCTGGTGACCGCGGGCCCACGTCAAGTGTCTCCTGCCTTAGAGTGTACTTGATTAGGCGAAAATACATCAAGTCATGTAAAATGTTATGTACAATGTGTTATACTATTAATCACTAGTCTATTGAATCACATAGCAGCTTTTACCAGGTCGTTGAGATTGAGGGCACCGCATTGAATCACATTACAAATCTCACGCTGCGCATCTGCATTGCATCAAACAAGGACCAAGGTCAAAACATGCATGCAAAAACAGCGACATCAGGCGGCCACAAGTAAACGTTGCGCAAAAATAGTTGTGTTTATTCAAGTCTACGGTGTACAAAAAGCGATAAAACACATTTCAAACCAAGAAAAATAAAAAGGTAACTGAAACAATACCATTCATGTTCTCCTTAAAAGTATACTATCAAATACAAAGCAGACACCCCAGAGAGCCACAAGCCCACTATGTATATTTCTACATTCAACAAAACCAAGGCCTTAAAATGAACAAGTTTTGTTCTGTTCTTTCTCAAATTATTTTTTTGACAGAATTGTCAGACCTTAAAACAATGATCATTCTTATTCATCACATTTTGATTTGAGTATAAAGTTTCTGTCAGAGTTCCGCTTCAGAGCTGCTGCAACAAAAGTACTGAAAAATAAGTCTATTTTGGAGATTAGGAAACAATCCACATGGAAGTTATAAATGGGGAACTTTGTCCAGTCAGTCGTCAAAAATCCATAAAATATTCACACCAGAAAGGCCAAGGTTGACTCTCCTAAAAACGAATAATAAAACTTTAATACAAATTCTTCCACAATTTTCTGTAGCTAAGAAGAAAAGAAAATAACTCACCCGAGCATTCCTGATTCTTTGGTCTTAATGACGTACAGGAACATTAGGATTGTATGAAACAAGTTATTCCTTCCCTGCAACAGAAAAACATAACTTATGAGTGTTTCTTTACTCTCAGAATTCTCACCTGGATTTTTTTTTTTGCAATCAAATGCCTGCTAAAGAGTGTACCATGGACATCATAGCTGGAAAACCGCTATGGCAATAGCTTGAAGCCTTACCGAGTACCTTGTCAAATTTAATCACAATCTGAAAACTAAACATTGTATTTTATACATTTTTCTAGGCTTTTCCAAAAGTGACAATTTGGAGACAACAAACTAACAGTCTATAAACTTTGTATTTGTTTATTTTACTTTGGCCAATTCTTAGACCTTGCTAAAGAGTTTTCTTTTTTCTCAATACAGGCTCTCATAGGTTGTAACAGGCTGGAGCCCGTGAAAAGAGCTTGCAGTTGGCCACATTTGGCCAATAGTGGTGTCAATCAAAATGTCAGGGGCTAACGGAAGTATTGAAAATACTCAGATTTTTAAAAGGGGAGAGATGGAGCCAAAAAGAGAAAAACAACGAAGATAGTCTAACAATGCAGGAATGCCTATAAGGCGTTTTTTTTATATCAGTCTGCTATATCGTGTGTTTTGTACTAAATATTTTACAATGTTGGATTCACTTAACTTTTGTTGATGTAGCCAAAACATACTTGCGGGGAATCATGTCATAAGTACAAGTTCCCAGTGCTTTTGGGTAAGCTATCCTATTGTATAGTTTTTAGGTATCTTGTTTCAGACTGATCATGATGTTTCTGTGGTGAGTATATTTTGAAATGACATGTCTTGCATCCCAAGAGTTTAAGCTTTGCAATCATATGCATGATGTATTTCTGTGACAACGTACAGACACGAATTTGTTAATCAAAAGTTTTGACGGCAAGCTGTTGAAACGTTAAGGGGTCAAGACATTAATATCGTAAAAGAGCTAAAAGTACATAATAAAAATAGTCAACAATTAATTCTATAGTCGACTATCTATGCCAGATACGTTTTGCCAACAGAGTGAGGCATCTTTGGTTGGTTGGTTGGATCCCTTAACCATTAGAGCAGGAGGGGCACCATTTCCTGTGGTGTGTCTTGGGCTAGTATTGCCTGGTGGCGCCCATCGCTATCCAGGCCACCATTACATGAATATAATCTCTTCCGAGTCTCCGTGTCTTTGTCTCGAGCGATAACATGAACATACAGAAATTAATGTGTCAACAACAAACATGTGTAGAGACGCTCCCCGACTTATGATCATTTGACTTACGAAAAACGTTAGATATGAATATTTTTTTCGGGATGTCGAAAAATATCCGGATATTGCTGTGTTACATTTTGTATTGTGTGCACCTTTCAGAGTACAGGACAGCACTGTAGTGCTCCTTGTAGTGCTCCCGGCGTGTGTGGCGCTGTGAGAGGTCACCCAGCATCCACCCCGAAGAAGGAATCTTCTTCCTCTTCCAAGTTCATGTGTAAACATTCTATACTGCATCTCCAGCGCGCTAAGAACGGACATTTTTATTGTTTAATATCTTGTGCATTGATTCAATATGGTTGGTGTAAAGTGTAAAGAAGATGCGAGACGTTTCATTTGAAATGAAAGTGGAATATGGAAGCTTGATGCTGTTGGGAAAATGTTTGGATCACTTTTTTTGGCCACTTGTTACCACAGAGGAAGAAGTCGCCCAACTGTTGAAGCTCATCTTCCCGAACGTATCTCGTTTGTATGTAGGGCAGCGTCTGTCCTTCTAAGGTTTGCGAGCATTTTAGGCTGGAAACAGTCAATAATAATAATACTACGTGCAACGTTTGCAGACCTTGTGTATCTTGGCAGAAGCTCGGTTATGCAGGAACATGTAAAGAGCATGTGGACAGTGGAACGAAACAGAATCTGAGTGGCCTCGGTAAGATACAAGTAACGTTCAAGCCAATACTGTTTTGATTACATGCATCGTATATTTAAAACACTTATAATTTCCTATAAAAGAGAGCTTGAGCATTATGCCAGGCTATGCCCAATACATTTATTGTAAATCCAATGCATGCAGTTTGACGAACAAACATCAGTTAAGACATTAAAAATGACAAACGGCATTTTAAAAACCATTTGATTTCAAACTTTTTCAAATCTTATAAGTTCTTTTTGTTAGACTTTGCAGTTGACCACTGTATGGACTTCAACAAGATGCACATTTTTGTTTTATTTACTGTTCTCCTGCTGCAAATAATCCATTCTTGGTTCACACGGATAAAAAAAAAACCTTACTTTATTTTTTTTTGCCTGTTCCTAAAAATTGATAGGTTTATTCATGGATTTAGGTCTCTACTGACCGACACTGCTACCAATTGGTTTTGGACAGTGCATTTTAATTCAATGTTTGTCTGAATCCCCAGTTCGTTTAATAAAATGAGTTTTTTTTATTGAACCAATTGTTCTTGTGTTTATCTTTATCTACCACATAATTAAATCAACTTCATGTTAAAATTAAAAAAATATATATCATTATCATATTGTTTGACTTATTGTTTTATTTGTCGATGACTAGTCGTAAGTTGAAGCCCTAAATGTATACAATTTTGACTAGATGTGTTGCATCACCTTGGGCAGACTGAATATATGTCCCTGATAGATGAGTTGGTAGTGAGGCGGTGTAGTGCAACTCTGGTGGATGCAGATGAGGTTCTCCTTGGTCACATCTGAAATTGAAACAAAAATACAAACAAGTAATACAAGGGTTCCTACAGCGAAAGGCAAGTTAAAGTCAAGACTTTTCAACATGTTTTTAATTGCTTTTGAAATCAAATTTCTGACCAATTTGACAAAAAAACCCACAATTGAAATTAACAAAACAAAAAACACACCACATGAATTAGAAGGAATTTTAAACAAATGTGTATTTACATTATTTTTAATCACATTTTGGTCTAGCTGAAAATTTTCCATCAGAAAAAAGGAAGCACTCTTTAGTTTTATACTTTCTCAAGAATAAATAAAAGGGTTGTACAGTACATCATAGATCCTCAGTCAAAACCAGCAGATGACTACTAATTCTAAAGAACTCCTCTGCTACATTCATGAAGCATTTTTATCATGATGCACGGAAAATGACTTTTATACTAAATCTTTGTAGTTTAAACATATATAAATCTTATTAATGTCTTCATATTTTTAGGACTTTCAAAGATGGGATTTAAGACATGTTAATGCTGATTAAGGCTTTATTTTAAGAATAATTAATTCAATGCCTTAATGTCTTAAGACTTATCAGGGATCTGCAGGAACCCTGAATAGCCGATGCAAAAGTTATAAAGTATGGCGTGCTAATGTGTATTTGCACTCACCTGGTTTGTCTGGGATGTGACTAAAGTGCTGTGAAGTGAACGTTTTTCCATCCGGATATTTGGGGTGAGGAGGAAGTCTGGAGTCCAAATAGGTGCAAAATATGTGCATGAGGATCTGCCATCGACAGGTGAGAAGGTAAAGCAGAAAAATATGTTAGCCTACTTCTAATGTTTTAGTTTATCTATGCACTGGAAACCGGAGAGCTTTTGTAAACAATATACAGCGAAAATATTCACAAAATTTCAATAAACTAAGACAATTTCTCGGCCATGCAGTAAAAAATTATACATATATTTGAGAAGCAGAGTAACTTAAAAAAAATGTCAGCTCATTAACTTTTCTGTGATTTGGCTGCTCCAGAGCCAATGACCCCTCAATCTCCAAAATGTCTATACTCACTCCACTATCAGTGGGAAGGTCAGTGTCCCACTTCCGGTTCTTCAGATCACCTCCTCGATTCCACCGATAGGAGCTCATGCAGCCGCTGTGAGCAAGCTCTGTAAATTTCAAAAAACGTAAAACATGAGAAAAAGTTGACTCGCATTGAGGCAATTCTTCTCACACGTAGACGCTAACCTTTTATGCGATCTACCAGATATTCTTGATTGGGAGTAATGTCGAGATACTGGACCATTGAGTTCAAAGTAGGAATAGACGATGCCTTCATCATGGCAGCCTGTTTAAGGCTGCTTATGCTGGCCTCTGGTGGAAGGAAAGAGAACCATTTAAATCATCAATTTTCTGAAACGCTCGTTCAGTACTCACGTCAAGTCAAGCCATTTATTTGTACTGTATAGCCCTTAATCACAAAGAGTGTCAAATGGCTGCACAGACCACAGATTATTGCAAACCACAGGCTATTATTAGACCATTCCCTGATCGAAAACCTACATGACATTCTTCAAACCTAACATTCTTCTTCTTCTTTTTCTTCTATTCTACATGAGGGCAAGGAAAAACTCAAAAACCTCAATATGAGAAAAATGAAGAAACCATGAGAAGGGACAGCACATGAGGTAATCCCCCTCTCAGGATGACCAGTCTGCAATGGATGTTGCGATAAGAAATAATACACAGATATTGTCAACATAAAATATAGGTTATCCATATGCTATAGAAGAGAACTGTGTTTTAGGGTTAGATATAAACATTTCCACTAAGGTTTCAGATCGAATATCAGGGGGAAGAGCATTCACTAGGTTCGCATTTAAATCTGGGGTGTCAAAATCATTTTTGCTCGGGGGCCAAGTGGTAGAACACACACATTAAAAAAGGTGAAAAAAGTAATGATAAAAAAAAAATACAAAAACGTTTTAAATAAAAAAAAGAGAAAGCGTTAAAAAGTATGAAAAAAGTGCCATAAGGTACAGGGAAAAGTACAAACTCTCATGTAGAGTAAGAACAAGTATTAAGAGAAAGTCAAACATAAAAAAAATACTGAAAAAAAAATAATAAAAACTGAAATGTAAAAAAGGTAGAAAGTGCTTTAAAGTATAAATGAGCCATCAAGTATGACAAAGTACAAAAAAGTACCAAAACAAATGGATTGTAAAAAAGTGTTAAAAATACTGAGAAGTATGAAAAAGTACTAAAGAGTATGAAATGGTACTCAAAAGTTGAAAGCATTTTCAAAAAGTACTGTAAAGTAATGGTCGGCAACCACAAGGCCAAAATTGCCCTTACTTTTCGCTTATGCCTAATTTATCAATGTACATGCGCATTGTTTTTTTTTTTACCCCCAAAAAAACCCTCCAAGTTGGTGAGGTTTTACCGTGGTAAATTTCAGTATTCAAGCAACAGTTGATTAGTTTGCAAATACCGCTGCCCTCTTTTGCTCAACATTAGATACAACTGGAAACAAATCCAGATTGTGGCAATGAGAGTGTCGTCGATGACATAGGAAAACACATCAGATTTTATCTCATTATCACACTATCTTTACTCACAATATCACCTTGTCTGACCTTTTTTATCTTGTTATTATCATTGTTATCGTTACTAATTTTTTTATTGGGCTGGGCTGAGAAAATTGTCAGACATTAAACCGGCCTGTGGTACAAAAAACATTGCCGACCATCGCTGTAAAGTATGAAAGTGCTGAAAATTACAAAGTTTTTGAAAAAAAAAAAAACTGAAAATCAGGGAAATGTATACTATTTACTGTTAAGTAGGAATAAAAAACTGTAATGTAAAAATGTTATTATAAAAGTAGTTCAAAAAGTATAAAAACTGAAAATTATGAAAATACACAAAAAGTACTAATATAAAAAAGTACCGCAAAGATGCAACAATTTACAAAAAGCAGTGCAAGGGACAAAGAGTAGTGAAAAGTACTTTAAGTGACGCCATCGGGTCATTCTTCTGGGATACTATTTTCAGCTTTATTTTTCCTTTCTAATTCCTTAATTCCTAGAGGTTATTTTTGCTCCAGAAAAGTGCCACAACATATACCAATCTTTTCAGAAGCATAGTCTCCTGAGTGCCAAAACGTAAAATTAAAGTAAAATTTATCATTTTAAAAAACTATTTCAAGACTCTGTTGTTAAGATAAAGGATGGTTTAATTGTAACCTGCGCAGTCCTTTGAAACATGTTGTGATTAAGGGCTATACAAATAAATGTGACTTGACTTAAATCCTAGGAACTGATGGTGTGAACACTTTTGTGACATCCAGTGGACAAATGTACAGTAAACCTCGGATAAGTCGGATCCAGATGGACCGGTCATTTTCATCCGACTTATCCGAGGATCCGACTTATCCGAGGTCGCAAAATTTCGAACTAAGAAGAAATTTAACTCTTAGAAAAGTGCATACTTGCTTTTCAGAATGTCGCTCAAAGTTTGAGGGCTCATTCCAAACTTCGCCGCGATGTCTTTTTGCTTCATGTGCTGATTCTTTTCTTTGAATTCAATGATAGCGAGCTTTTCTTCATACGTTCTAGTCTTGAGACTCCTGCCTTTGGTTTTAGAACTTGAGGCCATCGCCACACCGTAGACCGCACAGACCGCAAGGAAGTCCAAAGAAATTCACACAAATTCAATTTGAATGCTAGCACTACTGTAATAAGAAACAATGGGATTATGATTACGAGGCTTTGTTCTATGACCGCGTGCTGTGATTGAGAGTGCTATCATTCAACACTGAGGAGGAGTTTGATGAATAGCCTCTGCCAATCACGGAACGCCACGTCACATCAAGAAATCTTCCCGGAAAATCTGTGAGGAGTGAAAATCTTCCCGGAAAATTCCATCGCTTACTGCCACTGGAGGCTGAAATTTAGAGCATTTGGGAGATGTCCTAGGCGACCTGATACCGATCCGACTTATCAGAGGCGAAAACCATTAAAAAGGGTCAATTGTACGGAAAAATCCATCCGACTTAGGCGAGGATCCGACTTATAAAATCCGACTTATGCGAGGTGTAATACTACAGAAAAGCCTAGAGAACAAACGTTCCACGCAATTTGTCCGACTTATCCGAGAATCCGACTTATGCGAGTCCGACTTATCCGAGTTTTACTGTATATTGCAGGTCATGATTTTTGACATGATGCGCTTTGTTTTCCTTGCGCTCACGGGACGGATTCTATCCCTTGGTAGGGCTGATCTGGCCTGCAGTCCATATTTCTGAAATTCCTCATTTAAATGAATGACATTTAGCATTTAGAAGTATTACTGCCCTCAATTACCGGTTGATTAATGTTGTTACTTTGTACAATTTTCTGGACTTGTTTACGTACCTCCTATCTGAAGCTCAGGACAGCCCATCCTTCTGAGCTGAGTGTTTACAAAGTCCATCTCTTTGACCAGTGGGACCAAGATGGTGTCACTAATCCACTGTGTAAGCACAAAAAACATTTGATTGCAATCCGGATTCAAACAGGATTTATTGTGAGCAATTTGATTCATACATTTCTAAGCTTTGCCGTCCAGCAGTCTATACGGTCCACAACAGGGCGGCTGGTTGTGATCCTCGCCCACACCTAAATCAAATAATTCAATTTGATATTTTTAAAGACACTCTGACAAACTAAAACAATCACATTTACTAATTTCACTGACCTCTTCTGCAGCCTGTTTGGAACCCGGATCGGTTTCATCCTTGTGGGCCGATTGTACCTGTGAGCGGCAGGCGGGCTGATACAGAAATTTCCTCAGACTTTGAGCGTAGTCGCCCATTGTGCGGTTATAATTCCAAAATGTCGGACTGTGACTCGGGGAGATGGTTTCTGGACTGCCTGGTGGAGGGATTAATACATTTGGAAATTGACCACACATGATAAAAAAAGTGCAATTTAAAGAATTACTCTACCAAGCTGACTACGGTGACTCTTCTCCTCCTCTGTGCGCAGAAATATTTCAAGGCTCTTCTGATCCTCCATGTAATCCTCCTTACTTCCAGGTGAGTTAAAAAGGGAAGGTGACGTACGGTAGCGAGCTCTCAATACTGAGTTGTCCAGTGTCCCAATGTGGCTTGGTGATGACGGAGAGCCGGATGATGGATTGTAGCCCATCATCTATAGAGGAAAAAAAGAACCATATCTAAGGTCCAGTAATTTTTCCATAATCTAAAGCAGGAATGTCAAACTTCATTGACCCAGGGTCAGGTGCCAGTCTCTCTCCAAGTGTCTGTCAGTCTCTCTCCAAGTGTCTCTCTGTGTCCCTTTCCCTCTTTTTCTCCATCTCTCTCAGTCCTTTCCTCTTTCTCCATTATTCTCTTAGTCTCTGTCAGTTCATTTATGTCTTTTTTTGTCTGAATCTCTTTTTGCCCCCCTTTTTCTGTATGTCTGTCCATTTTAGTCTGTCTTCGTGTCCCGCTCACTGTGTATCTGTCCATTTCTGTCTGCGTCTCATGATGTGTCTCTCTCTGTCGGTGTCTGCCTCCCTCTACAACTTTCTTTGTCCCTGTCTGTCTGTCTGTCTGTCAAAGGGAGCAACTAGCCAAGTACAGTGACATTTAAAGACGAAATTTAAAACATACCTCAGACAGAATTTGCTTTGTGCGAACTAATGTTTTTGTTTTTAGGCCGCAAGCACTGTAATTGTGGTTGCATTTATAAGTGACTTGTTTCCAATTTTGGACCCTCCCTAACTAATTATCACGGCATCCATATGAAATCTGTGTGGGTCGCACTGAGGTTAAACTTTCATATTTAGGCGGGGCCCTAAAACTATCATTACGTGGGCCTCAAATGGCCCTCGGACCACGAGTTTGAAACCCCTGATCGAAATAATTTACCTTCCCATACACCACAGAGGGCGAATAAGCAGCACTATTTGGAGTAGTATTGCTAAGAGATGGACTGTAGCCCGTCACACAGCTCGGAGAAAACTTAACGCTGGCTGGTGATGAACGTGACGGGCTGAAACTCAGCACGCTTTGACCTTGCAAAGGGGAAGACTCTAGCGGGACGGGGGTTTCCATTTTTTCTGGCTTCTGGGGAGCAGAAGCCTGAATATCTGTATGAGAATAAGCAAGGAAATATTAATAGTTTGTACCAGAAGGCTCTTCTCGAACATCAGTTAAGAGAATTCCAGACTCACTTGTGTTTCTCAGACCCAGGAGTCGATATTGTTGCGGGGATGCAGCAATGGTGGATGGAGCCATTGTATACTTAAAATATTTCCAGAAATCTAAAACGGCGTTGAAGGTAAAAAGTAAGGCCAGTGCCAGTTCTGCGGAAAAAAAAGAACAATTTAATCTCAATGTTCACAAACGCAAAACAGGGCAGTAATGATAAAAGACTCACCAATGTACCAAATGGGCCAGTAGTCGATGTTGTAATATTCACGAAACAGATTGCCAGACCTAAATTGAACAAATTATCAATATCAATGTTTAGTCCAACCTTTGATTATCTCATAACCAATGACAAATTGAATAGTAAAAAATAGTGATAGGACATGCAGCAGATGAGCCAATGCGTGCGGCAAGCTCCCAGGGTTAACCCCATGTCGATGTGTAAACCGCTTTAAAATAGACACTTGACCAAACTGTCAAAATGGCAGTCGCGCACACACTGTGTTTATAACTGCAAAACTGGCATCGAGTCATTGACGCATTCCTTGCTCGGCAAATATTGCGGTCAAAGATGGAGGACTTCCATGAAAAACATGTCCTGGCGTGTGGGATTTTAACCTTCAGTTGAAAAATAAGATTGATATCAATATAATTTTAGCCACTTCCACTCATATTTTCCACATGTTGACCTGTGGCAGCATTTAAGACTACAAAGTAGGACATATGATGCCTAACACGACAACTGATGCAAACTAAGAAGTAAAACATTACTTAAGGGTGGGTTGCGTAGTTTGAGCTGTCCTTAGAAGATTTAAAATTTACTATTTTATCTATTAGGTATGTGTTAACATTGCCAAACTAGGTTCAAAGAGCCCTCATATTGTTTTTTTGGATTGGTTGGAGAATGTTTTCACACTTGTGCTCATTGTTTTCTTTTATTCTAGGATGAAGTCAATTCATTAAAATGTGAACAAATAATTTGCATTGCCGGAAACTCAGCAAAATGTAATTTTATTCAGGTGTTGGACATGTTTGATAATGATTTAGTTGCCACACTTGGAATTGATGTTGCTCTCCATTGTTTGTGCTCAGAAACTTCGTATAAACGCTCAAACCCGTGCTAAATTTTTAGGGAACATGGCCACAACCATTTTTCTTTTCAGTAGCGGTAGACAGTGGTGCCTCCAGAAACTTTTTATATGGGTGGCCAGAAAGGGTCACTTAAAATCTTGTGATGGCACACTAGAAATAAAAGCCATCATTTCAGATTATTGAAGTAAGAAAGTCAGGGGGAAAAAAACTAACAAAAAGATTTAGGGACACAACTACTGATATAACTTGGTGTATTGTGGAATATTTGATGTTACTCATGGTTCCAGTCAACATTTTGAGTTCTACAACAATTCTGTTTCATTGTGTTAGGAATATATTAACTGTACATTTAACAAAATAAATACTGGGTGGTGGCAGATAAAATTAAATGCAAGTACAGAGTCAATCATATCTTAACTGGATATTTCCCAACACATTATTATTTTGACACAAAAATAATTATTACTGAATAAACAAATATAATAACTTTCCAACAGGGATCAACAGATTACCAGGCTATATCGCATGTGCAACATACACTCGTATCATCACTATCATTACGTATTGCCTGGGTGTGTATTTGGGATGAAATGCATAACCGATGCTACAACAATCTAACGATACACTGGCAAGAGGGGTGGCCCACAAATTTATAGGAAGGCCGTGTCCACCCCCTGGTGGCACCATTGGCATAAAATTAACATAGAACAGCGCGAATGATATGAGTCAGGTACGATGGAGGGCAGAAAGGTGCTAGGTGGAGCCGAAATAGCCAGGAAAAAAAGAAACACGGTTATAGGACTGTTACCATACATTTAACTAATCTTGCACTTTTTGCCCGTCATCTGTGTTGTGCTACAAGTTTGCAGAATTTAGCAGGTAACTGCCTTCAATAGGTCGCTCCTTTCCCTCAAATAAGCTTTTAGGGTTGGAAATGGCCACTTCTTCGAGAAGCGCCTCTTTCAGCTAGGCTCACTAAAGAGGCGGCTCTCTTGCCTCTTAAAAGCCTTTAAAAAACGTGAAAATGAGGAATAATGCTAAAAGAGAAGACAAAGCTTGGGAAAAAAAGAAACAAAAGGAAACATGAAGGGAAAATAAATCAAAAAGAAGAAAAGGCAGATTATTACAATATAACCTCCTCACAGATGCCAACCATGCCCTGTACTCAGGGTGCATGTAAGCATTCTAAAAACAAGACCAAGAAGCTCACTATTTCAGGAACTTCATGTTGATGTCATTGAAAAGGAAATCCTCAAATCTACAGAACAGGTTCAGCTACCTATGACACGCGTGCCACTGCTGGCACGTGAGGGGTTAACCAGTGGAACGCGAGTGCACGGCCAAATAATACAAATAATAATGATAATTTTTTTTTAAAACGCATTTTAACCTGAAATTTAGACATTTTCAGTTGTGTGCCGTGTTGTTGAGGGTCTTTACGGTAGCGCCCCTCCTCCTCTGCTTCGTGTAAGCGTGTGTGTCTGCGCCGAGCCTCGCAGAGGAACGATCCGTGTTTTAACCCAGCCACAGAAACACTGGCGCACGATAAATGAATCATGACAGCTCCTCCATCGAAAAAAATGTCACTCTTTTCAGCCAGCGTGGACAAATGACTGGGGCTTTGTGCGAGAGAGACCAAGAAAATGTGAATCCAAAATACACAATTGATGGTGTTTGATCGCGTTAAACCAGATTAAAAATCACTGCATTTGCTTCACGTGCATTTCAGGTTCGATTAAAAGGTAATTTTAGTATTTTTCAAATGCCTTAAAGGTCTTGGGCCATCTTATCTTTCTAATCTTAATTTAATTTATTTCTCTTTGTTGTTTTTATTTTACCCCGTGCGTGTGAGCGTATTTGACAGTATAGGTTGTTTGATAGGGAAAATATCACTAAAAAGGATCGAATGCAAACAAACGTTGGTGCACATTACTTACATTTCTGTGTAAAGCATGCCAGCCAAAGATGAGTTTAGAACGGCCCAGGCGAGGACCGACTGACGAGCTTGTTCTTCCCTCCTCATTCTCAACGCTTTGTCAACGAGGCTAGGTTTTGCCTCCTTCGGTGGCGTAAACATTTTAACCAAGTTAAGGATATTTGTTTAATTCGCTTTACAAAATAAGAAGAAATAATATAAAGGCATGTGCTAGCTGACTTGTAATAGCTTAAGTCAGCTCGCTGACCAAAAAAGAACATTTACCGAGAGGTAATTTATTAAGTTAATACACAGTAGCTTATCACCGACAACAATAAATATTGCAAAACAACCGTAAAAAAGAATTAATTATACACTGTTGCTTCGAACAAACTGTCGCGCCATGTTACTGTATTCACGGCATGTCGCTCCGGAAGCAGAACGTAAACATCCGGGACTTCTCGAGAATGGAAATCCTAAAGGGACAAACTCAATGGAAATAAATCCTTCGAAGTTGCCGGTAAAAAGATTTTACAAATCAAAAGGAAAAGTGTGTAATATTAAGTGCTTCTTCATATTAAAACAATCTTTCATTAAAGAAAAAAAACATTAAATGATTACTTGGTAAATACGTTCATTGTCATACATACTAATATAAAATTTTATGTAGGAAAAAAAAATCAAAGGTCACAAAATTTGTATTTCCTTTACAGTTTACACAGTGGAATCACATTCTAGAATTAGCCACCATGTTTGTCTGTCATCTTGCTGCTATACTGAGCTCTTGGCACTGGTTTTCATTCTCATTAGACAATATGTCGAAGTGTCCTTGGGCAAGACACTGAATCCCTAATGCCCCCGATAAGCAGGTTGGCGCCTTGCATGGCTGCACGGCCGCTATTGGTGTGTGAGTGTGTGTGAATGGGTAAGTGTGCAGCACATTGTGAAGCGTTTTGCGAAGTCTTCATTGACCTGAAAAGCGCTACATAAATCCAGACCATTTACTATTACAGTGCCTTCTAATAGTTTAATACAGGGGGGGTGTTATTGCACAGAATTAGAGTAATCTAGGCTAGTTGGGTATTGCATCTTGTAGTCTGTCAATTTACAGCAATGCTAAAAAAAAAAAATTGTGAACCAAGATGTTTATTTCCAATATTTTGATGTGAAGTATTTTTCTCATGTTTGCACTTAATTGTATATCAAGTATCTTTTGGTATTGAAAGAAGCCAAGTATAAATTTAAATACAGTAATCTCTCGTTTCGTGGGGTTTGCGTTTCAAAAAGGCCACGCAACACTTAAAAACCACTAATTAGAGACCTGTTTTAGTTGTATGTAGTCTGTGCAGCCCTTTGAGATTTCTTGTGATTAAGGGCTTCACAAATATGACTTAACTTGAAGCAATACTTTTATTAAATATAACATATCACAAATGACAAGCCCCAGTTATTTTTGTCTTGCACAACTGGACCCGAATCTGTGTGCAAATCATCTCTGTTGCAACTTAATCTTTTAAACAATATATAAAACATAACTTTCAAAATGGATCATTTGAAATTTGTATCCTTTTAAATGACTTATTTCACACCAAAAAAGTCAAATACAAATAAAGAAACACAACTTTTATGCACCCAAACCATAAACTTAACAATTTACAGGTCTTTGAGCAGCACTGATATGTTGGTGATATTCAATATGAATGAAAAATAAGGACATTTGGTTATACAAAGAGAGGTAAACAGTGTAATACATAATAGGGACTACAGATATAACTTAAAGGGACAGTGTGTATGTATGGAGCTTCGTAGTTGGAAAAAAATATTCATAAACAAAAACAATATTGATTAAAATAACAAGCAGAAAATATGAACTATCATATAAAGGTGCATTATTTAAAATACTCATAGGCTGGGAAATGTAATTTATTTTACATGACATGAGCCTAAACTCTAGGCTCTCGAGTCAGCTAACATAATGGTCAGCCACAAAATATTTGGCAAAACAAAAAAGAAAAATTGTGTCGTTTCGTCACTTTGTGTCTCCGTTGTTTGTATATTTCCTTGCTCTTTTTTAGCTTTTCTTTCGGTTGCACTACACCAAGGGTGGGCAAACTCTGTGTTGCGGGCCGCACTGGTTTAAATATTTTGTCAATAGGGCCAGCATGAAAAAATTATGGTTTTATTTTTCGTATCTACCAATAGTCTCTGACATGTGTTGAAAACTTGATAAAGTTGTTAATTTTTTTTTATCTTCCTAAATAAATACCTGATAAAAATGGCAAGAAAACTGTAAGCCAGCTATTTGAATGTTGGGAACAGAGGACAAGAGTCGCACCAAATCACCACATTTTTACAAGAACTACTTTTTTAAACCATTTTATACATGTTTCAATTATGTTTTTAACATTTTAATTTGGCGGGCTGAATGAGAAAGCCCAACGGGCCATAGTTTGACCACTCCTGCACTACACCATACAGCAGGGGGTCAGGAACCTTTTTGACCCAAAGAGAAAGTCATACCATATATTTCAAGAGAAATTTCAGCATAACTGCCAAACCCGCTTTCCGGACAAAATCTCATTATTCAGTGAATTTTATTTCACTGTGTGACGTTAGATGATTTGATAACATTTAAAAAATGAGAATAATGCCAAAGCATTTGCCCCACATCATACAATACTGTATACCAATTTAAACTTGTCTCCCTTGCACCGTTACTTAAAATCATTGAGGGTCATCATGACCTTCATTTTTTTCATAAATAACAGTTTCAAAATAAGGTGCAAGCAGGGGTCTAATATAAAATTGTCACAAAATAAAAATACAAACAAGGATACTGACGTATCTACCTATATTGCAGACGGCACCCTCCGCCCACCCTATCAAACTGCTCTGTGATGCTGGCTGGAATTTCCGAGTGTTTAAAGTTTGCAATGTGGGTTTTCATCATAAAGTGTCTCAACACTTAAACATGCATTGTTTAATTAGTTTCCCTAAAAAGGATTTTTTAGTTATTTACAGCCAAAACGGGGTCTGTTGGTGTGACGCCTTGACTGTAAAATGTAGTGTAAACTGAGCTCTTTGTATACTGGACTGCACCGCTCCTACCACTATCATTATGTGGCTAATGCATGCACCAAACCAGACTCAGAATTGGAACAATATAGATGAAATTTGCATGATAAGAATTTCATCACTGAGCCAAGTGTCCTCATGAAACGGGCCATATCTGGGTTGCGAGCGATAGGTTCTCGAACCTTGCCATACAGCGAGACCTAGTGGTCAAATAATACACACTGTCCCTTTAAGAGTTACTCTAGTCAATGAGGGGGTGATAAAGACTTTTCCGAATGATATCCTCCAATGTCTTTGCTCCTGCTAGAGTCCAAAGGTCTTTCTTCTCCTCTACCTACGCTATCCTCAGATTCCTCCTCGTCCTCCTCCTCTTCTACATGTCGGTCTTTTCGAGACGAGCGATTCATTTTGGGCCCCTTGCAGATTTTCAGGTGACGCGTGAGGTGATATTTGGTGAGAAAAGCTTTGTGACATTTCTCGCAAACAAAGTCCCGGCGGCCTTCATGGGAGTTCATGTGCTTCTTCAGGTGGTTGGGCTTCA
The DNA here is from genome assembly GCF_059441175.1 of Urocampus carinirostris. NCBI lineage: Eukaryota > Metazoa > Chordata > Actinopteri > Syngnathiformes > Syngnathidae > Urocampus > Urocampus carinirostris. The sequence goes on along the minus strand of NC_142359.1, from coordinate 31,679,328 downwards.
GGAAGTGCTTGTTGCATTTGGGGCACTGAATCCGACGCTCACTGTAAGAAAGTAAAAAGACATTTAAAATAATAACATTTGCTGTTTTCTGGGGGAGTGACATGGAAAACGACAAAACGACGTACTGCGTGTGAGAAAACATGTGCTGATTCAGGTCCTGCTTTCGGATGAACATCCGCTCACACAGGTCGCACTTGAGTTTTTCGGCACCCGTGTGGATGACCATATGAGACGCCACGTGGGACTTCTGCGTGAATAACTTCTCGCAAACCGTACATCGATAGTTCTTCTGACCTGTTAGTAGTAGAAAGCAAAGGAGCCTGTGACCAAGACATAATTATTTAGTTTTTAAAAGCTGAACGTTTTTCCAGACTTTTTTCTGGGGAAAAAAAAAATAAAAATACTTTAGTTTTCACAGCAGAACTGCCAAATATTAAACATTTTATTTCAGAATGGACAGAGAATTTTCAGATTTTGAAAATGGTCATAGAAGCATCTAAAGGGACAGTGTGTTTTATTGAACTACTAGATGTTGCGGTGTTGTGTCGTCCAACTGAAAAGCACAAGGAAAAAAACTTAGTGACCAAAAGGCACCATTTTAATGCCCATTTTTAACATAGCCTTTTACAAAGTTTTTTTTGTTTTTTTACCGGACTACCCGTAGCACGTAAAACCCCCAAATAGGCCGGAAATTTGAAAGTGCACCTTACAATCTGGTGCACCTTATATATGAGAAAATACAGTGGATACAATTGGAAATGCATAGTTACAAATCAATTCTAATGTATATACAAGTATTTTTCACAAATGCAAGTTATTTGATACTTTATGTATTTTTGCTTGTTATTTTTATTAGTATTGTTATTTTAACCCTTGGATGCATGACCCACCAGTACATACTATCTATCTATCTACCTTGGTCATATCCCTCAAGAGGGGTGACCGACAGCAAAACAAACATATACAATAACAAAGAAAATAAAAGGTAAAAAATAGCAAACAAACACACACAAATAATTTTGGACCATGGCCAACCCAATTGCCCAAACAAGTTAGGCACCTCGGCACCTAAATTGGTCATGGTTTCGTCCCTCCAGATGAAATGGGACACCAGAAAGCGGCCATTTCACTCGGGTCAGGGTGACACAACACACTCTTTTGTTCAACAGCAGGGCCCGACAGCTTTCACTGGTTTACCCCTGCCGCATCATATGGGTGCCCAGCCCATCCTTAAGAACGCGTCCACAATCCCACTATCCTTTCACAACACCTCTCCACTCCTTTCTATCACCAACAAGAGCTCTAGCTTCCATTATATTTAGACCTGTTTCCTGCAGTGCACTCATAACACCATCCATCCATGTCAATCGGGGCCTTCCTCTTGGTCTCCTTCCATTGACTTCTGCACTGTAGATCCTCTTCAACATTCGCTCCTCATCCATCCTGTCCATGTGTCCAAACCAACCGAGTACTCTCTTATCAACACGCTTGCTCAGTTCCGCGACTACTCCAGTTCTGTATCCTACAATTTCATTTCTCAATCTATCCAATCTTGTCACTTCTAACAGTCCTCAAACACTTCATCTCAAAAACATTCAATTTCCTTCTTAAATCTGCGCTCAGGCGCCAAGTCTCTGCACCATACAACACATTCGGCACAATCACACTCTCATACAGTCCCCCCTCTTAACATCCATACTCATACTCTTGTTGTTCATCACTCTCCTCAGAGCACCCAAAACCTTGCTTCCTTGATTCACTCTGTGCAATACCTCGCACTCCATTCCACCAACTGCAGCCACATCACAACCCAAGTACCTAAAGCTTTCAACTTCTTCCAGCACCTGTCCATGCAACCTGATTTCTAACGTCATGCCCACTCCATCACGTGAACACTTCATCACCTTACTCTTCCCAAAATTGACACATAACTTATGCCTATCACATACTCTTCCAAACTCCGTTACCAACCTTCTCAATGTTTCCTCAGAATCAGCCACAAGCGCTGTGTCATCTGCAAACAACAACTGACTTACCTGCCACACTGTTCCACTTTTGTCCATCATCTCTACACCTCTGCTAAATACTCTTGCATTCACCTCTCTCACCACACCATCCATGTACAGTGCATCCGGAAAGTATTCACAGCACTTCACTTTTTCCACATTTTGTTATGTTACAGCCTCATTCCAAATTGTATTAATTTAATCTCTTATCTCAATATTCTACACAAAATACTCCATTATGGCAATGTGAAAAAGTTTTTTTTTCCTTTTTTTGAATTTATTCAAAATAGAAAACTAAGAAATCACATTTACATAAGTATTCACAGCCTTTGCCATGAAGCTCAAAATTGAACTCAGGTGCATCTTTTTTCCACTGATGATCCATGAGATCTTTCTACAGCTTAATTGGAGTCCACCTGCAGTAAATTCAGTTGATTGGACATGATTTGGAAAGGCACACACCTGTCTATATAAGGTCCCACGGTTGAGTGTGCATGTCAGAGCACAAACACCAAGCATGAAGTCAAAAGAACTGTCTGTAGACCTGCGAGACAGGATTGTCTTGAGGCACAAATCTGGGGAAGGATAAAGAAAATTTTCTGCTGCTTTGAAGGTCCCAATGAACACAGTGGCCTCCATTATTCGTAAATGGAAGACATTTGGAACCACCAGGACTCTTCCTAGAGCTGGCCGGCCTTCTAAACTGAGCGATCGGGGAAGAAGGGCCTTAGTCAGGGAGGTGACCAAGAACCCGATGGTCACTCTGTCAGAGCTCCACCGTTCCTCTGTGGAGAGAGGAGAGCCTTCCAGAAGGACAACCATCTCTGCAGCAATCCACCAATCAGGCCTGTATGGTAGAGTGGCCAGACGAAAGCAACTCCTTAGTAAAAGGAACATGGAAGCCCGTCTGGAATTTGCCAAAAAGCACCTGAATGACTCTCAGACCATGAGAAACAAAATTCTCTGGTCTGATGAGACAAAGATTAAACTCTTTGGTGTGAATGCCAGGCGCCATGTTTGGAGGAGACCAGGCACCGCTCATCACCAGGCCAATACCATCCCTACAGTGAAGCATGGTGGTGGCAGCATCATGCTGTGGGGATGTTTTTCAGCAGTAGGAACTGGCAGACTAGTCAGGATAGAAGGAAAAATGAATGCAGCAATATATAGAGATATCCTGGATGAAAACCTGCTCCAGAGCGCTCTTGACCTCAGGCTGGGGCGAAGGTTCATTTTTCAGCAGGACAACGACCAAAGCACACAGCCAAGATCTCAAAAGATTGGCTTCAGAACCACTCCGTGAATGTCCTGGAGTGGCCCAGCCAGAGTCCAGACTTGAATCTGATCGAACATCTCTGGAGAGATCTGAAAATGGCTGTGCACAAACGTCTCCCATCCAACCTGATTGAGTTTGAGACTTATTGCAAAGAAGAATGGGCAAAACTGCCTAAAGATAGGTGTGCTAAACTTGTGGGATCATATTCAAAAAGACTTGAGGCTGTACTTGCTGCCAAAGGTGGATCAACAAAGTATTAAGCAAAGGCTGTGAATACTTATGTAAATGTGATTTCTTAGTTTTCTATTTTTAATAAATTCAAAAAAAGGAAAAAAAACTTTTTCACATTGTCATAATGGAGTATTTTGTGTAGAATTTTGAGATAAGAGATTAAATTAATACAATTATGAATGAAGCTGTAACATAACAAAATGTGGAAAAAGTGAAGCGCTGTGAATACTTTCCGGATGCACTGTACACATTAAACAGCCATGGGGACATCACACACGCCTGTCTCAAACCAGTCAACACAATGAACCACTCACTTGTCTCACTCCATACTCTTACACATGCTCTGCTGTTCATATAAAAACTCTTCAATGCTTCCAATAACTTTCCACCCACTCCATACATCACCATCACTTGCCACAACGCCTCTCTATCAACTCTGTCATACGCCTTTCTCAAGTCCATGAAAGCCAAAAAAACATCCTTACCTTTTGCAAAATATTTCTCACACACCTGTCGTACTGCAAACATCTGATCCACACATCCTCTTCCTTTCCTGAAACCACTCCGCTCCTCCATCACCACCTCATTCGTTCTTTCTCTCACTCTCTTAATCAAGACTCTTCCATACAGCACAGACAACAAACTGATACCTCTCGAAATGCTAGATTCATACTTATCACCTTTACCCTTATACAATGGCACCACACATGCACTACACCAATCAACAGGAACCACACCACTTAAAAAGCATACATTCAACAAGCGTACTAACCAGTCAATCATAGCTGTGCCACCTTTTTTCAGGCATTCAACAGTACAACCATCCAACCCAGGTGCCTTCCCCCCTTTCATTTCTTTCACTGCCTCTTGTACCTCCCATGTTTCCACAGGCTTCACATTTAAATCACCCAACACGGGCATTCTCTCCATACCATCGATCGCCTCGACTCTCACTTCTCTCCCATCCTCCACATTTAGCAACTCCTCAAAATACTCTGCCCATCTCGTCCTGACTGCACTACCGCTAACCAGCAATCTACCATCCTTATCTTTTACTTTCTCTTCCTTTTCAGACTCTCAGTTTCTTACTCTTTTCACTTCTTTCCAGAACTCTTTTCTCCTTTCCTCAAAGTTCACTCCTATCATTCGACACCATTCATCATTTGCTTTCCTTTTCGCTGCTTCCACTGCCGCTTTTACCAACCTTTTCTTCAATTTATATCTTTCATACGCATCGCCACTCTTATCTTGCAGCCACTCCTCAAAGGCAAGCCTCTTTTCTGTCATAGCCTCTGATACCTCATCATTCCACCATTCACGTCCTTTCCTAATACCTCGACCAACTTTTCTCATTCCACACACGTTTTTGCACTCCTAGACACTGCCTCTTTAAACCACTTCCATTCAATTTCCACACTCTCCATTTCTCTTCCACTAACCCGTACATACTCTTCCCTTATCCTCTCTTTAAACTCTCTTTCCTTTTCTGCCTTATTCAACTCTGACATTTTCACCTCTCCCCTCACACTCTTCTTATAACTAGCCCTCCACGATTCATCTATTTCCTCCTTTCTGTTTTCCTTCCACATAAAAATGATCAGACATACCACTCATTTCACCTCTGTAAACATGCACATCCAACAATCTACTTAACATCCCTTTCTTAAGCACTACATAATCCATCAGTGCTCTGTCCACCATCTTGCCACCATCCACTCTGACAAAGGTATACTTATTCACGTCCCTCTTTTTAAACAATGTATTTCCAATCACCAACTCATTTTCCACACATAACTCAATCAATTTCTTCCCACTCTCATTTTTTCCTGGTACTCCATATCTACCAATCACATTTCAACCGTTTCATCACCCACTCTAGCATTCAGGTCACCTAGTATTACCACATTCCACCCTTCTTTCGCACTTGCCACACATTTGGACAAGTCCTTCCAGAACTCCTCTCCTCAGCGCTTCTTTCTGAACCAGGTCCATATGCACTTATAAACATCCATACTTCTACACCCCACTTTAACCTCACCCACATCAATCTGGAAGATATCTCTTTCCACTCCACCAGTTTTTCTTTTGCTTTCTCACTCACAAGCACAGCCACTCCTTCTCTAGCATGTCCACCCGTAACTCCAGACCTTCTACCATACATACCTCCAAGCTGTAATTCACCCTTTCATCTTTGATTAGCTCAAGGCTAACACATCAACCTTCCTTTCAGTCATCATCCTTCCGATCTCCTCTTTCTTCCACTCAGTCGCTTTACTTCCACATCCTCTCACATTTAGTGACCCTATAACTAGGGCTTGCGAGACCTTTCTTTGCCTTGCTGTCTCTTAGGGAGTAGAGATAGAGAGGAGAGGAACCAGTACATACACTCTTCCAAAAGCAGTGTTAGGCAAATTACTTAAAAAAGTAATTAGTTATAGTAACCCACTACTTCTTTCAAAAAGTAACCAAAATAGTAACCGAATTACCCGATAGTAAAAGTAACTTGTTACCAGGGAACGTTACTATCATCGTTACTTTAAAAGCAAGTCGAATGTCAAAGAAATTGAAATCTTTATTTATTATTTTTAATTCTAAAAATGAACAGTGAATAATTTAATAAAAATCAACAGGAAACAATATAAAGTGAGTTTAGTAAACTAAATCCAACTCACAATCTGAGATAACTAGTCAAGTGGACATTGGTAACTGAACTTAAAATATTTTCTTCACAACAAAAGTCGATAGTAAAACAATTTGAAGTGAATTTAACTCTGAAGCGTAAATCACAGTCGCAAGTCAGACAACTGGTCATGTAGACATATGCTACTGTACTTCAAATACTTTTTCACAACAAAAGTAAACAGTTTAACAATACAATAAACAACAGTGTGTTTAACACTGCAGTGTAAATCTAACAACCAGAGACAAACGAGACATTCTGTACTTTTTACGTCATATATCCAGCCAACCAGTCTATTTTACGACTTCCCAAACCAGTGATTGTATCAATGAAGCAGAAGCTTCTCGAACCTCGCGTCAGATAGCTTGTTCCTCAACACAAAAGACACTCAGAGCAAGGGTTAACAACAAACCAGCATTCACGTAGCGCAGCTTTTGCATAGCCCAGCTTTTGTGTAGTGCAGCTTAGCGTAACGGTCAAAAAAGATTTTGCCCTTCTGGGTCAGAAACCTGCCTTACAATGCAAGCATTGCTATCTTTATACAACACCAAATTAACGAGCGTCACCACATGGTCAAAACAGGAATAACAATGAATGACATGCATACATTTTGGCTCCTACGGGCGCTATTCTTAAAACTGAACGTAAAGGGATAATTAAACAGGGCAGCGTAGACTCGCTACGGCTGGAAATGTATTGAATTTATTCAAAGTGACGCACCGCAACGGTATTATTACGGAGGAAAAAGTAACTACCGTAAATTCCGGACTATAGAGCGCACCTGATTATAAGCCACACCCACCACATTTTAAGAGGATAACCGCTTTTGTACTTACACAAGCCGCACCTGTATAAAAGCCGCATGCGCCCGCATTAAAATATGTAACACAATCACAAAATAAACCCAAACCCTACTTTGAGTCCCGCGATTTTAACCGAACATAAAGTACACAGTTCAAAAACCACAGCCGGCAAAATGAACGGAAAATTATACCAGTACTTAAAATTGGATGCAGACCTGCAGAGTCCAGGTCCCGTTAAAAGTAATCAAAGGAAAAAAAGTGTATATTTCCAAAGGTAAGGGTGGGAAAAATATACATCCACTATTGTCTGCCGTGTCCACAAACACTCACCTTTACCGGTCCCCACTTCCCGTCATCCCCCGCGTTTGTTACGCCCCTTCTTTTTAATTGGTCAGTGCAAGACTTATCAGAATAAGTTTTCAAAATAAATACAAATAAATACATTACAAAAATATACAGTTACAAATACATATTATACATGGTTACACATATTTACAAAGACAGACAGTACACCGAGAGAGTTTTCAAAGCTTTAATAATAATATTATAACTTTCATCCCAAACCGTGCCTGTGAAGGGTAGCAAAACGCTACTAACAATACGCTCGCAGTACAATCAACGGGTCTGTTAAAAAAATCATACCTTACTTTTAGAAAGCACGGTACACCGTTCTCATCTTCCTCCCTATAATCGACGTCATCAAAGTCGCCTTCCTTTAGTATGGGCAAGAGACTTTGTCATGTAAACGTCGTTCCACGCTCCCTTATTCAAAAACACGCTAGCAGCACGCTCGCGAGGTAAGGCATGCGTGCAGGTGCTCTGTTTCCTTCTTTATCGGACTGCTTGATTGCGTCTAGCTTGTAAGCTGCGTCATGTACCTTGAACTCGAGCGCCGCTGGCGGCTGTTAGAAAAATTACATAAATTGGCTGCATCACTGAATAAGCTGCAGGAATGAAAGTTTGGGAAAAAAGTAGCGGCTTATAGTCCGCAATTTACGGTAGTTAGATTCCCATGTTACGAAAAAAAATAAAACACCAATACGTAACGCCGTTATTTCAAACATTGTCCATGAGTGGAGTCGAACATTAATGGCAAAACAAATTAAAATACTAATGGCATCATGTCACAAATATGTATTACGAAGAATGCCTGTTATATGACAATACAACAACTTTTTTAATTTGAAAGATTTTGAAGAATAACAATCCATGGGGTCATTTTTGATCCTACTTGTGCATCAAACGGTTAATAGTAATGACATGTTTTAAACTTATGTAAACAGCGCCCTCTTCTGGGGAACTTTGTTAGAGTTACTGTCTGCTCACTCGGGGCTTTGTGACATGCTGCTTGGAACTTTGGGCTCGCATTTATTGGCTAGTGCCGCTAAAACTTTACACTGATTGGCCAGCACAGTTAAAACCCGAATTGTGACAATTCTGGTTGGCCAAATACTCCATCGCTCAAATACCAAAGGGGAACTTTAAATCCTTGAAAAAAACCACTGTCTTGCAAATACACCATTGCACTATGTCGCATTATCGATTTGATTTTGGTTTAATCGTATAGCCTAACTGTGTAGCAGAAGACACTCAAAGTAAGGAAATTGTACTCACCTGTGTGTATTTTTAGGTGCATCCTGAGGTTGCTGGGATCACTAAAAGCCTTGCTGCAGTATTCACACTTGTGTGGCTTCATTCCGACATGCCCCATGAAGTGCACGTTGAGCTTGGTGGACGTGATGAAAGCCCTCGAGCACATAGTGCATTTGAATTTCTTTTCCCGGGGGTGCCTTGGACCTTTTGAGTTTCTTCTGTAGGTGCCTGTGCGTTGGTTGTGACTGGTGTTTAAATTATCTCCGTTGGTCTGTGCTGGGGCCTGAGGCCACGGTGAGGAAGAAGAGCTTGACGACCCGTTGGTGAGCTTCTCGTCCGGCTGCATAGGCGCTTGATTCTGCTCTTGGTGAAGTGGGTGGTCCTGCTCTGGTGGGCTGTGGTTGTGAGAAGGTTGGCAGTGGTCGGGGTTGCTCATGTGAGGCTTGAGATGTGAAAATGAAGAGCAGTCTTTGCCACATTGGCAGAGCTGGGGCACAGGTAAAGGTGGAACACCTGGATACAAGATGAAGGGAACAAAAAAGTTTAATGGCCGAAATTAAGCAAATTTGATAACAGAGCATTAACTATCAGCCAACGGGCACATTTTCAATTATGAATCGTGGACAGCCTGGACTACACTGTTCCAATTTAGCATGGGTGGCTAAACTTTTTGATTTGTCGGCCACATTAAATAAATTGGCAAATAGGCTGGGCCAGGAGGAAAATAATTATAGATTCGATTTTTTTGTATCTGCCAATACAGTCTGCTATCATAACTCGGCAATATATGAGGAAAACAACATAGTGTAGGTGTTACCAAGGTTTCTACTATTGTGGTTGGCAATCTAAAAGACGTACTTCATTTTTGGCCTTTTATATATGTTGTAAATATTTGTACAAAAATGGTAAATTAGAAATAAACGGTTAATTTCTCCTAAAGGGGAGAGATTTTTATGCCTGATGGTGCATTTTGTTCCGTTTTAGTCTCCGTAGTTAGTGTTCTTCCTTGTGCTTTATAAAACTCGTTTTGGCTGCACGACACGATACAGCAAAATCCAAAGGTCCAATAACACACCTTGTCCCTTTCAGCACTAAATAATATGCAGTTAAAAATGTCAAATTATCACTAGTTCTTATTTCTAACAGTTTTATACATAATACTATTATATTCTCAACATTTGGCAGGCCAGTACAAGAACCCTGATGAGCCATACATGGCCAAAGGGCCATTGTTTACCCACTCAGCTTAACAGAGTTCTTATTCTTACCCATGATTCTGCAGTAGTCTCTGCTGTAGAAAAAACGCAGCTCCTCATCAGGGTGGATCTCCATGGTGGTGCAGAAGAAGAGCTTTCCGTTAGCAGAGTAAGCAACCAAGTTCTGCTCTTCATGACTCCTAGAGGCACAGAGGGGCTCAAATTAGTTTTTTTTTTTTTTTTAAAAAGGATGAATTCTTGGAGGATATTTGGGTTCCAACAAGACGTTCATACCTCGCCTTGTGAACAAACATCATCCAGTTGCATTCGTTCTCATCTGCTGCCACGATGTAGAACTCGAGCACATTGTTGTGGTACATCTGTCATAATCAAGTGTTCTTTTTTACATAAGTTTATTTTCCATGCACATTAAGTTTGTTCTGGGTTGGTGCGAATAATATTCAACCTTCCAAATCTGAGGTGTGTCTTTTTCCGGCCAATCAGACAGATCCACGTTGCTGCAGTGCTGACCAACCATCGGTCCAAAGCAGGTCCTTGCCGGAATTATTTCCCGTGCAAAAACGCCTGAAAAATAACAACAAAATTGACATAATGACAGTGCACTCCACAATAATTTAGTTGTTGGGCATCCATTTGTTACTTACCGAGCGGCTCATCAGCCACGGAAATGCGTAGGCAAAGAGGGCGTGGGATGGAGAGACGCGCCCGACTTTGGATGCGTGCGTCCGGAATAAACGTGACAGGGCCGTGCTCTGGGCAGTCTGAGGTATATGAGCGCTCGCACAGGGTGCACCCTGACATTTACACAGCAACAAATTTCAATTATTACATATTTCTATCTTCAAATCAGTTGCAAAGACACTTACAAATAGTGAAAGCAGTAACCATGCTCTCTTTATTTGGGCTTGAATCTTCCAATTGCAAACCAGGGTTGACCAGCACCAGGCTGTTTTCCGGACCCAAAGATACCTCTGTAGTGATGGGGGAGACATTCACCGAGTCTAGGCCAATTCCAGAGTGTTCATGGAGGGATACAGGACCAAGAGAGCCTTGTCCAGTCATGGAGCTAGTAAGCACCACACTAACAACGCCAGGATTAAGCTCTGCATTTGAATGAAGCTGGTCTCCAAGTCCGCCTGGACCTACACCTCCCGCATTAACCCCACGGCCCCCCATGTGATCTGGCTCCATCCCAACTGGGAGTTCTAGCACAGTGGGTCCATGCAGGGGCATAACTCCGCCTGAAGAATCCACCCCAGAGAGTGTCTGCCCCCCTCCGTCAGAAACCGGGACCACCCCAACTGCATCCATAGATGCCAGCTCCTCTCGCATCCTGTTTGGGGACAGGGGGCTGCCGTCCCGAGACTCCATTGCTAACCCTGTCGAGTCTAAGTCATGAGCGCCGCCCTGGTGGAGGTCTCCTTGGCCGCCGACTTGCCTCGTGTCCATGTGCACCAAGCCCTGCTCCAGTGGGCCGCCACCTCCACTGTACGGGTCGAGACCCGAGGGGTTGTTGCCCGTCAGAGAAAGATTTCCGTCCATATTGAGGCTGCTGGGATGGATGTACTGAGGAGGTGGACGATCAGCCAAATAAGACAAAATACCTAAATCAACACAAACAATATCATTATATTGAACTAATTACCTGCACTAAAAATGTTGAGCAACATGTACAAGGGGTACATTTACATGCAGGCAAAATTCAGACTGGAAATGGAAAATTGCTGTATGACGATTTTGAAGTCATGTTTATTTGCATAGCCCTTTATCACAAGGAGTCTCAAAGGGCTGCACGGACCACACATTTTTGCAAACTACAGACTATTATGACACCATCTGATCCAAAATCTACATGAGGGCGAGAAAAAACTCAAAACATATTTAAACGGGCACAAAAAGGAGATTAAGATGTTAAGCAACTATGAGAATTCAGATTGCAATGGTTGGGTTAGTCTTTTCATTTTTCGATTGCTTGTGCATGCACACGCATTGGAGTAAGCCGATTGCTTCTTTACCCTCATCAGAGATATCTTTATGCCCCCAAAGCACGGTGGGACTCATAGTAGAAAAGAAAAATGTGTGTAGCAATTACTGGATTACCCGCTAAAAAAGCCCCATATTGGTGGACATGTCGGTTTTATTTTCTGCTCCTACGGCAAAAATGCTTGTTGTAGACATCCAAATACAGTATGTCACAGTTGTATGCATCCATATACAGTGTAATTTCAAGTTTGATTTTGGCAAACTACATTATGAGCACATCCTGTAAAGACACCAGAGGCAATTTAGCTCTCTTTTGGGTTGTGGAGAAACAAGCAACGTATGGCATTGAATTTGGCTAGTGACACAGATAACATCATCATTTTGCTTAATGTCAAAAGTTTAATGCATAAAACCAACTTCTATCAAAGATGTAGCTCCTGCTTCACACCTCCAATCAGAATTATCCAAAACGCCATATATACGAGATCATTTGTTTGTCTCCAGTCATATAAACGTTTCATTCGAATTGCTCCAAAAATCAGATTATCGCCTGCATCTAAACATAGTGATTCATTGATTTACCTGGTAATATATGTCGGAAGTAGCTACTCTCCAAGTGAGGATAAGGAGGTGGCGGCAGGGAATAATTCCTATCTGGGAGGCCACACATGACACTTCTATCCCCAAGAGGGCCCATGGGGAGCATGAGAGAGAGGGCAGAGGGAAGTGAACCTAAAGAAGGGCCCAGGCTTGGGATGGCCACCGGCATGCCTGGGACACAGCGAACAGATTGAATTAAAAAGCTAAATTTGGACAAGGGTTTGTGTCATTTTACCTGGGTTGGGGATGCTGTTATGCGGCGGTGAGGTTGCAAGGGCCAAGTGGCTCGCACTCACTGAAGGCACACTCAGCTGGTCCATGCCAACTGGACTCAGATTCATGTCATTCATCTTTCAAGATGATCACTTTTTAGCTAAATATCATACACTTCATTGTAAATGCTTTAATACAATCTCGTTGTAAACAATTTTCACCAAGTTGGTCTTCCTGACGAAAAAAAAAATATATTGTAATTTTGACGAAGCGCTAGCCGTGCAACTGCCATCTTTCACTTACCTGTGACCAACAGCTGTTCCCTATCATTAAACCGTGTTTACATTATTGAACCTGTGAAGTAGGATGAAAAAAACGACTAATTCCATGTTTGAAAAAATAAACAAAACAAAACTGCATCGCTACTGCTAGCTGGGCGTTAGCCTAGCTCTCCCCCACTTCTCAACATGTTGTCATTTTGTTCGTGTTCGTAGACTTATTAAAAATATACGTCACAAACAGCAATGGAATTGGACGCTGTCTTAAACAAAATATGAGGGTCTTGAGATAAAAGCTGTAAAAAACAAAACAAAAAAAACACCACTCCGATTCCGGAAGGGGGCCATTGCGGCGAATTGACCTTCCACGCATGCGCTACGATGCATGGATACGCGTACTGTATTTTGTCAAAAAGGTATCAAGTCAAGTCATGTTCATTAGTATAGTCCTTTATCACAAGGAGTCTCAAAGGGCTGCACGGATATAAACAACAGATTATTTTATGATTTATTTTTATTTTTATAAGAAACCAAACTGCGCGGTTCTGCATTTTACGTCTACAAGAGTCTCTCTGCAATAAAAAAAAAGGAAAATCAACTATGGAGTCATTTTAACATTAAAGAAAAATATTTGGTATTTAAAATGGTTTCTTTAAAATAGGCGTTAGGTTACAGAGGCCATGGAAATCTATCTACCAGTAGTTTTGGTATGCGACCAGTAGGAGGCGGTGACGCTTTAAACGACAACACCAACTTGACAAGCCACCAATCCATTTTTTGTAACCCTAACCCTATTTTTTTGTAGGGTACCACAACCTCTAGGTGAGTCTTAAGTTAGATATACACATTTTTTAATGTACATTTATATGAAGGATGGGCAAACTACTGCCTGCGGGCCACATACAGCCCAACAAGCTTTTTAACCGGCTGCCCAAAAGATGGTAAAAATATGTCAATGCATATGAGGGTAAAAACGCACTATCACTATTGATCCCAAGCATCCTTATCAATTTATCAAGATATTTCTCAAATGGCGGGCGAAAAAACACTTTTGCATTTTGAGTTTTTTCCCCGCATATTATCAAATTTAGTCCTTAAAGGGGGGCATAATATATTACTGTTCTTTCATTCAGAGTGTTTTAAAACAATTTTATAAAATTAACCGATTTATAAACAAACATAAAATGAAATACAACACCTAACTGTATTTGTCTGTATGTATTATATATCTATTCATAAATACTTGGATAGGCATACATTGCCATAGTTTTCCGGACTAAAAAGCGCACCTAAAACCCTTGAATAGGCCCTAAATTTGAATATGAGAAAATACAGTGGCTACAATTGGAATTGTATAGTTACAATTCAATTCTAATGTATACGGTAATTGTTCTGCCTTTGAGAAACGTATAGAGTGTGTTTGAAAGGACAGATCGGGGTCAAATATGAGGTGGCAGTGGCTCAGGAGATAGAGCTCTCGTCTTGGGATCAAGAAATCGCAGTTCGAATCCTGGCTCCTCCGTGTTACATGTTGAAGTGTCCTTGGGTATGACACTGAACATAATACCCCCAATAAGCAGGTGAGCGCCTTACATGGCTGCATGGACGCTGTTGGGAAATGAGAAGCGCTTTGGGAAGTCTTGACTTGAAAAGCGCTATTAAATGCAGATCATTTCATTTCATGACACCTAGAAAAATATATCCAAAAGACAATTTTTGGGGGGGTTGCCTGTAATCATGTATCGTCATGGTATCGGAATTTAGATATATTCGATTTTTTTTAAACTGCCGGTACAGTATAATCATCTTTTCCTTCCTAGCCTTTCTGCCATTTTTTTAACCAAAAGGTTTGCCCACGCCTGATATCCAACAAATTAATTTTTTTTTTTTTTTTTTTCATTTATATCCCAGAAAAGTGGAGTAGTGAAAGATTTATTTTTTTGCAAAGGACGGAAGGATTCTTATCTTCTTAGCAAATCTATGATGGGGATTCCTGCTCTTTTCAGAGAACCGGCTTTTTCAGCTCGGGTTACTATAATGAGCCGGTTCTTTCGGCTCCCAAAGCGCTCTTCAGATTTGTTTTGTTATTTAATTGACATATTACTCACAATAATGAGACAACATGCACACAAATAATTCATACTTCATTTTTTAAAAAATGTATCATATTAGCCATTAATTCTTTTAATCTACAGTGAACTTTTAACAAGTTTAAACTTTTAACTTGTTTATAAATGGTAAATGGACTGCATTTGTATAGTACTTTTCAAGTCACTGAAGACCTCCCGAAGCGCTTTACAATGTGTTTCACATTACCCATTCGCACACACACTCACAAACCGATAGCTGAGTCAGCCATGCAAGGCGCTTACCTGCTTATCGGGGGCATTAAGGGCTCAGTGTCCTGCCCAAGTACACTTTGATATTCTTCTATATTATGCACATTAAAAGCAAAACCACGCAGATTCGATCAATGTCATAAATGAGAATCCAAATTTGGCTCCTATTCCTGCCTTGACTCATTTTTGGTGTTTTGAAACGTGGGAAGGTACCGTCGTTCGCTTTAAAGAGCTGTCTCATTGAGCCGTTACGTTCTTGAACTACATATCACTACTCCACAAATAACGCCCAACGCAATGTTATCCAAAAATTGTCACACGGATTCCAAACGTCATTGGGGGGAATTTTACTCCCCGTCCTAGTCCGATGAGCTCACAAATGAGGTAAGGTATTTTAATTGGAATTATAGAATATTTATTGGCATTGATGAAAATGTAAGGAAAATTGTTTCCAACGAGAATAAACGTGGCACTCCAGGATAAACATATAAACAATTAAATGATAAAAAAGATTTAAAATGAATGTTAGGATAAAATACCTGTCAATATCAGCCTATTGCCCCCCTTAATAATGACTTTATTTCCCTTTATTAAGCAATAATACACCTTACAAACACAACGCAGCACCTGTTTACTCACAGAAAGACAGATTATGTAGAGTTAAACAAATATAGTTTTCGTAAACAAATGTTTTGTTTACCAATTAAAAACCACGAACTATTTCAGCATATTTGAGTTATTTCCCCATTTGCAGTAAATTTGGTGCTGCTTATTATATGTATCCTGTATTATATATTTAATAAATTAAAAACGTGAAAAAATGTCCACAGTGTAAGCTATACAAAATAAGATACGAAGAAAACGTATAAATTGACAGATGTGAGACATGCGACCAAAGTGTTAGGATATTTGACAGGTTTTACAATTTTTGCCGCTGCGTTTTGTCTTTTTCGTTCTTCTGATTATTTTTTTAATTTGCTTGTTATTTGCTATGTATTTGTTGCTTCTTATACGTAGCCGAGCGGGATTTTGCAGACTTTAACAGAACTACAGATGCTTTTACTCCAAGAGAAACTGTCACAATGTAGTTTAAAAGAAATGCTTCGTAGAGGATAACGTTCGCTGAACATTGCATCACCACAGACTGAATCGGCATGAAACGATTAAACAACAGAAAGTTTACAACAATCAAGAAAACAGAAAGGGCTTCAAAAATACAGAGAAAAGTAGATACAGTTAGAAAAAAATACGTATAACAATATCATAGGTTTATCAAATACAAAGTTAAGGGTACAATACCAAAGTAAATCATTATTAGGTAGGGTTCCGTTAAAGCAGTTGAATATATTATTTCAGGCCACCCTATATCCTTTGGGCGATAGTCTACGTTGTTTTATTTTCCAAAATTCAGGGTTTGATTTTGTTTGGCATCTATTGATAGATACACTCCAAGCTACTATATTTTACAGTATATTTTATAGATATGTTATCAATGTTTTTGCATGAGTACTATGTATAGCTTAAAGTTTATTTTGGACCGGAAGCTAAAGAAAAATTTGTGTACCGCGACAATATTCACAATCTACGATGACGTTGTTGTCGGCTAACAGTGACCGAGACGATCCGAATTACAGCTTAAATGAGCAGAACGTAATCGTCTAACACAAACTTGAAAAAAATTTGCTCGTGCAAACATGGTTATATGGTTAACCCAATTTGAAATGTTTAAAAAACGTAAAGGGGAAAACAGATACATTGACAAGTCAAGTCATGTTTATTTGTATAGCCCTTAATCACAAAGAGTCTCCAAGGGCTGCAACAGACCACAGATTACTGCAAACCACAGACTATTATTGCACCATCCCCTGATCTAAAACCTACATGAGGGCAAGAAAAAACCTCAAGATGAGGAAAATGAAGAAACCTTGAGAAGGGACAAGTCTGTCCTAATATTTTTAAGCCACTATGGGAAAAATAGGCAAATATTGACATGGTAGTACTTGTCGACTGGACTGAGTTGTAAATGCAATAGGAAAAATAATGCAATCATTCCATGCAAGTGTCTCATTGGCAAGTTTTATTGTTCGCTGACATTTATTTTCAGGGTGGAACATGTCTAAAAATGAAAAAATGGAACGCATTCCATTTATTCCTCTCCGCTGCTTCTCTGTGGAAATCACCGGTCCGCAACCCCCCCACTTGGGTCGACCCTCCTTCCACTTGGATCCGAATTTATTGGAGCGTGCGTTCCCCTTCGGAGGTATTCGCTCCGGCTACTACAGTTGGCAAGGTCCGGTCGGCGTGTGCGAATATTCCCTGGAACCTGCTTTTATCCGCAAAAGGAACGAAAGGGAGCGCCACCGGGTGCGCTGTGTCAACGAGGGTTATGCGCGCCTCCGGGAGCGCCTGCCCAGAGAGTATGAAGACAAAAGACTCAGCAAGGTGGAGACACTTCGTGCAGCCATCGATTATATCAAAT
Organism: Urocampus carinirostris; assembly: GCF_059441175.1. Taxonomy (NCBI): domain Eukaryota; kingdom Metazoa; phylum Chordata; class Actinopteri; order Syngnathiformes; family Syngnathidae; genus Urocampus; species Urocampus carinirostris. The sequence continues at coordinate 31,661,630 of NC_142359.1, read as the reverse complement.
ATTTGCAGCGCCTTTTGGACATGAACATAGCCAGGTAACTGCTTAAATGGCAGTAAAGACACTTGATAGATTACTTTCCTTTTTTTCAAAACGATACAATTTTTTATATGTGAATAACTGGAAGTACAGTATAGACACCCGGGATACAACATTAATCGCAAAGTTAAATTACCCTATAGTGGGGAATAGAAGGGCAGCACGGCGCGCAGTGGTTAGCGCGTGTGCAGCACAGTTCTGAGGTCATGAGATCAAACCTCCTGTGTGGAGTTTTGCATGTTCTCCCTGTGTTTGCGTGGGTTTCCTCCGGGCATTCCTGTTTCCTCCCACATTCCAAAAACATGCATGTTAGGTTAATTGGCCGGTCTAAATTGTCCCTAGGTGTGAGTGAGCGTCTGTCCCTGTGTGCCCTGCGACTGGCTGGCAACTAGTACAGGGTGTCCCCTGCCCACTACCCCAAGATAGCTGGGATGGGCTGCAGCACCCCCGGGACCCTACTGAGGATAAGCGGTTTTACTTTAGCAGCACTACAAGCCTTGGGACCCATAGAAAATAATTACAGTACCAAAAAAATGCAGTATTGTATCACACTCACTGTAAAATTCTTTAAGAAGCACATGAGATTATGAACAGAATGAATGGAAAGGCATTGTGGGAGTTAGTACGGCCAATAACATATTTATTTTCTTGAAGCTGTGATGCAACCCAATAGTAAACAAGCATTTTATAGTAAATTGATCAATAGCAGACAGGCATCTTAGAGATGCAACCCGATCATATGCACAAACACCAGAGTTGAAGACGTTGTAAATGGGTAAAATGCCTTACAAGAGGCAGAAAAAACGTCTTATTCCACACCGTAACGTGAAAACCTCGTAGGGCGGAGACACCTAATCCCAGGGGTCTACTAGACCTCAAACTGCTGTTTTATTGTGTGCCCATTTATTCTTCATGTCACTGCAAGTTCTTAATGCAAGGAGGCAGAGGAGGGCTCTGAAGAGGAAAAATAAATTAAATTGTGGCAATCATGTCTAAAAACGAATGTATTTGAATTGGAGGATTTCATATTTTGGGTTCATAGATCCGATCAGATTTATTTACAGATAAAACCAAACATCTTGGTTTTGATGGGACCCAATCTGGAGTTCGTGGCGAGGTCAAGGATGTCCTTGATTTGGAGGATCATTTAGAAAGCTCTAATAACGGTTAGATTTTTTTTTTCAATATGTTTCTAGATGGAAAAAGTGAATGTTTCTTTGTAAGAAAAAAAGGAATTTGAAGATCTGACTTTGAAAAAATTGGGGTGATTGGCTAGAAAATTGTTATTGGTGCACCCTCAATTTGATTTTTGACTTTTGAATTGTAAAGTTTGGAATCACTACACTCCCTGGTGAATATTAAAATGTTATTGTACACTGAATGAAGAATCAATCAATTGAGCGGTTAACATAATAGCATAAACGATCCATGAAGTGGGCAGCGTGGCGGCGCAGTGGTTAGCGCGTGTGTGGCACAGTTCTGAGGTCATAAGATCGAACCGCCTGTGTGGAGTTTGCATCTTCTCCCTGTGCTTGCGTGGGTTTCCTCCGGGCACTCCGGTTTCCTCCCACATTCCAAAATCATGCATGTCAGGTTAATTGGCCGGTCCGAATTGTCCATCGGTGTGAATGAGCGAGCGAATTGTCTGTCCCTGTGTGCCCTGCAACTGGCTGGCAACCAGTTCAGTGTGTCCCCTGCCCACTGCCAGAAGATAGCTGGGATAGGCTCCAGCACCCCAACGACCCTACTGAGGATAAGCGGTGCAAATGATGGATGGATGGATCCATGAAGTGTTTACTATTTGAATGATTCAAATTAAATGTAAAATAAAAAAAAGGAATTTCTGAATTTCTTGCATTACTTTATTATTATTTTTCAGGTGTTTAATCCGAATAACAACCATAACAGGACATAACCTCATGAAAACCTTCGTCAGGTACCCCAAGAAACCCCACTAAAAAACCCCAATTCTGACACAAAACGAAGAGGATTTGGACATACCCGCATCGATACCATTTAAGCTGCACTGTGAGGCGTGACATCCCCAAAACATCCTCGGTATGTGAAATGGACCCAGTTTATCATCAAGTGCTGGTACCCTGGCCTTGATGGTTCAGTTGTGTTGTGAGGGTAGAGTGCAGCAAGCTACTTTAAAGAAAAGCCTCCTCCATAATGGTTGTTTTACCTTCGGGAAGCACACAAACTGATCTTAATCAGATTTCTTTCAGGAAGCGTGCAAAAGTGCTCAGAAGGGCGTGACGGAGAGGTGAGACATTTATATCCCTTTACGATATAACTCTCGACGTGTAGAAATGCAACAAATAATCATACATTTTAAGGTCAAGTTACAATCAGAATACCAGCAGCACAAAATGAGTCACTCATATCACTAAAAGGAAAACTATTTCATGTCTTGTTTTCAGTTTCATTTTTAGGATATTTTGTGGCTGTGTGGAAAAACATTAAATGAGAGGAGGCCCCAAATTCCCGCAAACCTATCTGATGACCAACCTAGATAAAGTTTATCAGTAAAAAAACGAAGATTGGACCACCGGGACAGGTTGGCGTGTTGAGACAGAGAGCCCACATAGGCGTAACGGAAACGGAAGATCACGGACTCACCAGGCTGCTACTTAATGCTTGAAATAATTAAAATAATAAATGGTGTAAACGGGTTTAAGTCAGTCGGTTTGACTCCCCTCTTCTAAATTGGTTGATAGAAAAGAACATTCTTACAGCTTGTGCATTGTTTAGCATGAATTTAATTGAAACAATTAAAAATAAAATATTAGATACAAAATTAAATAAGATACACTCATAACAGATGTTGTTAACGAATTCTTGCACTAAAAAGCCACTGCAAAACCCCCAAAAAGCCCTTTAGCCCTCTTCCTTTGACACTGGTCAATATATGTTAACCAAATCAGAACACATTTCCCGAGATAAAGTAACATTTAATAACTTAAATAATATATACAAACGAGAGTGTGTGCACCTGACAGTTTAAACTTCATGAAGTTGTTTGAGGAGGGCGTCTTTTTCTATCTCCAACATGGAGATCTGGTCATTCTTCTGGGTCAATTCCTGTGGGAAAAAATAAGAAACGGAACACAACATTTTGTTTTGACAATAATTTCTGTAACGTACACTGGTGCAGTGTATTTCCACCTGTGTGCTAGGACACACTAGTGTGCTGTGTGACCTTGTGTAAGGTGCCGCAGGAAATTATCCAATTTTATCTTTGCAAAAAAACATGCCATTGTTCAATATATTTTCTTTCTTCCAGTGATTAGCCGCATAACTGTTACATCCATCTATATCAGTAGTTGGCAGCAGATTTGTTTTACTTTTTGTACACTAATTATCTTATCATGCAGGCAAATATATTCTTTTTTATTTTACTTTTTATAATTAAGTGCAAAAAAGTCAAGTTCAAATCTTGCACATCATTTTCCTGATTCTATTTTACATGTTCTTATTTGACAACCAAAAAAGAAGTTAGAAGGAAAAGAAAGTTCAACTGGCAGAATTCTTTTGCTCATTATAGGTAATATTTTTTCGTTTTTTAAGAAAAACGCAAATCAATGTAGTAAAACTTGAAAAACAGGTTAAAATATAATAAAATCCCAAATTACAGTAAAATTAGTAACTAAAATTAATAACCGGTATTCCCTCCAGGGTGTTAAGATTTGTCAATTTAAAAGTGCTCTTACTCGTGATATTGCTGTAAGATGTTTTACATTGTGTGACGTCATTACGCAGGCAGCTTATTTCTTTTGCTAATTGTCGATTGCTATGTTGTATTGTATGGAGCCGTGTTCTTGTTTGCTTGCTGTTGAGGAATAAATATGCTTAAAGACTGAACCACAATGTCGTGCTTATCTTCTTACGCATAAGGAAACTGCACACGCTGACATATCCTTAACACAGGCCCACTGTGACCACAAATGATAATTAAAACTTTAAAGGTGCTTTCCGGAATTTGAAACTTTGTCACTCTCTGCCTTCATCTCTTGGCTTTATGTCATGATGGCAGCCTCAGTCAGCTTATTCCTCATGTACATGGATTTCTTGGACGCCCTCAAGAATTATTTTTTCATCTTTCTTGGGTTTGGGTTGGTATTTTTGACTGAATATTTTGTATTTTTACCATTGTCATGCTACACTAACAAAAAAACGCAGGGACGAGCATGAAATCATTCTCCCCTTTCCTGCTTCCTAAAGGCTCTTTAAACCCCGTTGGGCATTTCAACACATACTCATAAGAGAAAATGTTCTATCAACTCTTTACGGACACCTCATACGACACAGATGACATGAGTTAAAAAAACAAAAAGTGAGGCAATTATTTTGTAATCTTTTTCCTAATACAGCGTACCTAAAAAAAAAAAAACATTTCATTAAAAAAAGTGTGCCTTGGTCAAAAAAGGTTGAAAAACACTGCACTAGTGGAGCTGCTTACAAGCAAGACCTGACCTGTGTGAGTAAAGTGTGCTGCCAGCGGAGGGAGCTCTCTGTGGCGTCATCCCCGCTAGTGCCACAATCCGACTCAGACATGACAGAAGCCAGAGACGTGTTTACCCGCTGCATTTGTGACCTCAGCAAGTAGGAACGAATCTGGAGAGGGAGGGGTAACAAAATGGATAAAAGTGACCCGCACGGTGTGATAAGTGTATAGTGGAACAGATACTCAAAATAAGGAGAGAAAACATCGATTAAGTTGGAGCCTGCAATGGGAACCGAAGACAGCATGAAACTCTCATCTTGTCTCGCTTAAAAAAATACTAGTCTTGAGTCAAGATTTTTTCATTTTATAAATTTGGAAAAAAATAACCAGTAGATTTTTAAAAAATAGCTTATGTTTTGAAGGTGCTTTACGGAATTTGAATCTCTGTACCTCTCTTCCGCCAACTATCAGTTTATAGTCATGGTCACAGCCTCAGTCAACTCATTCTTGTCGGGCGTACAAGTACATGGATTTCTAAAAAAATAAAAAAATAAAAAATAAAAAATTAAATAACAAAAAAAAACTCTTTTCATCTTTTTGGGGTTTGGGTTGGTGTTTGGATTGTACTCGAAAAAGGCCTTTTCTTATCTTAAACATTTTTTTTATGCTACACTAACAAAAACTGCCATGACAAAAACACTCTAACCAACCTCCCACACTTTTCTTCTACATAATGTGTTGCGCCTTCCGAACAGCGTTCCTAAAAGTAAAAAAAAGCAGATCAGTGTGATGGAAAAATATCATAAAGGCTCTTTGAACTCAGTCGGGCATTATTAACTCATGCTTTATAGAGAAAATACTGTATTCTACTTTAGACTTTTAAGGAGACCTCAAATGACGCACCCCAGCATTTATGTGAGAAATATGGTTGTCTAGCACATAAAAGGTGTTGTTGAGTGTTTGGTACATAAGAATTAAACACTTTGAAACAATTTACTGTAATTTTAAGCAGCATTTTGATGGCAGACATCCGTACACCCTTTTCCTATTTCGCAATCATTTCCTCCTTCAACTCAATTGTTGTAACTCAATCCACTTTTCCCTCCCCTTACCATTAACTATCAAGAGACCCATACCTCTTGTCAAAAAGGGCAATAAATCACACTCGATCTAAATATAGCAAGATGTGTCCGTATCACACAAAATGGGACGGCCAATGTGTGAACAGGAAGAAGAGACCAGGAGAGGAGGTGCATCAGTACACGGCATGGCTGTGGGCAACTGTGGACACAAGATGGAACCTGAAATATGATGCCAAGGTAAGGCTCCTGAGTTGGCAGGATAGTTTGATTTCCAGAATTGAGCTTGGTAGCTCTTAACTGACAGCTAATTCTGTGGCTCTGCATGTCTTACGCCCCCTTGTGCTCATTTGGTTTTATACACATAAAAGCTGAATTCAGTATTGTATAACATCCTTCTAAATATGGCTCATATACAAATAATAACATATACAAATAATAACAGAATGTTACAAAAAAGCAGGGCTATGATACAAATACTGCACAAGAGATCAACAATAGTACAAATAACACAACCCTGGCGTTATAAGGAATCTTTGTGGCAAGTGTTCAATAGTGAAAAACAGTGCACAAGGTCTCATCGATGGCCAAATTACCACAATCCTGGCGTAATAAGTGATTGTTCAGTATTCAAAATGGAGAACAGTGTTCAAGCACTGTGTTCAATAAGCAAAATAGAACCACCCTGATATTAGAAGAATTCTTCATTGCAAGTGTTCAATAGTCGAGATAGAGAACAATGGTTCGCTAACACTCAATAATTGTCAAAATAATCTAAGCCCATTATGATCAATCTTCTTTGGAAGTGTTCTACAGTGAAAAGAGAACAACAGTGCGTGAGCACTCGATAACAGTCAAAATAATCTCATTCTGGCATTTTAAAGTTTGTTAGTATAGCATGAAAACTTTGCAAGTGGGCAATAGTCAAAGTAGTACCACACTGGCATTAGAAGCATTCTTAATTGCAAGCACGTAGAATAAACAGGACTGTAACTCGAATTAACATTTAATAACTTTATTATGGGGGCAGCACGGCGGCGCAGTGGTTAGTGAGTGTGCGGCACAGTGCTAAGGTCTTGGGAACCTCCTGTGTGGGTTCAAATCCAGCTACCGTACTTCCTGTGCGGAGTTTGTTCTCCCCGTACTTGCGTGGGTTTCCTCCGGGCACTCAGGTTTCCTCCCACATTTCAAAGACATGCATTTCAGGTGAATTGGCCGGTCCAAATTGTCCCTAGGTGTGAATGAGAGAGCGAGTTGTCTGTCCCTGTGTGCCCTGCGATTGGCTGGCAACCAGTTCAGGGTGTCCCCTGCCCACTGCCCGATGATAGCTGGGATGGGCTCCAGCACCCCCGCGACCCTACTGAGGATAAGCGGTGTAGCTTATGAGATGAGATGAGAACTTTATTATGGTAAAAGCAGTTTTTTCTTTCAATTTGAGACTGTGGTACCTTCCCTCCACCTCCTTGGCAGGGGTTGACCCAACTTCTGGTGTTGATGTCATTCTGACAGGCCCGGTTTTTGTCCAGTCGGTGGCGATACCAGAGTCGGGCCTGCTCCAGAATCTCCAGACCGCAGTACAGCAAGTCTTTTTCCTTTTCCAAATCTTTGAGATGCTTAATCTGAAAGACAGAACAAAATTGAATCCAAAAATTCATCAATTAAGTTTTTATTTATTCGAGTTCAGGGGTAGGTAACCTTTTTGACTCAAAAAGCAAAATGTATATGTACATATACACACACATGCACACACAACACCCCCCCCCCCCCCCACACACACACACACGTGTATATATATATATATATATATATATATATATATATATATATATATTAAAGAGAGATATACCATAAATCTTAAGAAAAATTTCAGCAAAACAGCCAAAGCTGCTTTTTATGGAAATTATTTGTAGCTCTGTGATGATATGTTTCCATTCAGCTGTTATCAGAGCTGAAAGGGACAGTGTGTTTTATTAGACCACTGGATGTTGCTATATTATGTAGTGCAACTACAAATGACTGCTAGAAAGCACAATGAAGAATACAAACTAAAAAGTCACAAAAGACCAATCTTCACCATTTTTCTTGCCCAGCCTTTTACCAGGATTATATATACAGAATACACACACACACACACACAAACACACACAATTACATAAACACTTATAATCTTAATATATGATTATTTTCACAGAGTCAAATCACTTTGATCTTACTCTATATTTTTAGGAATATTAACTTTACATAAATGCATTCATATATTATTATAATTCTTCATAATCTGTTTTTTAAAAAAGGAATAGAGAAAGCAAAACAAAATAATGATAATGATTATGCCCAAATATTGATTATATAAGAGGAAATAAATTTAAGTTATCATTACAATAATACATCACTTTGTTTTGATTCATGAATTTACGGGGAGCCTTTGAATACCTTCAAAGAATTGCAATTATCGCGTAATGGCGATGTAAAAAAGTAGCATGTATTTTATTTTTATGAAAATCAAAAGTATATTAAAAATATCTCAAATTAGATGTATGCCTGGTTCTTTAATTACTTCTTCCCACTCACGATACGTTTTTTTTTTGTATTCACTTCTGTCGACACAATCTTAAAGCACCCGAGTAGCCTGTTGCATGGCTCTTAACACAGCTCACCAGTGATGGGTCATTGTGATTTTCTATGAAATTTGATTTCCAACTGGCATGATGTTTTAGTGGTTGAATGAGTCTATTATAGACATACTTGTAATATTTACAATCTGGTAATAACATCATAATAACGGAGTAACAATATAGTTATAAAATTATGTTTTTTTTTCTTTAGAAAAGCATATACAATTGGTAGCCCTTTTGGCTAATCAGTCACAAAGGTAGCTCTCAGCTTCAAAATAGGTAGGTGACCTCTGATTCAAACTTAAAATTAAAATAATGGAAAAATACTTTCTGATACATTCTCAGTAAAACGATTCAGAATAAAATATATAAAACTTAAAAAAAAAAACAGGTCAGGAGCAAACTTCTTTTGTTGTCACTGGAGGGAGACCACACCCCCTTAAGGAATATTTTGTCGGCGCTTCACTGCTTTCTTGCAAGCCTGCGCTTGTTTTGTATTTTCAATGAAGAATTGCACATAGTCAAATAATGCAGACAGTTTGGATTGCAGTTTTTTTCCATACCAAATAAAAACACTGGTGAGACACTAGGGTTTAATTGGTCCCTGCCAGAGTTTTGTAAACTTGCATTAAAAAAATATAAGGATGTTTTTAAATATATATTCAACCCCTGGAAAATAGTATGTAAGCACCAGTCCTGGGTAAACCCACACTCAGACATTTTATTCTGTAGAAAAAACTCAGATAACAAACATGGAAACAATCGTATGGTCATTCCAAATTGCAATACATTGACATTCAAAAACACTAAAAGAAATGGAAAAAAAACATTGCAATAGTGAGTAAATGTTACTTTTATAGAGCAAGTGCAGGGAAATAAATACGGAATCACTCAATTCTGAGGAAAAAAATATGGAATCAGTGCCTTTTGAATAGAATATAAGGACACTCCCAGTCAATTTCCTTTCCTTAATTGGGCACCTGGCTTAGTTTAAGTCTGCTCGTTAGTCACCAGTTAAAAACAGTGCAGTTATCACACCTTGGAGGGCTCCTGGACTAAGCGGATTGGCAAGAATCATGGCTCCAACTAGATAAATGTCTCTTGAGACCAAAGACAGGATCGTCAAACTTCTTGAAGAAGGTAACTCGTATGGTTGCCAAAGATGTGGGCTGTTCACAGGATCTATCGAAAATTTGGACCCAGTACAAACAGCATGGGAAGGTTGTTAAAGTCAAGCATACTGGTAGGCCAAGGAAGACAGGTAGGAGTCAAGACAACTAAAGGTCGTATGTCTTGAAAACAGAAAATGCACAACAAGACAAATGAAGAGGAAATAGGAGGAAGTTGGAGTCAATGTATGCGACACAACTGTGCAAAATCGCCTAAAGGAAGTAGGATTTTCATATAGGAAAGCTAAAAGGAAAACACCGTGGATGCTCAAACACAAAAGAACAAGACTGCAATGGGCAAAGGAGAAGCAATCATGGACTGCGGATGACTGGATGAGTCACAAATCTGCAATGGACAAGGTGATGATGCTGGAACTCTTGTTTGGTGCCGTTCTGGGGAGATCTACAAAGAGCACTGCCTAAAGAAAATTCCCACAGTCCTTAATGATAAGGAGCTGCAAGTCAGTAAAAGGCACTGGGCAGGTGGCTTTGGTCAAATCTGCATGAAATGCACACATTTACATTGACATTTTGGAGAGCTTTCTTATTCTTTCAACTGAAAAAATGTTTGGTGATGATGAACTCATTTTCCAAGAAGACGATGCATCATGCTCCAGAGCAATAACTGTGAAAGCATTCCTTGGAGAAAAACACATCCAGTCAATGTCATGGCCGGCAAATGGCCCAGACCTCAACCCAAGGCCTAAAAAAAACTGTTACACTGAAATAATACATATCTTATAGACCATGAACTAAGATTATGAAATCTGGGATCACCACTTAAATCAGTGGTTCCCAAAGTGGGCGGTACCGCCCCACTGGTGGCAGTGGAAAGATCTGGGGGCTGGTGAGGAAGAAGGGTGCTGAAGGGGGGCGGCAGAATGTTTGTTTGACGATTTGTACATAACACGTTAGGGATGCACGATTAACTGAAATCGAATCGACATCGCGATGAGACATAGTGCGGTTATGAAACCGCAAAGCACTGCGTTTTTTCAAGGTTTTGTAGTGAGTGATGGAGTTTTTGCCAAACACAGTTGTTCCTGTTCGAGTTTTAAAAGTGCCGACCAATCAGAGGCAAGTTTTAATAATAGCACAAGCCAATAAACACAATTCAAAGATAGCAAGCGCCACACTATGCCACACCAACCGTGTGAGGTCATTGAGTGTCATGGCGGACTCCGTAAACATAGTCCCAGAGTCAACAAACGAGAAGGAAACGAAGCTTGCACCGAAGAAGGGTGGTACATCACTTGTTTGGACCTATTTTGGTTTTGACGAAGCGGACGTGGAACAGAAGAAAACGGCCATTGCTTTCGCATAGTCGCGAGGTTCAGAGGAAACACAAGTAACTTGTACCTGCACCCTAAAAATAATCACATATTAAAATACACGGCATGTCAAAAATGATTACAAGTAAAAGAAGAAGAAGGTGATTCTACAAGTGGACTGGGAGGTAAAAAAAAACCTCCATCAAAGCGGCATTTGCGCCCTTCACTCCGTACGAAATAAGTTTACAAAGGCACAAAGAAATAACGAATGCTGTGACTTTGGCTAAAAATATCTAATAGTGTCCAACCCCAAAACTGCATTAACGATTAGAGGTAACACTTTTTATTCATGCAAGTTAATAATTGAAATCTTATAATAAGATTAATAAATAGTTGTAGCTTGAAGTGCTATCTAATGCATTTCATAGGTGTGTAGGTATTTCTATCGATGGAAGAATTAAACAGGAAAAAATGGTCAACAGAAGGCAACCCTGACAAAGCTCGCCAGAGGGTGGTGCTGTTTTCTCTAGGTTTAGCATTTCAATATGGTTGAGTACTCACAAAAACAAAATTAACACAGAAAATGTACTGAAGAAAAAAAAAGTCGAAAATCGCATCGAAATCGCAGTACTGGTCTGAATTCACTGCGAAGCCAAGGGGGCGCCAGCCTGCAAAAGTTTGGGAACCATTGACTTAAATGAATTGAGTTATTTATAAATGGTTACCCCTATATCCGGGGTCCCCTATGAGGTGCCCACGGCCACCAGGTAGCCCCCTAAGAACACCGGAATATCCCGCGGACAGGTTCTGAAAATAGCTCATCAGTGATAGGTTTTTAGTTGTTGACCGAGTCCATTTAAACCTCATCTCATCTCATCTCATTAGCCGTACTGCTTATCATTTGCCTGGTAATAACATAGTAAAAACATAGTTATAACATGATAACAGGTTATTTTAGAATAGCTTCTCAAACTGGGTGCACTTGGTGCTAATTAGTAACAAAAAGTAGCTCTGCGCTTAACAGAGGTTGGGGACCTCTTCCCTATACAAGAGCATTCCGTTGTAATAACACATTTTCAATGTTGTTTACCGTAATTTCTGACCTATAAGGTGCACTGGATACAAGGTGAAACCCAAGAAAAAAATTGTCTTAGTGATTTAAAAAAAAAATAATTATACAAGTCACAATGGACTAAAAAACGCGTGAATATAAAACTCCTGTAAAATCTAGAGACAATATAAACAGTCAAACTAAAAAAATATGTATTTCAAAGAACATTCACTAACATTATGAAATCTGGTTGCACCATTTAAATTAATTGATTCATTCATAAATGGTTACCTTATAAGGTAGCATTTCGTTGTAATCATGCATTTCCAATTTTCTGACCTATAAGGCACATCTTTTTTTTTTTTCGGTGCGTCTTATAGACCAATAATTATTATATTTTTATTCTTGATCTGGTTATGTCACTCACCCACAGATAAAATTGACGAGCATCCAGGCTGGAAAAGCTATTTCTGAGCGGGATAAGGACCACAGTGTAGGAGCAAGACACAGCAGGAGTAGGACAGGCCATGGACACGAAAGACACATCAGTAGCAACAACTTCCTGGTTGACAGAGAACACAACACCCAATATAGTGAGAGACGGAAGGGATGGGTGGAAAGAAAACGAGAAAAAAGAGGTCGTAACAGCAGGCAGGCAGGCACAGACAACATGAAGCCCCCAGGGCGAGGCAATGAAAAATTCCACACGTCTGCGCTATTGCTTCTAAATTGACTTACTGTTAACAGGACAAGTGACAATGACAAATTGTTATATTTACATGCACATGAATATTACGTAAGTTTATATGTCGGTAGTCGAATGACTATATTTGAACAAATTGGTTTTGATCAAAAGAACTGAGTCATCTTTGCCGCAGTTAGAACGAAAAATCGGAACTCAAACACACGGACACAGCTGTACAATACTTGTTTTTGCGCTTACCCTTAGCTTTTTGATTTTGACACGTAATTTTTGACCCGTAGGTTTGCCCCTGGGTTTTAGATTTGTATTTGTAGCTTTTTGACCCATCCGATTTTCAGTAGATTTTTTTATTTGTACTCATAGCTTTTCGACCCGTAGGTTTCGCTGTAGCTGTTAGATTTGTACTCTAAGCTTTGACCCATAAATTTTCGTTTTGTACTAATGCAGGCGTGGCGAACACAAAGAGCCGAAATTTTTAACTGTGACAGTCAAAGAGCCACACCACGCACTGACCTGCCATGACAGACAGACGCATACAAACACACACAATTAAAAACACATTATTTCCCATAACACACTACTCTCCTTACAATACAACAAGTATTGTTCTTGTGTTGATTTCAAGGAAAGTGTCCACCCTCAATACACACAAAAAAAACTAAACATGAAACAAGGCAAAGAGTCACAGTATATAGAAAATATGATGAGGCAAAGAGCCGCATTCTTATTGGCCAAGAGCCTGATGCGGCCCTAGAGCCACGTGTTCGCCACCCCTGGACTAATGGATTGACACAAAGGTTTTAAGGCCTTTCTATTTTTTTCTCATAGATTTTTATCCCTTAGGTTTTCCTGTAGCTTCTTGATTTGTACTTGTAAGCTTTTTGAGATGTAGATTTTCCGATAGCTTTTAGATTAGTACTGGTAGCTTTGACCCGTAGGTTTTCCATAGCTTTTTGATTTGTACCCGTAGCTTTTCAAACTGAAGGTTTTCCTGTAGCTTTTTGATTCCTACACGTAGGTGTTTGAGAATTACTGAGAGTTTTCCTGCAGCTTTTTGATTTGCACTCGTAGCTTTTCGACCCGTAGGTTTTCCCGTAGCTGTTAGATTTGTACTTGTAGCTTTGACCCAGAGGATTTTTATTTCTTCTCTTTGCTTTTATACCTTAAAGTTTTCCCGTAGCTTTTTCATTTCTATGCGTGGCTTTCTGACCTCTGGGTTTTCCCATAGATTTCTTTATATATTTTTCCTCATAGCACTTGACAACAACCTGTAGGGTTTCCCATAGATTTTAGATTAGTACTGGTAGCTTTGACCCGTAGGTTTTCCTGCAGCTTTTTCATTTGCTCTCGTAGCTTTTCGACCCGTAGGTTTTCCCGTAGCTGTTAGATTTGTACTTGTAGCTTTGACCCAGAGGATTTTTATTTGTTCTCTTTGCTTTTCTACCTTTAAGTTTTCTCGTAGCTTTTTCATTTCTATACGTGGCTTTCTGACCTATGGGTTTTCCCATAGATTTTTTTATATTTTTCCTCATAGCTCTTGACGTCAACCTTTAGGGTTTCACATAGCTTTTTGATTTTAACGCGTACATTTTCCCGCAGGTGTTAGATTAGTACTGGTACCTTTGACCCATAAGTTTTCCCTAGCTTTTTGATGTGTCCGCAAAAACTTTGGAAGGGGATGATTCGCTGTATTACTGTACACAAAATAATTGATTGGCAGCTCCTGTCTTCCAAAAAAACGCACATAATTCATAACTTTGAAAATACAGGCCAGCTGCTGTGCATTTTTCTGAGTTGTGTGAAATGGATAAAATATGTAACACAAAATCTATTATGAGGTGACTGTTCTTGCTGTAATTTGCATTAATCACGAAACAGGGGAGCAGATTGCTTATGAAGATATTATCGATTATTTTTCTAAACAAGGAAATCCAGAAAAGTCTTTCTTTTCATTATACCACGACGATTGTGTGATTTGGTGTATAAGAATATAAGTCAATTTTATTATTGTTACCTTCACATTTTGACACATATTTGCCATTTTTTTGTATAAAGTGTTTATGTATTCATTATATAAGCATTTTTTTGTGATAAATATTTGCCATTTTTGATGTATATATTGTATTTGTATTTATAATTTAAGCATTTTTGATAAATATTTCACGTTTTTATGTACATAGCGTATTTGTATTTATTACTTAAGTATTTATTGCTAAATATTTCAATTTTTTATGTATATATAGTTTTATTTTTTAAATTTTTATCTTACCTTTTTACCTCTTGTCTTGGCAGTTTTGGGGAAGGGAAAGGGGGCAATTTAGTGTGGAACCGCCACTGGTTACACGTCGTACAATACAAACAAGTTGGAAACCTAAACCGTTTGGATAAGGGCATCATTCTCAAATTTCTCCAGCAAACGGCGCTGTGGCCCAAAAGACCACATTACAGTATTTCCATAGCATGCTTTTTGAGGATAACGCAATGTAGTGCTTCAGAAATACAAGTCAAGTTCATGACATAAAAGTAGTTTTACTCATCGGTGAAATATGTGAAAACTCGAATTTACCAGTGTCTGAAAACAGTAAAATAATCTATGAAGGTTTAGTATGAAACAGTTAAAATCACAGTCTTTTCAGGATAAAGAACCATTTGTGCAATTAAAGTATTTTTAAGACAAATGTTGGGGGGAAATCACCATCATCTAGAAAAAAAATTTCAGTCTTGAAAAATCAAGACGAGTTTTGTTTAAGGGACCGTGGTTAAAGCGACAGCGTGTATTATTTAGCGGCTCCCAGTGGTACAAAAAGACTTGCATTCAGTCAAAAAACAAAACATTGCTTTGAATGATAGGAAAAAAAACATGAACTATCATACTTATGTTTATCTTTATTAATATTCATAAATCGAGGATCTTTATTTTATTTTGCATAGTGTAATCCATACCTAGTTATCACCGCCACGTTTGTCTGGCATCTTGCTGCTACGCTGTGCTCATTTGGCACTGATTTTCGTTTGCATTAGACAATAAGGTGCGATTTAGTGGTGAACTATTACACAATGTAATTTGAAAGAACAATATTGATTTAAATAATAAGCAAAAATACATGAACTATCAGACAAACAAGTTTTTTTTTTAAGGTCAAGAAATTAGAATTTACTTTCATAAAGGTAGCTGAAATGAATGTCCACTATCTTGCTGCTGAGGGTAAAAAGTGGTTTGGTTCGGTGTTTGAACTCTAATAGAAGCAAGTGTATTTTGACATCCACCATTTTCAAGCTACACTAACAAAAAAACGCAGGGACAAGCAGGAAATCACGCTCCACCACTCTACCCCCATCCCTCCTTGCTAATGTGTTGCAAGTCCCAAACGTTGTTACAAAAAGTTAGATAACAGCAGATAGGTGTGGTTGAAAATAAATGATAAAGGCTTTTTAAATTTAATTGGGCATTATCAACGCATACTGTATTTAACAGAGAAAATATTCTACTCTTCACTTTTTAAGGGCACCTCAAATGGCGCACTTGACCTTTAAAGTAGTACTATTTCTCTTTTTTTAATAACATTGTGACTATAGTTTACTTTGGCATATTGCATTAGGTGATTTTAAAACCGCTATAATGTGAAGTGTGAAAAATCACGATGGTATAAATAAAAGTAAACAAGTAAATTACAGTACACAATTTAAAAAGGATGAAAAAGCCGGTCTAAAGGGTTCTACTATGAGTAATGTCATTTTTAGGAGAAGAGAAATGTACGATTCCCCTTGCATTGGCCTCTTCCTCACTTCACAGAGATTATGAATTTCCGCTGTGGGCCCCACTGAAAGGGAAAGCAGAGCCCCTCCAAGTGCCCCCTCCGAGCTACATTTATTTTCATTTTCAAACTGAGATTCCTAAGTAGACGTCGGAATACTCATTACAACTTTTTACAGACAGTCTTGCGGTTCGGAAAAAGAGGCCTTTTCACTTCCTGCATCCGACACGTAGTTACACGGAAACACCCTGGCCATACTTCCCAAAAACCACCGCTACGTTTTCTAGGAACTGTGGCCAAGAAAAAGGCGGGAAAGGAGCCGGGGCACACCCTCATCATTGGGGCCCGATTCCAACTCGGAGGAATTTGGTTCAAGTATTTCAGCCGTGGTAAACAAGCTCCTCGCTGCAGACGGGCACAGAACAGGTTCTTGGCATTGCATTTAGTCAAAAGGATTTAGACACGCTGGCTGACTGCTTGTCATTAAAAGGCGAGGATGTGGATCACGATGTGCCCTCGAATACCAAACTTTATTAACATTTTCGGGGAGGCAAGTTTTTTTTTTTTTTGTAGTTCTCCTCATTCGCCTGTAAAACAAAAGGTTGGCTTGAACAGTAAAATGCGTTCATGTATCATTCGAGTAAAAAAGTGATACAAATTTGGGTCTGGAGTAGAGCGATCAACTATCTTGGGTTAATTTGACACAAAAAATAGAAATAGATATTTTGTGTACTATAATACGGTAGTCCCCAATCTTTTCTGTACCACAGACTGGTTTTATGTCTGACAATATTCTCGCAACTCGCCCCAATAATAACATTAGTGATAATAGAATTACAATAATAATACACCTAAATCCACTGTGCAATCACTAGACCACTAAAGATGTAGATGACAAAAGAAACAGCTTTAGGTTTTATCTCATTTTCATCAAGATTTGGGCTGTCAGTAGCTCAGGAGGTAGAGCAGTTGTTTTGGGAACAAGGAGGTCACAGGTTCGATTCCCGGCTCTTCAGAATTAAATGTTGAACTGGCAAAACGCTGAACCCCGAATGCCGCCAATATGCAGATAGATACTTTGCAGGGCTGACACCGCTATCGGTGTGAGTGTGACTAGGTTTAGTGTGAAGTGTATTGTTAAGCACTTTTTAGGTCCTCGCGGATTGGCAAAGCGCTGAATAAATGCAGTCCATTTTTAATTATCTAAACAAATGCAAAAAAGCATGACGGGGGAAAAATCCTTTTGTATATCTAATGATGAATTGGGCGTTAAAGGACATTAAAGACATACATTTTAAATCCTATTTTGGTATTGTGTTCATACTTCACATTGTATTAGACAATGTGGTACCCTGAGTAAACTAGTGTGTGATGATGAGATAAAATCCAAAGCATTTTCCCATGTAATCTACATCCTCATTGGTCTAGTGGTTATAATGTGTCAGTCTTGCCGCCACAATCCAGGTTCGATACCCACTGCATCCAATGATGTGCAATTGAAGTCGGCGATATTTTTTGACTAATCAATCATTGCTCAAAGACAGCGATAATACCTAAAACCTTGTGTATAATGTGCACCCAAATTTTGATTTGGGTGCACAAATTTATTTTAGATAGGAAAATTGTGTATTATACACATATGTTGTAAGCAAAAACTAAGGCAACTTGTCTTTTCTTTCTGTACGGTCCAGTATCCATCCACAGCCCCGTGGTTGCGGACCACTTCTGTAATCCATCTTCGCATTTGGTGGTCTCAGTGCATTGCGGGTTGAAAGATAATCATTTGAAAAATGGAAAGAATTATTAGACAAAAATTCAATCCATGCTGCCTGTGTACTGGAAGCACAATCAGAGCGCATTCATTTTCAGTTCAGGTTGCTGAAGCGTTCCATTGATCTGCATTGTGTGGTCACAATCCACTATTCCCAACACTATTATGTCGGGCCTGGCAATTGTTTTTTGCCACTCTGTCCGCCCAATAGAGAACTGCACTCATGCAGCTGCAATCCACTACCCTCAAATTGCTGCGAGCAGCGACTGCTCTTTTTTTGTTACTTCTGCCTAAAATGAACTGCACTCGTGCAGCTGCAATCTATTGCTCCAATCCCATTTTGCTCCAAGCGGAGACCGGGAGATGAAAGTTTTGTCAGAAGGTGTGCCGTTCTAGACCCCCTAAGATGAAATATGCGGTTGAGGCCGCAATCCATTATCTGCAGTTGAATATAGCTGAGAGCAGGGGCAGATTGCATTTTATTTTGGGCTCAGGCCACTGGAGCATGTCATTGAGGCTCAACTAAAATGAACTGCACTGTTTTGGCCGCGATCCATTATCCGCATTAAACAATTGTTGAGAAAAGTGGATGACAGAGCAAATGTGTGTCATTTAGGGCGGCTTTTTTTCCACTCATTGTCGAAAATTAACAGCGCCCATGTGGCCACGATCCACTATTCCTGATCGACTATTGCTGTGAGCGAAGACCAACAGTTCACATTTTAAAAATGGGGAAGTGGCTTTGTAGATTTTCGCAAATGGTGGGGTTTCGGTCCCCAATAACTGCAATAAACAAGGTATTACAGTATAGACAAAATTATCTTTACCGAACATGATTGACACTAACACACTTTAGAATGAGCTGCTCTGAATGTTTTGATGCAAAATCTGTAGATTTATGTATGTTCTACTTATTCTGAATATTTTATACAATACTGTTAGAGAGTTCTCTTTGATTGACACTGTTTAAAAAGACAATACAGATTTTCTTATACTATAGCTTTGAGATTTATTCATTTTAGGATTATTTCTGAGTACAAAGTCACCCACGAACACATGCACACATACATACATGCTTTAGCTCACGCCAGTACAATTCACAGCTATGAATGTGGACCAAATGTTTCCCAGATGGAAGTAAGGGCAAAAACATGTGCTGAATTTGGAATTTCTTTTGCAACTCAGCTGCACACACACACACACACACACAGTAATTCTGAAAAATAAAATACACTACACAAAGTTTTGAACCAGCATTGCAAAACAATAATCGACGTTGCTCTTTTCTTTAAAAATAGGGACACAGAGTATGTCTCAAAGTCACCGGAGTAAGACCAAAACAAGCCTCTTCCTGGCACTTGCACTGGGACGAAAACAAAGGATCAATTTACACCCCGTGCGGCCCGCCCTTTAACCCCTTTCTTGGCCCCTAATCCGACACACACCCCCTACACGCCCACAATCTAGGCAAAAACAACCCAAAGACGGGGCGGTCCAACAGAACAACAGCTGAGGCTTTTCAAAGTCCAGACCAATGCAATAATTAAATGCACAAGCTCAAACCTCTCAATGAAATAAAAGTTACTCAAGTTTTCCGTTAGCGAACCCCAAAACATTAAGGGGTATCTTTGGGGATATTTCCATTCAGATCACTTTACCCCGACATCCTGCCCCCCCTTATAATATCCAGCTGCTATATCCATCTCTGCACCCCAAAAACACAAAACCTCACCGTAGCTAGGAGAATGGCCCCATGATGCCCCTCACAGAGTTATGGGGTCTTAATTTCCTTTTTAAAGACACACCCACCCTGAGAGTAGTTTTGGAGGAGACTCGGCCTTATGTTGCATAGCGAAAGGGCACAGCATTTCTTTCGAATTTCTCACGGTGTAAAGGAAAACAAAAAAACCAATCGATTGTGGTGTACCATTTCTGTTTTTCAACACACAAAAAAGGAAGCCCCAAACAGCATCGCAGCTAATGCAAAGAAAATTTGTTTTCAATTAAAAAGGACATTCTGTATTTATTTGCACCTCCTCGTTGTAAAAAAACCTAAGTTGGTTAAAATAATCGAATCTAAATTGATATAAATACAGACGCTCCCCTTCGTATGAACATTCGACCTAAGCAAAATGGTAGATATGAACATTTTTTTCCGGATGTCGAAAAATATCCGGACATTGCTGTAAGTTAGATTTTGTATTATGTGCACCTTTTTTCCGAGTACAGGCCATTACGGTAATACTTCTTTCTGCCGCGTGCCGCTGAGAGTGGTCACCCAGCATCCACACCAAAGAAGAAATCCGGCTTCTACTTCCCGGTTCGTGTGTAATCATAACAACAAGTACTGTATCACTAACGCGCTAAGAACTTTGATGTTTTTATTGTTTAAGATCTCGTGCATCCATTCAATATGGTTGGTGTAAAGTGTAAAGAAGAGGCGAACCATTTCTTCTGAAATAAAAGTGGAATAAGAAAACTTGATGCGGTTGAGAAAATTGTTGGATCGCTTTTTTGGGCCACTTTTTACGACGGAGGAAGTCGCCTAACTATTGAAGCTCATCTTCCAAAAGTAAGATAAACTTAACTTTATCTTTATAGAGCACATTATTCTATGAAATGTTTATGTTGTGAGACAAAACAGGTCACTTGTACAATCCTTAAACATACTTTTGTAAACCTTAACATGTTTCTTCAGAAGGCTGAGACTCCATGCGGCCACAAACCAGAGCAGGCCGAGGCACATTTTGTTCCCATGAGGTAAACCAAGAAAAGATTTCAGAACCAACTGTTGTTGGTGCAGGGGCAAATAATATCTCATTTCTGACATGCTATGAAAATATATCCAGGTCATTTAAATTAGTTGATTTTCTTAACAGGGTTTACGGATCAATAATTTCTTTATTGTTACAGAATTTCTTTCCCCATTCCCATTTTTTAAGACTGCTAGGGCTCGTTTAAACAATGTCCTTTTATTATCTTGTGTCATTTAATTTTCCTTATCATGTAAATAAATGTAGTTATTTAGTATCAAGCATGTGCATTATTTATTTTGGTGTCTACTATTTTCTTTCTGGGCTGATTAATCATTATCCATATCAAAGAAACATAAAAATCAATAATATGAAGCCAAAATTAAAATATGTTTTGAGTATTGCTTCCTTCATAATAAATGCTAGTGACAATGTGAGGTTAACTTGGGTCGGAAAGCGTTGGCACGACCTGCTGGCCGAGTCGGTAACCAACAAATTAGATTCAGAATTAAATGTAATTACTATGCACAAGAGAATGTGTCCACCCAAAACAAACTCTGAAGCACGGCTGCAGTTACAATTTAATTGTCTCATTACATTAAAACAAATCATCAATTAAATCGGTTTTGAGGAGAGTCGGAGAGCGCAAATAAATATTGATAACCACTGGGTGCTCCACGGATTGTAATCGGGTGTGGGAAAGGACTGAGGCGGCGTCGGGAAAGAAAGCGTATTTGGCCTACTGCTCTGGCTAAGTAACAAGCCACCCCTGCCGAGGCTGTACGTCACTGACACCAGATCCATTACCCATGTAGCGAATGACCTGGAGCAACAGCTTGTGGGGAAACTCCTGCATTTGGAATGATATTATTTACAATCATCCCCGAGACATGGGTGAACCAGAGGATTCCCAATGCTAGCCTGCAGCTAGCAAGCCATTCTCTAAATCGCTTTCTTACATTGAAAGGAGAAGCCCTCCAATTATGTTAAACTTTTGTATCCCGACAACAAAGACCATTCAATCAACTGCAATTCTGTGTTCTTTATTTCTATTTGTAGGTCTTTATTCGTTATATTGTTAGTCGTATACTTTGGGTCTGTAAGAATGTCATCTCAAGGTAAGTTTGAGCCTCGGGGGCTTATATTAAGGTGCGATGCAATTTGGGGATTTTCACTTTTTGCGAAGGATTTTGGTCCCCATCAACCGCGATAATTGATGCTATGGTGTATTGATCAGTTACTATTTAACTTCAACACTAATCACTAACTGACCGACCACAAAAACTTCTGTGTGGGAAGAGACATGTGGGGTCCTTCATACATCCACTGCAAATCTCATCAAACTGTGACACTTGAGTGATAGAAAAACAGATTAAGTACTTTACTTGAAATCACAGAGTACGGGACTTCCCCCAGTCGGACAAGCTAATTTATTCAAGGGGCAAGTACTGCAGAGTGAAGACAATGGTTTTAAATACTGCATAGCCAAGTGTAACACATACAGAAACGGATTAGGGGGTGTGCACTTGTGGGAAGGGGGCCGAAAAAAACAAGAAGGGGATTAGGGATTCTTTTCACGTAGGACGACTGTAAATAACAGGTCAGAGTGCTGATGATGGCACTACCCGAGGCCTCATTTTCGGGCAATGGCCTCTTAACTATAACGGCGAATAAAGGACCTCTTGAAACACAGATTAGGAGGCTATTAGGAAATTGGGTCAGAATCGCTAACTAACCATTATTCATCTGCATGAGGGTGCTCAAATAGCACCGGATCAAGTTTTGGATCCGTTGCTTTATTAAGGGACTTTGAAAAACAGCGGAGAAGCTGTTGGTGTCCTTCTACAGAGCCACTGTGGAGAGCATATTGAGCCAACGTAATTATAGCGGCGTTCTCTCACACCATCTCTCTGACCTGCTTCCCTTTGGTAGGTGCTACATTTCCCATGAAACAATAACTAAAAGGGTGAGAGACAGTTTTCCCCGTGGCCATCACCATCCTAAACAAGAGCACAAGAGTGAAAAATATTCATCTTGCCTTTGTTAAGAACCGAGGTAAGATCAGGCCTAAAATAATCCAGTTTGACCCGACCCCGGCCCGCGGGTATTACAGCCCGACCCAGCCCAAGCCTAACCAATTAACTGGATTTGCAGGACAAAGACTGAAGCGAATCCAAAATTTCACATTTTATTTGTGAGGAGTGAGTAGGAGGAGAGGTATAAAATATGACTTAAGACTTTTCTTCTATAAAAATCTAAGATAGACAAAACTGTAAAAACATTTACGTATTTTATTCGTCTGTGTGTCCACAGAGGTTATATTAACAGACAATTTATCATCAGACAGATTTTTTTTTAAGAGTTGACGGGAAAATTTGAAGGCTCGTTGTCATTTTGACAGGTTGAAAATTGAGCCTTAAGCCAGAGTAGTAGTTCATCCTGAAAAAAATTCTAGCGCGGCACTTGGAGAGAGGCAGAGAAGCAAAGAAGAACTATGATGATATATATATTTCTTTAAAAAAGGCAGTGAGAAAAAAGCCCGGCCCAACTGAAACATAATCATTGACATTTGAGCCAGGTCGGGCTCAAGCTTAAGATTTTACTTCTTGTATCGAAAAATGGTTATTCATATCTTATTTATCAACTTATTTTGAGATTATGTTGTTGGTAAATGTGATTGCACGAAACGGTTCGAGACTGGGTGGAAACATTTGTTGCCTCAGAAAAGAATGGGCGCCACCAGGCTGTACTTGCCTAAGACACACCACAGGAAATGGTGCTCCTATGACCTTGGTGGTTAAGGGATCCAAACCCCTCCAAGCACTAGCTTCTAAATAATTTTTCCTATTTAACCTGACATTCTTATCATGTTAATTTTCTATTTTGGGTCTTCATTACGTGTTTATCCTGGCGTGCCATGTCTTATCGTGTGGAAAAAAATGTTCACCACGTCGTTATCAATGAAAATTTTAGTTCTAATATTAACTGGTGGAAAAAAAACTTTTCACTATTGCATTTTGATTGCATTGAGCTGCCAACTGGACCACCTCGAACTTCACCAAAATGAGACCATGCCTCCACCTCCTCTTTTTAGCCTGTCAACACATGAATGCTGTTTTTCAACAGTGACGCATTCCACAGGAGTGACACAAATACTGTTACAGCATTTGCTGTCACACGGAAACAATGGCCTCACAATAATGGCCGCCACACCTGCTTTGATGTCATTAAGATTGGGAAGCGATTTGAGCACAAAACAGTTTAAGCAAGGCAATCGGGTTTGTGGTAAAAATAGTGTGTGGCTCGAAAGGTTCCGGCATTTCTCGAAAACCTCAATATGGCAAGGAAGCTCCCTTGTCGTATTGGATAAGTCTCATATTTCAGATCGCATAAAAGCAACAAACAAGATACGTCACAGCACTTGTTAAGTAATTCAATAACACTAGAGTAAAACAAATATAAACAATTAATCTCTTTAAAAAAAGCTACAAAAATCTCTACAATCTTAACAAAGGGATATTTATGTTTTTAATTGTAACTGCTTTTGTTTGGTTAATACAACAGGGGACTATTTCAAATTACAGTAAAACCCCAGCATACAGTGATGCTGCCTTATAACATTTTAACTATACAATGCGGTATAAGATGTTTTTTTCGGCCCCTTTTGATGTTTTTCTCCCCACTATACAACACCATGAACAACTTATAAAGTCTGCCCAAAAAACTATTATTAAAACTCTGCGTTGGTCATATGTATGTACTATGATTGCGTCCCAAAGATACCTTTCTAGTATTGGTCAAAGTCATATAAAATGCTGTATCATGAAAACTCGTCTACCATTCCACAATTCCCTTTTCTCTCTTCTTTTAGTTCAGAATCGAGAGTGCTTTGTAAAGACTTTGAGAGTCAGCGATACAATACAGTATTTTTTTGCTATTGGTCCCAAGGCCTGCAGTCATGTTTGGACCGGGGAGCAAAAAACATGATAACCATGGAAACTAAGCTTGTGATTATCAGGAAATACACAGAGAGCACTTTAATCACTACCCTTGCTATGCTGCATTTACATAACCATTCTACATTAGAGAATATTATTAAAATAAAGAGGGGATTACAGCAAGGAAATCTTCTCAGGCAGGCGTCATAACCTTTTCGACACAAAGAGGCATGAAAGGAAAAATATTTTGATTTTTTTTTTTTTAAGACAAATTTCACAAAACTGCCAAATCCAATTTCCACACAAAAGCATTTTATTTCACTGTGTGACTTTTGATCAAATTCAGGAAATAATAATAAACCCACAGCCTATGTCCCATATCAACATATATACAGTATACAAATTAAAATTTGTATCTTTATAAAGGATTCTTCAGTAATCTACAGCCAAAACGAGGTTTGTTGATGTGACACCTTGACTGGAAACTGCAGTTGAGACGTGCCCTATATATACTGGATTGAACCCATTGATATCTCAGGTGTATCCCGATTTCCTTTGTGCAAATTTGACTGTGCACATACGATGCCGAAAATATTTGCCAGATGTATTCATTAAAAGAGACATATATGGCCTGCGAGGTGTAGGTTCCTGACCCCTGTTCTAAAGAAATTGTGACAATTGACGCAAGGGGAGGTTTTAAAATCTGTTTCATATTTAATCTGCCTTCTCCTCCCAGTTATCTGCATCCACCAGCTACACTACACGACAACTCAAGTCACTTTACACCAAAGGTGAATAAAATGCCATTCTTCCTTTACTTGTATAAATATCTAAATTGAAACCCATCCATCCATCCATTACCTGCACCGCTTATCCTCAGTAGGGTCACGGGGGTGTTGGAGCCCATCACAGCCATCTTCAGTCAGTGGGGAAGGGCAGACATGGGACCAAGTCACACATGTGCAAGTCTCAAGTAAGTCTCAAGTCTTCACCTTCAAGTCCCAAGTAAGTCCCAAGTATTTTTTTCTTGGGCAAGTCAAGTCACAAGTCAAGTCCCGAGTCTTAGATTGCCAAGTCCAAGTCAAGTCACAAGTCATAAAAACAGCGACTCGAGTCGACTCGAGTCCAAGTCACTAAGTCTCAAGTCCCCATGTCTGGGGAAGGGACACCCTGAACTGGTTGCCAGCCAGTCGCAGGGCACACAGGGATAGACAATTCGCTCGCTCATTCACATCTAGGGACAATTCGGAACGGCCAATTAACCTGACATGCATGTTTTTAGAATGTGGGAGGAAACCTGAGTGCCCGGAGGAAACCCACATAAGCACGGGGAGAACATGCAAACTCCACACAGGAGGTTCGATCTCATGACATCAGAACTGTGCAACACACGCGGTAACCACTGCCCCGCTGTGCTGCCCTAAATTGAAACCTATACACTAAAATTAAATATAATTAGTACTTACTTTAAAGTTTTTGGTTATTTTAATGTTTTTATCTGGAGTACTGTACCAGCTAGTATCCATGACCACAGGTTTCTGTCCTTCGTTATATGGCATTTTCCTTTTGTGATACCCACCTCGGAACGGATTTATGGTGTAGCCCGGGGTTCTACTGCAAATGTATTCAGTTACAAGCCTGGGTCATCAATCGATTTGGGCCAAATCATTATACATCCGAAGTAGTTACTTTATTGGATCTTAAAACATGATTTTCTCAGATTTCGATAGCATTCTAAACAAATTTACAATGGGCAATTGTTAGAAGAAAACATGCCACCATGTGAGCAAACTAATTGAGGACCTCTAAAGAAATACGTTTTTTAAATCGAGAGATAATTGCCCCTTTATGAAAACCTGTCCGAGTTTTCTTGCCCCGACCTCCTAAATCGCTTACCATTGCTATTTATTTCACCTTCCACACTTTCCCCTTTACATAAAGTGAGCAATATGGGTCAAATGCATCCACAAGAACACTGCAAAAAAAATTGTGCTCACGTTGCAATGCAACGTGACCAGAGAAGGTGGGCGCGTCTCTAGCAAAAAAAAGAAAAAACGTGGTGCGAGCCAACACGAGAATGTGTGTCACATTTTGCAGGAGTAGGGAAATGCTCACCCCTGCCAAGTTTCTTTGACCTACTTTCCATGCAGCGCGCTAAATGCAGCACAGAAGAGACAGCAAGCTCAGAGCCAACACGTCTACTGCAACTCGCGCTAAAGCAACCATTTTCAACATGCCATCAGGGTAAGGACTATTTTAATTAACTTAAAAACATGTGTAAAAGTCTGGTTCATCAATATTTCTGCGTGTGTACGTCGTTTTATAGATTTTTTTTATCTCGTTTTTTTACGAAGTCGTTTTCGCCGTTGTTGCGGTTAATGGCATCATGGTAATTTTAACATTATTTAACATGACACTCATTCTAATGTTTTTTCTGGAACTAAAATCACGTGATTGGTTCTTCGCGTGGGAGGACCCCAAGCACACTGACAGCCTTCCCTTCCCTCCCAGTGTCAGTCCATAACAAGAAGTCGGGATAAGTGAACGGGGCAAACACATTACTGGATTAACAGTACGACATTCGACGTGACACTGTAAACTCCGAGGTTGACGCGAACACATCTTATCTTGTTCGTTCCGAGTACTGGTACATTGTACTGAATTCTGGGTGCGTACTTTGTGTATACGTAACGCCGTCGGAAATTTTGACATCGGACACTTTCGATTCCATGGTAAGTCTTTTTTAAAATACGTATTAAGTGTTTTTTCCCACGAGTAAACGTTGTTTAATTTTGGTGTGTTTTAAAGAGTTTCGTGCGCGATGGGGTTTGACAAATTGCGGTTGTTTGTGTCACGCATCTCATTGACCCCCATCCTCTTGCCAAACAAAGTGCGTCATCGACTACTACTAGTTGATCCAATCTGATTTCAATGGCACATTTATAGCGTTTAATCAGTCTTCACTCGCCGTCGTTGTTATTTCATTGAAACATAGTTTAGTGCGTAGCCTACTGTACTGTAACCTGATCCCTGCAACGCACCCGACAAAATATCTGACGCAAACAACTTTCTCCTGCGCAGGCGCCTGTAAAAGGCAATCGCATTTTATACTGTTCACGAAAACGTCAATTAGCTGTTTATTGTGGATATGTCCAACACTCAGTTCAGTCGGTCTGTCAAAGTCCTGGATCAACATGTCTCACAGTGTAGCGTTACCTCTATTTCTAGGTCAAATGATTATTAAGTCGACCAACTGTTAGTGTAAGTGCTGTTTAATATTCTTTAATATGCAGACAGTCTTAATTAAAACGCTGCGGGAGTCTTGAATAATCTGATAAACCCCTCCCTTCTACCACCACCAATTAATCTGAGACGACAACATGAAATGCAAATTAAATTTAGGATTATGCTCCAATTAGTAGTCGTGACAGATTAGCTGGCAGTACAAGGAGTCAGCTCTTTTGTTGTGTTTTTTACGGAATAGGATCAATCAAGTGCAAGGAATATTATTGTGATGTTTGGGTCATGCTTCTGGACCCAATTAAGTGTGGCGACTGTGTAGACCAGAGGTCTTCAACGTGGTGCCCCTTAAGTAAAGCTGAGGCCCGTGGGCCTGTTCTGAAAATAGTTTACCGGTGCTGGGGCATTGTGATTTTTCTGTTGAAACTTTTTTTTGTAGAAGTTGAGGGAGCCTGTTTAAACCTTTTTACAATTAGCCTGATAGCATAGTAACAACACAGTAAAAACATGATCAGTTGTTATTTTATAAATGCATATCAAACTGGGTGTGACAAAAGTAGCTTTCAGTTTGAAGAAGGTTGGAAACCTCAGTCTAAATTATGTTTTCTGCTCACGTATTATTTCAAGTTCCTGGTGGTCTGCTGATAAAAGAGTTTGTCAATTTTCAAATGATTACTTCGAGGTTGGCCGTAGAATGTAGGATGAAGCTCATGATCCCTGAACTCAACAGCAGTGTGCTAATTAATTTTGTCAGAGAGCAGCACAGTAATGCATTCCTCATGAGTTTGCCATATGTGCAACCTTTCACCTTTAACATCGTCCTTTGGCCCACAAGCTCCGGAGCAAGAAGTGGTGTTAGATTTACGTAGTGTTGATTTACTTACCTGCTGCTGCAATAATTCGGTGACTAGCAGAAGTGGTCCTTACAGGAAGATACAGGTGTTTTATGGGGGTAGGTCTTCAGACCACAGAAGAAGGTCTGTTACTTGTAGGTTCTGCAACATAATGATGAACAAAACTAAGACGAATGTCACCTATTGTTTTGCACTTGATAAAGGTGCCAAAGATATAAAGCTGTGCGGTATTTGGATGTTTTGAACTCTCCCGCCATCTCCTGGATTCAAGTCAAGATTGCAGCCTTAGTCAGCTCATTAATAATTTTGTTCAAATACGGGCATGTCTTAGACGCGCTCAAATAAGCTCTTCTTTTCTCATCTTTCTTGGAGTTTTGGGTTGGCATTTGGACTATAATTGAAATGGGCTTATTCTTACTTTCACCATTTCCATGCTAAATTAACAAATGGAACCCTGATCCTGCAACATAATGTGTTCAACTGGCGAAACAGATTTGCTAAAAAGTAAGATAAAAGGAGATAGGCGCGGTGGGAAACAATTGGAAGATCTCTTTAAAGTCAGTTGTGCATTGTTAATACATTATGGAGAAAATGCACTTCTTTCATCTTTTTAAGAAAACCTTGAACAACACACGCCGCCTTTTATAAAACGGAAAAGAACCTGAATCAAAAACATCCTAAAATGTTGCGAACTGTGCACAAATCACACCTCATATGTCACAAGTGAAGCAGAGCTCTCACCTTTGGCACGTGTCTATTATCCAACAGGGATATGGCAATGGACGTGACATCTACGTCAACAAATGAGTCTGAAATTCTGCGCCTGGGTGGCATAGAGGCTCTAAGGCTGAAGGTGGGTCCTGTGCGGCGAAACCTCTTCGGTCCTGTGGACCACCATCAGCTGCGTGAAGACTTCCAGCGGCTCCTTTGCATGAACATCGAAGCAGCCAACAAACGATGGAACTACGATTTCCGGCGTGACGTCCCGGGTGCCGGCACTGAAGTCGAGTGGGAGGAGGTCCAGCCCCGGGACATGCCCGTCTTCTACCGCGGCAGCACTATCAGGCCGGCAGCACGTTTTAGTAAATCCGCCTGGCGACGCGTCGCGTCCTCGGGTGAGGATTCCTCCACATCCAGCAGCTCTTCCGGGTCTGGAGATGAAGGCCTGGAGGTAACCACAAGAGGGTACCACCAGCTGAAACGACCAGAAAAACGCAGACAAGCTTCCATTACGGGTGAGTGCACGAATGCAACATGAAAAATATATAGTTCTTAATAGTTCTTAATCTCATGAATGTGTCTCATTCCAGATTTCTTCAAGGTGAAAAGGAGGCGGCTTCTGCATTATAAAGGCTCCTCCCGGCAATAGACCATCTTGCATATATATATATCACATATGTAGCATTTTTTAGATACTTAATTCTATATATAGTTTTCTCCTGATTTTCCACCTCACTGTGAAATTACATTATGTGCACTTTTACAGATGGAAAAGTTTTCTTGGATAGTATTATTTAGGGGTGAGCTCACCTTCCTTCAATTTTATACAAGACGAGTTATTATTTTCTGATAAGGGTTCAGGTTGGAGATCAAATGTGAGGGTTCAACAATAATAACGATTATTGTTTCACGATGCTAGGTCATCGAAAATATAAGCTAAATTCAAAACAGATGATCACTCAATGCTTAAAAACGGGATTTATAGATATCCATTGCCTCCAAATTGTGTGATTACAGCTTCATT
The DNA here is from genome assembly GCF_059441175.1 of Urocampus carinirostris. Classification (NCBI taxonomy): domain Eukaryota; kingdom Metazoa; phylum Chordata; class Actinopteri; order Syngnathiformes; family Syngnathidae; genus Urocampus; species Urocampus carinirostris. The sequence goes on along the minus strand of NC_142359.1, from coordinate 31,631,204 downwards.
GTTTCCACTAAGAACATCAACATCACACATCAAAAATCACACAACATATTTTCCTGTACCTTCATATTATTTCCACAAAGGCATATTTAACATCTTATGTATTTTGGCTGTAGTCCAGAGTAGACATTTTTTTTCTCTTTTCGCAGCCCAATGCTTTGAAACAATGTAGCATCTTCTCCAATGTTTGAGTAACTTGCCACAACAGCTGAGGGAAGTCTGTAAACTCTTATCGATATATAACGTAAGCAAAATTATTATGACATTTCAAATTGTAATTAAAAGACGTCTCGTATATTTTTGCTCACGTGATCTGTATATTTAGAGGGACCATACTGGGTCAAGAAACAAACTCTCATAAGGTCTTAGCCCCAAACGACTTAATTCAAATGTAAAGCTTGAAAAGCCTTAATTTGGATTAATACTTCACTACCTCATTCTGTAAAAAATAAGTATAAAAAAACAGCTCAGGTTGTTTGCATTTGTTGAGTCAGTGAAGAGAAATTGAGAAACCAAAGTGAGTGAGGCTTGGGGAAGATTTCGTTCCTTGTTGTTTTTTCGCTTGAAGTCGAAGCGCTTAATTTCTCATCGGGTAAGTCAGCAAAGGGCTTGGAGGCGATCCCGAGGGGCCCACGCTGCTTTTGTTGTCACTCACTTGGCCTTTGAGTAGCTTTGGCGGGGAAGCGGGGGAGGGGACACTAGTCGGTCAGAAAAATAACACTTTTGGCCATTTTTTTGAATCTGCATTTTTATTTAGAGTATCAAGATTGATAACGCCCCATCCCCCATAATCCATGCTCGATTATTTCTTCACTCAATCTCTCTTTGCTGAACCAACCACTCAGTCACTACAAAAACCTTTGCCATGTTTTTAAAAGGGTATATTATAGAAAGCTTTGGTTTGAGTTGTGTCCACAGTTATGTGTGCGTGTGATTGACAAGTTTCTGTTAAAAACAAAAAAACTAACTTATTCGTAGTTTATGTTGTTTGCTGAGAATGATGATTTTTTTTTTTTTTTGCCGCTATTACCAATTCTTTGCACTACTTTGATACTGTTGACAAAGAGAGCTATTTTTATATGGTAAGCTTTTAAAATACACAAAAAAAAACAACGTTTGACTGCCTTTTCAGTTTATTCCACTGGGTGCAATTTCATCAATTTGCCTTGTTATGTCTGTTGGATTAAAAAAAAAAGAATGCCTTAATGCAGCCTGCTTTGGTCATTTGAAATGCATCTGTCGCAGCGATATCATTGTCCTTTTTAAAAGTCCGCATAAATGTATAATAATCATTGTATACCTGTTTTGTGAATATCCAAACAGTATAAAAGAATCATATATTTGTATGAAATGGTTTGAAATTTTATATATTGCAGAGCTATCAATGTACTGCTGCATTTGGCATGACATGTTTTGGAATTATTAAAATGTTTTTGAATAATGGCCTACAACGGTATGATTTTTTTCTGCTCTACAACCCCACCTAGCAGCTTCAAAGTGAGGATTGGTGACATTGGTCTAGGGAAAAGTTACTGGGGACTACTAAGAACAAATTTTGTGGAATAAATCATATTTCTTGGATATTATTTTTTTACTTTCGGATCAGTTAATACTATAAAGCTATAACACAACATTAAGTGTCTGCATAAACAAACAGCATGATTCAAAAAGCCAAACATTCATCTAGCAACTCCCATTTATTTAAAATATTTATATTTTTTCCAACAAAATAGAACGTACTGAATCGTACATATAAATAAAGATAAAATGTACACAAAAAGAAGGATTGAAACATTCTGTGCCTGCTTAAATTCTGAAGTGCGGCTGGTCGATTAGACTTGTTTTATAACAAAGTTTCAAAGTATAATACGGCATGATGAATAGCAACTCTAAACATTGTGCATCTAACGAGTACCTCATGAATATTTTTACAGCCAAATTATAGTAAACATCAAAGACTCAAATGATAAGAGCATTAGTGTTGCAGTGATACAAGGAAATTGGAATGATATAAAATAAAAGAAGACCCAAATCTTTCAGGGAAGGGACACTTTCAACCCAATAGGAGGAAATTAAAAAGAAAAAAACATGCTTAACCTCATCACCATGCTTAACCTCAAACACAGCATGTTACATTACTGCATTGTGAACTCTCAATTGCAATCGCTCTTTTAGGAAAACCACAGTGCATTTTTAAAGTATTTACAATTCCATACAGAACATTGAGAAATCAGGTCTTCTTTCACAGCTCCCGACTGGCAATGTTGCAATAATCCGTAAGATGTGCATGTTCATGTCAGTCTTTTAGAAAGGATGCAATCCTTTTGGTTCTTCTCCAGTTTCCACGGTAGTTTGAGAAGGAAAGCAAACTCACCTTCTTCGCAGTGTTTCTCATTGTAGTGCTGAAGAAGTAAGAGGAGTTGATTGTCTTACAATTGGTGATGCCGTGTCTGCCGTTCTGTCCACATGAGCCGAACTTCAGTCATGAGGAGGGGAGAAATGAAAACAATGCTGCCCCCTGTCTGAAATGTTAATAATATACTGTCATTTCTGCTGAGCAGAAACAATAATGAAAATAACAATAGGAATAGCTAACTTTGTTCTTAAAGTTATGTAAAACTAAGTTCACAATTTATTTTGATTATCCAAGTACAATATTGATTGCAGATATTGTAAAAATTGCCTGGCAAAATACATTTTAAATATGTAAGAGCAAGTTTGCCTTTCTTTCAGTAACAATTAAGTTTTATATCAGATACGAGCAGAATCCTTGATTTGGGGATGCAACGGCACTAACTGGTAGTCTTCGTGAGGATTTCTTTCATTGAAAGAAATGTGCCTTGGCTCAAAAAAGGTTAATAAAACTGCTGCATCTATATCCGAAGTGATGAAGTGAATACACGGAGGATTTAGGCGTATCATCATCATTATTATTGTTGTTGTTACCGTTATAATTTTTTCTTATTTAGCAGGTCCAAAGGAAAGGTCTATTTATGTGTAAAATATTTATAACTAAAAAAAAACTGCCCGTTTCCACTTATCTTACCATGACGACAAAGAAGTAGAACACAGATATCCAACCAAATTTGCTCTCGATGAGGGACACCAGGTACTGAAAGATAAGAGTAAGGATTATATCTCAATCCCATTTACTCTTGGACAAACCACCATGAAACGCTCAGGCATACTTGTCCTCCAGCTGCTCCTATACTTCCCGTGCCATCCACAATGCCGGTAACTGTGGCAAGAGCCTCCTGACTGTCTCTGAGAGCCTCTTGTCTCCCAAGATCGGCAGATATGGCTGAGCTGATCATGTTGGACGGGCCGCCAATGAAGAATCCAGTGATAGCAAGCAGGACAGCATTGCTTGTCTTGTCATTTGGTGAGTCTGAAATGCATTTTGAATAGGGATTAAACAATAGGCTGTGTTTTAAGTAGGCATGGTAAAAAAATATGTACTTACGACTGTACCCCACCAATGAAGCCATGGCAAAAGAAAGACTCAAGGCCAAGACTGGAGATCTCTTGCCCATGAAGTCTGTTACTAAACCTTGAACAGTTCCACCTGATATAACAAAGTAAAACCTTTTGTGATGTGTAAACTCAAAACTCTATAATCCTCATTGATGTGCCCACTCACCGATAATACCTCCGACATCATACCACATGGACAGCCTGTCAGCCTCGGCTTCTTTCCAGCCGTAATTGTTGCTCAGGTAGAAAGGGAGCCAGAAAAAGAAGGAGTAGTTCACCAACTTCAGACAGGCGTATGCCAGCGAATACTAAAGCAAGCGCACACAGCCGGGTTAAAGAAAAATTTGGAAAACTCGAGTCAGGAGATGCTGGAACCTCACCGGCAGAACTCCAGGCAGACAGAAAGCTTGGAAAAAACCGACAGCCTTAGTGGGGCTTTTCCGAAGTTTATCCTGGCGCTGCACGGAATGGTATTGCCGAGTATACACATCCTCCTCCTCCACCTCTTCCTCATCGCTCATCAGAGGCCTGTGGCTGTCCGAGTCAACCAGACTGGGTCCCGCCTGGGAATCCATACTTAGACCTGTCAGGCAAAAAAACGATGTCAGTTTTGGCACTTTCTAATTGAATATGAGAAAGAGGAGAGCTTTTAACTTCATGGTGCTTACCAATTTCGTTTGGTGAGGTGAGCAAGCCGAAGAAGAGCACCACCCCCCCGGCAAACTGCATCACGGATGTCACGAGGAAGGCATACTTGCAAACAAGGAGGAAATTAAGAGCTGGATAACGTTATTTATAGTTATGAAAAGATATTTACCACAAAAAAATCTGTTGAAAGGACAATGAGTATAATTTGATCACTAAATGTCGCGTTATTTTGCATTGCAGTGTTTTTTAACTGGTGTGCCAGGGTACACTTTTGCGCCTTGAGACCTTGTGTGGTGTGCCACAAAGATTTGTCCAATTCAATCTTTGCTAAAAAACATGCATTTGTTAAGTATCTTTTGCTTTCTTCGAGTGACCAGCCAAGAAACTAACATTCGTATCAGTAAGTGGCAGCAGATTACCATTTTTTGCCTTTATAAACTATTTGCTAACAAAGTAGTGCAAAGAAATATAATTAACTTATTTTGCTTGACAAAGCTGTTTTAGATTGAACAGCAAAAATAATTGAATCAAATAAGGAAAACACTTGGATATGGTTTGCCAACCTTAATTCTCGTTTTCTTATTGAAAAAATAATAATAAAGAATTAACAAAAAACACAAAAAAGGTTATAATGTGGTGAAACATTTTTTTCCATATGAAGTACCATTTTTCTTATTTTTCTAGAAAACATGGTAAAAACACAGGAATATATGAAAAACAGGCCCAAAATAAAGTGTAATCTGAAATTGTTGCAAAAAATTTAAAGAATGAAAACCTGTTAATACCTCCTGAGCACAAATGATGAGAAAAACTGGTAGCAGTAATTATTATTAAACATTTTTGACGTTGTGCTATGAGATTTTTTTAATGAAAAGTAGTGTCTTGGCTCTAAAAAGCTTGTAAAACACTGGTGTACTTCAACCGAAAATGAGTGCTAAAAAGAACTAGAAATAATACAAACTACAGATACTCAAAGTGGCCAAACCCATCATTTTTCAAACTTCTCAACTTTTTTGCCCAATTTTTTGAGGTTTTGGGGTACCTGTATGAGTAAGATGGAGGACAATAATGTATGTGGCTCCTGTTACATAAAATTAAAGCAAACTTCTTGACCTATGAGTATTGTAAAAACAATATATGGTAGCTAATGTATTTTTCCTTTTATTTTATTTTATTAATTAAATCAAAATGTTTTTTTCAATGAATTATGATTTTTTTTACCACAATGAGGTGCTAATAATACCCACTGTCCCATTTATTACTATTCTTGTCTGCAAATCATAGAATAAAATGTATTTGGATATTAACAGGGGTCTGCTAAAAATAAATACCAATAAAATGGTACATTTAAAATAAAATCTTGTGTTTTCCTTACCTCATAGCCATACTTGAGCACACTGGATGCCAAAAAGGCTCCCAAAATGTTGCCCACGGACGCGCATGCACTCCACAGGCCAAACACAAAGCCGCGCCTGGACAAAAGAAGACCCCTTAAATTTGAGCACCAATCCTCACAAAAGCAAATTATATAGGATTATGTATACAGTGGAACCTCGGTTCTCAACCATAATCTGTTCCAGAACCCTGTTCGAAAACCGATTTGTTCGATCACCGAAATCATTTTTCCCATTAAAAATAACGTAAATCGTTTTAATCCGTTCAACACCCTGAATGTTTACCTTGTATGTTTAACGTAAACATAAAACTAACCCAGGCTAATCGTACGTTCGCGTTATCGTAATTTTCCATACGAAAGATTGCGCTAACATGAACGTGTAAAAATAAGAAAAAAGGATAAAGAAAAGAATTATGAATAGGATTTCTTACCTTTGTGGTGGTCAGCAGAAGGCGCAGGTGGACGGTGGGGAGAGGGATGAAGGAGGAAGGAAAATTATTGTTTGGAAGGATGTTCTTTTCTCTTAAAATACCGATCTAATGACACTTGCTTCTGCCTTCTTTTTAGCACTTTTCTAAAGTGACTCATGACAGTGTCATTAAAGTCATTTATGACCCTGGTGGCTGACTTTCTTCAGAGGCATAATTAGGGGCTAAAACACTTCGTACACCTATATTAAAAGCGAAAGCAAAACGAAGCACGTCCGCAAGTGATAACAGTTGGTCACGAAAAGAGTGATCTACACCCGTACCCCGCTCAGCATCGCACCCTAGCGTACACACTCACGCATTACCGGCGTTCGAACTCCGATTTTTTGACCGAACAGCGAAGCAAAAATTTCTCTAAATTTTTGGTCGGACTCCGATTTGTTCGAACTGAAAGGCGTTCGAAAACAGAGGTTCCACTGTATATTGTTTTTAAATTCAGGGATCAGAATGGAGATTTTCATTTTCAGCTGAAATAGCCAGGGTCCAGGGGCCGCAGGCCCCGGCCAGGTCCAGGGCGGAGCCCGGTGGGGGGGCTTCGTCCCCTGAAGCCAACAGCATTTATCTTATTTGCTATGTGAAAATTGCACTAGAATTAATTAAATCCAACAAAACAGAAACCATGTATTATATATATATATATATATATATATATATATATATATATATATAAATTAAAAAAAAATAATATATTGACATTAAAAGCATTTGTAATATTGAACATGATCACGATGATACAAAATAATTTATTTTAATCATGTTTATAACAAATTTTAAATTTTGTTTATCCTGTTCTAAATATTGTATAAACACAAAAGATAAAATCATTTCATAAATAAATAGATTTATAAATACCTCAGATTGGGATTTTCTGTCACACAGGGGAACCAGTGGTTGACTGCTGCTAGTATTTGAAGTGGAAGGATTTGGAACGGCCAATAATGTTGAACCGGTGGTGTTACTGTTAGTTTCACTGCCGATTTTAAATGCGGATCCGAGTGCATAATTTGATCGCCGGCAAGCTATTTTTGCTTTGTGCTTGTTCATTTTAGCATGATCGATCAGTGCCACACAACCTCGCGTACCATAATTGATCAGATCGACACAGTATAGACACTTTGCTTTCCCTGGAACATCACACTTTGCGATGAACTGGCTCAAAGTCTCTGTAACTTCCTCGATCTTTGCGCCGATTTTAATGTTTACTGTGACAGTCTTCTCCAGCCATGACCACTTAAATTTATTCTTGATTCCTTTATCAATCTCGGAGACAAAAGCCTCGTCATCTTTTCTTAGTATTTTCATATTTACTTTTTCAAACACTCATTTCACCGTTTGAAAAGACCGGAAGGAGCGCCATGTTTGAGAAAGCCAATGCTCTGAACAAAAGCTCCGCTGATTGGTTATCAGCAAACCTATCGACCAATGGTAGGAGTCGATCTATTTGTTAGCTAAACCACGTTGTGTGTTATAGATTAGGGTGGTCCTTTTTTTTCGACTTTTAAAATTTCATGCTCTGACCCCTTGAATATGTTCCAATATATACAAAACGTAATTAGGCAAAGTTTCATCAAAATCAAAGGATATTTAGAGGTCGCTCAAGGCCTCTGAAATTTTGGTATGAAAAATAAGGATTTTTCGCACATTATATCAGACCTAGTGTACAAAGTTACTTGTAACTTTTCTTGTGTTACAATTATAAGCAATGGACTGAAATTGGATGTTCTAAAACGCCGTACACATAGGGTTAAGATTTCCGTTTTTTCTCGAAAATTGCCAAAATTTTACCATTTTGGGAAATTTCAAAGTCGTTGAGCTACCTCTAAATATTATCCAAATTGTTCAAAATTGCACACAGTGTGTTTTTATCGATATAAGAACATATGCGGGGGGTCAGAGCCCAATATTTCAAAAAAAAAAAATTCGACCCCCATTAAGGACCACCCTATTATAGATCTAATGCGCTGCGCTTCTTTTTGCCAATTTTTCTCGCGATCTCTAACTGCTAACTTGGGGTGATGAAACAGTCACGTATCATACCTCACCCCCCCAAAATATTTTCTCATCGAATTTAGACGATTTACGGGAATGACCTTTGGGGTTCAAAAACAGCGGAAATCTGCGGAATATTCTGATCCCTGTAAATTAGGCACAGAACATGTAGTGTTCCTTTAAAATATTCCACGTGCCAGAGGATTTGAGAAACGTAATCTCTAGGTTGACCATAATGCTCATTTCCTCTAGAGCTGTGACATGATTGAAACAACACAACATTGTCAAAATGGCGAATCCCATTACCTTAATTGTAAGGCCACCATCGAAACAGACAGCGATTGCAGTGTACAAAGTTTCTCTGACCCCGGTTTTATAGCCGATTATGACGAAAGAATATCCATGACAGAAAAAAAAATAAGAGCCAAACAATTTTATAACAGCCTCAGCAATTCGAACCAGTGGTTGAGGCGAGTAACGAGAACGATGGTGAACTTGAGATTGGTGACGAGGACGTAATGAGTGATAGCTTCTTGAACAGAGATTGGTAGGTTGTGTTTAATACCCTTCTTCTGAGATAGTGTTTGATCAAATTATAAATTTCTAACCGTTTTTCATGGAGGAAATTTTGCAATTTTTCATTATGAAGCCTGTCAGTCGGGAACACACCATTGGTAACGGGCCATACTAAAGACCGAAGGAGTGAAACAATTGACTGTTGTGAAATATAGATGTTGCACTGCAAATATAAGATAAACCCTGTCTAGATGTATTGTTCATTTCCTATTGAATTGAAATTCGAAATGTGCCGAGCACAACAACGGCCATGGTGAAAGGCCTTTCCACCCATGTGTTTTGCACGAATGTTGTCAAATGTCTCACAACATTTTCGTCTATTGACCAGCGAAAAAGACCAACATCGTCAGCCGTACCATTACGAAAACCACCTGTGACACAACGCCCGAGAATTATACACAAAAACAACCAATACTTTGCTCAAAACAGTCATAACATCTTAGCTACTCATCATGATAAACAATATGACGACTGCCCTCCAAGCGTGCTGGTCTCTGATAATGTCACAGCTCAGGATGTCAAAGACAGGACATACTGTCTTTAAAATCAATTAACTCTGAAAATGATTACAATATTCTGATGAAATACATAGATTTGATGTACTATTTCTCACAATTTGCATTTTTGAGAATTTGTTGATTACCTTTAATGGTTGGTTTTGTGCGAGTGGGTTCCGCTTTCTATGTGTGAGCAAGCATAGACACTGCAATAACCGCTACTATGTGATCAAAGTGCAAACACACGCACCCGGTCTTGCCAAACCAGTTGGCCATGACGGCGACAACGCAAGGCCAAACGGTGGACTGCAGAAGGCCATTCAGCACCCATAGGCTACAGTAGAGGTAGACATTGTAGATTTGAAGCCACTCAGTCAAAGTGCCAAACACAAAGTTCTGCAAGCACAGACATCCCACAGTGAGTAATCGAATGCCAACCCAGGTAAAGCAATACTCTAAAATCATGATTTTTAATCTCAATGTACTGATATACTAGTTATTTGTGAGAAAACAAGTATCCAATGGCATTTTAGTTCACTTTTTGACAAACCACTGAACAATATGATTGCTCCTGGAAACGATACTGAGCACCTAATTCTATTTGCCACATGAGTTATTGTGTCAAAGAGCGTGGCCAAACAAAGTACAAAAGCGATGCCGATTTGAGTTGTCAGACCTGTTTGATTGTTTTTTTTTCGTCACATACCTATACAGGGAGTGCAGAATTATTAGGCAAATGAGTATTTTGACCACATCATCCTCTTTATGCATGTTGTCTTACTCCAAGCTGTATAGGCTCGAAAGCCTACTACCAATTAAGCATATCAGGTGATGTGCATCTCTGTAATGAGAAGGGGTGTGGTCTAATGACATCAACACCCTATATCAGGTGTGCATAATTATTAGGCAACTTCCTTTCCTTTGGCAAAATGGGTCAGAAGAGGGACTTCACAGGCTCTGAAAAGTCAAAAATAGTGAGATATCTTGCAGAGGGATGCAGCACTCTTAAAATTGCCAAGCTTCTGAAGCGTGATCATCGAACAATCAAGCGTTACATTCAAAATAGTCAACAGGGTCGCAAGAAGCGTGTAGAAAAACCAAGGCGTAAAATAACTGCCCGTGAACTGAGAAAAGTCAAGCGTACAGCTGCCAAGATGCCACTTGCCACCAGTTTTGCCATATTTCAGAGCTGCAACATCACTGGAGTGCCCAAAAGCACAAAGTGTGCAATACTCAGAGACATGGCCAAGGTAAGAAAGGCTGAAAAACGACCACCACTGAACAAGACACACAAGCTGAAACGTCAAGACTGGGCCAAGAAAAATCTCAAGACGGATTTTTCCAAGGTTTTATGGACTGATAAAATGAGAGTGAGTATTGATGGGATGGATGGGCCCGTGGCTGGATCGGTAAAGGGCAGAGAGCTCCAGTCCGCCTCAGACGCCAGCAAGGTGGAGGTGGGGTACTGGTATGGGCTGGTATCATCAAAGATGAGCTTGTGGGGCCTTTTCGGGTTGAGGATGGACTCAAGCTCAACTCCCAGTCCTACTGCCAGTTTCTGGAAGACACCTTCTTCAAGCAGTGGTACAGGAAGAAGTCCGCATCCTTCAAGAAAAACATGATTTTCATGCAGGACAACGCTCCATCACACGCATCCAAGTACTCCACAGCGTGGCTGGCAAGAAAGGGTCTAAAAGAAGAAAAACTAATGACATGGCCTCCTTGTTCACCTGATCTGAACCCCATAGAGAACCTGTGGTCCCTCATCAAATGTGAGATTTACAAGGAGGGAAAACAGTTCACCTCTCTGAACAGTGTCTGGGAGGCTGTGGTTGCTGCTGCACGCAATGTTGATCGTGAACAGATCAAAGCACTGACAGAATCCATGGATGGCAGGCTTTTGAGTGTCCATGCAAAGAAAGGTGGCTATATTGGTCACTGATTTGTTTTTGTTTTGTTTTTGAATGTCAGAAATGTATATTTGTGAATGTTGAGCTGTTATATTGGTTTCCCTGATGAAAATAAATAATTGAAATGGGTATACATTTGTTTTTTGTTAAGTTGCCTAATAATTATGCACAGTAATAGTCACCTGCACACACAGATATCCTCCTAAAATAGCTAAAACTAAAAAAGCCCCACTCCAACTTCCAAAATATTTAGCTTTGATATTAATGAGACTTTTGGGTTCATTAAGAACATGGTTGTTGTTCAATAATAAAATTAATCCTCAAAAATACAACTTGCCTAATAATTCTGCACTCCCTGTATGTGGCCACATGTGATATGTGCAGACTGTTAGCATTACAGAATGCAAAATGTACAAGACTGTCTTGGAAAAACTGATTATTGTGATGATTTTTTTTAATATTCTGCAATACAAAAAAAATGTCTGCTTTGTGGATTCATTACAAATCAGTTTAAGTCGTATTTTAACATTGCTGATTATGGCTTGCAGCCAACTAGCATACTTTTTCATGATATTCTAGTACTTTTGGATTGGACATTTGAGTTTGCGCCATATATAAATACAAAAAACAAATAACTTGCATTATTTTAGTTGATTTTGTAATGAATACAGAATGTTTGACTTTTTTGTTTTCTAATTGCATTGTAGAAGCAAAACCTTATCAAAATATGATATATTCTTTAGACAGTCCTGTATTTCAAATTTTTTTTTTTTTTTGAAATTTTAAATACATTTATTCATTGATTATTTTTCTATTATTCTATTGTAGGTTGGTAAGACATACGGATAAATAGGGCTCAAGGGACGCAATATTATCATATCATATTAGCTACACATGACGGTACTGTAAATGATGCCAAGGAAAATGTATACGAGTGGAAATAAATGTGGGCCTAGAGAGGGATGGGTGCCACCAGGCTGTACTTGCCCAAGATACACCATAGGAAATTGTGCACCTACGACCCAAGTGGATCCAACCAGCCAACCAACCTATACTAATAAGAGCATCAACCATAATAAAATAGTACATTTGTTTGTACTCACCACTGCAGCTGAGCCACACAGGCCAAAGCAGAGCACATAGCGCAGGTTAACTCTGTCACCAATAACCCCACTCATATACAAACCCTTTTTAGAAGGAAACAGTAAAACATTTGTGATTAGAAAGCTAGAGGTTGCCCACCAATAGATTTCAACTGTCCTCACCACAGCATAGGAGAAGAGGAAAATGGAGTCCAGAGCTCCCAAGAAGAGGGTCGCTTCGGTTTCATTGTCGAACAGACGGTTTTTCTCCCATATCTAAGAAAAATTAAACTCCAGGTTAGAAAGTTGGAGATCAATGGGCATTTTTAAGCTTTGGTGGAAAAAGAAACTACCTCGCCAGGCGAAAAAGCGGGAGCGCTGCCATTTTGAGGGGAAGGCGTCCACTGGGCGGAGATGCTCACTTTCACATTACTGAAAGTTTTCCTGGATGCATGCAGGAAAACATAGCTGGGATAGGAGAAGGAAGAATTGCATTACTTAACAGAAATATGAAGGTAAAGCTGGGCAATCAATTTCCAGGCAGAGAGTTCAAACATAAAGGCAAGTTTTTGTTTTAAAGAGCATTTTCTATTATCCAAAGTGAAACATTTGTTAAAATTGGAAAGCAAATTTCTGTGACAAATGTAACTTCTATTGCCGTATCACCCAGGGACACTTTCTACAAGTTTCTGACTGATAACAAGAGTGAGAGTCAAAAACAGGAAACACTGCAGGAAACCAACTTATCTCTTATGTTAAGCTGAGCCCCGACTAACCAGCACAGGTCATTAAACATTAACAAAGCCTAAGCCTAAACAAAGAAAGGTGCAGCAGGTCTACAGGATTGTCTCAGAAAACGAGAATACTGAATTGTGATAAAGTTCTTCCCTTTTCTGCAATGCAATTTTTAAAATGCTATACATTCTGGATTCATTATAAATCAACTGAATAATTACAAGACTTTTTATTACTTTGATATTGCTTAATATGGCTTATAGCCTACTAGTATACGTTTTCTTTATATTCTTATATTTTGAGATGACAGATACATTTTCACAATTATCAGTAGTATTAAATAAATGAAATGTTGGCAATGAATCCAAACTGTAAAGTTTTTTAATTGCATTACAGAAAACAAAAGAACGCTATGACATTATTCTTTTCTTATTTTAACAGACAGTCCTTTACGTCATAACCCAAAAGGATAGGTCTTTTAAGACCTTGGGGGCTACCTGTCACGGTCACAAACACCGAAAATCAAAAACAAAAAAAGCCTGACATTCAAAGGGTCCCACACACATTATAAAGTGAAATGATATGCATTTATATAGCGCTTTTCAAGTCAATGAAGACTACCCAAAGCGCTTAAAAAATTGACACCCTGGTAATGTATTTTGCCACGAATTTAGATGTATATTAGTAGGTATTCAAAAAATTAAAAATCATACTGTTGATCACCTTGAAACAGTTATATTTTCTCCAATACAAAAAAAATGCAATTTGCAATATAATTTGTACAAAAATTAAAACATCTTTCAGTGGGGTCATTTTCAAAGCATGACACTTGGCAAAAAGTCACACTTGCCTGACAGCATGTGCACTCAAGACTTTTGACCTCTGGGTATACCTTACATGAGTTCACGCCTGGTTTCGAAACCACATTCCAATTTAATGCACAGTGGTGGGGAACACTACTAAAAGGAAACCGGTCTGACATTGAACAGTAAATACCAAACACAATGGAAGGGGTTTTGGATTTTATTTTGGTTCGACCCAAAAATGAAACATTACCTAAAGAAGGTGAGAAGGAACGCGACCAGGTGATGATGGGTGTACTGTGACAGGTAGCCACAGCATGAGGGAGGCATCACAGGGGTGACCAAAGGGAGAATATGGAGGTTGCTTCTGGGAAGTGGGGGATCTTTAAAAGGACGAGGAAGGACAGGAAGAGTGATCAGCTAAAAGGAGCACATAACAGGGGCAGAGGACAGCTGTCTAATAAAAAAGGGAAGTTCAACATTTAATTGGTGAAAGCAGCTTTTTTGAAGGAATTGTATGCACTCCATGTAAGTGGCACCATTTCAAATAACTACTTAAAGGGACAGTGTGTAATATTTAGTTCCTCCTAATAGTAAAAACAATATGTATTTAAATAATAAGCAAAAACGTGTGGATTACCATAAAAACGTGTATTCTTTTAAATACGCATAGGTCGAGAATTTTGTGATTATTTTAAAAAGCATGAGCCTCACCTAGAGGTAGCTGACATAAGTGTCTAACATTTTTTTAATAGTTTTCAAGTTTTGGAATAGCTTCCTTATTTTGACTATATTGTATATACTTTATATAACTCCCTAGCTCTCCGACCTCCTTCACACTGGCACGCCATCCCGCTCCCTCAGATAATTTTCCTGCCTCCATCTCACTATAGCCCCTGCCCACTTCAGCTCCATGGGGAGAAGAGCTTTCAGCCACTCTGCCCCCCAGCCCGGAACTCATTGCCGCCTGACCTCTGAAATTCTGCGACCCTGTCCACCTTCAAATCCGGACTCGAAACTCACCTCTTCAGACTTGTCTTTTCTTGACCATCTGCCTCACATACCGCCCCTTTAACTTCTAATGTGTTTTATTTGCTATTTGTTACTTGCTTGTTTTACTCTTCCTTAATTGTTGTGTCCTACTATACTGTACAGCGACCTTGAGTGTCCTGAAAGGCGCTTCGAAATACAATGTATTATTTTTTATTATTATTATTTTGCTGCTATGGGTACTTACCTAGTATAAGCAAGTCACAAAGTATATCACTCACTCTAACCAGTGGTAAACGAGTACTGAATGTATCAGAAATCTGATGGAATTACTTCATAACCTAAAGGGAATAATGGAAGTTGAATGAGAAGAATAATGCTTGAGCACTGGAGAATTTGAACAAGTCTAGGCAAGTTAATTACGAGAAAACATTTGCTCTTTGTCAAGTCATGTCCATTTTTAGCGCTCTTTAATTTATATTGTTTTCTTGTGCACTCAATTTCGGTTGAGGAACTCAATACAGCGACATCTACAAGTCGCATATGACACACTGTCACTGAAATTTGAGCATTGGTCTGAAAACTGGGATATTGAGCATCCCTCATATTAAAATAAAGCAATGAAACGTTGGCAAGTGCCAACTAACACGAGTTGTCCTTTTGAATTCATTTTTCAACCTGGAAGGTACAAAAAGAAGTTTCTTAGCCGGCGCAAGTTGCGTTTATGTGCTTTGTAAGAGAAATCAATTAAAATAGAGAACCTGAACACAGCAGCAATCTGAATCAAATAAAAGTAATCGTGTACATCATATTTGAAGTGTGTTTGACTCTCTGTAGGGAGTTTTACTTATGCATGCGTGTCCTCACTTCTCAATATCCTAGGAAATGACAGCAATAAAAAAGTCCTCATTGTACTTTGAACGCAGCGCCGCTTACAATGAGCTGTACAAAAACGACACTTGTCATGCTGCTTCATTAAAAAAAAAAAAAAACTGTAAACAGAGTAGTGTCAAAGACACATATAGAATGTTTTTTTCTTCTCAGTAGGTGACTAAAATTTAGTCGCGCATCCACTTATTTTTTTTTTTTCAACAGAGGCTTTTAAATATTGCGACAGAACCTCATTTGACAACAGCATCCCGTGGAAAGCAGAGACAGTCCGAGACAAGTGGAACAGAGAAAATTAAATGTTCAGGTTTTGAAAAGTAAAGAAAAAACGGATTATTTTCTTACCTTCCCGCTCATATGACGATGTTTAAGCTAGCAAGTCGGTTTGGCTGAATACATCTATTTACAGTGGGCCATGTCACGGTGACGTCACGGCGGGTGCACATGTGGTCGAGGAGCTAGCGCTACCTGCAGGCCAGGAGTCGAAATTGTGGCAAAACGGATAATAATATAGATAACATTGATAATAACAATAACAAAACAGTAATAATTTTAGCAACAACAACAATAATACTAAGGCCTAAAATCATCATCATCATTATTTAGTAATTCGTTAACTAAAAACAATATTTATCGGCTATATACTATGATATAAGGAGAGAGAGAGAGAGAGAGAGAGGGCAGAAAGAGGGAGAGCGAGAGAGAGAACAATTGTGAAATGCTCTGCATTTATATAGCGCTTTTCAAGTCAGTGGAGAACTCCCAAAGCGCTCTACAATGTGCTCCACACTTACCCATTCACGCACACCAATAGGGAGTCAGCCATGCAAGGCGCCTAACTGTTTGTTGGGGGATTCAGTGTCTTGCCCAAGGACACTTCATTATATAACACGGAGGAGCCGGGGATCGAATCTGCGAACTCTAGAAAGAGAGAAGGGGGAGAGAATGAGGGCTAAAAGAGCGATCAAGATAATGAGAAAGATAGAGTGATACGGTGAAAGGCAAAGAGAGAGGAAATAGAGATAGGGGAAAAAGAGGGGTGATAGATAGAAAAGAGGAAGAAAGAAATACAGAGTGACATGGAGAGAGACAAAAAGAGAGGGAAAATATTGAGGAAGAGAGAGAGAAAAACATAGAGGGAAATGAGAGCCGGGGAGAGAGAGCGAAAGCGAGAGCTACAGAGAGCTGGAAAGAGAGTAAGAGAGAGAGAGAGGAAATAGAGAGGCAGAGTAAGAGTCAAGAGAAATATACAGAATGATACGGGGAGAGAGGACTAGATAGAGATGAGAGAGAAAAGAGAGAGAAAGAGAGGGTGAGAGAAAAGTATATATATATATATATATATATATATATATATATATATATATATATATATATATATATATATATATATATATATATATATATATATATATATATATATATATATATATATACATATATATATATATATATATATATATATATATATATATATATATATATATGAGATGAGATGATATATATATATATATATATATATATATATGTGGCATAGATGAAAATTAATGACAATAAACGTAGTATTAACATACTACAGTACCGTTTTAAAAATAATGATAGTGATGAAATACAAACACAGTATTAAATACTGTATGTGTACTATAATAAAGATATATGAAGAGAAAGACTGAGAGAATGCCGGGGAAGAGAGAGAGAGAAAGAGAGAGAGCGAGAAAGAGAGAGAGCGAGAGAGAGACATAGAGAGAGAGAGAGAGAGAGAGAGAGAGAGAGAGAGAGAGAGAGAGACGGAGAGAAAAATGGAGAGCGAGAGAAAAAAAGCGAGAGTGGAGCATTTCCCTTCGGGGATGAACAAAGTATCTATCTATCTATCTATCTATCTATCTATCTATCTATCTATCTATCTATCTATCTATCTATCTATCTATTTGAATTGAGCATGATAAAAAATATCTTGGAATGCAAGCGTCGGGAGGTCTTTTTGATGGATTCTTTTAAACTGTCATCCAATGCTTTAACTCATTTGCTTGCAAGAGGAGAGTCCATTAGACGTGCAGGTATGTTTAAAAACTGCCAAATGTATTCAGAATTTCTTGTGAATTTTTTCTTCACCAGAAAAGAAATCTTCTGATACTTGATCTTGATAGGTTGCACTATTCTATTTAAATGAAATTCCGTGAGGAAAACAAATAATGTTTTTAGATTAGATGAAGTAGGTGCATTTTGGATTATAATGAAAGGGGAATAAAGAAACAGTTCCTTTGTGATGAAAGAAGAACAATTATAAAATACAAGATAAAATTCACACTTGAAATGAATCTCATCTGCCATTATTCTTTTGAATAGAAAAAAAACCAGTTACTATATTAGAGGAAGAAGAAATATATTCAAAAGTCACTTTCCAGTTGCAAATTCATGATAACGGATAATAATCGGAGACGAAATCAGAAGTTCCCTCTGATGGATGACGCTATCTTAAAATCAGATAACTCAATCCAAGGGGAAAAAAGCTACATTTGCCTTGCGGTTATCATCGCAGCCATTCCAATTATTTCCGTTTCCTGCGGTTTATTTATTAAAACATAATCATTTGATGTAACAGGCCAGGATCCAACTATGTGTTTATTTTTGCAAAGGCCGGCGAGGGGAAAACGCTTGGGGTCCGTCGGCCTCTCAGCCTCAATTTTCCCATCGTTTTCGAAAATGGATCACATCAAGTGTTCTACCCATGGACAGCTTATTTCTATGATATGGAAACGTCACATTTATTTTGTAGGAGTGGATCATAGCGCTTCTTTTTATGCTGGGGTGTGTGAGCTTTAGTGGATATTTGTTCATTTTTAAAGGGACAGTGTCTATAAATGAACCACTAGAGGTCGCCCAATTGTATTTCAACCGAAACGAGTGCCAAAGAGCACAAGGACGAATTCAAACTACAGTAACTCAAGGTGACTAAAAGGCACAATTTTTCTTCTTTTTTTTTGGTCAACCCTTTTGCAATGCTTTGTTTTTTTTTGGGCAACCAAAACTTAAACATGGGTAACAATGTCAGTTCCCTCTCGATGAAGCTCATATAATGTAAAATAACATACATTTTGCCACCTACGGATATTTTATAGGACATTGTGTTTTATTTGACTACTAGATGTCGCTGCATGTTGTAGTACTGTACAACCCAGAGAGTGCTAAAAACCACAAGGAGGAATACAAACTCGAGAGACTCAAAGAGACCAAACTGCACGATTTTCTCCTTTTTCGGAGGTTTTTTAGTCCTCGCTGCAAGCCGAAAGCCAACAATGATGTCACCCCCTTCTTGGTGAGGCTTGTGTCATGTGTATACGATAGTTTGTGTATTTTTGCCTGTTATTTAAATTTTTTTGTTTTGTTTTATAATTCTTTTTTTGAGTTTTTTTTAACCAATAGGAGGCTCTAAACCAGGGGTCAGGAACCTTTTTAACCCAAAGGGCCATAAAGATAAACATGTCTATATTTTTTTGAGAGAACCACACCATATATTTTAATATAAGATTTAATAAAACCGTCAAACCCGCTCTACACACAAAAGCTAATTCTTTGGCACGTACTATTCCACTATATGATGTTAGAAGATTTGATAAAATCTATTAAATAATTATAATAATGCCAGAGCCTGTGTCAATCAATATATCAATATAATACTGTATACCACTTAAAATTTGTTTCTTTCGGTAGTTACTTAAGAGTGTTGAGGTTCATTTTGACCGTCAATTTTGTCCTAAATAACGGTGTGAAAACAACATGCGAGCAAAGTACTGTTGTAAAAAGGTCACAAAATACTGCAAACATAAAGGGTACCGTTTTTACCTTCGGTGCAGATGGCGCTGGGCGAGGGGGAAAAGGAGTGAGCGCGCTGTTTGTTTATCTCCGCCTATACCTACCGCTTACCCGATCAAATTGCTCTGGGTGCTTTGCTACAGTTTTTGGGGTGTTTACAGTTTGTTCTGTGGGTTGTCATCATAAATGGTGTCAGCAGTGGACAAAGATTTTTTAATGAACTTCCATATAAAGTATTCTTTAGCGATTTACAGACAAAACAGGGTCTGTTGGTGTGACACCTTGACTGTAAACCTTAGTTCAGGCTATGCCCTATATATACTTGACCAAACCTTGCAGTAGTCAGCGATGTGTCGGCTTAACATGTGCTTTATTTGGCTCTGCATGTAACAGTAGAGTAAATTGTTCTGCATGTTTTATTTACTCTCCGAGCCAGATAAAAAAAAGCCAAATATGACTCGCTAGCCATAGGTTCCGACCCTTGCTCTAAACAACTCACACTGTCCTTTTAAAATTGACGGAAATACTCAATAATTTCATAAATGAATACAAAAACAAAAGAATAGGATACAAAATAATAAGGGTACTGATACCAGATACTTAGGATGTTCCTTATCGAATTTCTCTTTTTTCTTTGATCATAAATACAGATACCAGGTATTAATACAACTGTCAAAAATAAAATCTGTGATCTCTTCAAAAATATAGCCAGATATTAAAAAGGAGTATTCCCCCCCCAAAATACTATAATTAGTTTGAAGCATTTTATGATTCTTGTTATATGTAGTTTCTGACTGTTAAATGGCCATTAAAAGTGAGACGATACTTGGTATTGTCACACGTCCATCGCTAGCTACGAGATACCAATACATCAAAGATAAAAATGTCTCCCTCCAAAAGTACAAATATAACTTTACAAAAATAATTTGTAACTCAACTATTTTCCCTTAAAATTGCTTGAAATTAATGATAATTGCTTTCGTTAACTCCTTGTGATGTAAAATTGTTGTTTTAAAACGTCTATGAAAGGGCACCTGATGATAATATAAATCACCATAATGAGCACCTCAAATCCAGATGGTGTCAGCATTGATATCAATTGTTTCTTTTACTTAAAGCCCCAGTGTGTAATATTTGACCACTAGATGGGAACTGCTGTCGAATGTGAATGAAATCCAATGCCACACAAGCCAGAAAGACGCCAGACAAACATGGTTTACTACTAGGTACTAGGTACTGTACTACTGGATTCCACTATGTAAAAGTAATACACATTTTTCGAGCTATGATTTTTAAAAGAAGAATAACATTGATATGATTATTCATGTATTTTTGCCAAGTATTCGAATAAATGCTATGTGTTTGTTTTACTGAATAACGTTTTTTTTGTACCACTAGGATGCACTTAATATTACACACTGTTCCTTTAACCCAAAAACATTTAAAGTTTTAAAGGAATATATTATTTTTCCTGTATTTTTTTCATTCTGGAATTTTTAATTTTTTTCAATTTGTACTTAAATGGATTTAAGTGTAATTAAACAATGAGCTGGGCAGCACGGCAGCACAGTGGTTAGGGCGTGTGTGGCACAGTTCTGAGGTCATAGGATCAAACCTTCCTGTTTGGAGTTTGCAAGTTCTCCCCATGCTTGCGTGGGTTTCCTCCGGGCACTCCGGTTTCCTCCCACATTCCAAAAACATGCATGTTTGGTTAATTGGCCACTGTCCCCTGCCCAATGCCTAGAGATAGCTGGGATGGGCTCCAGCACCCCCGCAACCCTACTGAGGATAAGCGGTGCAGATGATGCATGGATAATGGATAAACGAGCTACTGTGATGTTAAAATAGTGTTATTCAACAACAATAAATTATTCCAAATTACCCGTCAATTTATTCGTTTTTCCCCTATTACTTAAATGTGTTGATCATTTCACATTGTTATACCGTTTAACATTTTTTTTGTAACGGAAAACCGTTTAAAAAAAGAAGACCGATCTCACCCTGCCCATTTTAGCTCTGAATCCTCATTGTCTCAGTCAGTGGTAGCAGATGACAACGTCATCGTAGACTGATAATACAGTGGGACCTCGGTTATCGCGGTTAATGGGGACCAAAACCACCCGCGATAAGTGAAAATCCGCGAAGTAGCGGCGCACCTAAAAAAAATAAAATAAAATAAAAAAATGGGGGGGGGATTTTTATTATTATTATTTTTTAGACCCGGTTTATGGGGACCAAAACCACTCGCGAAAAGTGAAAATCTGCGAAGTAGCGACGCCCCTTCAAAAATGCTTTAAAAAAATAAAATTAAAAAAATAAATAAATAAATAAATATATACCAGTATATATATATATATATATATATATATATATATATATATATATATATATATATATATATATATATATATATATTTTTTTTTTTTTTTTTTTTTTTTCAAAATTATTTTATTTTTTTATTATTCTTTTTTAGACCTGCGAAGCTCTGAACCCGCGAACATGGAACCATGAAGTAGCGACGCCCCTTCAAAAATGCTTAAATTAAAAATTATTATTTTTTTTTTTTCAAATTATTATTTTTTAGGCCCGCGAAGCTCTGAATCCGCGGATGTCGAAGCGCGAAGTAGCGAGGTCCCACTGTACTGCATTGTCGAGCTATTGTACTTAGTCTGTCTTGCTGTGAGTAAATAGGTGCCTCATTGTGTTTGTAGGGGTTATTATCGAATAATAAGGGGAATTGCAATACTGGATTGCAGCCACACAAATGTAGTACAATTTGGTCAAAAATACAGCAATGGCAAAACAGAAATTGTCTTTACCGGCCCCCGCTCACAGAAATATGTGATCGGGGATAATGGATCATCTGAATATTTTCAACCCACGATGCGCTGAAACCGTGTGGTACGTAGTGTGAAGTACCAAGGGATTACAGTACCACATTTCGACTGATGGGCATATTATTGCAAAAAAAATGTGGGTTGACTTTTGCTTTAAAAATATCAATACTAATGATGTAGACAAAGTTGACATACATAAAAAAAAATCATCATTATCATAAATTAACATTTGCTTTTTAAATGTGTTATTTTAAGGGAGAGAAGACACTGTATGTATAACAATAAATAATTGAATACAGTATACATTTTAGGCAGTTGTTTTGAACTGAACAAACCAATTTGAGTTTTTTTTTTTTTGTCTAAAGCAATCAAGAAGTTGGGTCAAATTAACTAAAATAGTGGATTGGTCCACTCTTTACTCAAGTCTTGTTATTTTAGACCTAATTAGGCTTTTAATCCGACAGGAAAACACTTGCATGTGTAGACGTCACAGCTTCAAAGTGCTTTCTGACTCTGGGACATCACTACGAAGACATACTGTGTAACTATGACAGCAACCAAATAAATGGGGAGTTTGCGTGTGGTATCGCAACATGCTTGTATCGACCAACTCTGTGGTCACTTTTTTTCATGGCTCCAGGTACAGTGATCCCTCCGTTATCAAGTTAAATGGGGACAAGAAAAGTGAAAATCTGTGAAGTAGCGACGTCCCTTCCGTAAAAGCCCTTAAAGATCAAACTCATCCCACTTGAGAAAACAGAGCTATGCCCTTGCACAATAGTATTGCCCTTTACACATTGGTTAACTGCTGTTAAAAGTGTCGATAAAAATTGTTCAAACCTCATATTGTTAGAATACGATATAATGATATTGTGAATGTATTTAATTGCTGTTAAAAGTGTGGATAAAAACTCATATTGTTGGAATATGATATAATGAAATTGTGAATGTGTTTAATTGCTGTTAAAAATGTCAACAACAATTGTTCAAACATCATTTTGTTAGAAAATTATATAAGGAAATTGTGACTATGCTTAATTGCTGTTGAAAGTGTCGAGAAAAATTGTTCCTACTGACCGAGTATATACGACTAATGAAATAATAACTATTGATCTACAATCACAAACAAAGAATTGCAGTTGAATGGTCTTTATCTTCATTATACAAAAAACAAACAAAATTGGAGAGCTTCTCCTTTCAGTGTTAAAAAGAAAGATCACGAGAGCTGTTGGTTAGCATTGGGTATTATTTGGATTGAGCCAGGTCCCCGCGATGATTAGAATACAACCACCCGGAATGTAGCGGCTTACCACGAGTTGTAGCTCCAGGTCATCCATTTCATGGTAATGGATCTGGCATTGGTGAGATACAGGGTCGGCAGGGGGAGCAGGTGAGAGTTGTTACATCGCCTAGCCACAGTAGGCCGCACCTGCAGTACCACTATTTCCCTCTATCCCGCCAACGCCCCATTTGCTTCCCGAACCTAATGATAATCCACGGCGCACCCGCTAGTAATCACCATTTAAATTTGCACTCTTCTGACTTTACTCAGAGTCCGATTTAATTGATGAATTTCTTTTAAATGTAACGAGCCTCTGAAAGGTAGATTTCACAGTACTTCCTAGTTTGTTTTGAATAAACACATTGAATAGAGCAGCCGCCCCGCTGTTTGACTGGCAGCATACACCAGCCTATCAGAGTCGCGCACACAGTCATACCCACCAAAACACAAAGCCATCCCTAAGCTGCCCCGTGAAATCATTTACTGTGTGCTGTCAGCAGAACATAATGTACGATACGCTGATATCAATGTAAATGAAGACATTCCAATTCCATTAAAAAACCGCGAAGCAGTGAACCAAAAATAACCGAGGCACAAAGTAGTGAGGGATTACTGTAAATGGTAAATTGTCTAATAAATTGAGTTAATCATCTTCCTTGTTCTCCTTTTAGACAAAGAGAATCCGTATAAGGACATAGAAGTGGAGAGTCAATGCTCCCAAAAGTCGTCTTTACCGTCTTCTCCTGGCGCGGACATGAGCAAGGTTCTAAATTTTCTACTGCCCCATCATGGATTTAGGGGTTTTTAAAAGTAGTGGCTTAAGGACAGGGGTGGGCAGAACCATCGAGCTTAATAGGATTCCAATCATCTCTCCCCAGGCTTCAAGACCAGGTTTTTTTCGGCAGAATTCTGGCAGAAGCTCCAAGCTTTTGGACCTACGTCAAGGTCACCAGGGAAACCTCAGTGGCAGCGATAGTCTTGCTTCCTCATCCCAGATAAGCCCCATTTAGTCACCGATCAATACGCCGTGGACGTCCTCGGACCCCGAAAACTGCATGAGCTACAAGATATCAACAATATGTTTTTCACAATAATTGTCAAATTCATTTTGAAATCTAAAGATAACAATATTCAGGTGGTCCAGAGGATCAACAGTATCTTTGAGGCTCGGATCGGGAAAAAGCACCTAAGGAGGATTTATCAGTATGCTGAGACCAGCTCAGGAAGAGGTGATTAGACCTGGGGTCTCAAACTCAACTTCTTTGGGGCTGCTGGAGCTAGGGTCAGGGTGAGAGTGGGACAAAGGGGGGTTTCAATGAACAAAACAAGGGCTGATAAAAACACACCAATGTTCTCCAATATCTTTAATATCTTGAAGGAATTCTCCTCAAAATAAGATGTGGAAATAGAAAACTTTAAAGATATGAAAATCAGTCAGTAATAAATGAACCCATAATCCGCGTACATTGCGTATTTTTTAACAGTTCCCATTGGTCAAAAAACTTTAATCGTTCAAACACAGCACTATTGATTTAAGTAATAAGCAAACTTTTTGGAGTAAAGAGCTTCTCCCTTGATAGATTCTCTGTTCTGTTGCAGCCCACCAACGGCGGCTGGTTTCAGTGCATTCCATACTCAGCCCTTTGGAGGTACAGTGCACCAGAGACAGAACCAAAAACTTGGATTCTAACTATCACCGGAAAATATTTGAGTACTTCATGGTTGTGTCTCTACAAAAAGCCAAAATGGGGGGTCATTAGATCCCTGAAGTCACACAAGAGTTTCCATCTAAGGGGCCGGTCACACAGACATTTGCGGCTGAATCACGGCCAGAAATTTCTGCCTGTGAGGCGGACGCTATTGGACGCTTTGAGATCGCCATACAGATGAGATACAGCGGTGCTTAATACGCAGTCGGAAATTCGCGCGCGGCTGGCAGCGCGAAATAGTTTTGCGCTGCTCAATTCTTCAGAGCGCAGGTACACAGCCTTTCACGAGCGTATCGAGGCTGAACCACGGCCAGAAATTTCTGGCCGTGAAGCAGACGCTGTTGGGCGCTGTTGGACGTTTAGAGACCACCATATAGACGAGATACAGCAGTGCTTTACTCGCGGTCGGAAATTCACACGCGGATGGCCGCGCGAAAAAGTTTTGAGCTGCTCAAAAGTTTGAGCACGTGTTAAACCGCGTGCCGCACACGTGGTCAACACGAGGTAATGACGCGGAAATGACGCGGAACGACGTGCTCTGGCCGCGGCCAGGGCGCGGTTACACCTGGGTAGGACGGGAAATTTCAGCGGGTAATCATGGGTGGAGCATGGTAATAGCATGTTCTGCGCCTGTATCGCGGTGTTATTACGTGAAATTAGCGTGTTACGCGTGTGACAGTCAAACGCCTTTCTCCGCGTATATACAGCGCGATTTGCCGAGCACACGTCAGTTGTGCTCGAGACGTCAAGGGAGTGAACATGGATCCCCGTCAGCGTAGTGACCTCGTCTTAATCCATTTTTATTTCTTGACATTTCTTTTCAAGATAATAAAATAAAAATGATGCCATAGCTTGAAATCTTGATCTTCACGGGACTGTGTCTTGAGCGGTTATGATTTCTACAGCCCGGTGTTATCCGAGAAATGCATCCCTGCCGAGATTTGCATCCCCTCGCTACTACAACCACTTTTACCTCGTTTTATCTCACTTTTAGGGAATGTAATGGCGAACATATAACCAAAACCACTTCGTCTTACATTTGTTGGGAATGTAATACAACTTAAACCATTCCGTCTTTGTTTTTGTTATGAACGTAATCGAACGGTAAATCCTCCCCCCCTCGCGTGAACGCGCATTCTGCTGCGCTTCCAACAAAAGCGATCGTATTCTATATAAAACGCTTATTAAAACAATAAAGCGAGCTAATTATAACAATTGGGAGATCCTAGTCTATATAACGCGTTTATTTAAACAATAAAGTGCGATCGTATTCTACAAAATGCGTTTGTTAACGCGGATGAAAAAGTCAAAAGCGATCGCAGCAGAATGTGGGGGGTGGGGGTGTTGCGTAGGAGTCGGATTTGGGCACAACACCGGCTCGGGAGCTTTTATACCCGTGGTCCACACGAGAAAATGACGCAGAATTGACGCGATGAGGAAGCGGAACAGTCGCCGGCGTCTGTTTTGCGGGCATACCACCGATGAACAGCGGGTTGGCCAATTTTGCGCATTTTCCATCGCGGGCAACCACGGGCAAAAAAAACCCGCAAAATTTTAGCCGTGATTCAGCAGCAAACGGCTGTGTGACCGGCCTCTAAGGTCTGAAGTGGTTTGTTTTGTGTTCGGAGGCACCCGTAATGTCACTTGGTTGTCACGTTTCAGCTGGAAGAGAACTTCAAATTCCTGAGGGAAAGAGATGATCAGATTAAAATGATTCCTGATTTTTGTTTCCCAGATAATAAGGACTGGGAGCCAGCAGACAGCTACACCAGGTGAGGCCTATTTTAATGCTACACTAAATGTCATATGGGTTAGGGGTACTGAAAAAATGTCTAAAAGTCTTTTGAGTTTAAGCCTGGGGTGGGCAAATTTAAAGTAATACTTAAAGTTCCTGTACAGAATTAAAAACTTCGTCACTCTCTGTCGGCATTTCTTGGCGTAAAGTCATGATTGCAACCTTAGTCAACTTGTTTGTAATGAATGGGCAAGTACATGCATTTCTTGGACGCACGCAAATTAACTCTTCTTTTTTTCATCCTTTGGGGGCTTGGGTTAGCGTTTGGACTCTACTTTCTACACTAATAAGAAAAAACCTGCAAAGACGAGCATTACGTGACTCTCGAGCACTTCCCCCAGCCTCTTTTCCTCCAACCTAATGTGTTCCAACCCGAACAGCTCAAATAAAATTAAGGTAAATGTAGATAGGCGCAATGAAAAAAAAAGCATAAGGAGTTTTTGAACTCAGTTGGGTATTGTTAACACATACCTAATAAAGAATATTATTAACTTATTTTTAACACCTCAAGTGACACACACCATCTTATACTGGTATATTATATAAGAAATGTGTAACTACTTTTTTTTTACTGTATTTTCAAAAAGAACTATATAAGATTTTTACTAAATTATAATCTTTAAAGTTGTATTTCTGTTCTACAAATATTAGGTTATTTAAATATTTAAAACAAATCCGTCAAATCTCTCATTATTTAGTTAGAAAATGTGAATATTTTTCTCAGTGTTTAAAGATATGTAATCCCCCATTTATTGCGGTTTAGGGGACGACAGCCTTGTGCAATATGTTAAATCCGCGAAGCAACGCCTTCCCAGTTTCAACAAACATTGCCCGTGGCAATGAACAACACGGGGGCTGTTCATCTTAGGAGTAAAGAAAAAAAGAGCAACCACATAGGACAGAAAATTGCCCTCACATTCTCAGCAATAGTCGACGGGGGATAATGGAGCACGGCTAAAACAGTGCACATTATTATAGGTGGGCCACAATGACACACTTTAGCTGCCTGAACTGAGAAGAAAATGCACTCTTCCAGCAGTAATAGTCGACCAGGGATAATGGATTGCGGCCACAACCAGGCATTTTATTTTAGGTGAGTCAGAATAGACTGGCTTCCGATTAAAGCACCTACTGCTCGTTCCCTTTAACTGAAACATGCAATCAGGGATCACGCGCCTATATTTGAGAACCACAACATTACATTGACTCTCAAGAATCAATTGATTGTATATACATCCCCACTTGTTTTATAAGATACACATGACATTTAATCAGCAAATATATACTAAACTAGTAATTACTTTACAGCAAGTAAATAATTGGGTAAACGAATGAACATGATATGAAATAACCAATTTTGTAGAAAGATAATCTTATACATCGTTGGCAATGTTTTCCCTGAGGGCAATAATTTGCCCACAATGGCTTGTACAGTGTCTAGGTCTACAATGTCGTGTCTCAAAATGCAAATTAAGTCTATAAATGTGCATTTAAGACGACTGATCCCTTCCAAGTGAAATGTTCGCGTACAAATTGATGGGAGAAGACAACAGCAGGAGGTTCGGATACTGCCAACGTTTACTGGTAAATACTAACATGAAAAAAAAATACATCATAACAACAGGATGTCCCCAAATACCGACTTTCACAGCTGTGCCAAAAATGCTGGCATGCTTGTGGGAAAACAGGAAGTGTGTGCCTGGGAAAGTGTACATCTATTTGGATGCATTCATGTGTTAGTTTGTGCATGCATTGTGTTACTGTGGAAAAGGATTCCTTAAAAATTAAACGAAGCTTAGAACACCATTATGCTATTATAGATTGTACTGTATTCCCAAATAGCTAAGGTGGTAGACTAAAAACATTTATAGTAGTGCTACCAAATACTGTGGCTCATAGCTATGTAGTTTGCTACGACAGTTTGAAGCTAATTATAAATTAAAAAAAATAATAATAAATTTAAAAAAAAAATATATATAGAATAATCAATGTTCATTTTTGTATTGACGATGTTGATTATTCCTTGCCAAGTCGCTGCCCACACCAAAAATTGGTATTATATTGACAGCAGCAGTGTTTAAAAGCTAGAAAGCAAAGTAACGGCTTCGCGTCCAGAACTTCCGGTAATTAGAATTATTTTAAAACATTGATATCCAAAATGCCCAATGATTGGCTGGCAACCAGTTCAGAATGTGCCCTGTCCACTGCCCGAAGATGGCTGGGCAGGGCTCCAGCACCTGTTGCAACCCTTCTGAGGATAAGTGGTGCAGAAAATGGATGTATGGACAACCATAATATCACATTCTGAGTATTATTGCAGAGATCATTTATTGGGGTTAACTTTTGTTTTGATAATATTAATTGTAATGTTAGTACTAATGTGGATGATATTAATAAATATTCACGATTATCACAAATCAACATATCCCTTTTAAATGTGTGCTTCTTTGCCAAACGGCCGGGGAAAACGTCTACCGGAGGTTTATTGCATTGACATTTGCCATGAATGCCTCGAGTTGTTCACTAAGGTACCTCTTCAAACATTTTTTGTGCCCCGCCCTCCTATGTGCATATTGAATGTGGTTTTGTGCATTTCACTGTTGCACTTGAGGTGTTGGATGAGGTGGAGAGGTGCAGGGCTTTGTCTCCCGCTCTGGTGCAGCCGTTGATGAGAGCCATAATGGAGGCCCAATTTCCATCCCCAGGCAGGACCATCACCGTCAAGACTTTCCTCCCAGGCTTGGGCACAGAAGTACGGCGTGTTTGGAAAAGAAAAATTGTGACTGTCCATGATCATTTTTGATTTGCCAAGTGTGTTTTCTTACCTGGTAGGTGATGAAACTCTGCGGACCGTCCGACTCGCGTTTAGAACAGGTGGACTATGAGTGTCTTCTCTCCTACTTGGGTGTGAGGGAGCTTCTCAGGGTGTTTGGTTCATTGCTCCTGGGGTGGAAGGTCATCTTTATTGCAGAAAAACTCAGGTTTTCGCATGTTTTGTGAATAGTATACTAATTCACCACTAGAGGACAGGAGGTCAAACTTAGCCGCATATAAAAAGAAACACCACATTAAATCATAAAAAGCATTGGTCAAACACTTCCTGACAATATTATAATCCCTGGCTGCTTTGTGCTTATTACTTTGCGGCCTCAGTGCATAATTGGTTGAAAACTATGCTTATGCATTATCCCTGATTGCCTATTTTTCAATGTTATTTCCGCTTAATGTACACTGCACTCTTGTAGCCACAATCTATTATTGTTTACAGCAGGGACAGGCAATCTCTCTGTGAACTGCACTTATGCGGCTGCAATAAATTATCCCTGATCGCAAGTTAACATGAGCGGGTACCGGCAAAGCGCACATTTGTCTGGCCTGACTACACTTTTTTTTGCCATTACCATATTTCTGCCTAAATAGTCCATTATCCCAAATCCTATATTTCTGCGAATGTGGGCCAGTAGAGGCAGGCTTTTCTGGCCTGCGTAAAATAAACTCCACTATTTTGACCCTGATCCATTATCACCAGTTGAATATTCCTTACAGCAGGTGCCAGCAAGGCGCTCTTCTTTTCAGTGTGTGGATCTGAAGCGTCCCTTTGTGCCATGCCTGAACTGCACTCTTTTGGCCACGATCCATCATCCCCAGTTGACTATTGCAGAGAGTAGGCAAAGAGAGCATGGTGGCTGCTTTTTTAACATTTTCTCCGCCTAAATTGAATCCCACCCATTCGGCCGTGATTCATTATTCCAAGTTGACTATTGCTGCAAGCGGGGGCCAGGAGATTGCATGTTGATAATGTGGGATGGAAGGATTAATAGTAATACATGTTGTGTAAGCCATTACAATTACAGTATAAACAGATTATTTTGAATACTATTGTGTTTGTAGAATATGAGTTTATAAGAAATAGGGACCTGTTTTTTTTTTTTCAATCTCTGGAGGTGGCCGTTGTGAGAGTAGGTATCAAGCGATTATGACATTGATGTTGCCCAGGCTCAGCTCTCAACCAATTAGGTTTGAGACACTTTCTGAAGATTGATTGGTCGTTAATTAACCAAAGCTCAGCAACCATGATCTCATCGCTTGACAACTCTCAAAAAGGGCGCTCTTCAGAGATGGATATACAATTGTTTATTTTTGTTTTGTCTTAATAGATAAATTTTACAGAAATGCAGAGTTTGGACTAGTGTCACAGAATATTGTCAAGATATTCAGCTTTAAGTTTAGATAACGTTTTGGAAAAGAGACGAGAGTTGAGAGGTGACATCAAACTAGGACACTCAAATCACTAAAGGAGCTTTGCCCTGCTGTTTTTGTTAATTTTTAGGAACGAGCATTACAGCGAACCAAGTTTAAAAAAAAGACATGGTAAACCTTTGCTTAAGGGAAATACAATGAACGGAACTGTAAAACTAACATTCAAAACCTAACTGGACATTAGCTTAGTGCAAATTCATAAAACCGTTATGCTAGACGAACTAGTGGCAAAATAAATGTCATCATTCTGGATTAAACTGTCGTGGTTGCGCACAATACACACAAAGAAAATAAGACACAAAATGCAAAAATATGACATTGTCCAGAAGAGGGCAGTACTTTTACTAAACATCTTTTTTTGAGAACTCTTTTCCAATGCTGCAATGTGGCGTTAGCTCTACTCTACCTGTTTTTTGGCAACACACTTACATCCCAGTGCTCCCTTCCACCTTGCTGGACTTGTTGCTCAGCCCGCATCCTTTTATCGTGGGCCTGCTGTCCAGCTCGTTGCCTCAGCTCAGCATGCTTCTCTTGGAAGAGGTCAGCCAGATTTTGACCCAGCAAGACGCCAAGTCTCTAAAGAATGCTTGTTTGTCATTTCACAGGTTCTGGTGGTGGCTTTGGGGAGAAGTCGGATACTAAAACAGGTGGGTTTGCTATGAGGTCCATCAGCTGCATGACGTAAATGTTATCGGTAGGCCTTCACTCCTGTCTGAATTAGTGATGTGTCAAACAAAACACTTTTTTTCAGTGCTTCTGGTTGTTGACCTGAAATTTGTTGAGTTTAAAATATCATTAAATGTTTGAAGCAAAAAAAACAAAACCCAAAAAGCCAAAAGTGCGCTCCCCTAACTTTAGCCAGCACCCCATTTATTTTAGAACACATAACAGCTGCACTTTTGTAAAACTGTGCCACAATTTTACCTCAGACATTCATTTTTCACCCAAAAATCAGATGTTAAGACTTTCATTGGCTCGCTTTGCACTGGTAACATTTTCTAATGTGACGAAGCGCTCCTTGACTGACGCCTGTGTCTTTGACGTAAAGCCAGTTGCGAGCTACGCTCCGTTACTAATATCATTAATCACATTGTTTCAAAGATGGTAACATAAATCTGTGTCTCTTTCAGCAAAATATGGAAGAAATTTCACAGAGTTCCCGGTGGTTGATGTACCAATCGTAGTTCGTGGGCTGAAAGTGGCGGACAAAACATTTTCCCTGTTGCGTTTTCTTAACAATGTCCAGCTTTTCTTGAAAGGTCCATCTTGAAATTTCTTTGATAGTATATCTGCAACCAAATCTATTTCTTTTCTCCATCAGCCAATTTGGGTTGAGAAAAATGCTTTGAAATCTACACAATTTACTGTATTTGCTTTTGCAGCGGGTTAATGGCAGGCTGTCTGTATTCACAATCATTTTAGTGAACTACCACCCTCTAGCTATGTGAAAGCTGTAATGTTTCTTCAGGCCTTAAGGCAGTGCCGAATGAACCAATTAAAAATTATTTGGCTAAACCTACAGAAATATCACAACTATGCTATCTTGTACGATGCCCGCACATAAAATTTTGAAGGCGTTTGCACAGATTCCTGAGCCTAGGAACAAGTAACCCTTAAATATTATTAGTTAAATACTTAAATATGAAAGCACACGTTTGGAGGCTTAGGCAAGCAGAGAAAGCCTTACAGGTCCTCACGACCCACCATTGGTTTCCCTTAGGGGCCGGTCACACAGACATTTGCGGCAGAATCACGGCCAGAAATTTCTGCCTTTGAGGCGGACGCTATTGGACGCATTGAGATTGCCATTCAGACGAGATACAGCAGTGCTTAACACGAGGTAGGAAATTGGCGCAAGGGTGGCAGCGCGAAAACATTTTGCGCTGCTCAATTCTTCAGAGCGCGGGTAAACAGCCTTTCACGTGCGTATCGAGGCTGAACCACGGCCAGAAATTTCTGACCGTGAAGCAGATGCTGTTGGGCGCTGTTGGACGT
This sequence comes from Urocampus carinirostris, assembly GCF_059441175.1. Lineage (NCBI taxonomy): Eukaryota > Metazoa > Chordata > Actinopteri > Syngnathiformes > Syngnathidae > Urocampus > Urocampus carinirostris. The sequence continues at coordinate 31,598,040 of NC_142359.1, read as the reverse complement.
TTTGAGACCGCCATATAGACAAGATACAGCAGTGCTTTACTCGCGGTCGGAAATTCACACGTGGTTGGCCGCGCGCAAAACTTTTGAGCTGCTCAAAAGTTTGAGCACGTGTTAAACCGCGTGCCGCACACGTGGTCAACACGAGGTAATGACGCGGAAATGACACGAAACGACGTGCTCTGGCCGCGGCCAGGGCGTGGTTACACATGGGTAGGACGGGAAATTTCAGCGGGTAATCGTGGGTGGAGCATTATAATAGCATGTTCTGCGCCTGTATCGCGGTGTTATTACGTGAAATTAGCGTGTTACGCGTGTGACAGTCAAACGCCTTTCTCCGCGTATATACAGCGCGATTTGCCGAGCACACGTCAGTTGTGCTCGAGACGTCAAGGGGGTGAACATGGATCCCCGTCAGTGTAGTGACCTTGTCTTAATCCATTTTTATTTCTTGACATTTCTTTTCAAGATAATAAAATAAAAATGATGCCATAGCTTGAAATCTTGATCTTCACGGGACTGTGTCTTGAGCGGTTATGATTTCTACAGCCCGGTGTTATCCGAGAAATGCATCACTGCTGAGATTTGCATCCCCTCGCTACTACAACCACTTTTACCTAGTTTTATCTCACTTTTAGGGAATCTAATGGCGAACATATAATCAAAACCACTTCGTCTTGCATTAGTTGGGAATGTAATACCACTTAAACCATTCCGTCTTTGTTTTTGTTGTGAACGTAATCGAACGGTAAATCCTCCCCCCCTCGCGTGAACGCGCATTCTGCTGCGCTTCCAACAAAAGCGATCGTATTCTATATGAAACGCTTATTAAAACAATAAAGCGAGCTAATTATAACAATTGGGAGATCCTAGTCTATATAACGCGTTTATTTAAACAATAAAGTGCGATCGTATTCTACAAAATGCGATCGCAGCAGAATGCGCGTTCACGCGAGGGGGTGGGGGGTGGGGGTGTTGCGTAGGAGTCGGATTTGGGCACAACACCGGCTCGGGAGCTTTTATACCCGTGGTCCACACGAGAAAATGATGCAGAAATGACGCGATGAGGAAGCGGAACAGTCGCCGGCGTCTGTTTTGCGGGCATACCACCGATGGACAGCGGGTTGGCCAATTTTGCGCATTTCCATCGCGGGCAACCACGGGCAAAAAAAAAAAACGCAAAATTTTAGCCGTGATTCAGCCGCAAACGGCTGTGTGACCGGCCCCTGAGTTCAAAAATTCTGTCAATAAAGCAAATGATGTTCCATTTGTCTCAGAATGTTGACATCTGAAATCGAAACAAGCAACAACACTTGGGATAAGCACACAAAACACTAACTTATGCCACATGACAACGTCAAACTACACATGAGCAGAATTTTGGCACTAATAGAATCCGATACGCATGCGTGTTGCACATGTACAAATACAATGGCAGCTGACATTGACACAAATAACGACCCTTGACATATGCACCCAGCAATGACACGCGACACTAACGGACATCCTTAAGAATTTTGGCACTAATGGGACCCTGTGTGCATGGAAGTCACATGTGCACATATAGAACTGCAGTTGACAATGAAAGGGGCAACGACACTGACATTCACATGGCAATGACACGCAACACTGACGAATGCCGGATGTTATCGTCAAACGACACATTGTTAAAATGTTGGCACTAATGTTACATAATTTTTATAGATTTGGTAGATCTGGTAAATTTCATGTTTGAAAATAACTATTGGATGTTGTCTTGTTTTTTGAGCTCTTTGGAGGTCAAACAAATTGTTGGTTTAAGAATACAAAATTAAATTACATCATTAATCAACAACATGAAGACAGATTTATCAAATACATAATTAATACTGCGGCACAGCGGCTGAGTGGTTAGCGCTTCTGCAGCACAGTTCTGAGGTCATGGGATCGAATCCTCTTGTGCAAAGTTTGCATGTTCTCCCGTGCTTGCGTGGGTTTCCTCCGAGCACTCCGGTTTCCTCCCACATTCCAAAAAAACCATGCATGTCAGGTTAATTGACCGATTCGAATTGTCCCTATGTGTGAATGAGTGAGTGAGTTGTCTGTCTCTGTGTGCCCTGCGACTGGCTGGCAACCAGTTCAGGGTGTCCCCTGCCCACTGCCTGAAGATAACTTGGATGGGCTCCAGCACCCCCGTGACCCTATTGAGGATAAGCGGTGCAGATAATGGATGGATAATTAATACTTGAAACCAACAACACATTTCCGTGGAAGTATTTTTTTTTATCTGTTTTCAGGAGAGTGGTATTATGAGCTCTGACACCTTATACATCAAACAACTTTTATATTGATTTTTATCTGTCTGATGTTTCCTCAGGACATTTTGAAATAAGGGTGCAAGAGTATCTAGACACCATCCACGAGAGTGAACACCGCAGAGTTAGTCGGTTTCTCAGATTATTAGGTGAAGCAAAACTTCATTTGTTGATGCTATAGCCATTCACTCAATACTCAACTTGAGTTTTCTTTTCTTTTTCTACAGGGAACAAAATGAAATTTTGTCCAAGAAATAAAATCCTAGAGAGAACACAGATTTTTTTTCTTGATTATTTTATTTATGACGAAGACAAAACAAACACTAAAATAACAATCAAAAGACACCTCTGATTTGACGAATGTAAAAATTAAACTCTAGTATTTTAGTACGCAATGTGAGGCACTACTACAGCGTTTTATTTTGCTGAAAACATAAAAGACTTGAACCAATGTAAGTTCAAATTATTTTTGGGCAGTTGTTCTGACTGCTTTAGATGTACTTATAAACTACTGCTACCCCTTACTACTTTGCAGCAGTGTTCCCTCTTAGCTGCTCGCGTGCGCAGTTGCGCACTGCTCCCACGTTCTTAGCGCACAAGAAAATCTAGCCAGCGCACAAAAATGAGGGCTCAAAATTATTAATTAAGAAGCGACTTAAGTCAAAGTTACAGTGCATGAAGGTAAAAATACACGGGTTCCCCCGATGTTGTGTCCTAAATGCGGTATTTTGAAGTCGAGTCGAAGTAGAACGAAGTTGAGTAAGGTTAGTAGAGTTTGTCGAGAACCGGCTTCTTCGGCTCGGCTCACTAAAAGGAACCGGCTCTTTCGGGTCCTAAACGGCTCTTCAGGTTGTTTTTGCTTCTTTAATCCCAACATGACCAAATATTATGTAAAACTATGCACAAAATGACTTAAAAGAATGGGGGAATAGAACAAAAAAGAAAAAAATACCAAAATGAAAAAGTAGTGAAAAGCTGAGAAAAAAAGAAACAAAAGGAAGAGAAAAAAAGAAGGAAAAATTTAGAAAAAAGCCAGCAAAAAAGTAAAGAAAGAAACGTAGGAAAAACGTAAATAAAGAACAAAAAGAAATAAGTAACAGCTCGGAAAAAATAAGACTTTTTTCTAAAAGAATTTTTTAAAAAGTAAAAAAAAACAAAACACAGAAAACAGAAGAAAAAGAAAAGAAAAAAATTGTACTTCCACTAAAGAATGTAATTAAGTACAGTTCTGTATCTTGCAACCGACTAAATAAGCCCCCAAAAACGTTGATATTATGCGGCAAAATATATCAGGAAAAAAAAGAAATGGATATCTTGTGAAAGAATTGTAAGAACAAATGACGTTTGTGGGCCGTACAACCTTTGCAATAGTACATGAGTCAATTCATTCAAAATAGAAAAATAATTTTGCATTGCCGAGAACTCAGCAAAATGTCAAGTTTTGGACATGTTTGATAATTAATTATCTTGCCACACTTGGGATTATAGTTGATCACTGTTGTTTCAAGCGTAGCTTACCGACTTTGTGTGAACGCTCAGACCCGTGGAAAATTAGAGGGAACATTGCTTTGCAGCCTCATTGATTCAGGCGTTGAAAAATATTCCTAAAATGAACTGCTCTGTTTTGTCCACAATCGATTATGCCCAGTAAACTGGGGCAGAGAAGACAAACTTGTTTTTTATTCTGTTCTTTCTATCAAAAATCAAAGCTTGTGTGCGATTACGATGCATTATCCCCAACCATATATGTGGACGGGGGCCAGCAGTGCGCATTTTTGCAAGGCCTTGAAGCTCTTTTTTGCCGTTCTCTCCAACCGAAAGTGAACTGCATTCCTGCAGAAACGATTCATTATCCGTGATCGCATATTGCTGAGAGCAGCGCCGGTTAAGCGCACTGTTGTCAGGTCTGGATTCTCTTTTTTGTCGTTCTGTCCAACAGAATATGAACTTCCCTCGTGCAGCTGTGATCCATTATCCCTGATTGCATACTGCTGCAACCAGGGACTGGTAAAGCTCACTTTTGTCAGGCCTAGCAGCTCTGTTTCTGCCAAAACTGAATTTCTGCATAAAATAGACTGCACTTGTGCAGCTGTGATCCATTATTCACAGTCCCATATTGCTGCAAGTGGGAACAGGCAGAAAGCATTTTTGTCGAGTGGTGTTTTGTTCTTGCCTGCCTAAAATTAAAGACACGGTTGTTGCCGCAACCCATTATCCCCAGTCGACAATTGCTGAGAGCAGACTAGCAGAGTGCATTTAATTTCAGTTCAGGGCACTCAACCGGGCCATTGTGGCCCACCTAAAATGAACTGAATCGATTATGCCCAGTCTATTCTATTCTATTTATCCGACTTTTGCCTTGTGCAGGAGCCGAGAGGGCAAATATAATATATGTGACCCGCTTTTTGTCCACTCTTTCCGCCTAAAATGAACGGCACCATTGCGGGCAAGTAATGTTATCGCTGGTCAACTATTACTACAAGGGGGCCGACAGAGCGCATGTGAAAAGTGGCTGCGGTTCGTTCAATGATTTTCGCATATCGCAAGAGGTTCTTGTCACCATTAACAGCAATAAACGAGGGATTGCAGTATCTTAACTGAGTCCTTCCCCTTCAATAGATTAAGTCAACATTTCATTGTAAAATTAACCACTTAACTTTAAATTAACTACCTTTTGTTTTCATTTTAAAATGAGTGACTTTGACCCGGAATATAACAAGAGGATTTGAATTTCTGCTTCAACTCAACGTACCCGTGCATATTTTTTCACTTTGTCTTTTATGGTTGACTTTGCCTCGCAACATAAGAAATTTAGGTAGAAAGCAACACAAAATGATGCAGTCATTCAATTTCACGTGCCAATTGTACTCGATGACTCGCCCACATGCCACACTGTTGCTAACCGCACAACTGCTGTGTTTATGTGTTCAAAGCCGCGAGGCCTCAGCCCTGCAAAAAACGTTTTATGGTGAGAATCGGTGAGTACTATTTCTGGGATGTGAGTCATGGAAATAAAGAGAGAGGAAAACACGGTAGTTGCAGTGAAAGCATAACACAGGTTAGAGAACAGAACAGTCGCTTATTGTCTCATATGATTTGATGGACACATTTTCATTTATATAACAATTTTTTAAACAGAACGCACAAGGAAATTGTAAATGGATTAAATGGCTTAATGTGCCTGGACCTAATGGAGTCACATACTGACAAGAAACCCCGCAATACGCAAAAATCTGCAAAGTAGCCACTCGGATTTTTATCGGGCGCTCTGCTGGGCTCCCACTTGCAGCAATAATGAACCAGGAATAATTAATCACAGCTGCACATTTACTGTTTATTTAACGTGGAAAATACGGAAAATAAGAGATGCCACGCATGACACAAATTTTCTCTCTTGACTCCCGCTCTCAGCGATAGTCAACTGGAGGTAATGGATTGCAGCCAAAACAGTGCAGTTCATTAAAAGTCTGCCACAATACTCATTTACGTGCTCAAAGTGGAAAAGATAATTGATCGCCACCACAACCGTGCATTTCATTTTAGGTAAAAAGGAAAAAGTGCCTACTGCTGGCCCACGTTCAGCAATTTGCTTGCAGCAATATGCGAACTCTCTCCAGAAGAGAAATGAACACTCAAGACGGAACACCAACTTGTACACCTGCTGTATTTATTTTGTTCACATATTTTATCTTTTACCTTTTTACTTTTTCCATTTTTATATTTTTAACCTTATTTATATCGCTGTCAGAATTTGCTGATGCTTTGAACATTTTATTTTATGTCTTGTCTTATATGACAGTTGGTTTTACTTTAGCATTAGCTGAAAAGAGACTTGCACTTTTATTTTGTATTATTTTATGCATTTGCACTCTATTGTCAATTGTTGTCTCTGCATGGAAGAGTGGGAAACAGAATCTCGGTCTCTTGTACGTTTGAGAAATTGACAAATGCGACTGAATTTGAGTTTGACTTTGAAAAAGGTCACCACACACTGCACAAATATGGCCCATTGGTCCCAGATCACAGCAATAGATTAAAATCTGCCAAGTAGTGAAACTGCGAAAAGTAAACTGCCATACAGTGAGGGATTACTCTAATATTGTCCGAACCAGAACAGAAACAGGACCCAATGGTGTGGCGTTCTCACACAAGCCTTTTATTTTATGAGAAATGGGGAGTCATGCACGTTAGGAAGACGGTCTGGCGTGGAAGGACAGGAAGCCAGAGACCGACGAGACCGCTTCCAATTGCCCGAGTTGATATTGGACAGATGGGGTCGATACAGGACAGGGAGGGACAGACCGGATTGACAAAAAATCAAGATTTCGATAACTAACAGGAGAAACTAGACGGGAACGAAAACTGGAGAAAAATATAAACAAGTCCAAAATAGACGGAAACAAAACTAGAACCTGAAATCAAACAGAAAAAAAAAAAAAACGGGAATAATACCGGACTGAAGATATCAACAGGGAAGCAGGGCCGAGTCAGAACCCACGTCTTGTTGGGCAGAAATTCGTTTGACGAGCTGACACTGAAGCAAGAGAGCGCTGAGCTTTATATAAACAGAAAGTCAATCTCTCAACGAGCCGCAGATGGCACCACACGGGCGGGGCCAATTGGGCACCACGTAAACCATGACAAATATACCTCCTGGAAAAATAGGATATATATATGATTCCTATAAATAGAGTAAATCTGACAAAGGTTAGCAAATCAAATTTGACGGCTCCCTATGCACCCCCTAGGTGGGAGCACAGTGACGCCGTCAGCCGATCTTATGGAGTCGCCCGCAGAAAGGAAAATGAACGCCAAGAGAGAGACGAGCCTTGACAACCGCTGACAGATCGCTCGCTCTCTCACGCCTGGGTTCTGCTTGTGCGGTGTGCCTGATTTTTTTTTTTGCAGGACACTTGGCCAGATGCCACAAAACTCAAAACGGTCCCAGACTACTCATTCTACTCTACACCTGGCCCTTAGCTCAAAACCGACAGGGTGCGTTTACTGCGGAGGTAATTATGACTTAAATCAATTCCAGTCCGGTAGGGTTGACCTCTGGAACTTTCAAACCTCTCTGTGGAAAATCTTTCTCCACATATGTATCGTATGTTTTTTTTTTTGCTCACTAAGCAGAAGAGTGATGAAAACGTGGAAACTTGCAAAGAAAATTAGACACACTATGTACAATGTTGTACTTCTGAAAAATAAGGTGCACTAGATTATAAGGCGCATCCCCAAAAATAGAGGTTTTTAATGTAATGTAGTTTTCATATATAAGACACATGGAATTAAAACTACAGTGAGAGCTAAAGATAAATCAAAAACAAACAAATACGTTTCAATTCAAATCCATCCATCCTTCCATTATCTGCACCGCTTATCCTCAGTAGGGTCGCGGGGGTGCTGGAGCCCATGCCAGCTATCTTCGGGCAGTGGGCAGGGGAAACCCTGAACTGGTTGCCAGCTAGTCACAGGGCACACAGAGACAGACAACTCACTTGCTCAGTCATACCTAGGGACAATTTGGACCGCCCAATTAATCTAACATGCATGTTGTTGGAATGTGGGATGAAACCGGAGTTCCCGGAAGAAACCCACGCAAGCACGGGGAGAACATGCAAACTCCACATAGGAAGGTTCGATCTCATCACCTCAGAATTGTGCCGCACACGCGCTAACCGCTCCGCTACCGTGCTTCAATTTAAATCATTTATTTCAAATAACATAAAACACATCATGCCATTTGGTTTCACCACTAAAATTAATCCAAGCAACAAACAATTAACATGTTAACCATAAAAGGCGCTTAAAGACCGCTCTAAGTTTCTCAAAGGCAAAACAGTTAATGTATGCGGTATCGTACAATTACAATTCAAACAAGAGTATGTACGTAATTTTGAACAAAACGATACCATAAATAAACATTTTCGTTCAAATAATGGCAATACGTTTTATACTTACGGACAATTATTGTCAAAATATTTAACAAAAGAGGATACAGCTTTTAATGTGATTGGCTGGCAACCAGTTCATGGTGTCCCCTGCCCACTGCCCGATGATTGCTGGAATGGGCTCCAGCGCCCCCGCGACCCTACTGAGGATAAGCAGTGCAGCTAATGAGATGAGATGAGATGAGATACAGCTTTTAAACCCCTGAGTCGAATCTTTAACTCAGTTTTATTTATTGAAATAAAGCTATTAAACTATTTAGTAAATAAATTATAACTGATTTAAAACCAATTTTTAAACCGCTGATTTACAGCTTTAAATCAGCTTTAACGATTGGTATAAAGCTTTTAACTACTGAGGTAAAGCTTTAACACCCCATTAACTCTTGAGATAAAGCTTTAAACTATTGAAGTAATGCATTAAACCCATTTTAACTCTTGAGATAAAGCTTTTAACTACTGAGTTAAAGCTTTCAATCAGTTTTAACGCTTGAGACAAAGTTTTTACTTACTGATGTAAAGCTTTTAAACTATTGAGGTAATGCATTTAATCTGATATAACTCTTGAGATAAAGCTTTTCAACTATTGAGTAAAATCAGCTTTACACTTGGAAAAAGTTGTTAACTTCTGAGGTCATACAATAAATCGGTTTTAACTTGCTTCAACACATTACTTTACGCAAATCTTTAGATCCCAAAGTCAAACTAAGGACATGTAAAAGTGGTCAAAACAATCCCGTTCACCTCCCGCATCATGTTTAATCTAACCAAATGCAGAGATATTAAAATGAGCTGTCATGATCCGCAAGTTGCTCTGTTCAGGGACGCCGCGTCAGTGTAATAAAAATCAGGAAACAACCTTCCAAAACACTAAAGGTAAAGAATGAAAAGAACTTCACACTTCAATAAAAGCCAAACGCAGACTTGACACGACTTCTCCCTCGAGATTTATTGACCTCATTTTCAAGTTTGTAAACCAAATTTGGGACTCCCCTGAGGTGGCTCTGAAGTAATTACATGATTTATGGAGTAATGCCTGCTTTAGGGAAGGTGTGGTTGCTGAGCGTCACCCGTCATCATTAGTCTCAAATAAAGGCAAATGCCAATTTTTTTTTTTGCCACTCCCATCAATCATACAACATGTTGTGGATGTTTTCTTCTATTACACCAGTGTTTCTGAAATAGTGTAGGGCACGCCCCTGGACGAACCTTTTTTACGTTATTAAGACTTTAGTTTGGGATGTATCTGGATTCATCTGGATGGACGAAAGGATGACCAACTTAGGTGCCGAGGTGCCTAACTTGTTTGGGTGTTTGGGGATTTGGGTTGGCCATGGTCCCAAAATGTTTGTGTGTATTTTTGATATTTTTTTCCCTTTTTATTTTCTTTTTTTCTTTGTTATTGTATGTGTTTGTCTTGCTGTCGGTCACCCCTCTTGAGGCATATGACCAAGGTAGATAGATAGATAGGTTGGGATGCGTTGTGTGAGATGTCCTTCAAAAGTTTAAAATTTAATATTTTCTCTATTAATTGTGTGTTAACAATTTTGAATTGAATTCAAAGAGCATTTATATATTTTCGTCCACTAAGCCTATCTGCTTTTATCTTACTTTTTGCCCATGGTGGTACAGCCACGTAGCGCATTACGCAGGAGGCAAACAGGCAAGGGGGATCCGGAGAGGGGAGTATTTCATGAGCCTGATTGGCATTCTTTTATTCTATGGAAAAAAGACGTTTTCAAATACAATATTTCTGAATAGGAATATTTATTTTTCTATTGACCCTTTGCCCGAGACGTAATGTTGCTTCCCCTTTCAGAATGATAGCTTCGACGGACGACAAGAGAAACCCTTGCAGACGTCACTTGTATGAGCATTTGAGTTGAAACAAATACCAATAACCATAACAGAGTAATATAACCACAACTTTTTACGATGGGGATTGTGCTAACCAGAAATTTTGTGGGCCCGATTCGGAATTTCATACTTGTTTTGATGAAGAAAGAAGACGACAATGTTTATCTGCCCTTGTAGTGGGTTTTACATAATTCTAAAAAAAGTGACACTAAAACACTAAACACTAAACACACAAAAAACACTAAAAAAGTGAATTATGTAAAACCCACTACACCCTCAAATTATTCCAGGATTTGCAGCGGACGTTTTTTACAAGGTATGTTTCATGTATATTCGAGCAATTTTATGTTAAGTAGGTACGAGTCACATCAAAGACACTCAATCTAATACGTTAGCTAGCGCTAACTAGCTAACGTTAGTGGCTTACCGTTGCCAATTCTTACTACATAGGCGAGCTTTTATTGCAATTAATCAGCTATTCAAAACAGTAATCATACGAATATCCCTTTTATAGGAAACTGATATGTGTTTTACCATCAATCTTTTTACCCAGAAATGAACTGCCAAATTATCAACGTACGTATGGAAGATAATATGTCATTTTGCCAAAGTAAATATTTTCAACATGCTCAGAGTGATTTCTTAAAAAAGGTACAAATTCCCAGTGCTTTACTGTTCTGTTACATTCCCCCAGAATTTAGATGCGATGTTTACGTTTGGGTGAAGGGGACATTTCTCGCCGGGAGTGGAGTTTTTCGGCAAAAGGATCCACAGCAAAGTTTACCAGTTACGAAGAACTGTTAAGCATCCAGACTTTTAAAAGGATTAAGATTAGCACCAGTGTATGGGGATACTCCATTTACAATATAGTGTTACAGATGGTGTAGACTGAAGTCAGGCAGACCGGACAATTTAGTTAGATGTGTAAATATGTCAGGAGCTAGCACTGCTAATTCTATCCCCAGTTTCCCTAAATAGCTCCCTTTGTGTTTAACGACAGATTACACCACCTCATCGAACAGCTTCACAATATTGATTTGACTAGTCATTGCCAATGCTATTGAATACTATAGCTTTTTTGTTGTTGTGTTCTGTTTACAGGCCTCATCAATTGTTTACCATGGTTTGCTACGTCCATCATGATGTCTCCAGGTGGTGAGGTCACATATGTCACGTCGCGAGAGATTTAAAAAAATATATATACCAGCAATTTACTTAACATCTAAAAATCTCGCAAGATTAATAATCACATGTAAATCACAGAAATATTTTGGCTTTGCAAAATACATGATTCACACCAGATTTTCTTTTTCATTTTAATGTCACTGGATGAATTGGAAATTTTATTCTTAAGGTCCGACAAAAATACTATAAGTTTAACCATGTAATATAGTTTATTAAGCAACTAAACCCTTCAAAAGTGTATTTTAATTTTTTGTATTCTTTTATGTTAAAACATGGCTCATGTCTTTACGAGATGTTTTTGCCTCTAAAAATGTACTGGGTGTTGCTCATAATCAGGTGTGCTCTTCATTCCGAAAATGACGGTACATACACTGTTGATATACCAGAATTTATGGGCAACTTCTGCGAGAGTTACAATGCCAGCGTTCCCAGATGGGCTTTGATGGCTCCTTTTCTGACCATCGGAAATGATTCAGGCCGCTGGCATGCATGCTGGAGGAGTTCGCAGCTGGCTGTTGCACCTGCAGTCTGGTGCTGCTTTTTTGACACACACATTGTTTGCATGAACCTTTAAAACAAAGACAAACAGGCTCAGAGACAGTTTACAACCCCTAGCAAAAAGTATGGAATCACCAGTCTTGGCCCTCACTCTGACATTTTATTATGTGGAAAAAACTGAAGAAAAAAACATTGCAATGACCAGTAAATTTTATTTTTATAGAGCAAGTGCAGGGAAATAAATATGGAATCACTCAATCCTGAGGAAAAAAAATGGAGTGCATTTTGTGTAGAAAATAAGGACACACCCAGTCAATTTATTTTCCTCAATTGGGCACCTGGTTTATATCAAGTCTGCTTGTTAGTCCGCAGTTTAAAAGAGTGCAGTTATCACACCTTTGAGGTCTCCTGGACTAAGTGGATTGGCAAGATCCATGGCTCCAACAAGAGGGAAGTATTTTAAAACCAAAGACAGGATCGTCAAACTTCTTGAAATAGGTACCTGTACTCTAATGGTTGACAAAGGTGTGAGCCTTTCACAGTCAGCTGTATCGAAGATTTGGACTAAGTACAAACAGCATGGGAAGGTTGTTAAAGTCAAGCATACTGGTAGGCCAAGGAAGACATGTAGTGGTCAAGACAAACAACTAAAGGCCATATATCTTGAAAACAGAAAATGCACAACAAGACAAATGAAGAGGAAATTAGAGGAATTTCGAGTCAATGTATGTGACAGAACAATGCAAAATTGCCTTAAGGAAATGGGATTTTCATATCAAAAAGCTAAAAGGGAACCATCATTGACGCTTAAACAGAAAATAATAAGACTGTAATGGGCTAAGAAGAGGCAATCATGGACCCTGGATGACTGGATGAAGGTTATCTTCAGTGATGAGTCACAAACATGCACCCGATAAGGTGATGATGCTGGAACTTTTGTCTGGTGCCTTTCTGGTGAGATTTACAAAGAGAACTGCCTCAAGAAATCATCCAAATTTCCAGTCTTTAATGATATGGGGCTGTATGTCTGGCAAATGCACTGGGGAGATGGCTGTCGCCAAATCTACAATAAATGCACGAGTTGACATTGACATATCGGACAGCTTTCCATTCCTTCAATTGATTAAATGTTTGGGGATGAGGAACTGTTTTTCGAAGATGACAATACATCATGCCACAGAGCAAAAACTGTGAAAGCATTCCTTGGAGAAACCCTGCAAACAGTCCAGATCTCAACCCAATTGAAAATCTGTGGTGGAATTTGAAAAACAATTGTCCACAGCAAGGCTCCGACCTGCAAAGATGAACTGCAATCAAAAGAGAGTTGACACAAGATTGATGAAGAAGACTGTTTGTCACTCATCAAGTCCATGCCTCAGAGACTGCAAGCTGTCATAAAAGCCAAAGGTGTCACAACTAAATACTAGTGATATGTTTTTATCGTTATTTCTTTGTCGGTTTTTCATGATTCCATATTTTTTTCTTTAGAATTGAGGTACTCCATATTTATTTCCCTGCATTTGCTCTATAAAGGTTACATTTACTGACCACTGATATGTTTTTTTCTAATTTATTTTAGTTTTTCTGAATGCCAATATATTGTACTTTGGAATGACCTCACGATTGTTTCACTTGCTCATTTATACCTAGTTACAATTTGAACCCGCCAATTAACCTGAAAGTTCTTTGGAATGTGGGAGGAAAACGGAATGATGGAGGAAACCCATGCAGCCACGGGGAGAACATGCAAACTCCACAAGGGCAGACCGGTATTTGGAATTGAACCCTCGACCACTGCACAGTGGTGCTGTGTGCTAACCACCCAGGTGCCATGCCTATTTTGCAGCTTATTTGGGAATTTTTGTTGCTGCTTAATGTTATGCACTACCTTTCATTTGATTATCATTACATGATAGGGCAGTTTCTAAATACTATGTTGCAAAGATCCTTGCCTATTTATCATGACAGTCCTCTATTATTCTCTTTAAAGGTAGTGTCCATAACTTCAGAATATTGCACTGGCTGACGTCATCTTCTGGCTGAAATCGTCATTTCAGCTTCTTTTGTTGCGTGTGCAAGTATGTGGACTTCTTAGATGTGTTTAAATTCACTCATCCTTTTTTACCTTTTTAGGGGTTTGGGTAGGCATTTTGACTGTATGTTGCTGCTAATGATATTGCACTCTTTTTCATTGCACTATTGCTCTGCCGCACTTACTTGACATTTTTTTGTATTTTTTTCTTTTAAGTCTTTCATTACATTTTATCTCAGAGTGCCATATCGAATCTCGTAAACAATCTTCATCAGGTTGCTCTCAATGTCCATCACTTTGTTATCAATGACAACAAAGACAATTCTATTCTATTCTCTTCTATTTTTTGCATGGACGGAATTTTGGCACTGATTGAACCCCATACGATAAAGCTTCTTTTAAATCCTCTGTTGTCCTCCTTTCAAAGAAAGAATAAGGAGGACGGCAAGTAAGAGTTCACAGATGAGGCTGAGGAGTGCGGCTCAGGCCACACACATCGATTTCGCAGGCCTGATGAGGGTGCGTCACCTCGTGCTCTGCAGCTGCAGGTTTGCATCTGCAGCCACGTCGCTCTTACGCCGCCATGAGTTAGCTACATTTCATCCCCCTCTTTGTACATCGTCTTCAAATTCATCTTGGGCAGGATGATGACCTTTTGGATTCTTAACGTGTGCCAGATGGTGAAATAGGTGCATCCTGCTTCTCACATTTGAAGACAGCGTGCACTCGTATGTTGTGCATAACCTTTAGAGTGGACACGGACTCTTGCGCTCCAAATTGTGGGGAGTCTTTGTCAGCACAGTTGCCGGGTGGTCCGAACCGTTGGTACATAAACTCATCTCTCCCCCCTGTCCTGTGCTTTGTGTGTGTTCCTTTTGAAATACTTTTTTTCTTGCTTGCTCTTCTCATTAGTGCTTTCATTGGACTTTATAGTCATCCAACACCTCAAATTAGTAATTTCAATGAGATTGATGATGATAATGGTGCATTACCGCCCTATAATAAACATGCGCTCTGCTGGTCCCCACTCACAAAAAGAAAATAATGATAATCAATGGCAAGAAATAAGGAAAACAGAACAATGAAGTTGAAAAAGGAAATTATTGCGAAATGTGAAAATGGTGTCAAACCATTGCTTGAAGGTACAGTCAATGTTTTTATTTTATTTTTTTTATACTGTAATGCCTCGCTCCTTTGTGGATGTTCACATCTCACAGGGGTTTCTGGTGCAATCAGAGGTGGCTAGAGTAGCCAAAAATTTGACTCAAGTAAAGGTATTGTTACTTCAGAATAATATTACTCCAGTAGAAGTAAAAGTAGTCATCCAAATAATTACATAAGTAAAAGTAAAAAAGTACTTAGTGAAATAATTACTCAAGTATTGAGTAACTGTAGCGACGTCGTATTTATTTATTTCTTTTTAAAACAACCAATCAGATCATCGAATTATCACAGAAAATAAACAAAAAATAAATTAAATTTAAAAGTAAAATAATTGACGTAAATTCAAGTGCTTTAATAAACAATAAAATAAAAATAGTATAAGTAAAGTAAATAAATTAACCACATGTAGCACCAAGTCGCACATTTAAAGCCCTAATACAAGCTAACCCATGAACTTGAAAAAAGGAAACATTGCATATTGTAGCTGGTATTTCGCAACCTTTTTAAGAGGAACATGCTTCTGATGTGAGACCAGGGGTGCTCTTCCTCTTCTGTGTTTTCATAGTCAGTATTGCTAAGCAACGTTTTTGATCTGTTTCCTCCGTAAAAACTTTTCTCCCGCCGAAGTTAAATATGGTCACGTGACGAAGCTGCTACGTTTGATTGGTTAAACATGGTAGAGCCTGACAAAGGTCTCCGTCATAATATATGCGCCTTAGCGGAGACAGACAAGTACTTACGTGGAGGGGATTTATTAAGCTACGAAGTAACGACTTAAATGTTGCCCAATGCAGCAGAGTAAAAGTACTAATCTACTCATGTAAAAGTATTGGAATTTAACTGAGTAAATGTATTCTTTTATTACCCACTTCTGACTGCAATAATCAAGAAATTGCAGTACAAATTAAAGGAAATTTAATTAAAAAAAACATTTGCTAATTATTGTTGCATCCATAACTTACCTTTTTTCTAAACCTGAATAAAGATTGGTTCATACCTGAGCACTGGCCACTGATATCAAGTGGCAAAATAGTTGGGGAACGATTATAAAATGTTTTTTGCCTTTGATTCTATACCACAAATGTACTATTTATTCAGAATAGGGCATTTAAATCTTCAAGGTGGTGCTTGTGGGCACCAACTGGCCCTAAAAGAACTTGAGTAGCCCGCAGGTTCTGAAAATAGCTCACCAGTGATGGGTCTTTGGGATTTAGGGGTAAATTTGATTTCTATCAGATATGATATTTTGGAGGTTGTCTTAACTTTTAAATTTACAACCTGGTAAAAACGTTGTAACAACACATGGTTAAGATAAGTATCCATTAAAAAAAACAATTGTCAATCGGTAACAAAAAGTAGCTTTAAGCTTCAAAAAGGTTGGTGACCCCTTATTTAAATAGTGTAAAAAAATGTGTTACTTTTGAATTGCCTTTTAACATTTTTTTTCCAATGACACGATTTTATCTTTGAACCAAGATAACATTTTCTGTGATTTTGTAAAAAAAAAAACTCAATACTGCAAATTTATGTGCTTACAATTTGACAGCTTGATCTAAAAAATGCATACAAAAAGTAGTTTTTACGAGAACACGTCTCCAAGAAATCTAAATGGAAGATGCACAAACTGAGAGCAACCTAAAACATCTTTATGATTGCATTTTGATTGCAAATGGCCTTTTGAATCCACACCACTTCTGGTCTGGTAGCTCACATTCCCTGGCCGATTCTGCAGATGCTAGCGAGCGTGGAGAGAAAAAGAGGCCATTAATTGGCAAGTGGCGACTGACTGGCAGTCACTATGTTGACGTTGGCGCGGCAGAGAAAGAGGAAGGAGGAGAAAAATCTTGTAAACGTGCCTGCCCTCGAGCATAGAATTTAATAAAGCGGCGCTCGGCTCGCATGGGATGAAATGTTACCCGACTTGAAATTTAACTCACTTTTGAGGAGACATTAATAGTTCCCGGGGGAAGGTGATTCACTGCCTTTTTGTTTAACTGCTGGGGAAAAATCAATTAAAGTGAGCCATTTTAGGCTTAAAAAAAAACAAGTATCACGGATACCTGGCTTTTGTCTATAGTAGTTTGAATTGAGTCGCTAAAGTAAAAAGTCAATCTCGAAAATACTGCACTTCATTCATTACTGTTATTCCTCATCTATCTCGGTTAAAGGGGACCAGAACTCACCATGCCATGCGAAAATCCACAAAGTAGCCCTCCCCCCACTTTTAACATGCGCTCTCTGGCCCTTGGTCGACTATTGCTACGAGCAGGGCCTGGGTGCATTTTAGGTGGATAGAACATAAAAAAAGACCGACCGGGTATGGCACAAATTTGCTCAATTGGCCCCCACTCTCAGCAATAGTCGACTGGGGATAATAGATTGTGGCCAAAACCGTGCAGTTCTTTTAAAGCGGGCCATAAAAGCATGCTTCAGCGCCCCAAACCGAAAAAAAGGGGAGGAAAGGAGAAACGATGAGCTGCTCTTTTCCACAACACAAACGCTCTAATTACAAAAGTCACGGTGACATCTGAAAGGCATTTCAAGCGCCTTTACGAGAGGATAAACAAGTGGATTTTTTTGCCAACATTACTCATATAACTTATAACAGAAGCAAAACAGGGTGTTGAAGAACAGGAAAAGTGACACGCTGCAGTTCCCTTTTGGTTCAGATTCAGATTCAGATCTACTTTATTGTCATTCTAGTACACGTGTATACTGAACGAAATGTCGATACATCTGACCCGCACAGTTTCCTTGAATGTACAGATATAAATAAAACGTTGTATTGAGTTGGAGTATTGAGTACTAATAATATACTAAATAATTATGGCTATGTATAGTATTTTACAGTAGTGCAAATAGTGCAAGAGGAGCAGCTAACCAGATGTGCAAAATGGGCAGTCAGGTAAACAAGTCAGGTAAACAGTAACAATAACACTGTAAGTACAATAGTGCAGAGAAACAGATGTGCAAGGAGTGGCTAGCTATAAAGAACTGCCAGTAGTGCAAAAAAGTCAAACAAAACCAACAGATGTACAGATTAGCAGCAGTTTAGATTTACTATGTGTTTGATTGACCATTTAACAGTCTAATGGCCAGGAGGACGACTATTGTGGAACCTGGTGGTCCTGCACCGCACACTGCAGTACCTCTTCCCAGAGGCTAGCAGAGTGAAAAGTCCATGATGGGGGTGAGAGAGGTCCCTGATAATGTTCTTAGCTTGGGATAGGCAGCGCTTCTGGCCAATGTCCTGAAAGGAGGGGAGAGAAGTCCCGATGATTTTCTCTGCTGTCCTCGTCACCCTCCTCACACTACCCCAGTCGGAAGCGTTGCAGCCTCCACACCACACAGAGATACAGCTGGTCAGGATACTCTCTATGGTGCCCCTGTAGAATGTGATGAGGGAGGGTGGGGGCAGGTGGGCTCTCCTCATCCTCCGCAGGAAGTACAGGCGCTGCTGTGCCCTCTTCACCAGTGATGCAGTGTTCACGGACCAGGTGAGTTTGTTTGTGATGTGCACCCCTAGGAACTTGATGCTGCTGACAACAACCACAGCCTTGTTGTTGATGAGAAGTGGGGCATGGTTGGGCTGTTTTTTCCTGAAGTCGATAATGATCTCTTTAGTTTTGTCAACATTCAGGACCAGGCTGTTGTCCCTGCACCAGCCCACCAACTGCTCCACCTCCTCTCTGTAGGCCAGGTCGTTGTCGTCCCTGATGAGGCCCACCACTGTTGTGTCGTCCGCAAACTTCACGATGTGGTTTGTGGCTGACCTAGGGACGCAGTCGTGTGTCATCAGGGTGAACAGCAAGGGGCTCAGGACACAGCCTTGGGGGGAGCCCGTGCTGAGGGTGATGACATCGGAGATGTTCTGACCAATCCGCACTGACTGGGGTCTGTCAGTGAGGAAGTCCAGCAGCCAGTTCCGCAGGGGGGTGTTGAAACCCAGGAGTCTCATTTTGTCTACCAGGTGTTTTGGGATGATGGTATTGAATGCTGAACTGAAGTCCAGGAACAGCATCCGCACATGGGTGTTCTTCTCCTCTAGGTGTGTCAGGCTCAGGTGAAGCGCAGAGGAGATGGCATCCCCGATGGAGCGGTTTGTCCGGTAGGCAAACTGAAAGGGGTCGAGTGAGGAGGGGAGACTGGAGGTGATGTGCTCTATAACCAGTCTCTCAAAGCACTTCATTATGATGGGAGTCAGTGCAACGGGCCGGTAATCGTTCGGCCCGTTGCTGGATGATATGATATGGAGTCATTTGCCAGTTGCTGGAGTTCCCTTTAATGTTCAAGAAACGATTAATACAATTTGGTCTATTATTGGGGAAACAACCAATGATAACTACAGAAAAACAGACTTCTTACATCTCTGTTGCTATTCGACCCTTTTCTCGACAGTATAGTTCATCATGGGCGGTCGAAAGTGCCTTAATGCTGCTATCTAGAAATACTGGTTTTTACACGACAGAGCCCTCATTTGCCTTTTCCTTCAATGCAGTAGTTAATATGTGCTCTTGTTTGTAATAGCAGTCTTACTCTGTGTTAGTCACTGTCTGGAATGGTCAGATGATCCGTAAACATGTGACATAGAGAACCTGGAGTTGAGCTTAAAACAGCTTCAGGTGTGCAGGGTACAGCGCCGACGGTGTTCCACAGCCAACGGCATCTACACCAAATTACCCTTGCTAATAGCGTTAAGTGTGCACGGAACTTAACCTCATCCTGTGAGTTATACGAGGACGCTACTTCATTGTGGGGCTCAATATTGACTTATACAAGTGGCGATAAACATGGGAAAGGAGGAAGTGGCTGCTCTGGTCTTATCTGTGTGCCTATGTGTCGCTGTGTCCTAAAAGTGACAATCAAAATGTGTGTCAGTTGTCTTTTCCTGTGTTTGTGTGCACTTCATAGGTTTCAAAAGGTTGCAGTGCATCTATATTCTCACCACGGCTGAGGATACAAAACTGAGAGCACTGTTGAGGAGGAGCATTTCGTGTGTACAGTTATTGTTTTTTCCCCCTCTTTATTTCAGGAAAAACATTACTGTCAAATCAAGAAACAAATTGACTATACAATTTAATAGAAAACAGAAAATAAGTTAAAGGCAAGATAAGATTTCTAAGGACAGTAAATGTCCTTGGTAAAATGTATTTCTTGTTTGTTTGTGTGCCTACCCGCCAACAAAAAGACAGAAGGAGTTTAGATATGACCACCATCTTTCAAAGGCAGTCAGGTAGGTTAACCCAGATGTGAAAACTGTGCAAAAAAGCTGATCCTGCATTTTTGATTTTGGTGACTAAGCAGCTATCCCAGAAATACATTCTACTCTCTCAGACCAAAACAAGGCCAGGATCCCAATCTTTTACAATCAATCAGGGAAGTCACTTCAAAGGTGAATGACCCTGTCAAAAAGAAAAATGCCACCCAAAAAATGGTTTTGCGTCTTAACACGGATAAATTCCCACATAGGTGTTATTAAAAAGTTAAATGAGACGACAAGATCCAATTAATTATGCTCCGGCTTGGCTACAAGCAACGAGATGCGCTCAGAGCAGTAGGAAATTTGTAAAACTGTCCCCGTGTGCATATCAATAATTTTCCTTTGATTAGTAAAGAGCCAGAGAAGTTGAAATTAAAATCTTATTGGAGCACTGGAAGATATCACCAGGATATTCAGAAAGTTAAAAAGTCTTTATTTTGATTATATTTATGTAAAAACACATAAAATAGACAATTTTCAATTTAATCAGGGGTAATGCTAAACCGTTAAGTTTTCGAAAGAAAAAAAAAATTCTCTTGTTATCTTTCTTGGTTGTAATTTTGAGGACTTGTATGACCACATCCGAACAAATCGTTGTTTTTTTTTTTCATCATTAATTATTTTTTTCTTAATTTATTAATTTTGGCTGCAGTAGTCAGATAGAAAATTGGAACTGTATTTGCCACAGCCAATTTCAAATAAGCGGCCATCTTTTCTACTGTAGCCTTGTCTGGCAGCATCATTTTGACAGAGATTTTAAGTCCCACAACACATGTTGTGAATTGTTTGTAATTAATTGCATTTTATTGTTTTTTTTTTGGTGGTAATATCCATGTTAGCGAGACGGAGGAGGAAAAGAAGAAAACGATCAAGTTGAAGGAATACAAGAATGGTGTGCAAGTGTCTGCCATTGAACCACTGCTCAGTAAATGATTTAAAATTGCTTCATGTTTCAATCTTTATTGTGCTTAATCTTTATTATCTACACATTTCAATGATTATTGTGGTCTGGGTACACGTGGAATTATTTTTTTATTATTTAATTTTCTTGATTGTCATTTTTAACGATGTAGTAAACTTAGTTTACAATGATATTATTAATAGTATTCCAGGAAAACATGTGGTAAAACACTTTAAACAGAAAAGTAAGATTAAGTGGAAAGTTAGGATGAATAGGCAAACATGTTTACAAGAGAGTACTTATAGACTGGCTGATTTTGTAAGTGCATCAAAACAATAGTGCAATGAAAAATAGTCTAATGACATTAGCAGCAACACATTTCTAAAATAAGAGAAGATGAATAAATTATGCATCTACAAGAGCAATATCTATATATTTATCTCACAGTCTTGTGTGCTTGTTTAGGGTAGTGATAGCCCTGGAAATGAAACAGTCTCTGAGCCTATTAGTCCTTAAATTTAGAGGGATCAGTAGTCGTCCTGTGTTGGTTATAAATTCAATCTACCTCAAATTCATGCAGTTCAGTTCCTACCCAGGACACATTTCCCCCTGTTTTCACTAGTGAACGTCAGGCTTGTTAATGGACCTGAGCCAGCGTGGCCTCAATTGAACCATTGCTATACGAAAGACTTGATCACTGACAAGGGACGGACTACTCTCTCCTGCAAAAACCTCTGCGTATAGCCCGTGTTTATGTTTTCCCCTGTTAGCTCAGTCTTGCATTACCCTTTCAAACACATGCTTTCAATTTTTGTCCATCCTCGCTTGGAACGCTGATCTACCTATGGATAAGATAAAATTGCGCAATTAGTTACTGTAATGTTAAATGCAAAGCCGATTTCAGCACATGCATTGGGAGAGCAATGATTATTCTCTGAGTTTGAGCAAGTATAGGGCACAGTCCAGACTACAGTGTACTGTACAGTCAAGGTGTCACACCAACGTACCCCATTTTGGCAGTACATTGCTAAAGAATCCTTTATATGGAAGCTCATTAAACAATGTATGTTCACTGTTGAGACACTTTATGATAAAAACCAATAGAACAAACTGTAAAACCCCCAAAACTCCAGCAAAGCACCTATAGAAATTTGAGCGGTAGAAAAGGGTAGACACAAAGCGCACTTCTCCTCCCCCTTCAAAATGAGCCCCAACACTTCGCTCAAATTTTGAGTTGTATTCTTATATCGATATGAGACACAGGCTCTGGCATTGTTATTATCTCATAGATTTGATCAAATCATCAAATGTCTCACAGTGATAGAATATGTGCTAGAATAAGCTTTTGTCTGGAAAGCAGCTTTGGCGGTTTTGTGAATTTTGTTATGAAATATATGATGTGGCCATATCACCCCCAAAATTATAATAATAATTTAAATATTTTGGTTTTGATGGCTCTTTGGGTCAAAAAGGTTCGCAACCCCTGTACTAGTCGGATTTACAAAAAGCAAAGATGTGTGCAGAAAAAAAAACAATTGAGGTCAATTCACACACAAACACAAAAACACGTGTTTGTTTATTCTTTAGGCTGTTCAAAAGAGCAACAGTCTAGGTTATAAAACTGATGCATACCCCCTAAAATAGCTAAAAAGCAATACAATGCAATACAAAGACAAAGGGTGTCAGTTAAGGCTGTGACTCACCTGTCATCATTGAAATCTAAAATTTGAAATATATTAAATGATTATCTCATCTGATTAGCTGGGGCAGCACGGCGGCGCAGTGGTTAGCGCGTGTGCGACACAGTTCTGAGGTCATGGGAACCTCCTGCGTGGGTTCAAATCCAGCTCCCGGCCTTACTGTGCGGAGTTTGTATGTTCTCCCCGTGCTTGCGTGGGTTTCCTCCGGGCACTCCGGTTTCCTCCCACATTCCAAAGACATGCATTTCAGGTGAATTGGCCGGTCCAAATTGTCCCTAGGTGTGACTGAGCGAGTGAGCTGTCTGTCCCCGTGTGCCCTGCGATTGGCTGGCAACCAGTTCAGGGTGTCCCCTGCCCACTGCCCGATGATTGCTGGGATGGGCTCCAGCACCCCTGTGACCCTACTGAGGATAAGCAATGCAGCTGATGAGATCTCATTAGCTGCACCCCTTAGAACTGTGCCGCACACGCGCTAACCACTGCGCCGCCGTGCTGCCCATTAAATGCTTATATTTATTATATTTATTCAGTGGCAGCACGGCGGCGCAGTGGTTAACGCTTGTGTGGCACAGTTCATGTGGGTTTCCTCCGGGAACTCCGGTTTCCTCCCACGTTCCAAAAACATACATTTCAGGTGAATTGGCCGGTCCAAATTGTCCCTAGGTGTGAATGAGCGAATGAGTTGTCTGTCCCTGTGTGCCCTCGATTGGCTGGCAACCAGTTCAGGGTGTCCCCTGCCCACTCCCCGGAGATGGCTGGGATGGGCTCCAGCCCCCCGCGACCCTAATGAGGATAAGCGGTACGGCTAATGAGATGAGATGAGATATTTATTCAGTGTTAGATTTCTTTTTTGTTTAGAGGTTACATTTGACCTTTATATGTCACTGTATTGTGTCGAACTTCCGCCCGTCTAATGTGGCCTGCAAGACAATGCTGAGAAAAGCACAAGAAAAAAAAAAGGAGCTGCATCGCGTAAAACAATGGCTTGCAATTTTAAAAATGTCCACTGAATGTTCTTAAACCACCCGCAAAGCACCCACTGTAGCTGTATTTGCCATTTACCAGTAATCAACCAGAGAACATTGAGGGAATCCATCCTGATATTATTTAAAGGCGCGTTGTGTTAAGGCAATATAAGACATTTAAAAAAATAGCACCTGGGTGTCTTTGCAGAATTTTAAAGTGGCCCCTAAGGTAAAATGAGTTTGCTGTATTGTATCACTGTACATAACATAATAAAGAATAGAGAACTAAAAAACTAAAACAAATTACTTGACCTGCGAGAATTTTAAAAATTGTTTATCTGATAGTTTATTTATTTCTGCTTATTGATTTAAATCAGTATGTTATTCTATTTTTTTAAATTAGTATTTGGTTTTACCACCCAGAAGCCCTAATAATACATTACGTCTCCTTAACTCTGTAATTCTGGGACATTCTTTTTTAAAATGTTTACATTATATTATGCATACAGAGACCCCTCACTACTTTGCACTTTGGTTATCGCTGTTTCTTTCGTTCAAGGATTTTGAATTGAATCAAAGTTTCTTTATTTTCATTGATTTCATTGTATTGTGTATTATGTTCTGTTAGACAGCAGGCAACGGGGACAGATTAGGAACGTTCGCTCTGTGTTGGCTGGGTGTAACTGTTTGCTTGGCTGTGATAGGCTGGTGTATGCTGTCAGTAAAAACAAACTGGGAAGCATAGCAACCGCTAGCTTTTAGCAGCTCGTTACTTTGAAAATAAATTCCATAAAATTGGACTCTGAAGAAATTCAGAAGAGCACAAAAAACTGATTAACACAGGCCGGTGCTCGGTGGATTAGGAATGACTTAGGCACGCCGGGTAGAAGGCAAGAGCAGTGCTGCAGGTCCAGCCCACTGCGGCTGAACTACGAAGCAACCCTCACAAGATACCCCAGCAACGCCAGATCAATTACCCATCAAATGGATGACGAAGGGCTACAAAAAACGCTACACTCGGGACGGTTGTACTTCAAACATCATGGAGATTTGGCTCAAATCGAGGACACCCGAGGCTAGCACGCAGCTATCCAGCAGCTCTCTAAATCGCTTTCTTACACTGTAAGGAAAAGCCCCCAAATTTTGTTTTCATTTTGTATAAGGGTTATTAAACTATTCCTTAAACTGCAATGTGTTGTGTGTTATTATTTGATATATAGTTGTTATTGAAGAAGGCGATAATAAGAAAAAGCATTCCAATTTAGGCCACACCTCAGCCCCAAACAATAGAATTAGTGAGAGTACAGTATTATCAAGCTTACAGCAGTTCAAGTCATTTTTTTCCTCGTTCCATATTCTTTCATAATGGAGGATAACCTATATTTTAATGTTTTACTTCAAAAGGAGCAGCGCATACACTTCATTTAAAAGTTAAACAATAAAACAGTTTATATATTCCTTTCTTACCAATCATTTATTTGTAAATCTGACTCTACCTCACTAGAGACTAACCTCACTGCACGTCACTGTAAAGACTAATAGCAGCCATACACAACAATTCCTGGGAAGTGAGGCAGGCGTCTGTGGCATCCGACTGAACCCTTCGGGAGAAATAAACAAAAAATTTGCGATTCCGAAAATCATCCATCACAAGGCCTGACTGAGAACCGTGTTTCGGAGCCGGTCCTGTACGAGACGCTTAAACAAACAAAGACTTTGTCCTTGGTGAGGCGACCTCTTAGTCAATGTCTGGCCACTCCTGTCTAGAGGATTATGAGCCAGAACATCCAGATCTGACTGGGTCAGAACAGGTCACACCATTTCATCAGAGCTAGGCAATTTGTTTTAATCAAGATTTCCCACAAAAGTAATGGGTTTGAAGATTAAAATCCAAAACAGTAAACAATGAAAATTAATTTTGCTCACATCAGAATTATGTAACCAATCATAATCTATGCCTATTTCCTTCATATTTGTATCTGTGGGTCTTAACCCCAAGCCAAAGTACAAGCCTCACAGACTCGAAATTCGGGTCGGGCCTAAAATGATAATTATTACAGTCTGGTTGGGCTTCTCTCGCGCTTTTCCCGCTATGCTTAGGCTCTTGGCAACCATACATTAGATGCCTTGGCTCCTGTCATTGTTCTTATTTGTAAATGTAAATGATGTTAATGGTCTGCTTTTAAATAGCGCTTTTCAAGTCACTTAATACCACCCAAAGCATTTTACAATGTACTTCACACATTCACACACCGATAGTAGCGTCAGCCATGCAAGGCAACTACATGCTTATAGGGGGCATTAGGAATTCAATGTCTTGCCCAATATATAATACGGAGGAGCCAGGAATTAAACCTGCGACCTCTTGATCCCAGGATGAGCACTTTACCTCCTGAGATACTGCTGCCCCCGTCTCTGTCTCTCATCCTCTCTCCCTTAAAGTGCTTCTTAAGGACATACTGCTACTGTGGTTTATGGCCCAACTTTCATCCCACCTAAATGACAGACAGCCTTGAAATTTTCTTGTCTGTTTTTATCAACTCTAAAAAAAAATCCTTCAATGATAGGTAAATGTCGTTAATGTAACTTAGTCAGACACAGAAATATAAAATATGTAAATGTTTTTACGCTCTTCCTTGGCTTAGAACATGTTACAAAAGGCATAAATCACCTCTTAACCTTTTGAGCCCTCACACATAAAATGAAACATTTCGGGTTTGCTACGGCACGGTCCTGCAAATCAAGTTAATTGGCCGGGCTTTGGGTTGAGTCGGGTTTTAATACCAGCTGGCCTGGATTGGGTCAGGCTGGAATTTTTTCAGTCAATATCTTACCCATGCACTTGTTTTCATATGATTTTGAAGATTATCTAGAGTCTAGTATTGTCGCAAATTCGCAGGTAAACAGGAAGTGAGGAAAGACGGTTCAAAAAGAATGGTAGTTTGTAACAAAACCTGGTTGAAAAGTAACAAAAAATAAAAACCTGGTCTCAAACAAGTAACGGAATATCCAAACAAAAAGCAAACCTAGTGTGACTACGGCAATTTCCCAGCTATAAGGGGTGTCAGAAGCAGTCCATAAAGGAGACGGTTAACTTAGGCACAGGTGGGTGCTCTCCAGCCACTCCCCCAAGTTGGCACTCTCTATGGGTAAATGGAGTCCCAGAGCCTGACAATATTACTATTGTTGTTATTAATAATAATAACCGGGTGGATGCTTGTGGCCTCCCATTTCCTGTATACTGTTTCATTAAGTTGTCTAATTCTACAACATGACAATACAGATCATTTCAGGTGAAGTAAACAAAATAAAAATTTCATTATCAGTTTGGTATGCCGTCTAAGTATTTTTCAATGAGACAAGGGAAGCGAGGGTAGACAGTGTAGCTGCATACCATGCATGCCAGGCTTTTTTATTGGAAGCAATCAGCACCTTGGCCTTTAAACCGAGACATTCCTAAGAGAAGACGGGGGTGAAATATGAAGGATGCCGCCGACGGCTGACATTCTGGACTATAGCCCGGAGAAGCACTCCTCATGTGTCATGTTGCCGTCCAGCATTGAACCTAACTCCAGAGCTAGTTCTACGCCGGTTTACACGATCCAAAACCTCCCGGAAAGCTTCAACTATGATGAAGATTTTTGCATATTTGAAGAAATCAGTAGCAGTGGTGTTGTGCCACTGAGCGGCCTATACACATGTCACTATTCAGAAGTTTTTATCATGTTTTTTTGTAATCCCTCGTCCATCGCAGTCAATGCAAAAATCCACAAAATAGCCCCCACTCGTTTTTTAACATACGCCCTGCCACCCCCCGCCGACAATGTTTGATGGATCATGGCCGCACGGCTGCTGTTTTTTTTTAGAATAAAAATCGAGGGAAAAACGGCCGCTCCTTCCTTTCATTTTAGGCGGAAATACAGTAACAGCAGAAAAAAAGCCGTCAAGCCCAACAAAAAGTGTGCTCTGCCGGTCCCTGCTCAGAGCAATACGCGATTGGGGATAATTGATCGCAGCCGCATGAGTGCATTTCACTTTTTGATTGACAGAATGGCCAAAAAGAGCCACCAGGCCCAACATAAACGTGCCATGCCTGCTCACTTTTGCAACAATATGCGATGGGAGATAATGGAGCGCTGTGGCTTAGAGGTATGAACCGCGACGTAAGGATGGATTCCAGTTGTCTCAAAACTACTGTAGTTGAGTTAGCTTTGATCAAGAAAGAATTAAAATGGTATTCTTTACTTTGCATTCATAGAACTACTGTAATCATGCAGCTGCAACAGCACCCAATTCTATTATACATAAAAATACCTCTCAATTTATACCTTTTCTCATCATTTCAAAATGTGTTCGACGTATATCTATTTTTGTACAGAATCATTTTTTTCTAAACTCGTTTATTGTTACACTGATTTCGTCTTCCCTGTTTTGGCTTTAATCCGGAGCGTCTTGGTCACTGGTTGCGGACGACAATATCTTCGTAGATTGCTAATTTGGTTGTGATACACAAGCAAATCTTATCCTTGATTAGGCATTTATTTGGTTAGTAAGATAAACTTGTTTATATTCATTATCTTTGCGTTTATTCCACATAGTCCATCTTGCTGTGAGTTTGTAAGGTTTATTATGGCTTAAAAGGGGGAATTTACATCTTTAGTAAGGGAAGTAAATTGCTGAGGTTGACAAGTTCTGCATAACAGTGCGTTATGTTACTTTAAATCAAACCAAATGTTATACGGCTCCGGCCAGGGTTCGATTCTGGTATCTCATTCTATGTGACAAGTGTTAACATCTTCATAGTTTAGGTTTTAATGCTGTTAGGTGACCGCTGTTTGCTAGCATGACGGGTCAACCGGTTCAAATGTGATAAGAGCGTTCTATAATATCAACCGCCTGACAAGCCGATTGAACATGACGTTCCAGTCAAGCTGTTCCAACCGCCTTCCACATTCAAAATACCCTTTCTTTTTCACTATCCGCAGAACTTGAGTAATATCTTCAGATCAAAAGATATGGAAAGAAAAAAGGAAAGTATGTATGACAGATCCCTGCTATTTCTTTTTTTTTGCAGCTGAGCGATTAAAAACCTTTAAGGGTGATTGAAAAATGTAGGAGTACGGGGAAGGCTTCCTTCTTTAGACTCCTTCAGGTTGAAACCCTAAACCTTTTAGCTCCCAAGCTGCAGAATGTAATAAACAGAGAAAGGGCTGGAACAGGGCTACCCTGACAAATATTGTCCTTGGACTTCAGCCAGATTATTGTACCGGCGACTGCGCCAGAGGCAAAAAGCTCATCCAAGTGCTCTGAAGTGGGCCTGAGTGTTGTTTTGGACGAGGAGGCGCAAGAGGATTGGCCAATGGCTCTCCTTAGAGACGCGCCATGAGAAGCCACTCAAGCTGCACGAGTTAGAAGCAAACTCCAGAATGGATAACTATTAAACTCAACATTAAATGCTGTGTACAGTGAACACAACACTATTTTTTGCATATCCGTTTCAAGCTGTGTTCGACTAGATACACTACAGAACCGAGATGTTTACAGACCGACCAAACACTGAGAATTTTCCGTAGTTTACTACACAAGAAAAGAGCAAATTACTAAATATATATATGTTCTATGAAAACTATTAAATTCGTGACAAAAAATCAAGCAATGTTTAAACTTGCATTGAAGTACGCTGATTATTACAAATATTAGTATTATTATTATCGTATCTGCTCAATAAAGTTATTAATGATCGCTACTTTGTTGCTTGTTTTCTAAACGAGCTGTACAGAATTTAGAACTTTGGTACTCTCTGCCGCCATCTCCTGGTTTGTGTCATCAGTGCAGTCGCAGTCTGCTTATTAATGATGCACGTACAAGTACATGCAATTCTCAAATATTTTCTTGTGGTTTTGAGTAGGCGTTTTGACTCTACTTAAAGCGGAACTTTTCTTACTTTTACCATTTTTGTTCTACACTGACAAATGAAAATAATTAAACAAGCATGACATCCATCTCCAGCACTCCCCTCAGCTCCAACTCCTCTGACCAAATGCGTTCCGCCCCAAACAGCTCTGCTAAAAATAAGATAAAAATCAGAAAGACGCAATGTCCCAAGTATCCCTTACCGTTCCATGAAAGTATATTTTTCAAAGCACTAATGTGTACTGCACCAATATTCAAACAACGTGTATGTCATGGCTGCATTTTTTTTATTTTCTCATTGTTTCATTATGTATTGATTTTATTCATCAAGATATTGATCGAATATCATGCAAAAAAACACACTTTTACATTTTGAATTTCACTAAATAAACAAATCTATCTATCTATCTATCTATCTATCTATCTATCTATCTATCTATCTATCTATCTATCTATCTATCTATCTATCTATCTATCTATCTATCTATCTATCTATCTATCTATCTATCTATCTATCTATCTATCTATCTATCTATCTATCTATCTATCTATCTATCTATCTATCTATCTATCTATCTATCTATCTATCTATCTATCTATCTATCTATCTGTCTGTCTGTCTGTCTGTCTGTCTGTCTGTCTGTCTGTCTGTCTGTCTGTCTGTCTATCTATCTATCCATTTACCCTAGTCATATCCCTCAAGAGGGTTGACTGACAGCAAGACAAACACATACACAAAAATAATAAAAAGAAAAAAGGGAAAAAGTAGCAAAAAAACACACAGAATTTTTTTTGGGACCATGGCCAACCCAAATGCCCAAACACCCAAACAAGTTAAGCACATCGGCACCCAAGTTGGTCATGCTTTCGTCCCTCCAGATGAAACGGGACTCAAGAAAGCGGCCATGTCACTCAGGTCAGGGTGACACAACACACTCTTCTGTTCAACAGCAGGGCCCAACAGTTTTCACTGGTTTACCCCTGCCGCATCACACGGGTGCCCTGCCCATCCCTTAGAACGTGTCCAAACATCCCACTATCCTTTCATTATTACTTGGCTTAAATTCTGAGGGTTTGAGAACCACTTAAATAAAATGTCCTATCAATAAAGTTAAAATGAAATACAACATAGTCAGAGAATGGACTAGCGTACCTTTGCATGTACAGAGACAAGAAAGCAGATGAATTAAAATTTTCAATCTGTTTCAATATTCATTTAGATGGGTGAGGGGGAAATAAGAATGAATTAAGGACAATTTGAATATGGCTTAAGAGTTGAAAGGTTTAATGCACAAGTACAACACTAGAAATGTATAGAGTAAGGGCTCCATGTAGGCTGTGTTGAGCAGAAATAAGTCAATCAGGGTCAACGATTGTTTTTGAAACAATCTCCCATTCTTGCTTTGGCACTGAGAGAGCCCTAATGCCAACCAACTCATCCCTCAGCTTCCATTCTGGACTAGGATAAAACAAGCATGAAGGCCTTAAAGATGGAGGGTTAGGCTTCAGGAAGCTCCTGTCTTTACTGTGATACACACGCAAAGAACTCAGAGTTAAGCAAAACAGGAAGTCCAGGTATGAAGCGCATTATTGTGGATCAAAAGGGATCCAACAATGAACAAAATTGAGATGCAGGGGATCCGAATAGCATCCTGTAATTCCCCACTCTGTCTGCGGTTCTTGGCCTGAGGTCTGGTCTGTGCCCCCTTGTCCGTCTGGGATAAGCAAGAATTTCCACGGTCATGACCAATTTAAAATGTTTCCACTTCAGATAACACAGTAAGCCATAGTCTACTGGGCTACCAAACTCAATTCGAGGCAAGGGCCTGGGTGATGTCTGGCCAAATGGGGTTTTCCAAAAATGATAATCTCAAATCAAATACATTCCGCTGTTCTCAAATAACTTTTTTTCCGTACACAAAATAAAGCCGTAAAAATAAAGTAAAGAGAATTATAGTTACTGTATTTTCAGAACTATAAATTGCAAAGTTTTTCAAAATTTGGCTGGGGGGGCGATTGAGACTTGTGTTTGAAATAATTAACGCATTGAGTTGTTACATTTTAGTACCGGTAGTGTATATCACTTCACATGTTATTTTTACACTATAACACAAGGGGGCAATCAAGGAGGAAGCTGTCGAGAAAAATTGCTTTAAATTATATCTATTTGGTTTAGGATCTAAATACTCATCTAATTAATTAATTTAATAATCTAAACTATCTATCCATCCATCTATCTACCCTGGTCATATCCCTCGAGAGGGGTGACCGGCAGCAAGACAAACACATACAAAAAAAAAAAAGTAAAAAGCAAAAAATACTCACAAAAATTTTGGGACCATGGCCAACCCAAATACCCAAACACCCAAA
Organism: Urocampus carinirostris; assembly: GCF_059441175.1. NCBI lineage: Eukaryota > Metazoa > Chordata > Actinopteri > Syngnathiformes > Syngnathidae > Urocampus > Urocampus carinirostris. Next base: position 31,565,956 of record NC_142359.1, on the reverse strand, counting down.
CAAGTTAAGCACCTCGGCACCCAAGTTGGTCATGCTTTCGTCCCTCCAGATGAAATGGGACACAAGAAAGCGGCCATGTCACTCGGGTCAGGGTGACACAACACACTCTTCTGTTCAACAGCAAGGCCCGACAGCTTCCACTGGTTTACCCCTGCCGCATCATACGGGTGCCCTGCCCATCCCTCAGAACACGTCTAAATATCCCAATATCCTTTTACAACACCTCTCCATTCACATTTTCTAAATAAAAAAAGGGGTATCAATGGACGTGGCAATGTTGTAATTCTTTAGGGAAAAACAGGATTGTTGTGCTTAGTGTGAGAAATCTGCCTAACAAATGCGCGTTAAGCCTATCGGCTACCCAAAAAACAGCCAGCATCCTGTCCGTTGTGCGCCCAAGTTACCTTGATGAATAAGGCTGGGGTTGTGAGTCATGTCTTGGCATGCGACAGGAAGCGTTTGTGGGCCCAAGGCATCTTACCCTGTGGGCCCTGCACCCCGAGGCCAAGCTCTAAGGGGTAGATGCATCCACCTCTTATAGGGTGACTTCAATCCACCCAATTTGGTTGCAAATAATTAGCTTTTCTACCAAGCACGTATGTATAGGTACATTTCTCAAACTAAACATTTTTATGATCAGGAATTATCTAACATTGGCCTGTCATGACATGAGAGCACAGCCATTGGTACAGCCCACCATTCAAAGTCAGTGAAACTGCAAGTTAGAATGCCAGTTATGACAGACAATCAATGAAATTACCATTGAGTAAGGGGCACCTGAAAGTAAATGGAAAATGGTCTGCATTTATATCGCGCTTTTCAAGTCAATGAAGACCTCCCAAAGCGCTTTACAATGTGCTTCACACTGACCCATTCACACACACTCACACACCAATAGGGAGTCAGCCATGCAAGGCACCTACCTGCTTATTGGGGGCATTAGGGATTCAATATCTTGCGCTCTACCTCCTGGGCAAATGCCACCCTAAGTGTTCTCTAATTTTGATCAGTTTGACTGGGTTGAAATGCCGTATCCATTTTGTAAAAAGGGTTTTGGTAGAAAGGTAAAAACCCAACAAAAGGACCCTAAACTGTTGAGCAGTAAAGATGGTATTGTTTCAAAATTCCTTCATTTTTTTACAAGTTCTCTTATTTTGATCTCCAGTGTATACATTTAATCTATGCTATATGTACATACAAGTAGACAATATGCTTTCAAAACTTTTGGATAGGTGATAGACAGGGGTGTGGTTTATATCTACAAAAACATTGCCAGAACGATTACAGCTAAATAAAAAAACAAAAACAAACCAGAGCTTACTGCGTAGAGATCTTCCTTAATCAGTATAAATGGCTTCACAGTGATGAGGCTTGACATTTTTACAATTTTCCACAACAAAATCCGTGAACCAACTATGGTACAAAACGCTGATATTGCACCGTGCTGCCCCATTGCAGTAATTGCAGAAAATATTCTTTCTCCATACTAAATCGGAGCCTTCTATTTTTTAGTTCAAAGAACGTTGACTAATATTTTGAGTCAAATCACAAGGCTTTTCACATTTATATGTTTGTGCTTTGGAGAGGAATAGAAAAACCCTTATTCGAAAAGGGTAACAATCCAGTTGGCCGCTCCTGTTGAACAGTGTTTGGACTGCAGTTTCTTCAGGTTTTGAACTTGTTTATTTTCTTTTCTAATGGAGGGCAATTTAAATGATTGACTTATCTTATAGGGATCTGAATGAAGAAACAACTGAACTTTTACAGCGGATCTTAACTGAGGGGAAAATGAAATAGAAAAAGATGTTCCATTTAGTGTACAAATGGGAAATTAAACCACACAAATTTCTTCATCAAATGCTGTTCCTCAGTCAGATTGTATCACTTAATTGAACTGGCCTGGCCGTCTTATAAATATGCAAAAAAATAAAAATATGAATCGATTAAAACCAATATCCCAGAATGATAATGAAAGACTGTTTTTCATCTAACAGGCGTCATCAAGTTTCGTAAAAACTGAAATTACGGAGTCGCTGGCTACTTCAGGCTGAGTATGGCCTAAGTGCATTGCAGGTAGAAGAGATATTCTGTGATCCATTATCATTTATCGCATATTGCTTGCTGCGAGTGAGGACTGCCAGAATTAAATTTTTGTTGGGCCTGGCGGTTCTTTTTATGCCATTACTGTATTTCCGCCTAAAATGAACTGCACTCATGCGGCTGCAATCCATCATCCCCAATTTCGTATTGTTGCGAGCATAGACCGCTGCAAGGCACTATTGGTAGGAGGAGTGCCATTCCTGCCTGCCTAAAATGCAATATATTCTCGAACAAAACACTTTTTTCTCTTGGTTCAATCCGCAAAAAAATGCTATTGGGCTGGCCTAAAGCTGTTCTGGCCATGATCCCATAACCCCCAGTTGAATATTGTTGAAGACAACAATTTCTTTTCATGTCCATTTTGCAAGGCACTTTTGCAAGGAATGGCTGCTCCTTTTTGGTGTTCTGTCCAACAAAATGTGAACTGCACTCTAGCAGCCACGATCCATTATCCTTGATTGTATATTGCTGTTAGAAGGAACAAATAAAGCACACTTTTGACGGGCCTGGCAACCCCTTTTTTTGCCATTAACTGCATTTCTGCTTAAAATTAAATTTGCGATCCATTGTTCCCAATCCTGTATTGCTGTGAGCATGGACCGGGAACAAGGCACTTTTTGGCAGGAGGTCTGCCGTTCTGGCCTGCCTAAAATGAAATGCAGAGGCTAGCAGAGCTCTTTTTGTTTGTTTCGTTTCGCTAAAGCGTGCCACTGGGGCCTGCCTAAAATGAACTGCGCTGTTTTGGCGACGATCTATTATTCCCAGTTTACTATAATTGAGAGCGGGGGCCGAGAGACGGGATCAATACCAGATACAGGATACACGAGCAGGATATCGTACAGGACGGGACAGAAAGGGTCGATACCTGACACAGGATACCGGACACGACGGGACGGACGGGATCGATACAGGATGCACGAGCAAGATACCGAACAGGACAGGACAGACAAGATCAATACAGCATACAGGATGCACGAGCAAGATACCGGACAGGACGGGACAGACGAGATCGATACTGGATGCAGGACACACGAGCAGGATACCGGACAGGACGGGACCGACGGGATCGATACAGCATACAGGATGAACGAGCAAGATCATGGACAGGACGGGACAGACGGGATGGATACTGCATACAGGATGCACGAGCAAGATACCGGACAAAACGGGACAGACGGGATCGATACCGGATACAGGATGCACGAGCAAGATACCGGACAGGTTGGGACAGACGGGATTGATACCGGGTACTAGATACACGAGCAAGATACCGGACAGGACGGAACTGACGGGATCCATACCGGATACAATATGCACGATCAAAATACCGGACAGGATGGGACAGACGGCATTGATACCGGATACTGGATACACGAGCAAGAAACCGGACGGAGTCAAAACGCTTGCCTTGCAAGTGCAGAGGTTCGTTGATGGACTGACAAGGAGTGAATGAGAGCACTGAGTTTAAATAGGAGGGGAGCCAATCAGGCAACAAGCAGCAGCTGGCGCCAAACAAGCAGGCGCAGGTGAGGGCAATGAGCAATCGTGACAGTTTCAGTCTTTAACTATCCGTTTGAGCCCAAGCAACCGAATGGAGATGTTTTTTACTGAGCAGTGTGTTTACAGACGTCGCTATCACTTATTATCTCCCGACGCTAATAACCGCAACTCTTTTTTAATTCTATTCCTGGTTCATCTGCACCAGAATGTAGTGACCAAAAAAAGACCTCAAAAAGTTTGTGTTTTATGTCGACCATTATGTCGACAAGTATGCCGCAAGCGAGGCACTGAGATGAGGCAGAATTTAGGTTTTTGTTTTTGCAACCAAATTTCATGAAAGGCCTACTTTGAGAGTCAGACAGTTGGTGTGTGGTAAAGAGGAGGAGTGATTCTTTGGTAAAGTGGAGAGGAACCCGTTGACCTTGACATCCTTTTTTTTTTCGCTGCCACAACGCCACATGGCTTTCCGCAAATGTCTGTCGTACGCTCACTTTTAACTGAAAGCTTCAACATGTGAGAGTGTGGTCATGTGAGCGCATAAGTGTGCGTCGCCACTCTCTTAAAAGGCCAGTTTGTAATATTTGATCAATAGATAACAAAAAACGAGTGCTTAAAACCATGAGGAATATTACAAACCTTGGAGACTCAAAGTGCACAAAATTCACTGTTTTTTGCTTTGTGTTTTTTGCCTAACCCTTCGTCAATGAAAGATAAAAAAGAAAAGAAAAAGAGAAAAAAGAAAGGAAAAAAGGGGGTTAAAGGAACATGAAGGAAACAGGAAAAACAGAAAAGAAAAAGGGGAAAAAGAAAAGGTCAAATAAAAGAGAAAAGAAGGAAAAGGAAGAAAAATGGAAATCAGAAAAAAAGAAAGAACAAAAAAGAAAATTAAAGAAAACAGGAGAACAGAAAGATGAAAAAAGAAGGAAGAAAAAATAGAAAATCAAAGAAAAACAGAAGACAAAAAGGGAAGTAAAGAGTGAAAAAACAAATAAAACAAAGACAAAAAATGTAATAAGTCAGAAAAAAGAAAAGTTAAAAACAAAGAAGAAAAATGATGGAAAACAGTAGTACCTTAAGCAGCAAAATGGCCAATAAATGTGTCAGCCTCCTGCAGGTGATCCTCATCTTGTGTCAAATAAATCCAAATTACCCAATACAAAATTATTTAAAATGTAAAAATTCATATGAGAGTTTAAATATTTTTGTTTATAATTCAAAATAATATGATTTTCTGAATTGAATAATGTTTTTTTAATACTGTGAGGCACTGAATAATACACAGTGTCCCTTTATGGGGATCTGGAGATGAGAAAATTTTAATATTTATTAAAATGTATATTTATTCATGATAGATAATTATGCTCACATATGTTACACATAAATAGTGCTTACTACGTACATTTTGTCATGTTAATGTTTTTGTCTGGAGTGCTGGGGGTTCCGAATGCATTTGCCAACTACCATACATTTTAAACCCCCCACATACAACATATAACACCTCAAAACAGACTAATGCCATATCCCAGAGAGGTATTGTAGATGAATGGAACAATCCTTCCATTTTTTTTTTTTACCCCGTTTCTTATGTCATGTTTCAAGAAACCAACATCCAAAAATAGGAGATTTGTTTGCAACACACCTAAAGTTTGAGTTTTTTTTCCCCTTGTAAATAGTTTATTTGAAACATATGGAGAAAAAAATATAAATTTGTAATATAAAGACCTTTTAACAAGCCTCCAAAATTTGTGTCGTTTTGTTAAAACCAAACACTGAAATTAGGAATATACAAAAAAACTAAGTACCTGTAACAGACCAGAAGCGGACCCAATAGTGCTCGTTTTCTCAGTTTTTATTAATAAAGAGGGAGAGCAGGGCTTGCTTCCATGATCCGATGGCTGACGGACAAGAGGAGGGGCGATGCGGAAGTGGCACTTCCGTGTCTAGCAAGGAGGATCGAAGACAGGCGGAAATTACAAGTCGCTGGCCGGGGCTGGAGAGCAAAGGCGGTGTCAAGTTCGGAAATGAGGTCGGTAACAGGAGGCAGGCAGGTAACGGGGCAAAACAGGTCGGGTAAAAGGTGGGCAGAACGGGGCAGAGTCAGGTCCGGAAACAGGTTGGCAACGAGGATCAGGCAGAGAAAAGCAGGGGAGGAACGGAGTCTGACATAAGAGCTTACTGGGCTGGAGCCAACAGTTCGCATAACGATCTGACAGGGATCTCTTGGAAGTCGTGGGTTTAAAAGGAGTACATCAGCCAATCAGCTGTCCGGGCTGTTGGCGCCAATTAAGCAGTCGCAGGTGCTCTGAATCGGCAATCATGACAGTACCGGGGGTTCTGATTGTATGAGCTGCACATTACCACAGGTTTCTGTCACGTCCAGAACAAAGGGTAGACCCAATCACGTAACGTTAACCACAAGTTTAATTGACAGAAAGTGAAAGGGCTGCGCAAAGCCGGGATCAAGCCGCTTACACAATCGGATCTTGATCCGAATACGGAAGTGGATCTTCCGGAGTGTGGATGGCGGTGTCGAGGACGGAAAAACAAGTCGATAACCGGGACAGGCGAGCAAAAATGTAGTCAGAATCGAAAACTGGTCGTAAGCTTGGACTGGAGAGCAAACGTGGTCGGGATCAAAAACAGGTCATAGTCGGAGACAAACGGGACAATCAGGAATAGACGGGTGGAAAAACGGGTGCAAAAAGCGTGACCGACGGGAGTCAGAGCCAAAATGCTTGCTTTGTAAACACAGAGGTTCGCTGACGGACTGACAACCGGAGAGTGACAGGACTGGGCTTAAAAAGGACAGGGAACCATTCACGTAGCCCGCAGCGTCTGGCGCCAAATGAGCGGGCACAGGTGATCCAAATCGGTAATCAAGACAGGTTTTTATCATCCGCTATGAATCATCCCCACCTCAGAACAGATTCATGTCATATCCCGGGGCCTAATGTATTTACAAATGTGGAAAAAAAGCATGTTGTTTTTGAGTTGGGGGCAGTTGATGCAAAGTTTTGTTTGTGTGTGAGTTGAGCACAGTAACCCATGACAGTTATACTTATTCATTATTCAGACCTCAACTGTATTTTTAGCGGTTATCAGTGTGCCAGTTTTTGTTGCCCATTCTTGTTCACCATACAAAATTGCTAGTGTGTAGCCTCGCTTGTGCTCACGTTTTTCGGTCGTTTACTTATGGAAATGTTGTGTAGGTTTTTCCACACAGAATACTTTGCAAGGGAAATTGTCAGTGAGGGAATCAAAGAGCTGAAATAAGTCTCAATTAGAAATACAGTAGTGCAATTACATTAGTGGCAACAGATTTCCTAAAATACATAACATTCATTGCGCATTACCAGGGGGCGGCAAGCCAAAATGTTGAAAGAGTTATCTTTTCCCCGCTAATGATGCGTAGCATGCTAGCGATAGAAAAGAGAATGGAAACACTTTTAGGCGGACAATTTTGCTTTAAAACATTGTCCGATGGGAATCTCGACAAGGCGAAAGTGATATATGTGCTTTGCAAAGCTGAATTTAATTACCATCAGAGCACTTCTTCCCTGATGTATCACTCAAAAGCTAAGCACCCCGGTACGGTGATACAGTGGACCTTGACAAACACCCTTTGATCAGTTTAGTGCAAGAGATGGGTGTTCTGCAATGTTTACATAGGGAACTTGAATATTTTGTTTATGAAAGATTTGTCTTTGACACCAGGAGATTCATGCACTTTTCCTTTACCTCGTCTACATTTTTTGTTAAAATATTTACAGCAAATTTACAGTTCAACAGTGTTGACATAAAGTATTTGAATTTCTTTGATATAAAAGCTATTTTTGGCATTACACTCGGTATGCACGTTTACTGTACACGTTTATTGTAAAATCTTTATTTAATAAATGAATCATGATTAATCACAATTAATTTATTTCAAAAATGAGAATTAGTTAATTCATTAATTCATTTATATCTATCTATCTATCTATCTATCTATCTATCTATCTATCTATCTATCTATCTATCTATTTGTCCCACCAAAGATCCACATTCACGCTGGACTGGATGATGAGGTTTTTATTATTACAGTTCTGCAAATGGATGAGTCACAACATTAGCTTTTTCTGCTGGGTCTGATCTCTTTGATCTCTTTGTAGTACTCTGGTTAAACTGACAACAAAGCATATCAAAGAGCTGTCTTTTCACTTTACAGAAAATACATTTTAGAATATCACAATACATTTATAAATCTTTGCATTTTAACAAGATACTTTTAACAAGAGATCGTATAGTGGATTTTTAACGTCCAGTCTCCCCTCCTCATTCGACCCCTTTCAGTTTGCCTACAGGACAAACCGCTCCACCAGGGATGCCATCTCCTCTGCGCTTCACCTGAGCCTGACACATCTAGAGGAGAAGAACACCCATGTGCGGATGCTGTTCCTGGACTTCAGTTCAGCATTCAACACCATCATCCCACAACATCTGGTGGACAAAATGAGACTCCTGGGTTTCAACACCCCCCTGCGGAACTGGCTGCTGGACTTCCTCTGTGACAGACCCCAATCAGTGCGGATAGGTCAGAACAGTTCAGATGTCATCTACCTCAGCACGGGCTCCCCCCAAGGCTGCGTCCTAAGCCCCTTGCTGTTCACCTTGATGACACACGACTGCGTCCCTAGGTCCGCCACAAACCACATCGTGAAGTATGCTGACGACACAACAGTGGTGGGCCTCATCAGGGATGACAACGACCTGGCCTACAGAGAGGAGGTGGAGCAGTTGGTGGGCTGGTGCAGGGACAACAGCCTGGTCCTGAATGTCGACAAAACTAAAGAGATCATTGTCGACTTTAGGAAAAACCAGCCCAACCATGCCCCACTTTGCATCAACAACAAGGCTGTGGAGGTTGTCAGCAGTATCAAGTTCCTAGGGGTGCACATTACAAACAAACTCACCTGGTCCGTAAACACTGCATCACTGGTTAAGAGGGCACAGCAGCGCCTGTACTTCCTGCGGAGGATGAGGAGAGCCCACCTGCCCCCACCCTCCCTCATTACATTCTACAGGGGCACCATAGAGAGTATCCTGACCGGCTGTATCTCTGTGTGGTGTGGAGGCTGCAGCGCTACTGACTGGGGTAGTGTGAGGAGGGTAACGAGGACAGCAGAGAAAATAATCGGGACTACACTTCCCTCCATTCAGGACATTGGCCAGAAGCACTGCCTATCCCATGCTAAAAACATTACCGGGGACCCCTCTCACCCCCATCATGGACTGTTCACTCTGCTAGCCTCTGGGAAGAGGTACTGCAGTGTGCGGTGCAGGACCACCAGGCTCCGCAATAGTCTAGTCCCCCTGGCCATTAGACTGTTAAATGGTCAATCTAACATATAGTTAACTTAAATCTAAACGGCTGCTAATCTGACTTTTGCACTACTGGCAGTTTTTTTTATAGCTTGCCACTCCTTGCACATTGCTCTCTGCACTATTGTAATTACAGCGTTATTGTTACAGTGTTAATGTTACTGTGTACCTGACTTGTTAACCTGACTGCCCATTTTGCGCATCTGGTTAGCTACTCTTCTTGCACTATCGGCACTATGGTAAAATACTATACGTAGCCAAAATACAATACAACATTATTTATATCTGTACATTCAAGGAAACTGTGGGGGTCAGATGCATCGACATTTCGTTCTGTATACACGTGTACTAGAATGACAATAAAGTAGATCTGAATCTGAATCTGAATCTGAATATAATTATTATCATGCATATAGTATTTAACTGTTTATTTATGTAACTTTGTGTTTTTTAATGTAAAGCATACCGTGTCCATTTTTAAGGGTGGCCTGTTTAATTTTTTTTCTAGTAATCAGAAACTTAAGTAGCTTTGTATACAGTTAGTTTAGAATTGAGAAAATAATCAGAAATTTATAGAAAAAAAATATTTAGATATGCATAAGGAGTGTGCAATAAAGACCCAAGCCAAAATATGGCATGGGCCATATACGCAATATCAGACATTTTTGCTCATTTTAAGGATTCTGTTTTGAATTTCATATAAGAGGTTTCTGGGCAGCACGGCGGATGGGTGTTTAGCGCGCAGCCTCACAATGCGGAGGTTCAGGGTTCAAGTCCAGCTAGCACAGCCTCCCTGTGCAGAGTTTGCATGTTCTTCGGCTCCTCCGAGAACTCCGGTTTCCTCCCACATTCCAAAAAACATGCATGTCAGGATTATTGGCCAGTCCAAATTGTCCTTAGGTGTGAATGAGTGAGTGAATTGTCTGTCCATGTGTGCCCTGCGACTGGCTGGTAACCAGTTTAGGGTGTCCCCTGCCCACTGCCCGAAGATAGCTCGAATGGGCTCCAGCACCCCCGCGACCCTACTGAGGATAAGCAGTGCAGACGATAGATAAGATAATTCTGTACCCTTAATGTTAATCATTAATTCAATCACATTTGGTTTGGAAAAAATGTTTACAACTTTTTTCATAATAATAACTTTTTGGTACATGACACGAGCTACTGAAAAAGGGTAGCTAGGGTGCAAATTTCCCCACTGCCTTAGATAGAAAGATAGATAGATAGATAGATAGATAGATAGATAGATAGATAGATAGATAGATAGATAGATAGATAGATAGATAGATAGATAGATAGATAGATGGATAGATAGATAATAGATAGATAGATAGATAGATAGATAGATAGATAGATAGATAGATAGAGAGAGAGAGAGATAGAGAGATAGATAGATAGATAGATAGATAGATAGATAGATAGATAGATAGATAGATAGATAGATAGATAGATAGATAGATAGATAGATAGATAGATAGACAGATAGATAGATAGATAGATAGATAGATAGATAGATAGATAGATAGATAGATAGATAGATAGATAGATAGATAGATAGATACTTTATTCATCCACGTAGGGAAATTCACACTTCCAGCAGTCTACCCCGTTGTTTATTAACAGATTAACATGATGCCCTAGGGGTGCTTGTAGCGGAGTGGATGTCGTCACGCTAGTCCAAAAGTTCGACATCCCTGCGGCAGATGGAAATCTTTTCTTTGTGAAAATCCAGGGATACACCACCTCATGTTAGCAAGTCCGCCTCTTCTCCGATTCCCCCCGACTTTCGTGTCTCTGTATAGCGGCGTTGAAGCCGGATAGCTTCGGGTAGCTCCGGGTGGCTACACGTTAGCGTCCGGAATGCTAAACGTTAGCCGCGTTTCCGCAAAACACAGAAACTGCGCTCCCTGTGCGCTTCGATGTTTTCCACCAGCACTTGATGATCTTATTTGGTCGAGAGGTCGCATTTACCATGATTACGGATGGTACCAAAGACTTATAACGCCGCTAGCCGCTTAGCTAGCTCCGGCTCTTCTTCCACGATAGGCCCCTTCATCACACCGGCACGAGAATTCTACAGGGCAAGGAGTTGATTCCTTGAATAGACGTATTTTTGTGCGCTAAAACCCATGTCCATAGGATAGAAGTATAGTGTAGTTGTCAAAACGGGAAGAAAAACACCGAAGATAGGAGCAGACAATAAAACAATAAATCACAAAAAGTGGGAGATAACAGGGCAGCAAAAAAAAGACGACAAAAGTTAAAATATTAATGAAAACGAGGGGAAAACAACAAAAATTCCCAATGGGATTAAGTAAACGAACACGAACACAAGCCCAAAAGGTCAATTTGGGGGATTCATGCTAGGGAGAGCGCACAGATGTCCGACAGGCCCGACGACATTTAAACACCCCTCAAAGAAGAAATGAGAGGTCAGTGGTTAAACTCGATGACATCACGTAGTGTGATTAAAGATATCTTATTTTTTCTTTGTCCTCGTGTCTGGCAGTTTCCAACAAAGGGCGATGGGTACATTGGAACCGCTCGACTGCACTTGTGACTCACTGGAGGATTTATGTAAAGAGTCTTCTTCTCAATTCATTTTATGACGCTTTATTTCCACGAGGGGAATCGAAATGTGCGGCGGTAGACGACCACAGGGTGTCCTGGGGTACATCTGGATTTTTCATCTGCAGTCCTAGTCAAGAAATGACTTTTTGTGTATCTTCTTTCGTCTCCTTTTGAATTGTATCTGCACTCCTAGGATAGTCATTTGATTCCTACATATCCTGATGTTTTGCTCTAATGCTGGCTACCATGTAGAGTAGATAACCCCAGGTTACGGCAACCCCGCCTGGTGATTTTTTTCACTCTTTGGTGTGGAAAAATTTGTTTTTTCCGACCCCTCTTTATGGGTTTTCCCCCATTATACGACGTCAACAAGACATATTTCAGCATTGCCCCAAACGTATGAAATTGAAACTTTGCGTTTTTGTGCATATGACGGGTTTTGTCTTCTTGGTTTGTGGCACAGTATCGAGAAAATACATATATGCTATTGGCTGAGCTACCTCCCACAATATCTTACTCTTCATTCAGTTCGGAATCTCATGAGCTTTATAAAACTTTGTGAGTTGATGATACAGTACTGTATTTATTTGGTCCAAAGAGTTACAGTGATGCTGAGGAGAGAAGCAACAACCCATTTATCATGGAATCGAAGCTTGGGATTATCAAGAAATAAGAGAAGTGACACAAATTGCTACCTAGCTAGTTTGCATTGCCGTAACCAATAAATGTTGGTGGATATTTATTAAAAAGAAGGAGGCAGTTATAGCAACGAATTCCTCACAGGACATGAATATCCTCGCAAAGGGAATGTTCACAAATCAGCTGTCATCCCCCTCCCTAACCCCCCCTGCATCTACCCACTAACTCCTATATACCAGCTCAAGTCACGTCAATTTTGTTTTTGTTTTACATGAATATTTTTAATGTTACACATATTACACATAAGTAGTACCTACTATATACCATTTTCTTCTTTTAATTTGGGGTACCAGGTTTCAAAGCGCATTAGTTACGCATTACTGTAGGTTTCAGACCTCCGATATATAACAACTTCACTTTCCTATCATCACCTTAGATTAATGTCGAAACGTACTGTATATAGTGCCAGTACTCCACTGTTCTTTTCCCCTCAGGGGGCCATTCCGCTACATTTTGTTACAAGAAGCACGCTGCTGACGCATTATCAAATGCTAGTGATGTTATTACGTTGAGATTTTAGATTGCGAGGGTGATGATTGAGGAATGTCTGCTTAAGAGTAATGTTCACATTCCTATACAAAGAATGTTCCAGAATTCCCTTGTTTGGTATCTAATGACATGTCCTCAAGCCAGACCTTAAGAATTCCTAAAATACAGGGCACATTTCTTAGAAGGAATCAATACAAAGACACAACCACACTCGGATGAAATTAGTTTGTGTTGTTGAACTTGACACAAAATGACACATTGAAGGAGGTGGTTCATATTTTTATCAGTGCTCAGTACTGTACTAGCTATCAAAACTTGAAGCTAAACAGGGTTGGGCCTGGTTAGTAAATCTGATGGGAGACCGCCTGGGAATACCAGGTGCTGGAAATAGGTCATCTGGCGCACGCTCTGCTGCAACAACACTGACTACAGTCGGTGAAAATTTATTTCTTTTAGGGGACCAAATCAATTCAATCAAGATGAAGTTAATGTGTAATCCTCGTGCTGCCAAAATGAAAACTTTGACTCTTAAGCTTGAAAGCTGCTTACTTGTTGAGAAGCATAGAAGCAGACTTAAACATATGTGATAAGGATCTTCCACTACTGAGTTAATCCATTCAATTTGCTTTAACTGTTCAGATAAAGCATTTCAACTACTGAATTAAAGCTTTAAATCACCTTTAACACTTGAGACAAAGCTTTTATATGACCGAGGTAAAAATGTAACCCAGCTTTACCTTTTGAGATAAAGATTTTTATATCCTGAATTAAAGCTTTAGATCAGCTTTACACCTAAGATAAAGCTTTAAATCATCTTTAACGCTTGAGATAAAGCTTTTAAACAACCTAGGTAAAGGTTTGACTCAGCTTGAATTCTTGAGACAAAGAATTTAAAATATCGACTTAAAGATTTTATTCAGCTTCAACGCTTGAGGTAAATATTTTAAAATACTGAGTTAAGGCTTTAATTCAGCCTTAGTGCTTGTCACGGTTGCCCATGGCGCCCAAGGGGCCCCGCCCGTTTGGCGCCATCTGCGGCTTGTTGACTGATTGGCTTTCCCCCCATTTAAGCTCAGTGCTCCCACTCCCCTTTTGTCAGTCCGTCAACGAACCTCTGCCCCGCAAGACATGGGTTTTGACTCTGTCCCGTTCCCTGCTTGTGTTTCCTGTCCGGTATTGTTCCTGTCTATTTTGTCCTGTTTAATATCGATCTCCAGTTTCGTTCCCGTCTAGTTTGTCCTGTTTAATTTCGATATCCAGTTTTGATATCAATCCTGTCTGTCCCGTCCTGTCCAGTATTGCCCCATTCGTCCGATATCTGCTCGGGCAATTGGTATCGATCTCATCGGCCTCTGGCTTCCTGTCATTCCATGCCAGACTGCTGCCTTACGTCTTCTGCCCAACGATCGCCGAATCACTGGCGTTTGGGTTAACATGCATGACTGCCCTATTTCCCGTAAAATAAAAGCTTATGTGAGAAACGTCACGCATTTAGGTTCTCCCACTGTTCCGGTTCGTGACAGTGCTTGCAAATATACAAAATACACCTACTACTTTCATAATGTATAATACTTTAACATAACCCCTCTACATAAAACTAAATTTTTAACAAATTAATCGTTAAAATGAGCAAAAAAAAATCTACCGGGAGAACGAGAACATTTTACTTTCTAAAGATTATCTTTTTTACTTATTCTGTCAAATTTTTACAGCCATTTTCAAACTGTACTACTTTCAGTGCAAAAAAAGCAGATATCAGGGATTAATCAAGGAAACGCTTAAAGCAGGGGTGGACAAACTTTTTGAGTTGCATGCCGCATTAGGTTAAAACATTTTTAATCAGGGCACGAACGAAGAAATGTGTTTAATTGTTTTTAAATGTCGATACACAGTCTTGAATCCAATATCTCGGCAACACATGAAGAACAAAGTATTATTTAATTGTATATATGTTTTTAGAGGGACAATTTCATCTCATTGGTTTTAAAACACAAAAATTGAAAAATAAATGCATTCATTTATAAATAAACACTTTGATTAAAAATAATAGAAGTAAAATAAAATATATATAAAATTTTATTTTTTAATCACTAAAATTGATCATTTGCATTGGAAAACTCAAAATGCAATTGGGCCTGTTCAAAACTGTGTCTTTATTGCATGGAATTTAAAAATTATCTTAATAAATAAAATTTAAAATGTAAGCAAGTATGGAAAAGAGTAGCCAGCTATTTTAATGTAGGCCATGAGTAATATAGGACAATTTTAATATATATATATATATATATATATATATATATATATATATATATATATATATATATATATATATATATATATATATATGTTAGCTTTATATTTTTACACTTTTCAGTTGGCGGACCAGATTAAAATGATTGATGGGCTGTAAGCAGAAAAACATTTTGCCCCAAGAACTTCATAGTTGAGTGTTTCTCAACTGGTGGGTCGGGACCCTAAAGAATAAAAACTAAAGAGGCATTTAAACTCCATAAGATTAGATACGAATGATTCTGTGATTTTTTTCTGTTCTATTTGTGTAGTATTACTGTACTGTAGGATTAGTATTAGTAGTAGTAGTAATTTTTTGTATTTTTTTTATATTTCTGTTGTTGTATTTTGTATTATAGTATTACAATGGTATTTTTGTAGTACAGTAATCCCTCGGTTATCTCGGTTAATGGGGACCAAAACCACCCGCGAAAAGTGAAAATCCGCAAAGTAGCAAAGCCCCTTCAAAAATGCTTAAAAAAATTATATATATATATATATATATATATATATATATATATATATATATATATATATATATTTTTTTTTTAGTTATTATTTTTTAGACCCGCGAAGCTCTGAACCCGCGAACGTGGAACCGTGAAGTAGCGAGGTCCCACTGTATTACAATAGCATTTTTGTAGCCTTTACCTAATATATTTTTATGGTTTTTCTGTAGTTATTTTGTAGTACTACTGTAGTTGTGATTTTGTAGTATTTCTGTATTAGTATTTTTGTACTGTTGTAATAGTGCACTATTATTTCTTATTGCTATTATCATTTATTCGTATTTTTATTATTTGAATAGTATTTTAGTAATACTGTAGTATTACAACAGTATTTGTTTAGGATGACTATAGTATTTTTTTAGGATGACTATAGTATGGTTGTATTTCTGTATTAGTATTTTTGTACTTTAGTAATACTGCAGTATTATTCTTATTGCTGTTATTATTCATTTGTATTTTTATTATTTGAATAGTACTTTAATATTACTGCAGTATTATAATAAGATTTGTGTAGAATGACTATAGTATTTTTGTAGGATGACTATAGTATTTTTTTTAGAATTTCTGCAATATTTTGTTCTATTACTGTGGTTGTATTTTTGTAGTTTTTCTATAGTTGCATCTTTTTTAACTTAAAGTATTATAATGATGTTTTTGTATTATTACTCTAGGAAATATTTATTATTTCTGTAGTATTTATGATTTTTTATTAAAAAAAAAAGCTTTGCTATTAGCAGATTTCCAAATATTTATGTTCTATGATTTATGATTTGTATAGCAACCCTCGCTCTTACTGTATTTTTAAATTCATGTGCCTTACAGTCCAGTGCACCTTAAATATGAAACAGATAAGTAACAGAGGAATATTCCGATAGTGCACCTTATAATACGGTACTTGAAATTGTTTTGGTTTTACTTGTTTTCTTTTATGAATATAAATATTTTACACTATCTCTGATTTGAAACGATCAGTTCTTGTATTTCATGAATTAAAAAAGTTGTTTTTTTATCTGGGTCCAGGTAGTGGCTTGTAATTATGGTGGGTCCAGAAGTCAGATCAGTGAGAAACACTGAGGTAGAGGAAAACCGTTCGGCTCCCTTAGTACCAGCACCCGGGGCCATTCGCAGCTGTCCCAGACAGGGCGTGGTCGGCCCCAAATCCCGTCTGGACAGAGTAAGAAAAGGGAACAGCCCGGGAGGAAACGCGTGAGGAGAACACATTTACGTTCCTGACATTTCCACTCATCAGCTGCTTGCCCATCTCTGAAACCTGCAACCAATTTTGGACTTTGGTGTGGGGGTTTGTCCTGGGGTGACCTCATCCGTGATAAAGTTCTTCTCATGAAAGAGCTCAGAGAAAAAAAAGCTCGATTCGGTGTTTTGAGAGCAATGCATAGGAAACAATCCCTCTCGTCTAAGAGTGTCAAAATGAAATAAATAAAACCAAACTTTAAAATATTTTGTTAAATAACAATCAAATAGGTAATAGGGCTATTACTTTTAAAATTAGAGTGTCGTTACTCTAAAATGTGTATTCACCATTTGTTAAAATCTATCCAATTTGTTGGAGTGATCCATTCATGTATAATAGACCTCCAAGTTAAGATTAGGATCCTGAGATGGCAGAATTGTCCTATAGCAGGGGATAGAAACCTATTGTAATGCTTAAAGAAGGCCTTCTGAACCCCTTGAGTGTAATATTTACGGTTAAGTAACATCACAAATAAATGTTCATGTAATTGAAAATGAAATTGTATGTACTTTTAGTGTCACATGATTTGGTCGAGTGGAGTAGCGGGTGGATGCAGAAGACGAGGAGATGGCAGATTAAAATCGAAACCGATTTTAAAAAATGCTATTTGCAATCGTTATTTTTTTTTTTTTTGGGTTTGAACAAATTTATTGACACTAATAACAGAAAACAATCATGACAATCTCAACAGCAATTAAGCACATTCACAATATTATATTCCAATATGACGTTTTTAACAGCAAACACAATGTGAGTTTTGAACAACCCTTCTCGAAAATCTTATTAGCAATCAAGCATATTCACAATTTCATTATATAACATCTTTGTTAGTGTCAATAGATCCGTCCAGGCCAAAGTTTTTTTGGTTTGAATAAATTTATTGACACTAATAACAGAAAACAATCATGACAATCTCAACAGCAATTAAGCACATTCACAATATTATATTCCAATATGACGTTTTTAACAGCAAACACAATGTGAGGTTTGAACAACCCTTCTCGAAAATCTTATTAGCAATCAAGCATATTCACAATTTCATTATATAACATCTTTGTTAGTGTCAATAGATCCGTCCAGGCCAAAGTCGATTGTCCTCGGTCTGAACAAATCCACCGACACCAACAGCAGCAAAACAAAAACGACAATCTCAACAGCCATCAAGCATATTCACAATTTTTTTATATCTGACAATATGACGTGACGATATGACGTTTTAACATTTTTTCCTGACATTTTCAACATCAATTAAACAATTTCAGAGTTATTTTCTTTTAACAGTAGTTAACCAGCGTGTAAAAGGCAATACTATTGTGCAAGGGCATAGCTCTGCCATCCCACCCTCCCAAGCAGCATTTTTCCAGTCCTCTGTGTGGGTCCTCTCCCTTCTGTGTGGGTCCTCTCCCTTCTGGGTTCCACAACCCAGGCCGTTGCTGCCGGGACAACCACAGTGTAGCTCCGGCTCCCCCCTCCGGGTGGGTGCAGACGAGTCTTCTTTATGGCTGCGTCCTAGGCCCGCCGCCCGCAGATTGTATGGTATCTGCAGCCATTTGGAGCACAGCAGCGGGGGGGATCTGCCTGCACCTCCATACCAGCAGGTTTCTGGAGGTCCAGATGGCGTCCTTGATGGCGGCGAGAGTGAGCCAGTCCCTGGCAAAGTCGTTCCGAGACCTCCTCGACCGGCTCACCCCGTAAAGCACGTACTGTGCATCAGGGACCTCCCCTGCTGGCAAGTCCGGGAACTTTCCTAGTTGGTCGGCCATTGTCCACAAGACCTCGGCAGCGCTGCACTCACAAAAAAGGTGCCTCACCGACTCCTGGGCGCCACAGCCAGGTCGAGGGCACGTCGAAGTCGCTGACATTCCTCGGTGGTGCATTACGGCTCTGACTGGGAGAACTTCATGAGCCACCATCAATGACAAGTCTCGTAGTCTGTTTGGGAGGGCAGGATGATTCACGTTGCTCCAAACCGTTGTGGGTTCGCCAAACGCAATCGTTATGCTCATAGAAGAATTTCTTGCTTTAATCGCTTCCTTATTTTTAATAATAGTCCCGATCATTAATTGGTTATGGCAATGCAACTTAGTGAGGGTAGCCATTTGTGTATTTTTTGATAATCGCAGGCATTGTTTGCCTAGGTTATCATGTGTTTGCTCCTTGTGACTATTTACGGATAAATACAGTATAAACAATACAGTTTTGTATCATGATTTTTAAAGTCATTGTGAAGAGAGAGAAAGCATTGTGTGAGGTGGCTCAGCCAATAGCGTATCGGCATATTTATGATGCCGTGACACATACCAATAGTAGACCATCATTTTGTATGACGTCAACCAATAGCAAAATGTTATTTTAGCGACGTAACTTTACATATACTGTAAAACATTCGTAAGTAGATATACCACTGTATAACAGTAGTTGGATATTTTGCATTTTTGTAGTATTTCTGCAGTCATATTTTTTTTAATATTGCTCTAGGATTTTTTTAGTATTACCATAGTTTTATTTTTGTAATATATGCATAATAGTAATTTTGTTGTATTTCTGTAGTACTTTTGGCATATTTCCATAGTGGCTTTTTGTAGTATTACTTTAGATGTATTTCTGTGATATTTTTGTAGCATTTCTGTAGTATTCCTGCAGTAGTATTTTGTGACATGGCTGTTGCTGCTATCCGTGTGTGATTGTGTGTGTGAATGGGTGGGTGTGAAGCACATTGTAAAGTGCAGAGGTTTTCAGTGATTTGAAAAGCGTTATATGAATATGGACCATTCATTCATGCATACTTGTAACTTTATGGTATTTTGTATTATTTTCATAGTAAGTTCTTTGAAGTATCACTGTTGTATTTCTGTAGTATTTCTGTAGTGCTTCCGTAGTATTTCTGCAGTTTTACGTTGTAAAAATTGCATTGTAGTAATTTTGTAGTATTTTTGTTGTTTTTCATTATAATGTATTTGTAGTATTACTGTAGTTGTATTTTTGTAGTGTGTCACAATATTTCTGCAACATAACTTTTGTAATAAGTATTACTGTCGTGGTATTTTTATAATATTTATGTGGCGGTATATCTGTAACATTTCTGGATTATTTCTGTAGGATTCTTATCGTATTTTCCATAGTAGTACTTAATTTAATTTTATAATTTAATATTTCTGTTGTAATATTTTTATATTATAGTTTTACTGTAGTAGTAATTTTTTACTCCTTTCTCTCGTATTTTCTTTTTTTTTTAAAAGAAAGTAGGTCTCTGTTTTTAAGCACTAAATTAGATTTGTTTTTGTAGTATCTTGGAAGTATTTCTGTAGTAGTGTTTTTGTTGTGTAGACACAAATGGATTAATGGGACAAAGTTGATACACACAAAACAAATTTGAGTAATATTATATATTGTCATCATATTTTGCCCATTTTGCTTTGGTGGGCCGGATGAAAAAGCCTAATGAGCCGCAGGTCCAGGCCATAGTTTTCCTACAGCTGATCCAGACCAAAGTGAATTAAATTGAACAGAAATTGAGCCAGTAAGAGGACAAAATCACGTGAATGAGAAGAGCAAACATCCTAAGAGCGCTGCGAGCTCAAAACAAACTACCAAGGCACAAAATGTTCGTTTTCCTCACACAAAGGCCATTTGCCAAGTTCTGCACGGCTGTTTTGTGTCAGGATTAGCGTGCACGCCCTGGCTGGATCAAATGTGGAAGCCATGCACGGCAGCTCGCCTCCGTTTTCTCCTACTCTGCCTTTTTTTGGGTGGGCCTCAAACTAAAGCACAGTTCGATTCCTCACCAGCTGCCTTCACCTCACCTCACTAAGAGGTCAGGATATGGCCAATGACATCCAAATGGAAGGGGTCAAAAGTTAAAAATTGGACGTAAAAATAATAATAAAAACTATTGTTTGCATGTTTGAGAGAAATAAATTATCTTAATACAGCCTTGGTCTAAAATCCGTGCCTCAGGAGCAGCGTGCAGCTCTTTAGAGCTGTTCCAAAATGTTTACATGAAAAAGGTTGGGAACAAAATGTATTTTACTTTGAATATGGTTTCTGTAGGAGAAGAAACATGACACAAAAACGTGTAGAATAAATATTACTTTTCAACTACTTTGCTGCATTTCTCCTCTGCTCTTTCTCCCATGTTTCCTGTGCTGGAGGGTCTGCCCCTTTTAAAGGCGCAGCATCATAATAGTCAAGTCAAGTCAAGTCATGTTAAATTCTATAGCTGTTGATCACAAGAAGTCTCAAAGGGCTGCAGAGACCATAGATTATTGCAAACCAGAGACTACTATGACACCATCCCCTGATCTAAAACCTACATGAGGGCAAGGAAAAACTCAAAAACATCAACATGAGGAAAATGATGAAACCTTGATAAGAGACCGCACGTCAAAAGTAAATACCTACCAAAATACTAATACAGTCATTCTATAATACAAAAATACTACCACAGAAATATTACATAACAACTAAAGAACTACTAAAATACTGATTCAGGCATTTTCAATGTTTTTTCCCCAGTTTTCTTGTCACTCATGTTAAAATATTCATCATCTTTTATGTTTTTTAAACATTACAAAAAAATGCATCCTCTATTAATCCAATATCTTAACTCAACCTCTCGCTACAGCCCCAATTCAAACACAGAACTCACATTAAACAGGTATGAATACAATCCTGACAAAGGCGCTTTTTAGTGACAAAGTAGCTGTATTTATTAAGTGATTTCTGATTTTTGTTAGTATATATTTTGACTGACGGCAGCACGGCGGAGCAGTGGTTAGCGCGTGTGCGGAACAGTTCTGAGGTCATGAGATCGAACGTCCTGTGTAGAGTTTGCATGTTTTCCCCGTGCTTGCGTGGGTTTCCTCCAGGCACTCTGGTTTGCTCCCACATTTCAAAAACATGCATGTCAGGTAAATTGGCCGGTCCGAATTGTTCCTATGTGTGAATGACTTGTCTGTCCCTGTGTGCCCTGCGACTGGCTGGCGACCAGTTCAGGGTGTCTCCTGTCCATTTTCCAAAGACACCCCGCGACGCTACTGAGGATAAGCGGTGCAGATAATGGATAAGACGAATGGATATACACGTTACAAATGCAATCTTAAAACAAATATAAAATGCATTCATTTTAAATCCTTTAAGATAAATTATAAAATGATGTCAATATCACAGGAAAATATAAGTGCAGTAGACCCTAAGAGACCCTTGCCTTACATTTTCACTTAACAGTGAGGAATATGAGGTTTTTTTCTCCCCATCTTAATTACATTCTCCTTTCTCTAAGACATTAACAAAAATATTTTCGTGCTTCAAAACAAAAATTTAAAATTTGTGCATGTGAAGAGTTGAGTCTTTAAGATGCCTGTCTCCTATTGGTTGTCGTTATATAAAATAATGGTCTGCAATTGCTTTGCATCATGATATCATAAAAATACAGATATGCTATTGGCGGAACTACCTCCCACAGTGCATTTCTTCCCATTCAATTCAGAATATCGTGTAATTTGTAAATATTTTGCAAGTCTGCGATACACAACTGTATTTTTTTACTGTAAGCAAGCAAAGAAAGCTTTCTATGAACTATTTTGTTCTCTGGATGATTTTACCTGGGGTACCAGGGTTCTAAAGTAATTTGCTGAATACCATAGATTTCTATCCCCCATCTATATGACAATTTCACTTTGCAATCCCCACCACAGAACAGATTAATGTCCTATCTTGAGTGAGGGTTTACTGTACTGTATAAAAATATTATTTGAGAGTTATTGATTTGTAAACTTAATGTAGTAAGTTTCTTTCTGTGTATAGATATCCACAATGACCCTGAACTTAAAGATAGATGATTTGCTTATTTAGAGATTTTTACAAAAATTGACAATAACAATATACATCTTAACTCCTATGTTTTAATATGTTTTAAACCCAGCAAAAATATCAACCATATAGGACAATTTACAAAGAGAAAAATACATAAGACATGGTTTACAATTGGGCGGCAAGGCGGATGGGTGGCTAGCGTGCAGACCAACGGCGCAGAATCTCAGGGTTCAAGTCCAGCTACTGCAGCCTCCCTGGTGGAGTTTACATGTTCTCCCCCGCGCCTGCGTTTAGGCCTCAAAAATAATAGTTACAACATAGTGCTTAGAAAAACTGAGTCTTAATAATGATAATAATAAGAATGCAATGAAGAATATGAAGAATAGCAGCAGCAATTCCAAAAACCCTATATGATTTACAGTGAATATATATATATATATATATATGTATATATATATATATATATATAAATATACCGTATTTTCCGCACTATAAGGCGCACCGGGTTATAGGGCGCACCCCGAAAAAATTGTTTTTGGTCCTATTTTTGACATACATAAGACGCACCGGATTATAAGGCGCTACAATGGGAACGTCGACAAAACAGTCAGATAGTTCAGTCCAACTTATTACCCCCTTAACATTCGCAAAGCTTGCAAAGACGCAAATACGTGTCGAGAACACGTGCGGATGCGGTGTCCATACGATGTCACTCAAATGCATCGTTCCATCATTCGGAAGGTTAAAGTCTTGGGATTCAAGAAATGCCAACCATTCCTTAGTTTCTATTTTCTTTTTCGCTCGCAACTTTACTGTGCATATGACAATAAACACTTGGAATTGAGTTGAATTTAAAAATAGACACTCCATTCCATCCATTATCTGCACCGCTTATCACAGAAACATCGAGTTCAGTCTGAAACAAGATACAGGGACAATATAAAACCCGGAATAGCTCACCGAAGTCGTTGTGTTCAATAATAATGTGCAGCCATGGTCCTCTTATATCCATGAGTTTAGTAAATCCAGGAGAATAAAATAATTACAAATACAGAATAGAAAAAAATGCTTTCTGTGTGCCGTCAGCCACGTGTTATACGCATTCATCTTTTTCGGCCAATTGCAGGCTTTGTTTTGGCGTTTAAGCCAATGCCAGCCTGTAAATGATAAAAAGGATCCGCCTCTTGACCTCCGAATAACTTTAGCCAATAGTGATCGATTCAACTGATGATTGACACATCTTTTTCGGCCAATTGCAGCCTTTGTTTCGCTGTTCAAGCCAATGCCAGCCTGTAAATGATTAAAAAGGATCTGCCCCTTGACCTCCGAATAACTTTAGCCAATAGTGATCGATTCAAATGATGATTGACACATCGGTTAGCCAATGAAACGCCGGTAAATAAATCCCAGCATACACCGCGTACTACTTGGCGTTAGGGGGGAAAATCTAGTCGGCGGCTGCAAGTTAGTTGGAAAACTTAATGTTGATCCATAAATAAGGCGCACTGTATTATAAAGCGCATGGTCAGCTTTTGAAAAAAATAAAGGCTTTTAGGTGCGCCTTATAGTGCGGAAAATACGGTATATATATATATATATATATATATATATATATATATATATATATATATATATATATATATATATATATATATATATATATATATATATATATATATATATATATATATATACACATTTCACAGTTTCATTTAGCAACAACAAAAAGAGAACTAAACCCAAAATTGTCGCAAGATATGTTTTCACAGTTCTGTGTATTGGGGTTTGGATTGCTGTCCCTGAGTCTGTTCGTCCAAGTTATGGGGAACCTGTAGCACCTACCAGAGGGCGACAGGTCAAAGAGGTGGTGCCCATACTGGGAATTGTCTCTAAAATGTTAATGGCTCTGCTACCGTATCGCGAGCCGGGAATGTCCACTGGACTGGGCAGAGAGCAGCCAAGGATCTTTTGCCCTGTGTTGATTACTCTCTGTAGGTTTTTCCTGTGCACCGCTGTGCTCTCAGCTTACCATACCTTGATGCCGAAAGTCATAATTCTTTCCACTGTGGCTTTGTAGAAGAACACCAGCAACTTCTGGTCCAAGTTTTCCTCCTGAAGACCCTAAGGAAGTGGAGTTGCTGCTGGGCTTTCCCAACAACAGCCCTGGTGTTAGCAGACCAAGAAAGGCCGTCAGATCTGTGCATGTCTAGGTGTTTGAATGAGTGGACTCTCGACACATTCTTAATTTTGGATGATCTGATTGGAAATTAAGTATGGGGGCTAGGGAACCTTTGATGTGTTGGAACACCAACCTCTGGAAGCACTTCATGTCCTCAGCCGTAAGTGCGACAGGCCTGGAGTCATTTAGGCCGACCACTGATGGCTTTTTTGGGATGGGCATGATGGTGGAGGTCTTTAGGCAGGGTGGAACGCTGCCATAAAAGGCTCATTTGTCCTGCGTGCTAAAGTAAACACGAATTAAATGGTGGGAAAAGTCATAAATGTCAAATTATTGCCTAGGAGCAGAATTGAGGTTGGGGATCTAATACAGGAGGTTATGTTTTACTCACATGCGGTTATCACAAGATAATTTTACATCTAAATATGTATCCTTGCAAGTTTGTTACCACACCTACAAAGAGCTCATGAATCGCAAATAAGTACAGTTAAACTCCAGGCTATGGCGCCTTTCTGTACCCTACGATGTTCTCAGTTTACGATGTTTTTAGTTTACGATGTTTTCAGTTTATGATGTTTTAAGTTTACGATGTGGAACAAGATTCTTTTGGCACTTCCTTACGGCATAAAGAAGTAAAATACGTAATACAATTTTTGGACCTTTTCTGCAGTCCATAAAGATCCCAAATGAAGCACTGGTTACCGAAACGAGGCGATAACTCGATAATAGAACGATTTTGTATTTAAACAAATCAATATTTGACCCAACTATTTAAGTAATTTATGCTTCGATATTTGAATGAAAATCCCAAACTCGAACATAGTGTGTTTTATTGCCTAGTTTGCTAATAGCAATTATGAGTCCCAAGAAAGTAGGAGGAAAAATGAGGGGAGGAATGCAGTGAGAACAACTGTCATACTAAATACTTTTGTATTTTTTATCTAATTTAAATCTTTATTATTTACACATTTGAATTATTATCATTGTTCAGGTTTAAGTTTCTTGCATAGTTTGGGAATTTATAGTGTTTAGGTACACATTAAATGTTTTGGAATATATCAGAATAAATAGCATTACTTCGTATGGAGAAATAATGTTTCAATACTTGAACAATTTGTTGGCCGAGTATCGAGGTATCACTGTACTTTGATATGTCTTAAATATTTCACTTGTGTACATCAATTAGAAAAAGGTTGAGAACACTTCCTTTAACTTATTATCCAGTACCAATACAATGCTCATCTCCAACATCACTTACATGGATCTCCCGAGCCGTCTCATGTTCATACAATGGTAGGTCGTCAGTGCCTGCTAGGTCTTCTGTGCTGGCCTAGAAACATATATGAATCATGTGCTATATCATATTTTTTCCCTGAACACTTATTTAATAATTCCAAATTGTCTGTCGTTTTCCTTTCATTGCTTTTCCCCTGGGTGCCCCTCCTCCTGACGTGTGCCTTCATATTTAAGCGTTTAACCATTCAGATTTCAGCCATTACTTGTTGCCAGTGTCAGAAATCTACCCAGAAGCCTTGACAATGAGCTCTGCAGGCCCTGAGGCATAACATCATTGTCAATAAAAGTGTTGGTTTAGCCAATCGCATTTCGAGTTAACGAGGCTAGCCCCTGCCAATGGTGCTTGGAAAATGTCACAGGTTTCGCAAACTATGATTGGCTAGGGTGCAGTAACAGAGGTATCAAAACGAAAACGTGAAGAGAAAAAATCCCTGTGTCCACTGCTTTTGTCGAGAGCCCCAAATCAAATAAAAACATGTGCCAGAAGTACAACAAAACAGGCTTGACTTTCAGCAATAGATTAGATGGCGATAGATATTAACTTCTTGAGGGAACTGAAATGTACTGAATCTGTAGGACAGAGTAATTAAAATATTCTTGAGGAAAGAAGGAGAACAGATTTTGTGCACAAAAAAAGATTTTTTGTGGGTAAAATGTAGCTATATTCCTAAATAATATTGCAACTATCTAAGGTTATTATTGATGCTATTTTATATGTGTCACAGTAGCCATAAAATAGTTATTGAGGGTTGGATTGAGTCAGGCTATTGAAGGCCTTGTTGTATAATGCACGGCCCACAACCGTGCACGCCTCAGGCTCATTTCCAGACCCGTGAAGGGTCTATCCCACATTCGATGATCTCTACGCTTTGCTGATCGGAGACAAAACACATTTAACATCTCGCATGGAGAGATTAGATCAAGGTTGCAGATTGCGAGCTCGTCAAGCACTCTGGATTTTCACGCTTTGGAAAGACACAAATGGATGGAGGGGGTGAGGAATCACGCACATTTCAGGGACCATATAGAATGTTAGCCAAGGTCAGCCAAAGCATACATATTTTCTAAGGCTTTCTTTGTTGGAAAAAAAACTCACAGGAATCATATGAACCACCTGTTGCTGATCCAGAGAGACGAACGGAGCTTTGCAGAATCGTCTGTGTTGCTGCAGAGGAAAATAAATTAAAGTATTATTATTTAGTTCATTTAGCAATAGATATTTAAATAAAAATATGCAAACTGGATTTGTCGAATCGGTGCCCAAAATAAATTAAAATGTCACTTCGTCCAACTTGACAATCATTAAATGAAAATTATGTTATATATAATATATGTTATACTATAATCCCTTGTTCATTGCAGTTAATGAGGATCAATACTTAACATGCTCCCTGCTTGTCCCTGCTAGCAGCAATATTCGACAGGGGATAACGGATCGTGGCTACAAGGGTGCTGGTTATTTTAGATGGAAGTAATGGGAAAAAGAGACGCAACGCATAACACAAGATTGCTCTCTCGGCTCCCACTCTCAGCAATAGTCAACTGGGAATAATGGAATGCGGCTAAACGGGTACATTCCATTTTAGGCTTGCCGCAGTGGTCCGTTTCAGTGGGCCAAAACGGGAAAAATATATGCTCTACCAACCCCTGGTCTCAAAACAATAATCAACCAGGGATAATGGATCACTGCCACGAAAGTGGATATAATTTTGGGTGGAGCAGAAAGGCACACATACGGACATGAGTGCCTTCTGCCAGTCCCAACCTACAGCAGCAATATGCAATCAGGGATAACGGATCTCGGCTGCGCGAGTGCAATTCACTTTTTGGTGGATGGCACTGGGCAACTGCTTCCGCTTGCAGTAATATAATTCTGGAATCATGGGTTGTAAAATACATTTTGACTTGATACAATGAGGCCAGGTTTACAAAAAGGGAAGTAGTGAGGGATGACAGTACCAGTGTATAACAAATCCAGTATTAACTCGAATTTGGTTGTTAATCTGTTCCAGTATAACACGTCTTAAATGAATTTATGAAATGGAAGAAGAAGAAATATTTACTCAAGTGTAACACACGAGTGATTTTCTTCATCTGAGATATATTTAGGTCGCAAAGCACTATGGGACTTATAGTACAGAGACGAATGATCCACGCAAACTCCGGCCGGCTTTATCGCTATTAAAGCTTCATGTCCAATGGTTACTTTTTCCAGGATATTTACGTTTTAGTTTCTGCCCCCACAGCAAAAACGCTACACTCCATTTTAAAGGACTGCAAAAGTTGTATCCAGCCATATGTAGTATAAGTCAAAGCTTCTAAACGCTCCTTGTAAACAAACAGGGCGCTGCATTGGAGCACACAAGCACGATACTTTGTTGATTTTGTGAGTGACAGGGATAAAAATAAATTATTATTAAAAGTCAAATGCGGAAACGATTTATTATATTCTATTTGGGTAATGACATCACTTAAGAAATTTTCGCAAACGGCAGTGCCCCTGAAAATTAGAAATGTACACAAAAATCCCCAGAAATAATTCATAGGAAAAAAATCTGTGACGTGCAAAGGGTGTGACAGTCGAATGGCAAGATGGGAACACTGTAAATACTTTTTGGAACATAATGAATATGGTTTTGTTTTTCTTTTGCCCTTTTTCAAAAGCACACCGAGTACTCAGATGAGCGACGCTGCAGGCGGAACATTTATGACTTGGTCCATTATGCGAGAGAGCACAAAACGTCGTCTTAAATTATGTATACTTGTTTCCAGAGTGAGCATTTAATGGAATACAAGGGTTGATTTTTATTAATACGCGTTTGTATTTGTGCGCTACAGAAGTTTAGTCCAATTTTTGGGGTTATTAATATTAATTTATGTAACATTTGAGAGTAGTGATTTGAGTTTACAAAATATATTACATATTTTTATTAGAATATTTAACTGTTTAGAATAATTTGTTTTAAAAGGTAGCACTGTCCAAACACTGTGGGGGAAGAGGAGAAAACTTAGGTTTCTCTTGTGTTTTCAGTTGGTTTCATTTTGAGGAAACTGTTTTTTTCTCTACTAACGGCCAAGCTTGTTTCATTGTGCGTTTTTGATCCAACACACGTATTTAGATGTGAGAAGTCCCGGTTATTTGGATTTCATACCTGTTAGAATTGATGGCTTAATTCAATCGTTAATGTTCGTTTCGACCTGTGGCGTGCAATAAGGGGAGTCACCTTGGAAATATAAAATTGATATACAGGAAATGATTATATTGTTCTTTCTTGTTTAACTTAACAATTTTTACATTTTCTTTTTCAAAATCACTGAAATATCATAATATATTATGAATATTAATAATACAATTAGTTTGTATCGTATAATTGTGAGAGTGAGACACGCATTTCTCTTGCCTCATGATAGAGGGCGAGAGTGAGACAAATATTAAGACTAGACACGCACCTCAGTCCCAAACAATAAAAATAATCATAAGATTAGCAAGCCAACAGCGAGTCAAGCCATCCAGTCATTTTTTTGTTGCATGGAATTTTTTTCATGATGGAGGATTACCTATCTATTTATTATTTTATTCAAAAAGAGCAGCGTACAGTCTTCATTTATAAGTTAAAGGTAGAGTGTGTAGTATTCAGTGCTGTCATCTTGTTAAAAAAAATCATTGATTTGAATACTAAGCAAAAATACATGAACTATTATACCAATATTAATTTTCATAAATAAATCATAGATTGAAAAATGTGTATTTCTTTTACAGCGCAGAATCCCCACTTAAATCGGCGCCATGTTTGTCCAGCATCCTGCCAACTAGCTGGGCCGTGTATCACTGGCCCTGCTCACAGCAGATGACACAGTGCCATCTAGTGGCCAAATACTACACATTGGGGCTTTATGTAGGACAAAAACTTGTTTTCCCCTATGTTCAAGTTTAGAATAAGAATGTAAATTGTCTATATTGTAAATTATAACAATATAGTGAACAATGTTTGCAAAGAGATTAGAAATGGCACTCCATGTCCAAACACCTAATGCAGACTAAGCCACACCTGACAATAAGCAGCAGCCAAAACATTTTCAAGGAAAAAACATTTTGATCATACATAAGCAGCACCTGACTATAACTTGTCAAAGGGGGGCAAGGGCGCGTTTGACCTTAGAGTTTTTTAAGAATCAAGTGGGATTGCACCTCCACGACACCAGGGAGCAGTGGTGCTTTCATTGGCAGTGTTTTTTACATTTTACCTCCACGCCGGGCATATAGTACAGAGTAAGAGTAAGTGTCAAAACAAATTAAGCAGGCCATCAAGTTACCCCATGCTAAACAATTCCTGTAAGGCGCACATAAAAGTCTCTTTTCTTATTGGGCAGTGTGCCCTGTCGCTCATGCAGAGTAGGCAGACGGAGACCAGCTCGGTGGCCTTGGGGTTGGGCGCCCACTCCTGAGAATGGGAGGACACAGGTATGAGCCTTGGCCGAGTCAAGCCTTGAGAGATTTTTGGGTAAAATGCCATGTTTTTGTGAAGTCGTTTGCATTTCACCAAGAAATGCAACTATTATGTTTCTCCTGTGACTTTTAAGCGTCTCTTGTTTGATTGCCATCATATCTCGCTTGCGCCGAAGAGGAAGGCGTCACACACAATGCATTGTTGGCGGAGGTGCTCATGGATGCTAATGCCGTAGCATATCTACCAATTTAAAAGTTATTGTGCTACAGGAGGCCACAACTGGACACTTTTCTTACACTGAATATTGGAGCCTTTTTTTTAAATTTTGACTTAAACTAACTTTGTAGTGTCAACCTGAATCCATGTCAAATTCGACATGCCTGACTATAAGGCGCAACAACTCCAAATCAGCTGGATATTTTAATGTGAGTGTACGGAACAAATTGGAAATGTTAACCAATTTATTTTTATATTGCTGCAATTATTGATCAGTCGATATTTGGATTAAACCCAAAAAGGGGACGGTAAGAGCACTAAATCCTAACCACCAGTCCTCAAGAGACATAGATAACAACGGAAAAGACAATAGGTCTAATCTCATTATCTAACTAGTTTTAGTTATCAGATATGTCAGATAAATTAAAAAACTGAAAGTATTTAAAAATCAGTAAAATATGTGTTACACTTTTTCTTAGCTCAAACTCAGCTTAGTAAGTGACAAACAGTTTGAATACATGCAGCCATGCGTTTCTTTTCATCTTTCAGGACAGCCAAATTACTTCCCACAGTGCCCTTCTCTTAATTCAGTCTAAAATTTTGTACGCTTTGTAAAAAATATTCAAGTCCGCAATGCAATATTCTATTACAGCAGTCCCCAAACTTTTTTTGTACCACGGACTGGTTTAATGTTTGACAATATTCTCCCAACCCGGCCCAATAATAACATTAACAACGTGGCAACGTGACTAAAAACAGTATGATGTTGACATAAAACCCTTTCACCAACTTGTTCTGGGTTTGAATCCTGTTACATAAAATTTTTGCAATTGATCATCTCATCTCATCTCATTAGCTGTACCGCTTATCCTTATTAGGGTCGCGGGTGGGGGGGCTGGAGCCCATCCCAGCCAACCCCGGGCAGTGGGCAGGGGACACCCTGAACTGGTTGCCAGCCAATCGCAGGGCACACGGGGACAGACAACTCACTCGCTCAGTCACGCCTAAGGACAATTTGGACCGGCCAATTCACCTGAAATGCATGTCTTTGGAATGTGGGAGGAAATCGGAGTGCCCGGAGGAAACCCACGCAAGCACGGGGAGAACATACAAACTCCGCACAGTAAGGCCGGTAGCTGGATTTGAACCCACGCAGGAGGTTCCCACGACCTCAGAACTGTGCCGCACACGCGCTAACCACTGCGCCGCCGTGCTGCCCGCAATTGATCAATCAATGCTCATATATGGTACTTTCTTTAGTGCAACCTTAGCCTTACTGTACTTTTAATGATTTAGAGAGCCTTATAGTGCGGGAAATATGTTTATTAAAGAAAAACAACACTCAATACATAAGCATGCATTATTTCTCGCGTAAATCTGGTCCTCATGGGAGTTTGCGTGAAAAAACGAGTGCGTGTGTGTGTTAGTTCTGTCAGTAGCGTTCAAGCCTGATTGACTACATAAGCCTGCCCGCACGCCAAAGCTCAACAAAAGGCCTCGCATAAGCCGGTTTGTATTGCGACTGACTTAAGTGTCGATTAGCGAAGAACATGGGGGTGCACCCCCCCCCCCCCTCTTAAAACATGTAACCGATCCAAGCCTGTAATTTTCTCCTCTTACCCTATTCTGACTGGCTTTGCAAATGTACACAAAACTGCAATGTGATGCACGTGTGCATGTACGCCGTGACCTAAGCCACGGGATCTTTGGCAACGCGTTCTACAACAATCAGCACTTTTGTTCCTGATTGCCTGACTGTAGTAGCCATGACAGTGCCATGCTTGTTTATTTTACACACAGAAGTACTAGATAAACCCCCTACCTTGTTTTATTTTCTGATGAATTGATTTATTTTTAACTCGGGGAAAGTAAAGCATCTGTAGTAGAGAGGTGGTTAGGCCCCAGGCTGTTCTAGAAAAAGGCCAAAAAGAAACAAGATGAGGATCATGATAAACTAAATGAGGCCAATAAGACTAAGTGGGGGTGGATTATCTATATGAGCATTGACGGTAGTTTAAGGTCAAACTATGACAGGGATGGGCAAACAAGGCACGCGGGCCGCATCAGACCCACCAACGGATCTATTCCAGCCCGTGTGACAAAGCTAAGAGAGGCACAAGATAAAAATGACCTTTTTTTCATATCAAACAGTGACATGCATTTTAAAATATGTCCACTGGATTTGCCACACACCTGTCCCTTATTATTTAATTTTTGTCATCAACGTTCCACCATCAATACCATCACCTCGTTGCAGTTTCATCCTGGTTTCTGAGGTTTTTTTTGTTTTTCTGTTACGGACAGTTTTATTGTTGTTTTCAAACATTTGTTTGTTACCTTATCGATGATTTTGTTATTAAATGCCATCATTATTTAGCACCTTGCAATGGTTCCTGTATTTGTATCCACTGTAAATCACAACACCTTGATGTCTTTGCAGGGGTTTAAAGAAGCTTAAGCTCTTTTTTATAATAGATATGAAATCTAGCAGTGAAGATCACAAATTTAGATAAACATTTACATTAAAAATGACTATAAAAATAAAAAAAAAATAATTCAATCATTAAATCAACCGTTTCATAAAATGCTTTGTTATGTTACAGCCTCATTCCAAAAGATTTTTGTTTTTTAAAAAAATGATTTTTTTATATAAAAATGCGTTACTATTTTGGTGTCTTCCTTAAACTGTCCCTTTGTGTACCCCCACAAAAAACATCTATTATTTTATTGTGATCAGGGCTACAATTTTCTTTACTTGCTTTTTTAATCAATTGTGTTTGAGTTCTTTGACGTAAGTGAACACATTTAGTGCTTAAACGAAGACATGACCTTTAATTAAAGTTTTTATTCGTAAATAAATAGATGCATTTGTATATTTTGAGTGTTTCATAATCAATTGAATGGAATGGTCCCTTTATAAACCAATATACAATGAAACAAAACTTGCGCAAATGATAGAAATTGGATTGGCTTGAATTATAAGCCTTATAATAATGATAAATAATAATAATAATAATAATAATAATAATAAAACATTATCTTTCAGGATACCCAAGTCGCTCTAAATTATAAAACTACAATAAAACTAAAAAAAAAACAAGCAAGCAATACATACAAAAATTAAAACAAAGTACAGTTAACAAAGGGAGGGGGCATGCATGTGAGACCATTTATTATGGGTAGGCAAGTTGAAAGAGATACGGATTTGGAGTTGTATGTTATGTTATCCTATCTATCTGTTTTCTTTATGTATTGTTTTTAAGACTCTCAATTAAAAATACAAAGAAAACCCTATGAATTTTTTTGCAAACCAATTCAACCCATGAATCAAAAAGTTTGCCCACCCCTGAACTTTGATCATAGCCGGAAATGCCTTCATCTTGTGTGTTTTGGTTTATTTGGAGCCATCTGGTTACACAAAAAAAAGCTTTTTTCGAAATGATGTAACCCTTGTTGGGTTTTCTAATTGCCCTTTAAACCAGTATTTCTATCATGATATATATTTTATTATACATGTTGGATGTGGAGCGATTTTATTGTCTGGCACAATGGATGTTTTGAGCTGCGTTTTATTGTATGAAATAAAAAATAAAATGATTTCACATGTTGGCTGGCATCATGGCATTATGAGTGTTCTTCTGTTCATGTGTGTTTGTGCGTGTGTTGTACACAGTGTAGCAGGGGCTTAATTCCTCTATAAAAATAAAAAAAACTGGAGCGTCCAAGCTCCACTTTATTCCAAAACAGAGTAAAACTGAAACATACAATGAGAAGACAGTGAGTCTGACACGACACCACAAAGGAATGAAAAAAAACTATGAAGCAATTAGCAATTTCAGTCACTTACATCAAAAACATCTATCTACCAAAAAATAGATTTGTAAACTTACATATGAAGGAGGGGCGAAGCCACAACAACGGAAGAAGAATGTGTTGATGGTGGTGATGCCTTATGTCAATGAGGACATTTAAATAACCGTATGACTCCCAATATGACACAATTTCCTGTCTGAAAGTCTCTTTCACAAAAATACAGACAACTAAGTAAACTTCAAAATAACTTTTCCTGAGGGGCAGAACAATCACTGAAAAATGGCACATATTTCTAAAATGACTTCTTTTTAGATAACTTTTTAAGGAAACTAGCGGTCACTAATGTGGTTCTCGCGAGCACCAGATAGCCCCCGAAGATCAGAGTCAGAGTAGCCCTCTGACCAGTTCTGAAAATAACTCACCACAAATCGTCAAGATTTTCTTGGAAATGTGATTTTTAACTGTGGGATAAATCATTGACATCAGCAATTGGACATTGTGTATTATTTGACCACTAGATGTCTTTGTAATGTGCAGTGCAACCAAAAATGAGAGTGAAAAAACCACAAGGAAGAATACAAACTACGGAAACTCAAAGCGACCAAACTGCACTATTTTTCTTTAAAAATGTTTTGCAAGCTTTTTGCAGCAAGATGGCTGAAAATGTGCCAGCTCCCTCTAGGTGAGGCTAATGTTATGTAGAATATAAATTCCTCCTCCGAGGAGTATTTAAAAAAATACAAGTTTATATTATACTTCATGTGTTTTTGCTAATCATTCAACTCAATATTTTTAAGACATTTTTTCCACTAGGAGGCGCTAAATAATACAAACTTCCCCTTTAAATACATGATAAACTCTTTGCAAGTTTTTTAAATGAGTCTTTGATTTTGAAATCAGTCAATGCCCTTATTTATACAAGGCAGATGTTTCAGTGGTTGACTAAGCTTATTTAAACCCTACTTGTAATAATTACAACCTGGTAATTACATAATAACAACATAGTAATGACATGATATGTTGTTATTTTAGAAATTATATCAAACTGGAAGCCGTACATACTAATCAATAAATAAATAAAATCAAAAAGGTTTATTTACACAACTAACGAAGAAAAAATGATGTTGATTTTTTTACATGACAATGCTGTAAAAGATTTGTAGTTGTGAATTTTGCACTCACCTAATTGTAACAGCATTGTTTCAAAAGGTTAATTTCTAAGACTACCCTCTTTGTAAAAATAAACCACAGTGACGTCTGTCTATCATGCCCAAAAATAATAAACTGGTTAGCACAATCACCTAACACGTGAAAGGTCCCGGTTCGAGACCAGGTGGAAACATTCGTTTGCCTGAAGAGGGATGGGTGCCACCAGGTTGAACATGCCCAAGAAACACCACAGGAAATGGTGCCCCTACAACTCTAGTGGTGGTTAAGATTGTATAATGAAAACATTTTGACCACACCTTTTGCACGTAGTAAAAATGCTTTCGACTTTCAGGTCTTTCCCGCAATTCCATCCACTTAATTAAGATACATGTATTTCCCCATTATAGTCATCTCCATTAACAAGTTTCTTCTACTGCTCTTACCTTGGAAATTCCCTTTATTAAGATTACGATTGTGCATGTTGACTGATGACGATTGCATAATTAGAATGATTTTCTGAGAAGTGATCTCTCTAGGAGAAGTCGTGTGACGTCGGGGCAAGAATGTAGCAGTTTGTCACCTGGGTGTTGTTTAGGTGTGACTAATGTCACTGAGTCAATTTGCAAACGCCTCAAGATTAGTTTAGTATACACCCGTTACCAGATATGGATATCATATTTAGCAATTACAAATTACCAATAAAGCCCTGATCAAATTTTAAAAAGGGGATTACGCAATGAAGGTTATACCTCATCAAATAGACCTATGGGTGATTATTTATTGAAAAGATACCCATTTACCTACAGGGTTTGAACACATTTTTAATGGCCAAATTCAAGAACTTTTTATAGACTATTAAAAAAAAATCCAGTTTAAATCAATCCATATCCCTGTTGCGATGATACTTCACAGGACAACACCATACAAACTAATACCAACTGGCGTCAATAATGAGGGAAGAAGAAATGCAATGGCAAAGCCACCAGAGAGCAGTGCCTGCATAAATTGCAATAGCATTGTTCCTTCGTGCCACAGTGTAAAATTAATGTTGTATTCTTTTTAATCTTAACTTAGTGGTTAGCACGGCCGCGGCACGGTTCTGAGGTCATGGGATCAAATCCAGCTATCCCTGCGGAGTTTGCATCATCTCCCTGTGCTTGCATGGGTTAATTGTCCGGTCCAAATTGTCCCTAGGTGTGAATGAGCGAGGGAGTTGTCTGTCTGTGTGCCATGTTATTGGCTTGCAACCAGCTCAGGGTGTCCAGTGCCCACTGCCCGAAGACGGCTGAGATGGGCTCCAGCACGCCCGCAACCCTACTGAGGATAAGCGGTGCAGATAATGGATGTTTTATCTTAAAAATATATATATAATAAAGGGTTTGGCGCTGTTCATCGGTAAGTATTACGCCTCGAGGAATGCTTTCAGTATGATAAATCACAATCAAATGATGGGAGTGGCTTTGGTCAGATTTTTGTCCACACATCAAGGAAGCCACTCAGCCCACTTCCTATATCCGTAATAAGTGTGTGTAGACGGCCCCAAAGGTGAGTAGGCGTAGTGGAGTAGTTTGGTATAGAGAAATACCGACAATTAAGTATTCAACGGAGTTTATTCCTTTCAATAAAAGATGAAGAAGTCCCATCATCATCATGTGGTCAGAGAGGGATGACGTTACATGCAGATCCACGGGAATGCGTTTGACCGAGGGAATGGGATCGCCGTGGTGACGGTCATCCTGTGATCAATTCGCCGGAAACATCGGACACCGAAAAGTTCTTAGAAAGTTTATGCATTGTTCATGTATCAGTTCATCCATCCGTCCATTAACTGCACCACATATCCTCAGTAGGGTCGCGGAGGTGCTCGAGCCCATCTCACCAGTTCTGACCTCAGAACTGTGCCGCACACGCGCTAACCCCTGCGCCACCGTGCTGCCCGCATCAGATCAGTGTTCTTGAAATAAACTGTTATTTTTGCGAGAAAAGTGTCCTTGTACTGTTTTAGGAAGGCATTCTTTAGAAATCGGACATACCAAAAATGCCCACAAAAAAGGGGTGAAAAGTGAAAAGTTGTGCTGTTATTTTTCTCGAAAGTTTTCTTCAAAATGAATATTTTCAAGAAATTTAGTAATTTTCAACTATTATTTACCAAAACCTGGTAGAAGCAAGAAACACACCTTTTTTTCTAATGAAAAATGAGGTTCCGAAATTTATTTAGATATGTTCTTTGCCTATACGGCTTCAGAACAAAATCTTCTGTAGGTCTTCAAAATGAGTCAAAATGGCAAAAATCGGGTTCCACTTGATCCTCTTTTTGAGAAAAACGTCTGGCTTTGAATGAATTAGACAGGGATGTCAGATTTGGTAAGCTGAAAATGTGGAGCCGACTATTCAGCTTGGCATTCTTGGAACAGTCTCTCATAAATTCACCCTCCGTGAAAGGTTTGCACTGCTTGGCGATCAACATCGCGACCTCATAGCTCCACTTTGTAGCATTTTCATTTGAGTCTTAGAAATAGCGCTGCTGTTCGATAAAACAACTTCCAGTTGCTTCACCTTTTCACAGCTTCCAGTTAGCTCATCATAGTCAGCATGTTTTGTCTGGCAATGCCTCTTAATATAAGATTATTTGAAAACATCCACAGTCTCTTGGCAAATTAGGCAGACCCAGTTGTTTCAGATTTCGGTGAAGAAATACTCCAATTTCAACTTGTCCTTGAACCGGGCCGAATCAGGCTCACCAACGGTTCTAATCCATCCTGTGAGACAAAGCTGAGAGAGGCACAAGACAAAAATGAGCTTCATCATTTCAAACAATGACCTGCAGTTTTAAATATGTCCACTGGTATTTGCCACTCCCCAAACTGTTTATGCTGACTACCATTCAGCAACAAGAGAACACTTGATAGAACAAACCATCCCGATATCATTTTACTTAAAAAGAAGTCATGGACGCTCTGATTAAGGCAGTAAAAAATGCACTCCCCTGGATTGATTAAATACATAATCAAAAAATAGCACTTGGTGACAGGGTCTGGCATGCCTCTGTCCACCAGAGGAAGCCTAATCGGTCCTCACAGTCAACTTTCCTTTATTAATTTATAATTTTCATTTTGGAAATGGGTTGGGCTTAAATTCACACAGAAAACCAAGGACAAGGTGGGCAAAGGGCTTTTCACCAATGCCATCATCTGGTGGAATGTTTTTGCGGGCTGTGACTAGGCCAGGGGCCAGTCTTTTGAAATGCCTGAGTTTAGCAGTTATTTTAGTTTTCTTTATTAAAATGTGTTTCCTATCGAGTCACACTGCCTAGGAAAACGTCAACAATTCCAAGCGTTCGCAAGCACTTCACCCAAAATTCGAGCACTTTTCAAACCTTGGAGACAGAACATTAAAATTTAAGCATTTTCAAGGATTTCAAGCACCCGTACGAACCCTGTACCTAAAAATTGAATCACTGTACTTTTATGACTAAAGGTCACTCAACATAATCTACGTGTGCTACATGCACACATGACTTTCTTAAAATCTTCTTTTTTTATTGATCCTGCGGTCTGAGGTCTCTCTACATCTTTTTTCCTTCAGAAACTTGGAAAAGGAAAAAAAGAACAGAGAGGGCTAAAAATGTCTCCGACTTCAACCGCAGATGGCCGAAAATAGCCTCCAGAAGCGTATTATTATCATTAACGAGTCAGGAGCAGTTAAGATTAGAACCTCATCTGTTTTAAAAGGATGCTGATTTACAGTATACTCAGGAGTTGACATATTGCTGAGTTAGCAACTTATTAGCCACATTTATTTTTTTTTATAATGTAGGCGTCTTGACGTGAGGCACCAGACTGTGCGTTAGCCGCAAGGTGCATTTACTGTCATGCTTGGCTTATTTATTTGCTAGGATACAAAAAAAAATCATATGGTGTGGGCGAACACTTCATCACACACGGGCTTTTATTTATGGGCATCATGTGAGTCTATAATTAAAAGGCCCTTGTTGAATCACTTTATGTTTTCAGGAGAAAAATATAACCCCGTTAAAAAGCAAGCTAGGAACACATGAATGAAAAGAAAATTCGACATTTAAATAAAATAGTAATATTTGATAGGTAACCCATTGTCGTAAATAATTGATCATACAAATAAATTAGAAAATGAAATAAAGTATTTTAATTAACAAACGAACAACATTTTTTTAATTCTGTTTTATAAAAGTTTTCATAATGGGTGGTCAGCACGCAGCCCCACAGTGCAGAAGTTCAGGGTTCAACTCCAGCTACCGAAACCTCCCGTGTGGAGTTTGCATGTTCTCTCCGTGCCTGTGTGGGTTTCCTCCGTGCACTCTGGTTTCCTCCCACGTTCCAAAAACATGCATGTCAGGTTAATTGGCCGGTCTAAATTGTCCCTTGGTGTGAATAAGCGAGTGATTGGTTTTCTGTCCCTGTTTGGACTGCGACTGGCTGGCAACAGTTCAGAGTGTCCCTTGCCCACTAGCACCCCTGGAACCCTACTGAGGATAAGTGGTGCAGATAATGGATGGATGGATGGATAGATATAATTCATAGCAAGAACAGATAGCATGTCTTTCGTCATTGCTCTCTCCGTGCAAAATGTGCACACCAAAGTAGACGACAAACAGGATTGCGATCATCATAGCGATTGTTAAAGAGACATACAACCAAATCTCTCCTTTTTTTCATTGACCCCAGCAGTGACGGTGTGAGTCACAATGGACAAACAACGGAACTAGACGGGTTTTGTTAGGTTTTGTTCCCATTACTCTTTGCAGTTTTAAACGGTTGCTTTGATAGATTAAGAAATCATCGCTATTAGCAACATATTTTAACATTTAAATCAAATTTGAGATCCCTTTTTAATGTTTGAGATTTCTGTCGGTTGTATTTTTATATTGTTACTTGGCTAATTTCTGTGTAAATATAGTTATTGTAATTGGCTTGAGCTACGAGTAGTTGCCTCTTTCATGTTACTTGACAGTAGCTGGAGACTGCTCGACATTGTAAAAGTTTATTCTTTAAAAATAGACTGAATATTATTCTTCTGTTGTGCATTTTCAAAGCCCAGGTTTACTTCTCTCCCAGGAAAATTCCTTCATTTCTTGGACGAGTGGCAATCTCTGTGATCTGAATGGCGAACTATCCCAGTCAAAGAATCTACTTGCAGGATCCGATTCATCATAAAGCTCTGCCTCAAGGTCACAGGCGAAATAGGATTATTCCTTTGGTCTTGACTGTGGACTACTGGACTTTAAGAAGCCAGCTATACCGATGGATTTGGGATTCCCTGAATTGGAATTGAAAAAAACGTCATTCATTTAAATTTTCACTGAAATTTGAAAGGGATTATTGAGGTACTTTAAGTTAGTGAATTAATTTAGTGAATTTATGAAACCATTTTAGCTTGATTCAAATGTGAATACATGTAAATCTAACGACTTATTATAAGTTACCAACCAAAATTAGGGTAGATGACCGGTTGTCAAACTGAAATAGAAATAAAAACTGGGTTAGTAAACTAAGATTGACCAAACTTGGGATTTTCATCCAACACCTTAACCCAAGTAAGAGTTTTCTTTTACTGTAATTTATGTTTTCTACTGTCGTGTCCATTATTCATTCAATTGCCTGCTTTTGTTCATATTAATTTGGGCTCTGATGTTTCCTTTTTTAATTTTACCACTCGTCAAACCTAGAATTAGTTCAGTAGCTTGTCTTCCCTCTGTCTAAAAGCATTGATTCTACAAATAACTAAGAATTATACTTTTTCAGGCTTGGGAAATAAGTCCTTTAGGTCTTTGTGGAAATTTATTGCACTGCACCTGTGTCTGCCCATTTTTTAAAGGGAAACGGTTATGATCCTGCGGATCGGCCGGTTGGACCAGTTTAAGAGTCGGTCACAAAAACAATGCTGCGTTTTGCATAAGTGCTTGTTTGGTTCGTGAAAAAAGTCAACAAAGTTAGCCTTGATTTTAACACTATGCAGTTTTTACCTCATCATTTACAGTGTTAATGTCTTTTTTTAAAAAGAATCAATAACATGCCTGAAGTATTTGTATCTGTATTGAAAATCCCGTCGTGCAAAATATTTATTGCTCGTGTATGTATAGAATTTAATGTTGTTAAAATAAACTTTTTTATGATGACTCATACATTTAATAAACAAGTATATTTGTTTGAGTGAACCTCAGCACGTTAATGTCCAGTCTTTTTAAGGCTTGGTATCAATTGTATTTTCCTGAATCAACTTCATCCAAATACAAGCTTCCATCTCATCTCATCTCATTAGCCACACCGCTTATCCTCAGTAGGGTCGCGGGGGTGCTGGAGCCCATCCCAGCAATCATCGGGCAGTGGGCAGGGGACACCCTGAACTGGTTGCCAGCCAATCGCAGGGCATACAAGCTTCCAATGAATTCAAAAGCAAAAACTTTATGAAACAATTGAGAAAACTAAGAAAAAAGGGCTAACGGGAAAAGAGTTATGTTGGTCTCGTCCTCTTGACAGTACAGTATTAACATTTATCACAATAATTGATTTAGAAGTATTGCATGAAAAAAATACATTCAACTTATCAACATTGTTAAATATATTTATGTCAGATTTATTGTAACACAGCACAGCACCAAAACATTCTTGTAAGAGAGAATATAATGAAATTAAAGTAAGCCTTAATATGAAGTCGGATCAAAAATGTAGAAATTATTATTTCTCATCACACAATCAGATATAACATCTCATCTCATCTCATTAGCTGCAACCGCTTATCCTCAGTAGGGTCGCGGGGGTGCTGGAGCCCATCCCAGCAATCATCGGGCAGTGGGCAGGGGACACCCTGAACTGGTTGCCAGCCAATCGCAGGGCACACGGGGACAGACAACTCACTCGCTCAGTCACACCTAGGGACAATTTGGACCGGCCAATTCACCTGAAATGCATGTTTTTGGAATGTGGGAGGAAACCGGAGTGCCCGGAGGAAACCCACGAAAGCACGGGGAGGACATGCAAACTCCGCACAGGAAGTCTGGAGCTGGATTTGAACCCACGCAGGAGGTTCCCAAGACAAGAACTGTGCCGCACATGCGCTAACCACTGCGCTGCCGTGCTGCTCCAGATATAACATACACCAAAAAAATGTCTGTCTCAACATGTCGGACGGACTCAAATGCAGGACAAAGGAAGACATAAAACAGCGATACAATGAACTCCATTTAGGCGTGTTTATTAAAGAAATAAAACTTTGCTAATGATACGGGAGAATGGAACCGGGAATGCTGAGGAGGGAAGACTTGAGAGGGAGACTAAAGAGGGTAACCTGAGAGGTAATCTTGGGGTGGCGATAATCTCGAAAAGGAGACTTGAGAATACTTTTAAGAAGAGGGTTGAAATGACATGTCTTGGAGGGAAGGATCTTGGAAGGAGGAGGGAACAGAAGAAGAAAGTTTTGGGAGGAGGAGCCTGTCCTTGGTGAGTGAATGTCTTGAGCAGAAATCGAAAACGATTCAGCAAAACAAAGTGGGAGCCCAGAATATTTATGTTGGAGGTTGGCTAATTGTGATTGAAAGCACCTGGGCAGAGGAATTGTGAGGAGAATTGGAAATGGGGTAATACTGCCATCTCTTGGAGAAGGAAAGTGACTGCAGGCGTTTAACCATGGCAATTTCAAAAAATGGACATAATTTCATTATGAATTATTCAGTTAATGTTAACGGTCAAATTAGTTTGGTAAAGCTTCCTGCTTTCATAATAAATTGGAAGAAATATCTGACTTATTAAATAAAATCCAGGGAATCCTCATTTATTGGCAAGGTTTACGTCCCAAAAAGAAATCGTTCTAAGCGCAAAGTAGA
Source organism: Urocampus carinirostris (assembly GCF_059441175.1). Classification (NCBI taxonomy): domain Eukaryota; kingdom Metazoa; phylum Chordata; class Actinopteri; order Syngnathiformes; family Syngnathidae; genus Urocampus; species Urocampus carinirostris. The sequence continues at coordinate 31,522,413 of NC_142359.1, read as the reverse complement.
GACATCTATTTATTTTACAATTGATTTTCTATCATATACTTTTGTGAGTGTAAAACATTGTTGACATTGTGAGATTTATGAAAACTAAAAATTTCAAAATGAGTTACATGTTCTGGGGGAAAATGTCATAACAATGGGTCAAATAACATCTTATTCCTAACTGATGATTCGGGATGAGTCAGTGGACCAACATCTGGACCTGAAGCATGTCAACGAGCATCGACTAGCCTGCAAATATGGGAAGCTGCGTCGGTGCTGTCATCAACTATTTGGACAAATTTCAAGATATTACCTATTGTTTTCTTTTATTGATGTTCACTATGTTTTGTCTATTATTAGCCAATTCTAAATCTATTGCACCCTGGTCATCCAGGAAGAGGGATTACTACTTGTGAGGACCCTTCTCAAGGTTTCTTATTTTCCTCATGCAAAGATTTTTGAGTTTGTCCTTGCCTGCATGTTGGTTTAAGATCAGGGGATGGTGTAATTGTAACCTTTGCAGTTATTTGACACATTTGTGATAAAGAGCTATATGAAGGAATTTGACTTGACTTGGCTTGACTTAAAGTGAACATGTTGTAAGGCGGGTGACACTGTATCCTGGGGCTCGATTATACAATATACTGGGGCGGAATGTTTTGTTGACGTAATGAGTTGTAGGGAAACTTGAAATTGCTATTCTGTTTTCTGTTGAACCACTCCCTCCAAGACCTTCTCCTGATCAATCAAACAAGTTAGTTGACGCTATTTCTCTAAACAATTTTTTAATGACTTTGTGAGACACATAATTGTTTACGAATTACGCATACGAATAACCTAAACTTCTTATATGTAATAACTTGTGAAGCCCTTAGAGACTAATTGTGATTAAGGGCTATACAAATAAAAATGACTTGACTTGACTTGACTATTGAATTTACATGTCCATACCTTAATTTTGGAAATCCGTTTTATGCACACGTACATAAAGAACCGCAACGCTATTGACGAACAGCTTGGGAAGAATCAAAATACAGAAAAACAAAACCCGATGAAGAGCAGTGTAGAAAGACCGTGAATGAGAGGTTTCAATGTACTTTGGAATTCCCGAAAAGTAGATGCCAAGAAAACAGAAAACTACGCACACACAAACCCTGAACATTTTCTCTCAAATTTAAACAAAAAAACAGATCAGGGAAATAAATATTTTGTGACTACATCTCAATATTATATGATGTAAATTAAGGCATCCATTTAGTTTTTGGACCCTGCCCTATTTCTTTGAGCTTTTTTCCAGCTAATAAGTTTATTCATATTTTAATATTTGACACCTGCGAAGGAGATTGCATCGGATGCCAGTTCATTTTTTTTTACTATTATACCGCACTGTTGTTTGTTATTTTTGCTAAGATGCACTTTTTACATCATTGTCACTATCGGGCAATTATGTTTCTGTTCTTTGATATCCACATCCTTTAGGGCAGAACTGCTTTCTGTAACCTAAGGAATTTTATAAAAAAGAAAGAGCTCAAGGGAGGGATTTTAATTCTGGTTGGAATTTCTTGTCCGACCTTTGGGGTCTCTCCTCTGTTCTCCTTGCAAGTTCAAAAAACATTAAAGTCTTCTCTCCTTATTTTGAGTGTCCACTAAACTACAAACTCATCGCCACCCAAGTAAAGTTCTGGCGTATTCATGTTAAAATCGCTGCTGGCACCACAAAAGCCAACACCACATGACACAAAACGCCAGCTGAAAGAGCATTTTTTTTTTTTTAATGCGCAAAAGACTATATTTTAGTCAGATTTATGTGAAACTTGTGGTATGCTCGAGGATGGCTCGCACGTATAAGCCATATGTGGCGGCTACGTGTGGAAAAACATTCCTTTCTTTATATTTGGCAGGGACGAGTAGTACAGTACAAAATAAATCAGCCGCTGGCCTCATTTGCACTGAGCTGACCTGAAATTGCTTTACGTCGAGGCCAACTCACAACAGCTGTCAAACTACACACGGAAGGTGACAAAAAAACCCGCAGTGGTTCTTGAAACTGGACCCGAAGAATGTCCTCGCCTTGCGTGGCTTTTACTCAGCAGTTTTACAATACAGAGTGTTGATGAAAATAAATAAACCTGGAACCAATAGGTAGGCGTGCTTTTTATGCTGGTTGAAATGACATTTCGGACTTTTGGGTCTACTAAGCAAAGATTAATCCAAAAATTTAAGACTTGCCAAACATGCCAGAAAACGAACTGAAATTATAAATCGTGGCTGTCATGTTAAAATCGCATTTATGGATTGTTTACAGGGCGGAACAGCGGCACCGTGGTTAGCATGTCAGGTCATGAGTGTCAAGAACAGAACGGAGATAGGACCCACTTGCGTTGCGCTTCTCACAAGTTTTATTGGAAGAAAGAGAAAGGGTTGCGCTCACGATCCGGTGATTGCTGGACGCGGGAAGCAGGTCGCTCGGATACCTGATTGTGCTCCGAATGCGGAAGTGGATCTTCCGTGGCGAGCGGTGGCGTTGTCGAGGACGGAAAAACGGGTCAGTAGCCGGGACAGGAGAGGAAAAATGTGGTCGGGGTCGTAAGCGAGTTGTAAGCCAGAAAAGGAGAGAAGATGTGGTCGGGGACAAAAAGAGGTCGAAAGCCGGGACGGGAAAGTAGACGTGGTCTGGTTCAAAAACGGGTCGAAGCCAGGGAACAGACGGGAGCAAAAAAAAGGGACAGGTAGAAGTCAGGGTCGAAAAAGGCTTACCTAGTGTTAGCTGAGGTTCGCAGACGGACTGACAACAGGGGATTGAAATGACTGGGTTCAAATACTAACAGGGAGCTAATCAGAACCCGCAGTAGTTGGCGCCAAATGAGCATCCACAGCTGAGTCATATCAGTAATCATGACAATGAGTTCAAATCCAGTTACCAGCCTTCTTGTGTAGAGTTTAGATGTTCTCCCTGTGCCCACGTGGGTTTCCTCGGGGCACTCTAGTTCCCCACCCCCCGTCCAACATTCCATAAACACGCATGGCAGGTTGTTTGCCGTGTTCAAATTGTCCTTAGTTAAGAATTGGAGTGCGTTGGTTGTCCGTCCTTGTGTGCCCTGCGACTGGCTGGCAACCAGTTGAGGGTGTCCCTTGCCCACTACCCAAAGACAGCTGGGTTGGGTTCCATAAACGATTACTATGTAGTTGATATTAAATGTTAGCTATCAATGTGGTTCCGGTTTATGTTTTTGGGGGTCCATTTATGAATTGTTTACAAACAACATTTTGTTTACATTGTAAACATTCCATAAAATTGAAAAAAATAACGAGAAAAAGTTGACATACATATCTTTCACATTAGAGTAAAACCAATTGGGCAGGAGTGCTTTCAATTTGGCTGGTTAAAAATAAAAGTGTCGGTTTTTGGTAGATGAGTTGCCTCGCAACAAGTGATGCGAAAAGCACGAGGTTGTGCAAAAAAACAGCACGATATTGATGGCAAAGATCTTTTTGCTGGGCATTTCTACATAATCACATTGGTATAGACATCACAAGGAAGAAAAATAAATCTGTTTTTTTTGTCACAAGACTGACAGTTTTCACATTTTTATAAAATAATACTAGAATAAAAAAGACTGCCAGAAAAAAAACACGAGTGGAAAGCAACACAACACAAATACCTTATTAAGTCTTTGTTTGAGAATGACTCGATACAATTCAACCCTCTTCAAAATGTATTTCATTTCTAACCCGAATTGAAACGTAGAGTACTTTTATATGCAGACAATGATCCGATTGGAAACAGACTATTGGCAGTATTCATATTAGAGGTAAGATCTTAGGCCTGGGCCGGAATCTAACCCGGGCTTAAAATGTCAATCATTGAGCCAGGCTGGGCTTCTCTATCGCAGTTTGTGTTTGTTTCTCCCTCCATGGAGGAGCTGCAGCAAATTTTACTCAAGTAATTATTCAGATAAAGAATATGCTTACCAAACTATCAGTTTACAGTAACTCCAAATCACTTAATTCAAAGAAATTTTCATCCTCTGTGGTGGGATAAAAGATGCGCTGCTTCATCTTTCCACCTCCCTCACGTCAGACGTCATTTCCGCTTCTCGCCAAAAGCTTACAACCTTTACAAATTTTCTTTCTGCTTTTCTGTCAAATATTTCACTACTGTATTTGCAGCTTGTAATCTTCAGAATATGATTTTCTTTTTTGTCTATATTCGTTCGGTTTCACTTTCACTTTCGTTCACTCCACAGGGTCGAAATGTGGACGTTTATTTCGGCGCTGTCTCGGGCGGAATTGTTTAGGCTCGATCTTACCCCTAATTCCTATTATGTAAAGACATGTAAATGCTCATAGAAAACAAATTAAGGTTTTCGTCCAACTGAAACCGATCTGTTTGCTATAGTTGTGTTAGACCTTTTCATTTTGTTAATACTTATGTATGTATGAACATTAGAGTTGTACGATTGTTTGGGCGGATGCACGGCTTCCTCACCTAGGATATTTGTATGCCTTAAAGCACTATGGGGCTTGTAGTACAGTGACTAATGATACAAGCAAACTCCGATTTACTCACTAAAAGAAATCCTTATGATTCTTTGTCAGAAACATCGCCATTTTACTTCATGCCCCCACGGCAAAAAAGCCACAGACGTATCATCTCCTGTATGTATAGTGGATGCCGCAGTTCTATCCACCCATAAATAGTGTAAGTCCATGCTTTTGCCTAGCCAGGTAACAAGCAAATCTTGAAAACACCTCAGATGCAGCAATGGAGCTCACTTTAAAAGCGTGAAGGAATTCTACGTGTGCCATGAATAAAAATCATCCTCTATTTGATGTCTAAAGTTAAATGTGGAAATTTCTTCTTGCATGGTGACCTCACTCTTGCTTCACCCTAGTAATCAGAATAAATAAAGAATAGAGGTGTAACAACACCATAAAGACCGGGTTATTCGTTTGTCTCTTTGCATGTAGACATTCCATTTACATTGCTACAGGATTCCATAATTCCATTTCAAATTGGATTATTGCCTGCATGTAAACATAGTCATAGTCAATAATCCACTCTGATTTTTTACAACATCTTATTACGATATCATAATGACAAGCCAATCATAAAAAAATCAAATAAAACCTTTCTGTGCAAATGATAGCAATCTTGATGCTCGAGGCCTAAAACTATTAAAGCCATTGAAAAAAAACAAATATCCCCGCCCCATCCTACCCCTCCCGGGTACCAATAAACATGTTGCTTCTCTTTGCTTTGGCCTGGCCGCGACCCCTCCGCCAACACCATTACTTCCTGTTACTGAGCTATAGTCTTCGAGTCAAACATTAGTGAAGGGATCTCAAACACGCTACTTCGGGGCAAAAGTGAGGCGATCAGAATAAAAAATGTTGGCTGTTTTTTTTTTTGCTAGTTGGTTAATATGTCAACCAGTTCAGGGTGTCCCCTGCCCACTGCCCTAAGACAGCTAGGATGGGCTCCAGCAACCCCGTGACCCTACTGAGGATAAGCGGTGCGAATAATGGATGGTTAATATATTGACGGGTGGGATACAGTTACTCGTATCTAGGCAACTCGTGCAAACACGCATTTGGGGAAAAGCCGTGGCCTCCGGTTATTAGCTCGAGCGGCGTCTACTCACAAATCTTTGACTCTTCGGGCCTAATGTAAAACAAGAACTAGAACAGGGTGACAAAGTCAAATCGGTGGAAGGGCAAAATACTAAATTAAGCTACAAGCCACTGGCCACAATGATCTAATATTAATAACAATCGAATGACACAAATAGTCTTGAGCTGTGTTTCTCAACTGGTGGGTCAGGACCCATTTTTAGTAAGTGCAGGCTTTTGCCCTAGCAAAATAATGCTAAAAATACAAAAAACGCAGGGTCAAAAAAACAGTAGATAGCGGTATGCCCTGCTTGATCTCTTCTTTCTGTTCAGTCAATCGGCGCAGTCCTAATTGTGTCATTTAATTGTGATTTGGTTTAATTTTTCTTTTTTTCTGCCCATAAAAATAGGTCTCAAAAAAGTTAGTAATAAGGGGAAAGAAAAGCAGAAAACAGTGACAAAAACAATTGAGTCGATGAAGAAAATGATTGCAAAATATGAGAATATTGTACGAGTGTCTACTAATAAAGCACTGATAAAGGTAGAGTAAATGGTTTCAAAATATTATATTTCTAAAAAAAAATGTTTACCAGTACAGTATATTAATTGGTTTTATGTACAACGGGGGTCTCCAACTTTTTTTAACCCGAGAGCTACTTTTTGTTACTAATTAGCACTACGGCAACCAGTTTAATATGCATTTCTAAAATAACCAATTATCATGTTATTACTGTGTTGTTACTATGTTATTATCAAGTTAATTATTTGAAGTAGGGTTACATAGACTCAGTCAACCACTGAAATTTTTATACTAGAAAATCTCAATGACTTAGCTGTGGTGAGCTATTTTCAGAACAGGTCCATGGGCACCTCAGCTGTCTTTAGGGGGCACTCTGGTGCCCGTGGCTACCACGTTGGACGCCCCTGATCTACATAAGTAAATAATGTCATTGTTTAGGTACACAATTTCCTTTTTTAGTGTGTGGCTATTTTACAGCAGCTTTAGGGGATTGCATATATGTTATATGGGCTTATATGCGAGTATACAAGTTGTTTTGGTTTTGCTTTTCAATTTGTTTTTGGAATAAAATGCAAACATATTCTACTCTCTACACTTTAATCTGCACAATTCTTCCATTCTATAAATTTGAAAAGTGGATTTTTTTCTTGATTTAGGCCGCAGCTTATAATAAGGTTGGAATGGCGGGTCCTCAAGTCAAACCAGTTGAGAACCATTGGTCTAGTGAACTTATCTCAACTTACTAAAAGCTAACAAGTTTATTCTAATATGATTAGGTAAATAAAACAATATTTTTATGTGGCTTTAATTTATCTTTATTTTTAAACAAGTGCAAAAGACAAAGTTCCTGTCAAGACCAGAACAGAAGAAGGACCCAGATGCGTAACGTTACTCACAAGTTTATTGAGATATAGAGGAAAAATCAGTGCCAGCGATCCGATGCCTGCCGGACGAGGGATCGGAGCGTGTTCAGAATGCGGAAGTGGATCTTCCGGGACGGGAGATCAGAACGTGGTCGGGGTCAAAAAACGGGTCATAGCCGAAGACAAACGGGTAAATCAGGAACAGACGAGTGGAAAGCAGGTGACAAAACGGGGCAGACGGGAGTCAGAATCAAAATGCTTGCCGTGTGTAAATAGAGGTTTCGCTGACGGACTGACAAAGGGAGAGTGAAAGCACTGAGCTTAAATAGGAGGGGGAACCAATCAGGTAACCAGCGGCAGCTGTGCCAAACGAGCAGGCAAAGGTGAGTGCAATGAGTAATCATGACAGTTCCTTTACATAAAAAAATCACCATAACATTAACATTAAATAAAAGAAACTGATATTATTCAGGCAACATTTTTAATTTGGCAAAAAAATCCCTTAAATCTGAGAACAATAAGAGCAAATTTCTATAATTTGTTGAACTGAAATATTTTTTAAAATATAAATGGATTAAAATACAATCAAATAAAATGCAAACATTTATTACCCCAAAACGCTTTCTTTAGGTAGAACTAACATACAGTGAAAACAATTGAGTTTCCTGTTTCACGATACTACAATGAATCAATATCATCCTGGGCCAGGAAAAAACCTTATCTGAGACTGAATGTCGCCCTCGGGAACTTGACTTTGACATATGTGAACTAGTATCCAGAGGAGTCACACACTACAAGTATCCCTGACATTTTTTTTAGCTCAAGCCCAGTCGTCAATTAAAAAAAAATTCAAGGATTTGTAGGCCTGAAGAGGGCTGGATGCCACCAGGCTGTACTTGCCCAGGACACACCACAGAAAATGGTGCCCCTACAACCCCAGAGTTTGAGGAATCCAGGCACCCAATCACCCAGTGCCTACTACACACCAAAAGTTGATAACTACCAATAAGTTGTACCCTTCTGTGTTTAGGTTCTGTGTCTATGGTAACACATTCATAAACCTATCCTCAAACCAATTTGTGCACTTTTCATTTCATTTGATGAGTGTAAAATACTCTTAGTCAGCCTCAAAATAGCATTTTTCCATATTTCTGGAAAGCTTACACCAGCTAGAGCACAACCTTGCCAAAACTGAAACGGAATTGTTTGTGTACATGCTATGCTACCGACTACATTTATAAGACCGCTGCGGTCAAGATTGCGTGACCACACTGAGCAAAAAATGACGCTATAAAAAGTATTAATTCAAAGCAGCTTTTATAAGGGAAGTTATATTTCCACACAAAAACAAATTCGAAAGGAAAATCTGCACCCGGCCTTCCTCTGAGGCAAAATGGCCAAGAAGTGAGCTCATTCGTTTATGAGTCTTGTGGTGGATAGCTATTCATAGCCTTCAGCGTTTATGGCCACTCGTTCCTTATCTGGAGCAACAATTACCTTGCATTAACTCAGTTAACGTGGGAGCTTTTCCTGACATGGCAGCAAATTAAAGTGATGACAAAAAGAAAACCGAAAAAGGGGAGAAGTTGTACAAGACGTTTATGTGGTGACTGACGTCCTATAGCTTAAAAGGCCATTCTTCATATGAGTACTGTGCTTTTTAAAGTTAATGAAGCACATGTTTTAAGTCACGAATATGTCATGCTACAAAATAAAGAGGTGAAAAGGGGATATTCGTCGGATTTGTGTCTTTTTGAGTCGAATAATGGCTTCTGCGCTCACAAATTTCATATATTGGACTCTGTTCTCCTCAGTGAGATGCTACCCTAACGTGGTAGAGGGGTTTGTGTGTCCCACTGAGCTATGTTGTCTAGGACAAGTCCCTGTAAGGATCACACATGAAAAACGGGTGCTAGGTGAGGGCCCGGATGAAGCACAGTTCATAAACCCCCTATGACAAATAGAAACTGTAGACAACAAATTCCATAGCCCGGACGCGGGTTACCAGGTTCCCCCGTAGGGACCCAGGCATGGAGGTGGGATCCACCGCCTGGTGGTCAGGCCTAAGCTCACGTGGTCAGGCTGGGCTCAGCCCTTTCCATGGGCTTACCACCTGTGGGAGGGGTTTAATGGGGTCGGATGTGTAGAGAGCTTGGTGGCTGCCAGAGGAGGGAACCCTGGCAGACCGATCCCCAGTTACACAAATTGCCTTTTTGGACACGAAATGTCACCTCTCTAGGAGTCCATTCTGGTGCGTGAGGTTGAGAGGTTCTGACAAGATATACCGGTAGTCGGAATTACCTCCACACACAGCTTGGGATCTGGTTATAGTCCTCTCGAGAGTGGTTGGTCACTCTTCTACTCTGCCGCTGCCTGCGTTGAGAGGCGCAGAGCCCGTGTGAGCATATTAGTTGCCCCACGGCTCAGCCCCTGTACGTTGGTGTTCACCCCAGTAGACAAGACGGTAGCCTCCCTCCGCCTTCAGGTAGGGGTACAGGTCCTGACTGTTGTTTATGCTTACGCACCAGACAGTAGTTCGGAGTACCCACCCTTCTTGGAGTCTTTTGAGAGCGCAACTGACACTTAGTTGGAGAGAGGACCGGAGCTGTCAACCGGAATAATGCCGGTCTGACCTGGCAGACCCAAGCGTGTTGTATGGGTCTGTTGGGATCAAGTGGCAGAATCTCCTGTCAGAAAAAGTGATACAGTGGAACCTCGGTTCTCGACCATAATCCGTTCCATTTCTTTGTACGAAAACCGATTTGTACGATCACCGAAGTCGTTTTTTCTCATTAAAAGTAATGTAAAATTGCTTTAATCCGCAATAATTTCTCTAAATTTTTGGTCGAGAACCGATTTGTTCAAACTGAGAGGCGTTCGAAAACCGAGGTTCCACTGTAATTCCCAGCTCTGACAGAACTTTGCCCATGTCTCAAGGGAAGCGGGAGACATTGAGTCCGAGTGGACCACATTCGGTGCCTTGACCGTCAAAGCGGCTGATCGGAGCTGTGGCCGTAAGGTTGTCTGTACCTGGGGAGTCCATGCCAGCTATCTTCAGGCAGGGGAGTCCCCTGAACTGGTTGCAATAGAAATATATATATATATATATATATATATATATATATATATATATATATATATATATATATATATATATATATATATATATATATCTCATCTCATCTCATCTCATCAGCTGTACCGCTTATCCTCATTAGGGTCGCGGGGATATATATATATATATATATATATATATATATATATATATATATATATATATATATATGTATATATATATACATACATACATACATATGTATTTATACTGGTAACGTTTGCATTGTAGTTATTTAATGAAAAACAGACAATTTGTAGGCTGTTTTAATCATAATTATAAACTAACTTAAGGGACAAGGGGTTATTTATTTAATGATCACGAGATTTCTAAGAAAAAACAGTATCGTTATAAGATTGTATCAATCGATACTGCCCAGCATTTATTTGGATGTATCTATACCAAAACTCCCAATATTGCCCACCATTATTGTTTACCAAGAGGATTAGAAAAAAACAAGGGTGAGTGGGAGAGAGACTTGGCAGAAGAGCGTCTGATTGGTTGAGGCAGGACGGGGTTTATCTACACCAGGCGACTAATTATATGACTGGGGGGGGGGGGGGGGGTTGAATGACAAAAACAGACATGAGATGACGTAAAGAATTTAAAAAAATGAAAACACATTCCAGATGTTAACAGTCAAACTGTCATGCTGCAAACTCAGCACAAACTCCCAAGTGCCCACAGCTGGAGTGAGTCTTTCCTAGGGGGTTGGCAGATCGAGGACGAATATCGATTTTATCGATACCAAGCAAATACTTGAAACGGATCGAATCTATGGTCCTGGGATGGAGACTTCGTTCCTCCACCAATTTCCTCAAAACGCGTCTTCTCTTTGTAGATAGCCCAGTCTTCTCTCTCTCACCCAGCACCTCCGGACACTCTCTCAGTTTATGCCAGAGGGTGTGACTGACAGGCAACCTTTTAGCACCTTTCCCTACCTGGCCTTCTGCGGCATCATGCCTGCAGCAGAAGAGAGGGATGTATTATTTATGAACGAAGTATTTTACACCTCTAAGGGTCACTAGGTAATACACTCTCGTGCTTTAAGATTTTTTTAAGTAAACTTAAGGTTTGAGATAAACTGAAATTCTACTTTCACTCCACTTGTGTTATCAAGAAATGCTTATTTCTGTGAAACTTTAAAGGTTCGGTATTTAGTGCCTTCTAGCAGTACAAAAAAACTTCCATTCAGTTAAAAAAAAAAACGAGTTTGAATACTAGGCATAAATACCTGACTATCATACCGATGATAATTTTTATAAATAAAAATCCGAGGTTGAGAAATTTGTATTCCTTGCTGCTACATTTTGCTCTGTGGGACTGAGTTTCATTCGCATTAGACAATACAGTGCCATCTCGTGGTCAAATATTGCACACTGTGGCTTTAAGGTTCTATTGCGATTATACAATATTTTGGGTGGACTTGCCCCTCATACCGTTCTGATTTAATTTGCCCAATGTTCTTGCTCTGAGCCTTTGCTCGGAAAACGCCGGTCCGCCAGTGAATCCATGAACCAAGAAGAAATCCACAGGTTCAAGAGCATTATCCATTCAAGCCCCGCTGCTGAAGAATGCTCTGGCTTCCGATATTTGATCTGCAACCTCAGTGGAAGTGTTTAAATATAGGCTTAAAACACACTTACATTCAATAGCTTATGAGTGATGTTGACTTTATACTTTTATCTTCTTGTTCTTGGGGGGGAAGACGCATGACCCTGAGTTGTTCCACGGTGCACACATTTCGAGCCATCGTACCGGCACTTGGACCTGATGTACGGTACCATCTAGAACCTGCTGCATCGGTCGGAATTTTGGGACATAAAGCTGTCAAATGGACATTCTGTTATTACCTATATTTCAGAGTTTTCTCATTTTCTCCATGCTGCGGTTTTTGAGTTTTTCCTTGCCCCAATGTAGGTTTCAGATCAGGGGATAGTGTAATGGTAGTCTGTGCAGCCCTTTGAGATTTTTTTGTGATTTAGGGCTATACAATCAAACATGTCTTGATTTTACAGTGCCAGATGTCATTTGTACGGTAAAGTGATTTGCTACTGTGACAAAACCACAAATTTACAAAAGAGATGAAAAAAGCATACCCTTGAGAGAGCAACGGGCGGCAAACAAAATGTGAACTTGTTACTGTTCCTCAACAAAAACCTGTGAATTTGTTGTCACTATGGCAACGGAGCCAATAAAAGACAATTGACACTTAAGTTGCATTGCTGACTTTATTTTCAAATTATTGTGAAATGGAAGTTTTTTTAGTCACCCAGATCACGGGGTCTCAACTGGTCTTACCCACAATTCGACTTGAACGACAATCTGCGACCCCCCAAAAAATCCACTTCTTTAAATGTATCGAATGAAAGGATTGTGCAGGTTAAAGCAGAGATAGTATAGTATATTCACCTTTTTTCTCAAAAAAAAAGACGATTACAACCAAAACAAAGCACTGTGTATACTTGTATATAAGCAGTAGTGGGCACGTTACTTCAAAAAAGTAATTAGTTGTAGTTACACACTACTTCTTCCAAAAAGTAACTGAGTAACTTTATAGTAAAAGTCACTGGTTACCAGGGAAATTAACTATTTTCGTTACTTTGAAAATAAGTTGTTGTATGTCAAAAAAATTGAAATTTTCTGAGCAGTATTCGAGTCAGTTGAATAAAGAACAGACAGGTAGGTGTGTTATAGAACCTACACTTGAAGTGCAACAAATATAAGCAGTAAACAATATCATAAAATAAGTATCAGCAGTAAACAATATAAAGTGAGTTTAATACATTAAATGGAACTCGACTGGTCCGTTGTTGAGATGGTAATTTCGACTCTTTTTAGAGAACTGGCTTTTTCGGCTTGGCTCACTAAGAAGATCCGGCTATTTTGGCTCCGAAATGGCTCTTCAGGTTGTTTTGGTTTTGGAATCCTTATATTACAATTAATTATTTATTATTATCAATGAATTAAAAAGGGGGAAAATAAAGCGACAGTCAACACTTAAACATTAACACTGAAAAACACAGGAAACATAATATCAAATATTTATAAATCTACAAAGAAAAAGATAAAATACGAAATAAGTTGAACTTTTTTAAACCTAACAAATTCAAAGTCAACAGAACAGAATCCCTGAAAAAAAAATGCATTTTGAGCATTCACAAGAGAAAAATAGCGTCTCGAACGGAACTGGCCCTTGATAAGCGCTTTGGGAAGTCATTGACTTGAAAAGCGCTACATAAATGCAGATCATTTCATTTCATTAGTGGGTAGCCGGCGACCACTTTCAAGAGCGGAGCAATAGTGACGTGTTGTTCATGAACGACACAAGTCGGGGTGCTCAGATTTTTGGCGAATGAGCCCACATCCGCCTTTTCTTTCGGCGCTTTAGTAAATACTTTATTCGTAATCGCTATCTAACCGGATACTAGTCCTATTTTGAATGATCCGACAATACGTGAACGCAAACATACTCGTAGGAGAGAGGAAACCCGCTTCATTCAAAGTAACGCACTGATTTTGACCGTCAGTAACAAAAAGGGCTTTGTAATGGCGCTAAAAATGATCAGTTAGAATACCCTATTACTGAAAAAATAACGCCTTTATGTTATTCCCAACACTGTATACAAGCCTACGTCGCATATAAGCTGACCCCCTAAAACTGCCTTAAAAAGGCAACGTACCAAAAGAAATGCGTACCCAAAATATTAAAAAAATGTTTACTTACACACTGATAATTATTGAATTATTTGATAATAAGTATAATATACGGGTAAAAAGCTCAAAGTATAACATTTTAAAACCGTTTAGTGTACCTTCAAGTAGCGCTTCAATGGCCGAAACTTGTATTTCAGAATAATTTCCCTCTTCAACTTGATCAATGTTGTCACAGTTTTCCACTTTTCCTTCCCTTTATCACTAACTTTGTGGTGCCCCATTATAATGGGCAAAAAAGGGAAACAAAAGAAACAAAATTGCAATAAAATCTCAAACAGAACACAAACGGGATGGCACCAATTGACTGAAAAAGAAGATTATCAATATCTACTGTTAAGGGGAGTAATTGATCCTCAGGTTATTTTTCTAAGTATACTTTGTCAAAGGCACTGCGATCCACTGATAAAATGTCCCTGACCCACTTTTAGCTCCCGACCCACCAGTTGAGAATCACTGATCTAGATGATATTGTTATACAGTATTTGAATTTTCGTTCCATTTCTGTCTTTTTTTTGTCCGATTATTTTGGATTACGTTCTGAAACAATTGTAATAAAATTATTTAATTGGTTATGACTCAAGGGGGAAAGGTTCAATTATTCATGACATTTGCAAGCAAAAAGTATCAGTATCGGATCGATACTGATCAATACTAACATGTATTTCCTTAGAGCGGATCGATACCCCAAATCCCAGTATCGCCCACCTTGCACAGAAAAGGGAGCCAGTAAACCCAATTGCGGCGTACGTGCGTTGAAAAGAACAGCCTGTACTGCGCCAAGATGCCGCCCTTCTGACTTCTGATTGGCTGCTGCCGAGTGGTCTGCTTTTGATCTCAAACGTTGATTGGCTCTTGGGCAAGCCACTTCTCGTTTTTCTCTTCTGCAGCTCAAATGCCTTCACTGTATTGGTGGGGATTCCGGTTCTTTTTAGAGAACTGGCTTTTTAGGCTCGTTTTACTAAAGAAACCCGGCTCCTTCAGCTTCGAAACGGTTCTTCAGATTTGTGTTGGTTTAATCGACACATTGCAAAAGATAATGAAGTATTATACGCTAAACTAATTCATTTTCAAAATGTATTATGATACTTTATTATGAAAGCATTTTTTGTTTAAACACTGAATCCCTAAAGCCCCCAATAAGCAGGTCGGCGCCTTGCATGGCTGATTCCCTATTAGGGTGTGAGTGCGTGTGTGAATGGGTAAGTGTAAAGCACATTGTAAAGCGCTTTGGGAGGTCATTGACTTGAAAAGCGCCATATAAATGCAGACCATTTACCATTTTAAATATACAAGTATCTTTCACTTTCAAGATGCTTATACGAGGCAAACAAAACAGCACTTATATTGTGACCATCCACAAGCGTCTTTGTGAGAGAGCAGGGTGGGGGGGCAGAGAAAGAGAGAGATAAATAGAGTGTAAGAAAGGGAAATGAGAAAGAGAGAGGGAGAGAGAGAGAAGAGAGAAAGAAGGGGGATAAGTGAGAGAAAGTGAGAGAAAGTGAGAGAGAGAGGAAGAGAAAGAAAACAAAAGGAAAAGAAAGACAGAGCAAGAAAGGGAGAGATATAGAGGGAATGAAAAAGAGATCAGGAGAAAAGGAGAGGGGAAAAGAAAGCACGAGATAGAAACAGGGAGAAAGAGTAAGAGGGAAAATAGATGGAGAGAAATGGAGAGGGGGAGAAAGGTAATGAAAGTAAGAAAGTAAGAAGATAAATGGGAATATGAAATGAAATGAAATGGGCAGTAGCTCAGGAGGTAGAGCGCTCGTCTTGGGATCAAGGGATCCCAGTTCGAATCCCGGCTCGCCCGTGTTACATGTTGAAGTGTCATTGGGTAAGACACTGAAACCCTAATACCCCCAATAAGCAGGTTAGCGCCTTAGATGGCTGCAAGGCCGCCATTGGGAAATGTGGAGCACATTGTAAAGCGCTTTGGGAAGTCATTGACTTGAAAAGCGCTATATAAATGCAGATCATTTCATTTCATAAATGGGAATAAAAAGATAGAAAGGGAGAAATAGAGAAAAAGAGAGGGGGAAAGAGAAGGTAAGGTCAAAAGAAAGAGCGGGAGAGAAAGAGTGAGAAAGAGAGGGAGCGAAACAAAGAAAGAAGGAGAAAGCGAGATGGCTTAAGAAAAAAACAGAGAGAGAGAGAGAGAGAGAGAGAGAGAGAGAGAGAGAGAGAGAGAGAGAGAGAGAGAGAACTGGCTTATTGACGAGAAGCCGGCTCCCCTCGCTCACTTGAAAGAGCCAGCTCATAAAGCCGCTCCGTTCTTGAACGACTCGTCACCACCCAAACTACCGACTGAACCTCTTTTTTCCCATCGAGGACAATTTGCACTCATTTACTCTAGTGCGGTTGTTGCTAAGTGCATGTCAGGTTACACGGCAACTTGCAATGCAATGAAAGCCGCGGCAACTAGTGGAAGTGTGCTTTAAGTACTTGTACACGAATAAAAGATCATCTAAGTCCATTGAGAAGCACAAACAATCCATTGGAAACATTATAGGCTCAGTTTTGCAACAGTTTAATCTTTTTTTAAAAAAAACAACGATTAGATGTACAAAAATGTTGCTTTGGAAAAACCACGCAAACACACAGCCACTCTGGCCCACACGAACATAAATAAATTAGTATCATCTTTCAGTGTTTTTTCAAAACAAAGGCACACAGGTACACTTCAGATTTTAAACCTTAGTTGGTCTTCTACCTACTAGACCAGAAAACGTTGAATTCTCACTAGTGCAATTACATGTTCCACATGAATTTCACATATTTGCATAAGTAGCCCAGTGATTAAAAAAAAAAACTTTTTATGTGAACACCACAGTTTAAAAAGGGCTTCAGCATACGGCGTTCAAATATACATTAGCGGCAAATACTGTAAAACTTGGTCAAATATTGCTCAGCCAAAAAAGGCACACACTTTTGCAAACCCTGATGATATCAAAGGAGGGCACGAGACGAGACCATGTAAACTTTTGAGGTTACAGTATTCCCAGTTAAGATAAAACGGAAAAAAGCTAAGGGTGGGACACACAAATCCATAACAAGGAAACAAAATAAAAACGAAAACCACCCTAAATACAGTGCCTAATGAAAGTATTGGCCTCCCAAGAACATTTTGTCATATTGCCACATTTCAGACTTCGGACCTAAAGCTAAAAATGGAAACTATTTCCTAAGAATCAACGAGATGTTAGACATAATTGTGAAGTGGAACCAAATTATTTTAACATTTCATACTAAATTTATAACGATAAGGCTAAAATTGTCCCTCTGTTCTCTCAGCTCAGCCAACAGGCTCCATGGTGACTTCTAAATGATCCAATGTCGACCTAATAACTAACAATGGCAATAGAGTGCATTAAGTCTCAGTTTAAATGCACCTGAGCAGACAGCATCATGAAGACCAAACAACAAGAGTCAAAGCAGGAATGGGATGCAAGATTTTGCAAAAATTTAAACATCTCCCAGGGAACAATAATATAAAAATAAAGAAGCATAAAACGACTGCAAACCTACCAAGACATGCCAGTCCCAATAAACTTTCAGGCCAAACAAGGTGAAAACTAATCAGAGAAGCAACCAAGAGAATCATGGTCAGATTGGATGACCCACAAGCATACACCGTTGAGGTGAGACAATCTGCATAAGACAACTATTAGTTATACTCTGCACAAATCTGCGATTAATGTAAGAGTAGCAAGGGCAAAACACTTTCTGAAAGAACACCAGGCCCATTTGGCGTTAGCAAGAGGCCACACGGGAAACACAAATAACATGTGGAACAAGGTGCTCTGGTCAGATGAGACCAAAATCGAGCATTTGGGGCTGAATGCAAAGCGTAATGTTACACTGCACATCACCCTCAAAACCCCATCCCTACTGTCAAACATGGTGGTGGTAGCATCATGCTCCATAATTGCTTTTCTTTAGCAAGGATTGAGAAGATTGTGAAGATCTAATACAGGGCAATTATGGCAGAAAATCTGCAAGAGGCCTAAGAATGGGGCGCAGGCTCCCTTCCAACTGGACAATGACCTGAAACATTTGGAAAATCTACGATGGAATGTTAAAAATCGAACAATATGTGGAAAAGTAAAGATAAAGAAGTGGCTTGCCTAAGAGCCAGATGATCAACATCAAACTTTTAAGAGATTGAGCAGTTTTGAAAAGAAAGATGGTCGAATATTTGTTTCAAGATGTGCCAAACTTATAGACACAAACCCAAAAACTGTCTGCAATTATATAGCGCTTTTCGAGTCACTGAAGACCTCTCGAAGCGCTTTACAATGTGCTTCACACTTAACCATTCACACACTCAAACATTGATAGCAGGGTCAGCCATGCAAGGCAATTACCTTCTTATTGGGGGCAATAGGGATTCAGGGTCTTGCCCAAGGATGCTTCAGAAAACAACACAGGGGAGTCGGAAATTGAACCTGCGACCTCTTGATCTCAAGATGAACGCTTTACCTTCTGTGCTGCCATAATTGCCCTGTATTAGATCTTCCCAACCACTCTAAGACATAGATCTTCCCAACCACTCGGAAAATATTTTGAGTTTTTCATCTATGAGTTTGAAGCCTAAAATCTGGCAATATGTCGAAAAGTTCTTGGGGGTGGAAATACCCTTGCAAGGCACTGTCAAAGACATTGAAGTTTCCATCCAACCCTGACAAAATAGAATACCTGAATAATAATGACACATTTATGACCACTTGAAAAACAAAAGACATATTTTAGGGTGAAAATTGCACTGCAACTCCCCCGTGTCAAATGTCACACATAGGCATGAAAAGCAAAATGCTTTTTACGTGCTACACATGAAAAACAAACAAACACACGTACATTAGGTAGTAAGACCACCATCTGGAGGGAGGGTCAAGGGATAATCATCAATTTGCACACTTCTTGCTACATTTTCTGCTGCTTTTGAGGCGCTTTAAGAAGAACAAATGATAAGAGTGCCAAAACTTGATAGTGTACGTATTTCAGTGCTTGTGCAGCCTCTATTGCCTTCCCACGGCGTCTGCTGAGGGTTCTTCTGCGTAACGCTGTCTGCAAAACAAAGAGTGGAGCGCTTGAATGCACCGCAGAGCGAGGCAAAGGTGAGAGAAATGACAAAGTAATTATAGAGGGCGTTTTAACAATGAAAGGTGTGCATGTTGGAGCGTGCACATATAAAATGGGGGATGAAAAAGTCACTTAGATGTTTTATTTGTTGTCGGATTTAGAAGATTTATTGTCATTGTCAAAATAAGCAACGAACTTGGTTTGGAGCATCCATTCTTACAATAATTACAATAAAATACAATAAATACAGAATAAATAATCCAGACTAAATATCCATAAAACCCAAAACCCATTTGAAGACATTAAAAGTGAGGACATGGAACCATGACTAAAAGCATGGGGCCTAAAGTGTTCTCTGTCATGATTACCGATGTGAATCACCTGTCCCCGCTCAGTTGGCGCCAACTGCCGTGGGTTCTGATTGACTCAATGTGAGTATTTGAACCCAGTCCTGTAGATCCCCTATTGTCAGTCCGTCTGCGAACCTCAGTGAATACTAGGCAAGCCTTTTTCGACCCCGACTCCCACCTGTCCTGTTTTTGCTCCCGTCTGTCTCCGGCTACAACCTGTTTTGCCCCTGACCACGTCTGTTCTACCGTCCCGGCTTACAACCCCTATTTGTTCCCAACTACGTCTACTCTCCCGTTCTGGCTTACGACTCGTTTCCGACCCAGACCACCTATTGCTCTCCCAGTCCCGGCTACCGACCAGTTTTCCGCCCCTGACACCGCCATCGCTCGCTACGGAAGTTCCATTTCCGTGTTGGATCACAATCCGAGTACAAGAGCAACTTGCTTCCCGCGCCCAGCGAACACCGGATCGTGGACACAGCATTTCCTCTCTCTTTCAATAAAACTTGTGGTGAACGTCAAGCAAGTGGGTCCTGTTTCCGTTCCGGTCCTGACAGTTCTCCATTTGGGCCCCAGTCCTGGTTGTTGAGTGCAACATCCCGGTTAAGTGCGATATTCAGGTGATGTACAGGTTTTACTTTAGATGCACTTGACTTGATTCTGAAACAGTTGTGCAGAAGTCAAGTCATGTTATTTGTATAGCCCTTAATCACAAGGAGTCTCAAAGGGCTACACCTTACAGACTTTTATTGCACCATCCCCTGATCTAAAACCTACATGAGTGCAAGGTAAAACTTAAAAACCTCAACAGGAGTAAAATAAAGAAACCTTGAGAAGGGACCACACATGAGGTAATCCCGCTTCGAGGATGACCACGCTGCAACGGATGTTTAATAAGTATTTTATTGCAGAAGAAGTGCTTGTCTTATTTTTTTACTGTTATACGTTTTTACATTGTACTTTTCACTTTATTAACCTTAGACTTCATTTCCATAATTTTATGCAAATGGAAAATGTTTCAGTTGTCACCTTGACTCGTTAGTTTTATGGGCAATATCCCGGGTCGGGTATAGTTTTAATTTCAGATGTAAATACTTTATATTAGAGATTTAAATACTTTTTATACTAGTCTACTTATTCAGTCGATATATTGTCTTTTTCAACTAGAGTACAACAGTAATCTCATTGTAGCAATACAATAATAATAAAAGTAAATCGGATTCTGAAAGTGTTTAAAATTAGACTGAAGACACACTTATATTCAATAGCTTGTGATTGAGGCAGACCTCATACTTTTGTTTTCCTGTCCTTTCCTGCTGCCTGGCTGGTGGCAGAGTGAGGGGGGAAGACAAACCGGGGTGAGTGAGCAGACCTGAACAAAAACCTGAACCTGAGACATGTCATCATCTGGAACGCCTAGCTTCCCGAGATAGTCTTCAGTGTCTTGGACTTTTTGAATAATTTTGGTAGAGCGGCATGGTGGATGATTGGTAAGCGGAGATTGTTAAGCGTGTCAGGAGCAAAGTTCTGAGGTCATGGGTTCAAATCCAGCTACAGCCTTCCTGTGTGGAGTTTGCATGTTCTCCCCGTGCACTCTGGTTTCCTCCCACATTCCAAAAACAAGCCTGTCAGGTTAATTGGCCGGTCCAAATTGTCCCTAGGTGTGAATAAACGAGTGACTTGTCTGTCTCTGTGTGCCCTGCGACTGGCTGGCAACCAGTACAGGGTGTCCCCTGCCCACTGTCCGAGGATAGCTGGGATGGGCTCTAGCACCCCTGTGACTCTACTGAGGATAAGCATTGCAGATAATGGATTGATGGATGGATAGTTATTACCTATGGTTGATGTTGGGTACGTTTCGTGTATTGTTACCCAATGCATTAACTTTTTCAATCTTGACATCCTGGAAGGGGCCTTACATTGGCACATTGTTTTTTCGCGCTTCAATTATTACTGGTTCACTGCCTTATGCATTTTTATCTTGCATTGGGTTCCTGGCTAAACAGAGGAAGATGCTTTTTATCACCAACAAAGTTGGACCTCTCTACCTGCTAAACTTGCTCAGAAGCTGTGTGCGGGTCTCTGGCGCTCCCGAGTTGCACCCTGGTGCTTTTTCAAAAAATGTTGATCTATGGTTTCTGTAGGACAGAACCGGAAGGTAAATGCAGTTTTCCTCAACATCTACATGATGGCAGCAAATTATCATGGAAAGTGAAGTGGATCAGGTTCTCAATTCCTAAAGTTCACTAATCTGTAATAACCTGGGTTGTGGGGGCACCACTTCCTGGGTGTGTCTTGGGCACTCATCCCTTTTCAGGCCTGTATTTTGAGGAGGGTTCGCTCCCCCACATGAAACAGATCATACTGGTTTCCATGGTTAACAGCAACAAGAGAAGCTTCTTGATCTGACTCAGATACAGCGCCTTCATCAACTGGTCACTGTTGTTATTTAGTGACCTCAGCACTGGCGGGCAGCAGCAGATGATAATACTGATACTAGATCCTAAATCGGGCAGCACGGCGGGGCAGTGGTTAGCGCTTGTGCGGCACAGTTCATGTCATGGGAACCTGTCGTGGGTTCAAATCCAGCTCCAGACTTCCTGTGTGGAGTTTGCATGTTCTCCCCGTGCTTGCGTGGGTTTCCTCCGGGCACTCCGGTTTCCTCCCACGTTCCAAAAACATGCATTTCAGGTGAATTGGCCGGTCCAAATTGTCCCTAGGTGTGAATGAGCGAATGGGTTGTCTGTCCCTGTGTGCCCTGCGATTGGCTGGCAACCAGTTCAGGGTGTCCCCTGCCCACTGCCCGGAGATGGCTGGGATGGGCTCCAGCCCTCCCGCGACCCTAATGAGGATAAGCGGTACGGCTGATGAGATATTATTATTATTATTATTATTATTATGAGATCCTAAATCACCGGGGAAACACGTTTTCATTTTGAAATCTAGAGTAGGCCTGGTTTGTTCATATTCATGTTGTGTATGTTGGCTTTTTCTTGAAAACAGACTTTGTGGTGATGACGTTTGCTTTTGGGACATACTAAATCGGGCAAATTGTCTTTTTTTTCTTGAAGATGTGCAAGAAAACAGCAAATGTATTTTTCAAATTCAACTGAGAAAAACTTTTGTCTATAAGGTCTGCTCAGGAACTTAAAACTTACACTATGCACGGATGGATACGACTGACATCCACTACATATTAAATTAAATCGTCTTTATTGTCATTGAGGTTAAAGATGTCTGCATACCGTCGGTTAATTCTCCTCATGCTAAGGTTTTTGAGTTTTTTTTTCATGTAAGTTTTAGATCTGGGGATGGTCACTGGTGATCCGTACACCCCCTTTGAGATTTTATTTGATTAAGGGCTATACAAATAAACACGACTTAACTTTCTTTGGAACACTGAAAAACTGCTAGCAAGGATCAAACTACCCCTGGGGCCATAGTTTGGACGTACGGTGCGTTCAAAGACTAATTCCAACCTGGTATTTATCAGCTCCTCTTCCGCTCACTGGACCTCTCCCGCCGGACCTTCAGTGCCCCGAGGCGGCTCATCGCTTTCGTTTCCCCCAGAATAGGACTTTTTGGTGGGACACTCGCTCAGAAGATCTGACGGGAAGGAGAAGAAGACGCCCTAAGTTAGGGAACTCGTTCAAAAGTAAATCAGTAAATAAAATGAGAAAAAAAGCGAAAGTGCTTGTTTGGAGACGGCAGGTTTTTTTTTTTTTTTGCTTCATAACGATGTCGAGTGATGTATCATTCGAAAACGAGCTGGCGTAAAGAGCCGACTCACCATTAAACGAGAGGCGGTGTTATGCCGAGATTTGCATCCCCTCGCTACTATAACCACTTTTACCTCGTTTTATCTCACTTTTATATCACTTTTCGGGAATGTCAAGGCAAAGATATAACAAAAAACACTTCGTCTTGCATTTGTTGTGAATGTAATACAACTTAATCCATTCCGTCTTTGTATTCGTTGTGAATGTAATCGAACGGCACATCGTATATAAATCACTTTTGACAACTGTTATGCACTCTACCATAAAGCTTATTATGCTGAAATAAGCTTTATGGTAGAGTGCATAACAGTTTCAATACGAGCGATTTGAATAGAAAAAGGCAAAATAAACATGTTACCTGCTCAAAAGTGATTTATAGACGGTGTGCATTACCGTTTGATTACATTCACAACAAATACAAAGACGGAATGGTTTAAGTTGTATTAAAAGTGGTTATAGTAGCCAGGGGCAGGGGATGCAAATCTCGGCACAACACCGGTTCCCTGTGGGATGCTTTGTTTTCTCTTGAGAGCGATCAATATGCAGATTTTTCTAGGGATTCTGTGTTGTGGAATCAAATGTCTCAATGCCCCCTCTTCTACCCCCATTATTTCTTCCTTCTTATATTTCTTTGTTTTCAAGCGTTTGACTTCATTTTCTTGCTTTTTGTTGGGGTTGCTTTTTAAAATCTAGTTTTCCTTTAAAAAAAATTATTGTTATTTTTCTATTTCCGAGCTTTTTTTTGTTTTTGTCTTTTTACTGTTTTACTTTTAAATTTTTTCTTCTTTTGTTTGTTTTTTCCTAACGTTCCATTTTCTTTACTTGTTTAATTTGCTGTTTCCTCCTTTTTTCTCTATCTTTCCCTACAGTTTTTCTTATTGTTTCTTTTCCACAAAATTTTACTTGTTTTTTCTTGCCTTCTCTTTATTTCTTTAGACTCTTTTTATCTCCTTATTTTTCTCTTGTGTATGTCTTTTTAGCTTTCCCTAGCTTTTTGATTGTTTTCTTGATCTTTCCTCTTTTGCTTTATTTTCTTTATTTCTTCTTTTTTACTAGCTTTATTCTTCTTTCTTCCCTTCCTTCTTTCTAGCTTTTATTTATCTTCTCAACGTGTTTCTTTTTTGCCTAGATTTAATTCCTGTTATTGCTTTTCTGTCTTTTTTTTAAGATTTCCTTTATCTTTATTCCCCTTTTGTTTTTCTCATTTTATATTGTTATCCTAGCCTTTACATATTTTTTCTTCTTCATTCAAATTGTTTTATTCTTCGGCTGTTTTGGTAAACTGAGTCAAAAATTTAAAAAAAGGCGCAATTATCATCACGAAAGTTGTCACCTGCAGCTTCCGATGGTCGTTTTTTCTTGAAAGCGTCCTTATTTTGGCGCCGGGGCGTTTCCCCGGAGTGACCCGGCCGCGGGCCCCGCCTCCTATGCGGCGGCCGGGTGTAGAACTCCGGCGCCTCCCGGTCCTCCGTCCACTCAAAACCCCCAACCGGGAGCGGCTTATCTTGCACCGGGTCGAAGTTGTAACGCTCCGCAAAGCAGAGCGCGTCGTCCCGGAGCGAGTCGCTCAAACAGGCCCGCATCTCCTCCGGGTCAGGTGCTCCGAAAAGGTTCCTACAAACGGGCATTCGGCCTCGGTCCTGCGGCCGCACTTCGACCCTCTCCAGCGGCGGACTGGCGTTGGAAAGGCGCACGTCTGACATTTTGCCTCGCACATATGACGACGCGCAAATCAAAAAGCAAAATCCTTTTTGCGTTATTCCACAAGTCAAAGCGGGGATGCCGTGCGCGTATTCCAGTGCGCCATGCGGGGGAGAAACAGGGGTGGGGGCGAGGAACGACACTCAAAAACAAAAAGGGAATAATTAAATTGAAAAGCTGTCAAGTTGTTGAAAAGGCGTCAAAGGCGCATTGACAAGTCAGTTTAGAGACGCCAACATGGCGTTGAAGCGAGTGAAGGAGGCGAGTGTACGTGAAGGACTCTTTAAACGCTGCCGAGCTCCCATTGGTCGGTTTTCTGCCTTTGTCCCGCCCACCGAGCGCCGTGCTTACAGTGTGTCAACACACGAGTAAAGGGAATTCCGGCTCTTTTTTAGAAATCCGGCTCTTTCCGCTCGGCTCACTGAAAAGAGCCAGCTCTTTCGGCTGCCGAGCGGCTCTTCAGATTGAATCTGTGCTTTGATCCATACACGAGCAACTGTTGTGAAACATTATGCGCGAAATGACTTGAAAAATTGAATCGTCTTTCTTGTCATTGATATCAATGTTGTAAAACATTGTATGCAACGAGACATATCACTCCAGGGCAAACAGATCAAAAAGACTTTAATGAGACAAAAGGTAAAAGATAACAGACATGAGGGGAACAAATTACAAAAAAATTAAAAAAAGAAACAAATGACAAATAAACTAAAAGGGGAAAAGAGTAAAAACGAAAAAGAAAAAAATGCAAGGAAAGGGTAAAAGGCTAGGGAAAAGTAACCAAAAGAATAAAAGTAAAGAAAAATCGGTCAAAGGAGAAAATAAAAAAGAAAGCAAAAACTCAAAAGCTAGGGGAAAAAAAGAAAATAAATGAAAAATTGGAAAAAACAACAAACAAGAAAAAAAAATGCAATAGAAAGAAGAAAGAAGCTTGTAAAAAATGAAACGAGAGAAGATGTATGAAAAAAGACAAAACACGTAAAAGAAAAAGTGATAAAAAAAAGAAGTAAAACGCTATGGAGAAAAGGAAAAACATACGAAAAATAAAATAAAAAATGAAACAAGAGAAAAAAAGGAAAGACAAAACCAAGAAAGGGAAGAGCAATAAAAAGATCAAGGTTCAAAGCTACAGAAAAAACAAACAAACAAAAAAAAACAGACAAAACAGAATAAAAAACCCAGGAAAAAAAAAGCAACAAAAAAAGAGAAAATAAGAGAGAAATAGGAGGTTACTAATGAAAAAAGATGTTTACATTTTTTCATCATTATACTTATACTATAATAATAATGTAACATTATGCACAAAATCAACTTACACTTTAAAAAAAAGTCTGTCATTCTACTAAATTACAATAGCTCTCTAAAGTGAACTCTTAACAGATTAAAACTTTTTATACTTAGCACTTTTAGAGTCAAGCAACACAGAATCCCTGAAAAACAACATGTTTTGTTTTTTCCTCATGCTGAGGTTTTTTGAAATTTTCCTTGCCCTCATGTAGGTTTTAGATCAGGGGATGGTGTAATAAGAGTCTGTAGTTTCCACTAATCTGTCGTCTCTGTAGCCCTTTGAGACTCTTTGTGATTAAGGGCCATACGAATAAACATGACTTAATTTTTTAGTCTGACGATAAATAAAATAAAACAATTAAAAAGCTAATTGTTACAAACGTTAACACTGAAAAACACAGGACACATAAAGTGAAATATTACCTAATTTACAAAGTAAGATAAAATACAAAACGATATTAACCCTTTTATACTCAAAACACGGAATCCATGGGGGAAATGTATATTGACCAATCACAATAGAGACAAAAAGTGTCTCGAGGGAGTCGGCTCCCGTCGGTAACTCAAGAGTTGTCTTATAAAGCCATCTCGTTCGCAAACGACTTATCACGACACCCCACCCACACGAGACACCGGGGAGCTCCAAAATCACTCCTTGCCTTTAAAATATTTTTGTTGAAACTTTTGCATATGTGTTCCTTTTTCTATTTTTTCTAAATTCGTACAACCCACTCCCGCTGTACAAAACAAAAACAATATGTAGCGTTTACGTCACAGTTAATTTTAAACTCCTCGTCAAAAAGCGCGCAATCGGCTGCTCTTTATGGCGTCACACATAACCTTTCAACGTCATAAGGACTAGTTGACTTTTTGTCTCTAATAAAACGAGTCAAACTCAAGACCCATAGGTCATTTGTGGCTCACGAGACAATGCTGAGAAGCACAAGAAAAAAAAGAGCTACATTGCGTCAATGACTGGCCGTTTTAAATACGTCTACTGGATGTCGCCAAAGCCAGGCACCACTTGCAAAATAGTTTAATCGACCGGAGAAGATTGAGGAAATCTGCTGCAGTTTTATTTGACCTAAAATAAAAGTCATAGATGTGCTGTTTAATGCCACAGGAAAAACACACACACAAAAAAAAAAAAAAAAAAATATATATATATATATATATATATATATATATCTCATCTCATTAGCTACACCGCTTATCCTCAGTAGGGTCGCGGGGGTGCTGGAGCCCATCCCAGCAATCATCGGGCAGTGGGCAGGGGACACCCTGAACTGGTTGCCAGCCAATCGCAGGGCAAACGGGGACAGACAACTCACTCGCTCATTCACAACTAGGGACAATTTGGACCGGCCAATTCACCTGAAATGCATGTTTTTGGAATGTGGGAGGAAGGAAACCCACGCAAGCACAGGGAGAACATACAAAATCCGCACAGGAAGTCTGGAGCTGGATTTGAACCCATGCAGGAGGTTCCCAAGACATGAACTGTGCCGCACAAGCGCTAACCACTGCGCCGCCGTGCTGATATGGCGGCGCAGTGGTTAGCGCTTGTGCGGCACAGTTCATGTCTTGGGAACCTCCTGCATGGGTTCAAATCCAGCTCCAGACTTCCTGTGCGGAGTTTGTATGTTCTCCCCAAGCTTGCGTGGGTTTCCTCCGGGCACTCCGGTTTCCTCCCACATTCCAAAAACATGCATGTCAGGTGAATTGGCCGGTCCAATTTGTCCCTAGGTGTGATTGAGCGAGTGAGTTGTCTGTCCCCGTGTGCCCTGCGATTGGCCGGCAACCAGTTCAGGGTGTCCCCTGCCCACTGCCCGATGATTGCTGGGATGGGCTCCAGCACCCCCGCGACCCTACTGAGGATAAGCGGTGTAGCTAATGAGATAATGAGATGAGATATATATATATATATATATATATATATAGCACCTAAGTGTCATTGCAGAAATTTAAAGAAGCTTTAGCGCCTTTCTATAATATATATGGAATCTCACATCAAACTTCCCATATACAGGTAAATGTTTTCATGAAAAAAATAACAAAAAAGAGACTTTAAATTATAATAGCAATCATTTAGTGCTTCAATACTCTATTTGCCACTTTCTAGTCCGCATGCGTTCCCCCCCCCCCCCCCCCCCCCCGAGTCAAATAAACTGTAGTGGAAATGAATTCAATTGTTTTTATCTTTACAAATGTAGTTGATAAACACTGCAAGGTTAAATCTTAATGAGGGAAAAATCCTTGAAAAAAACAACCTCTGTTATCGTTCTTTAATCTGATTTTACATCCCCGAATCACAGTTTAATTGTGAGCCTCTAAAAAGATCCCCAACTCTTCAGGTGAGGCACAATTTGTATGCCATTATTTTCCAGTTTTTCTAGCATGTCGACCTGAGCAAAATAGAATAAGACACCCCTGTCTTAGATAATAACAATTTGATTACTACTTATTAAGGAATCTGGAGGGAACCTCAAAATCAACTGAAATTAGTGTAGATAACTGGTCATCAAACTGAAACAGAAATGAAACTTGATTCCTCATCCAACACCTTAATCCGAATAAGAGTGTTCTTTTCCTGTAATTCAGGTTAAATGTTGTCTGTTGTCCTGTTCATTAAAGAGTGCAGTATAAACTATAGTTTTTTTTCCCACTAATAGCGACTGTACTGTAAAATAATAATTAGCAGAGAAAATGTTTAGCCAATAAGAATGAAGAACATAATGCACAACACAAATCAATAAAATGGCAAGACTGAAAAGTGAAACGTCTTGTAACAAGGGTTCACTGTATTGAAGCGTGAAAGACATATAACATTGTGGTCTCCCTTAAAAGTGATAGACTGTTAAATGGTCGAGAGGGGCCTGTTTGTTTTGTTTACGAACCATTGGTGATCAAACCTTCGAGGTAATGGGTACCGTACCGTTTTAGTAAGACAGAGCCCCTGGCATGCTTAGTTTTGTGGGCAATCTTCTCCCAAAAGGCAGTTTTTCATTCTGAGAAAATTCGAGATCATAGTTAAAATATTATATATGATACAATAGACCAATGCTGTCAAAGTAATTTTAGCTCAGGGGCTGATAGAAAAAGCAGACTAGTAAATTAAAGAGAAGGAGAAAATGAGAGAAGAAAAAGAGGAGGGAGACAAAGAGAGAAGAGAACAAGAGAAAGATGGAGTAAAAAGAGATACACCAAGAGAGAGAAGGAAAAAAGAGAAAAAGACCAGAATAAATAACAAAATAAAGACAGGGAGAAAGACAGAGAAAAATAGGAAAGAGACAGAATAAAAGAGAAAAAAAACTAAGATCAAAAATAGAAAGAGGAAAAAACAAGAGAAAAAAGGGGGAAAGAGAACAGCAGAGAAAATAATGAGAAATAAATGACAAAAGATGAGCGAAAGAGAAATAAATGGAGTAAAAATTAAAATTAGAAAGTGATAAATGGATAGAGAAAAAGAGGAAGAGAAAAATAAATAGAAAAAAAGACATAAACAGAGAAAGAAAGGGAAACAGAGGGATAGAAGTCCAGCTACAGTTGCTTTAAAAGTGGCGCCTGGCTTTGGTGACATCAAGTGGACAAATTTAAAATTGCAGCTTGTTTCTCTCTTGTGCTTCTCTCACTCGTCTTGCGGCCTGGATTAAATCTGTTAACGTGCCTGACACGGCCTGCAGGCCGCATGTTTGTCACGCCTGCTGTAAGGAAACTGATGTACAGCAGCGGGTAGAGACCTATGGTAATTCGCTCTGAACTCCTGGTACGCCATAGGAAAACAATAAAATAACAAAATAGTACTATATATACAGTAGTAAGTACTACTTAGGTGTAATATAATAGCACATGAATAAATAACATTATAAATAAATGAACATGTAAAGGAAAAATTACATTTACTTACTTTTGGAGTGACATGACTTGAGCTGGTCGAGTGCAGTACAGGGTGGATGCAGGGGGGAACTTCGACAGCGTATTAGAAATGAAACTGATTTTAACCTTCCTCTTGCGAGGATTGCAAAGCCATTGGAAGATTTCATTGCCTAAATCGCCTCCTTGTTTTTAAACATAA
The DNA here is from genome assembly GCF_059441175.1 of Urocampus carinirostris. Classification (NCBI taxonomy): domain Eukaryota; kingdom Metazoa; phylum Chordata; class Actinopteri; order Syngnathiformes; family Syngnathidae; genus Urocampus; species Urocampus carinirostris. Next base: position 31,492,338 of record NC_142359.1, on the reverse strand, counting down.
TCCGATCGTTTATTTCAGTGGTCAGCAACCTGCGGCTCGAGAGCCGCATGTGGCTCTATAGATTTGTAGGAAAATGTAAAAAGATGGGGTAGCAAAATATATATATGCATTTCTTTGTAAACTGTTTTCTTAAGAATACATACTGTATTAAACATGGAATAACTCGTGTTTATGTTTGAATCACCTGCTCTTTAATTAAAAAAAACAAAGTTTTTATAAGATTTTAAATTTTTTTGCATCAACCGATTTGGTTTGGTTGTAATTTGGTTGTTCATTAAACATCACCGACCGCAATTGTTAAACATTGGTTGCAACAAGTATCAAACACAGTTAACGGAAGTAAGCATGCCAAATCCGATCCACTGGCCCACTTGTGACATATGATCTACAAAAAGGCATTAGACTTTCCCGCATTACCACACTATTTTCAGTCATGGTGTAATTCGTCTCTGGTACCATGAGTAAAAATAGTGTGATGGGATGAAATCCGATGTCTTTTCATGTGTCGTGTATATCACTCGTGGCCCAGTGGCTAGGATTCTGCACGCACACTGCTGCTATCCAGGTTTGATTTCCATTGCATCCAACGACACGTTATACACGAAAAAAACACGATACGAGCAATTTAAGACTAACAAATAGCAGGTCTAACTTTTGCCACACTTAAGAGTCACTCGAAAGATCATCACTCGATTGTCGCCACATGGCAACGATAGTTTACCTTGGTTCAAATTCCTCCTAAAATGATCCTGACCTACAACCTATTGCACAGTTAAAGACTCGCCAGCTAACTGTCTGGACTTTCCTGATAAATTACTCAACAGGCTAGCAGAAACAGCCGCGGGCTGAGTAGTACTAGCTTCAGCATCAGCTGACAAAGCAGAGCTGCTTGATCCAATTAAACAGCAGCAGCCCCATAAATGGCTTGATTAAATCGTGGTAAATCCACTCAGTGCATGCTTAGAGTTGTCACGTTAAAAAAAATAAAAAAAACAGTCAATTGTCCCTTTATGGGAATCTTCCCAATACATTGCCGGAGGGGCTTGTTGTCACGTCCTAACATCAACTGTTCTTTTACAAAACATCTTGTGACAAACACAGAGGTGAAAATAGATTTTGTATTTTGAGGGAAAAAGTAATGTTTTTGAAAGGTCAGCACAAATATTTTTTTAGCTCCACAGGAGTCGAAAATGAACAAAACATGCCTCACAAGTTGTAACATGGTAATAAAAATTAACTATCAATGTATGAACCTCTACTGAGTCTGAGGAATTAACTCATATGGATTCACTAATTACTAGGTCAGTGATTTGAGTAAATTTAAAGGGACAGTGTTTTTTATTTAGCGCCTCCCAGTGGATAAAAAAACAGTATTGATTTTAATAAAAAAAAATACATGAACTATATAAATGTGCACTTTTTAAAATAATGGTAGGTTGAGAAATTTGCCTTTATTTTACACAAAATTTCTCTCACCTGGAGGGGCCACATTACCGCTAAAGGTACCATACCCCCCCCCCAAAAAAAAGCATGCGAAAGGGTGGGCAAAAACTGAGAAGAAATGGTGATTTATGCTCACTTCGAGTCATTGTTGTTTCTAGTCTTCCTTGTGCTTTTTAGCACTCATTTTCAGTTGCGTGACACAAGAATGACATCCAGCGGAGAAATCAAAGAAGCATCCACAATATTCAAGACATGTTTATTTGTATAGCCCTTAATCACAAGGAGTATAAAAAGGGCTAAACAGCACAGATTATTGCAAGCTAGACCGTGGAATGTCTGCCCCCTGACATTGGATCTGCAACCTCAGTGGAACTGTTGAGCTTTTTGAGTTTTTCCTTGCCCTCAAGTAGGTTTTAGATCAGAGGATGGTGTAATAATAGTCGGTAGTTTGCAATAATCTTTGGTCTGTGCAGACCTTTGAGACTCCTTGTGATTAAGGGCTATAGAATATAATATAATAGACCTTTATTATCATTGTTACAAAATGAGTTGAACATATTGTGACAACGAAATTACGTGGCACTCCAGTTACACATTTAGATAAAAGATTAAAAAAAAGATAAAGATAAAAAGAATTTATATATATATATATATATATATATATATATATATATATGAACACAAAATATTTACACAAGAAAGTGTTAAAGCAGAAGATATTTACATTGGGTGTTTACTTACGGGGATCGTAGTAGTGCAAACAAATAAAAATAAATACAAATAAACATGACTTGACTATTAGAACATCATCATGCATTTAGATGCTTGTTCATGTTTTTCTCTTTTTGCTAAGCGTTCAAATTGATACGTTTTTTATTTCAGATGAATTACTGTTTGGTTGGTTGGTAGGTTGGATCCCTTAACTACTAGGGCCGTAGAGGCACCATTTTCTGTGGTGTGTCTTGGGCAAGTACAACCTGGTGGCGCCCATGCCACTCCAGGCCAACATATGTTTCCACCCGGTCTCGATTCGGGGACCTTTAGCATTTTAGGCGAATGTGCTAACCAATGCACTAGGAGATTCGAAATAATACAAATTGTCCCCTTTAGAATCATAGATAAGGATTTAATAAATGCGTCTGATATCAAACCGTAATTGTGATGCATATTAATCTATCTAAATCGTTCAAAACTGTAATAGCACCCTTATACTTTTAGGACTGTGATGTTGCTCAATATTTACATAGTTGAAGAATAATTCTGTTAACTTATGAAGGCAGCTTCTTGGACAACTCCATCTGGATCTGGCGAGGAAATTGCTGCAGGTTTTTGTTGACGCAGCGCAGGCAAAACCTCCTGGTGTAGAACAGGCTGCAGTCCTGCCAGTTGACACAATCAAAATCTTGGTTTGTTTTTCTGAGATTTGAGTCAATGGAATTGGAGTGAGAGTCCGTCATGCAAACGGAGATTAAATCAATTTCACAACGCTCGCGCAGTGCATAGTGTGCATTGGACCGCATGATTGATCATGGACTTTAGTATTAAATCATGAGAGCAAATTATTAACCCCAAACACGAGACGCTATGGGTCCCTTAAAACAAGGACATAGAGGATCAGAGCCCTAAAGAAGCTGAAAACACTGTGGGGAAAATTTTACATTTTATATATATATATATATATATATATATATATATATAAATATATATAAAATATATACTGTCCATTATTGTAATATTAAAATGTTTCCCTCTCTATGTTTAATCATGATTGTATAATTTCTCATTCAAAACATCATTTATTGAGATGAGCAACTTCTTAATGTATTCATATATATATATATATATATATATATACACACACGCATATACATATATGTCGTAATTATTCAGCTTCTCAATTAAACAAAGGCTCATTGATTAGTGGAAGTTTCCACTAAACATTTTATTTTTTGCACTTTTTTTGTCAGCAGCCATTTTCTGTGAAAAATTTGTTCCTGGAATACCTACCTTCTCGCTACCCAGAATCAAACGAACACACAGAAGAAACAACACTATGTAAAGGAAAATGTGCATTCATATTCTATGTCTCCATTCTTATTTTGGAAATATGTTTGTGCTACGTGCCATTGCAATATTGTTCTGATGCACTTTTAACTTGGGCCAGTCTCCGAGCACTATAATGTTAGCACTATCCTATTTATCCATACTACTTTTTCTTTTCTTTTCAAGCATGTAATTACATTTTTATTCTGGAGTGATTTCATGCTTGTTCCAGATTTTTTTTGTTTGTGTAGCCTGAAAATGGTATAAGTAATAAAAGGCCTGATTCAAGTACAGTCCAAAAGCCAACACAAATCCCGCAAAAGATGAAAATAAGAGTTTGCTATTTTTTTATACATTATATTTTTTTATACAGCACTTTCACTTGCAACCTCGTGTCTAAATAGTCATATACACATCCATTTTGATTTGGTTTAAAAACCCTCAAAGGAACAGATTATTTTTCAGATTCTAGCAGGGGCATTTTTAGGTTAAGAACTTTGTGTGTCTGGCTGTTTAAAATGTTTTTTGTTTTCATTTCACTAAGTTAAATTAGGAGGAGGTTTTGTAAATGTCTTTATAGTTGCCTTGGATTATAGTCTATCACCTCTATTTTCTTTTACAGAAGAAACTGCAAATGTCCATGCTAGTGCCAAAAGGATGACCCCACACTAAGATTAAGCTAGGCTGATCATTGTTGCATTCGATTCAATGCAGCTAAAATGAGGACTAATGTCTATTGATGACAACAATGTCACGGTATTGGGTGGTAAAATATATATTGTTTTAAGAACACAGTATAACATACTTTTACCCTAATACACCGGAGCATGGATGAAACATAGATTTGAAATCTGCAAGAAATGAATTCTTACCGAACCAACACATACAGTCACGCCACATAAACTGCATTTTGAGCCCAAAACGAGGAACTTCTCCTTATCAGGACTGAAGGGATCTTTAGTCACAAAGCATTCTTCTAGCAACCTGAACGGCAACACATACAGTTTAAGACAACCGGGAATGTGAAAATAGCTAAAGGTGTTAGCATAACACAAAACAAACGTCTATATTTGCTTTATTTCCTTTTTGTTTCACTCACACGATAGCTCTGGTGTTTGGTGGTTTCTGTCCATAGGAAGAATAGGGACAACTTAATGAGCACAACTGGCATGTAAATATCTTTTTGTGGCTTTTGTGTGAAATTTCCTCCATAGTTTAGCTAACCGGGGCAATGTTTTGTTGGTTGTTATAGTGCCGATCATCTTGTTGTGTGAGATTTTACCGCCATCTGGGGGATTGGAGAGAAACGGCACGGATTCACAAAATATACATTTAAATTAAAGGGACATTGAGTATGATTTAGGACGTCCTATTTGTAAAAAAAAGTCGTCATTCACAAAAAAAAACCCTTACCTATCACGCTTTGTGCTTCATCTTTAAATACTCGTAAGTCGAGAAATTTGGGCAGAAGAAAAATGTTGCATTTTGGTCACTTTGAGTGTCCGTAGTTCGTATTCTTCCCTCTACTTTTTAGCACTCGCTTTCGGTTACACTAGTGACATAGTGGTCAAATATTGCAGCGTGCCACTTTAATATATATATATATATATATATATATATATATATATATATATATATATATATATTAAATATTGCAGCTTTAAAAGGGAAGCCCAGACGTCCCTATCCCCAGCCACCTCCTCCAGCTCATCCGACGGGATCCCAAGGCGTTCCCAAGTCAGCTTAGAGACAGTCTCTTCAGCGTGTCCTGGGTCGCCCAGGGGCCTCCTGCTGGTGGGACATGCCCGGAACACCTCCTGAGGGAGTCCTCCAGGAGGCATCCTTATCAGATGCCCGAACCACCTCAACTGGCTCTTCTCAATGCGGAAGAGCAGTGGCTCTACACAGAGTCCCTCCCGCATGACTGAGCTTCTCACCTTATCTCTAAGGGAGAACCCAGACACCCTGCGGAGGAAGCTCATTTCAGCCACTTGTATCCGTTATAACCCAAAGTTCATGACCATAGGTTAGGGTAGGAACGTAGATCGACTGGTAGATCGAGAGCTTTGCCTTTCGGCTCAGCTCCCGCTTTACCACACAGGGTCCGAATGACGGCAGGCGCTGCACCGACCCGTCTGTCGATCTCCTGTTCCATCCTAGCCTCACTCGTGAACAAGACCCCAATATACTTGAGCTCCTACACTTAGGGCGATTTTATTCTTATTTAGTTTTGGGTGGAATTTGGTCACACATAGCATTTTGCCATGTTTACAGAAAAATGCTGCATTTATTAAAAAAAAAAAAAAAAAAAAAGGAATCAGAGCTCACATAATTAGTCCTGAGGTGCTGTATTTAGTATATTATTAGTACTTCAATACTCCAACTCAATACAACTTTATTTATATCTGTACATTCAAGGAAACTGTGCGGGTCAGATGTATCGACATTTCGTTCTGTATACACGTGTACAAGAATGACAATAAAGTATATCTGAATCTCTCTATTATAGTAAAGTTTATGCAAACCTGAAAATTTGATCCGAACACAATGATAGAGATTACAAAATCCTTATACAGGGTTTTCTTTCTCATTCATTACACGCAATACATAGTGGTGCGCGATACAGATTTCAGCACATAATTTCATATACTATATTTTCTAAAAAAAAAAGTATAAAATATTACATTTTCTTGTTAAGCAAGTATCAGTATTTCACTTTTTTATCATGAGCTTGTAAAATAACTAAATGTGCATTTTTTATATTCTAAAATAATTCTTACAGTGGAATTCAAGGGTTGACTTAAACTTTAACATAGTTTGAAAAAATACAACAAACCATAGATCAAACTACTGTTGTAAAGGTATGAAATATTTCACACATCTAACTTGTGTGTAAAAGGCACAGTTGCACGAATAATACTGTAATCCTTCGTTTATCACATTTAACAAGGAAACCTCAGCTATATGAAAAAAATCCCAAAGAACCCCCCCCCCACACACACACCTTTTTTTAATATATGGCTGCAAGGGTACTGTTTATTTTAGTCGTAAAAAACAGAACAAATGAGCTGCCACACATGACACAAATTTGTTCCATGCCCCGCCCTAAGCAACCGTCGACTGGGGAAAATTGATAGCGGTCAAAACAGTGCAGTTCATTTGAAGCAGGCCACAAAGACATGCTTCAGTGGCCCAAACAGGACACCCCATTCTTACACCCCCCCCCCCCAAAATGAGATCAAAGATAATGGATTGCAGCCACAGGAACACAGTTTGCTTTTCGGTTGATAGCACGGCAAAAAAGAGGCGTCAGGCCCAGCCGGCCCCCGCTAGCAGCAATATGTAATAATGCATCACAGAAATTTTTTCAAAGTGCTATGCACTGAGCCCGCAAAGTACAAAGTAGCGAGGGAATACAGTTCTACCAACATGGGGAATCTTTTTGGGAACTAATATTGGAACACAAAATTTAATAGAATGTGAGTTAGACCCTGGCTGCCATAGTATTTGTTTTACACTCATGATCAGAGGTAAAAACCTAAACCGAGCCCAACCTGAATTTTGGGGCGGGTCGAGCCTAAACGGTCAATCATTATGTTCGGGTCGAGCCAGGCTTCTCCCTTGCTGCCTTTTCCCCCACTTGTCATTGTTCTTATTTATCTCTCCGCCTCTCTATCCTAAAGTGCAATGCTAGATTCTTAAGGACGAACTGATGCTGCTGTGGTTTATGGTCTAATTTCCAAACCATTAATATGACAAAAATGTTCCCGTCAATTCTTTTAAAAAAATCCATCAATGATGGAAAATTATTGGTTAATGTAACCTCCACAGACATAGAAGTGTAAAAGATGTAAATGTTTATACAGTCATTCTTTAACTTATACTCGTTAAAAAACACAGGCTTTAATTAGGTTTCGTAAATCACCCCCTTTTCCCGATTCCTCACAAATAAAATATGTCGTTTGGGGTTTCTTTCAGGCTCAGTCCTGCAAATCACGTTAACTGGTCGGGTTCGGGCTTTGATACCCGCGAGCCTGGGTCGGGCCGGGCTGGATTTTTTTAAGCCAGATCTTACCTCTGATTATGATTTCTTCTTCTCTAATTCATTTGGTGCAGTACTTTGATGAAAGAAATTTGCCAGCAAAAAATTCCTTTCCTAATACATGTCCCTGTAAATCTCCTGCAGGAGGGGGTGAAGGGACGTGTCTTCAGTGGTCTCGATTTCTTGCACCAACTGGGCGTGCTCAGTGACCAGTTCTCGGAGGTCGGCCAGTTTCTGTAACAGTCTTGGGAAGAGGAAAGCGTTGTCAGGGTGGTTGGCCTGCAGGTGGAGATGAAGTGCCTGCACAATGCCCTCCTGGAGCTGCTCCACCAAGGAGGCGTCCACCAGACCTGGACGGTCTGCAAAGACCAGGAAAAGAGTTGAGAATTGAGACCACGGGTGGGCAAAATATAACCTGCGGACCCCACGAGGCACATAAGGCTTTTGAATCCTGCTCGCTAAACTTCAAGGTAAAGTACTACAATTAAAAGCATGTTTTAGTGCCACACTTGTCCCCAGTGTCTCTTGGCATCCACTAAAAAATATTATTCTGTAAAGCATTGCGTAAAGGAAAGGTCTACATTTACATCTATTGAAACAGTGGTCAGCAACCACCGGGCTGCGACCAGGTAATGGGCCGTGGGTCATTTGGTACTGAGCCGCATAGAAAGGAAGAATTTGCCTTATTTTCTCCATATACTGTATTTATTCACAAGTTTGGGTGAGCCTTATACTAAAGTTTTCAAAGTAGTATATCATTATAATTGAGCAATGATTGATTAGTCGGCAAATATCAATGACCTCATTGCTCTAATAATGACAACCTGGTCTTAAAATAGTGATTACTAGGTAATAGCATGTTTAGACATGCATATCAAATGGGTAACTTTTTGTTCTTATTGTAACAAAAAGTAGCTCTCAGCTTCAAAAATATTAAAAGACCTCTGGATTACAGCATATTAAAATAAAAAAATATTTAAAAAAAACAAGTAAACCATATGAAAACATATGTTGTGACTTATTTTTCTTCTACTTTTTTGTTGTAATGGGCAGAATTGTGAAAATAACTACCTTGTGATTTTTTTTCCCTGTTGCTACGAAATGTTATTGCCCTTATTTTCATTGCAATACTGTTACGATGTACAATTCTTTTTGATTGACGAACATTGCACTTTTAATATGAATAGGCCAGTCTCTAAGCAGTACGTTGTAAATGTTTTTTATCTGACTTGTATCCTGATAGGCGTATCTTTTTTCACTTAGAAGTGTCTAATATTTCACCGCTAGGTGGCACTTTTTTTGTCTTGTGCGAGCGAGGCCCAGTGTCGGAGAGCACAGCAAGGCGACTGGATGCCGCACAAACATGGCGGCAACCTAAGTGTGGATTCCACTGTGTAAAAGAAATACAAATTTCTGGACCTATAATATTTTTATAGGAATTAGCATTGTATGATAATTCATGTATTTTTCCTAGTAATCAAATCGATGCTGTTGTTTTTTAATGAATGGATGTTTTTTATATCCTCGGAGGCACTAAAGATGACACAATGTCACATTAAAGTATTTATTACATGTTTACCCTGGAGTGTCCAATCTCATTGCGAACAATGTTTCACAATGTTGACATCGTTGACAATAAATTCAATTACATTTAAAACAATTAACAAATTAAGAAAAACAACAAGCACAATTATTTTCATATTTTATATCTAGTGTTCAATGTCAAAGCTATTTGGCTGTCAAAAAAAAAAAACAAGTACCATGAAAAGTATTTGCCCCCTTCCTGCTTTCTGTGTCGTTTTGCATATTTATTACTCTCAAAGGTTTGTGATTATCAAACTTTATTATCACACAGAGGCAACCCAAGAAAATACTAAATGCTGTTTTGAAATGTTGATTCAATTTATTGAGGCACAATAAAAATTAAATCCTATCCAGCCCTATGTGAAAAAGTAACAGCCCCCTGGATTTGGGCCACCTTTGTCAGTACAACAGAAATCAAACAGTTGCGATAAATGGTAATAGGTAAGTCTTTTACAACGCTGTGGAGGAATTTTGGCCTGCTCTTCTTTGCAAAACTGTTTCAAATCTGCCTTATTGGAGGGTTTCTAGCATTAACTGCCCGTTTATGGTCACACCACAACATCTCAATTGGATTTGAATCCGGACTTTGACTTGGTCACTCAAGAACCTTAATTTGTTTTTTAGTTCATAAACCGTTCTGAGGGGGATTTGCTGGTGCCTTTTGGATCCCACTTGATCGTTTGTTGCATGATCCATGAGTTCTTGAGTTTGAGGGCACGAACTGATGGCTGGACATTCTCCTTAGGATTTCTGGTGAACACCAGATTTTATTATTCTGACAACCACAGCAAGTTGTACAGCCATGAGACAGCAAAGCAGCCCCAGGCCATCACACTACCATCACCATGCTTTACAATTGGCATCATGTTGTTTTTGTCAAATGCTGTGCCATTTTTACGCTTGATGTAACAGGCTGCACAGCTTCCAAAAAGTTCCATTTCTGACTTGTCAGTCCAAAGAATGTTTCTCCAAAAGTTTTGAAGATAACAAAGATGCTTTTTGGCAAGAGTGAGATGACTGTGTTCTTGCATGGGGCTGTGGTTTTTGCCTGGGAACTCTCCCATGGATGCCAATTTTGGCCTGTGTGTTTCTTATGGTGGAGTCATGAGCACTAATTTTAAATGGGCTGCTTTGTATTTCCTTGGATTGTCTCTCAGTGATTTTAAAATCGGTTTGAAAACTTGATCTGAAAATATTTTGAGTGATATGCAAAAAACAAAGATCACAAATCAGAAAGGGGCAAATACTTTTCACGCCACTCTGTCGATCAACGAAAAAAATGCGTCTTCGGTGCTGATCATCTCAGTGGGCCGCCGACTTACCTCCACAACAGATGATGGCAGCCACGAAGAGCGCCAGGTCGCTGTCGTCCAATTCTAGAGAGTTAAAGCGCGTAGCAAACTTGAACTTGGGCTCCATCATGTCGCTGAAGGGCCGACGCAAACTCTTGAGAAACTCGCGAGTGATGAAGCCGCCGCCACGAGCCACCAGGAGACCGTCTTTGTTCATGCACGAAGCCAGCAGCGTGAAGAGTGCCTCGTAAACGCCATACTTAAGGAGGGTTACCTAGCAAATATATATATTTTTAAATCAAACAGTCTGCAGTTCCAATTGAGAAAAAACATTGTGGTGTAGCAAGCTTACAGGAAATTCTAAAGCTACACCTAAAAATGCTAATAAAAAAATAATGTACTGTAATCGTAAAAGAAAATAATGTAAATTAAAATACATGAAATGAGTAAAACCGGAATAAAACAAAAGTAAAACTTTAAAATCTAATAGAAATACAATGAAAATTAAAAAAAAATCAAAGTAACACAGCTGACTGCCATAAGAACGAGGCCTAGCTGATGTACTGTAACCCCTCATTTTTTAAATAGTTTTGCTAATTTGCTAGCTACCCTCCATATTACTTTTTACATATTTTTTGAGAATCAACAAGCTATACTCCATCCACCCATCCTTGCTAGCTAGCTGTAGTCCATCTATCCATCCATCCTTGCTAGCTAGCTATAGTCCATCAATCCATCCATCCTTGCTAGCCAGCTAGCTATGTATATCTATCCATCCATCCATCCATCCATCCATCCTAATTAGCTAACCGTTGTCCATTCATCCATCCATCCATGCTGGCTAGCTATAGTCCATCCATCCATCCATCCTTGCTAGCTAGCTGTAGTCCATCTATCCATCCATCCTTGCTTGCTAGCTAAAGTCCATCAATCGATCAATCCTTGCTAGCTAGCTAGCTATAGTATATCTATCCATCCATCCAACAATCCACCCTAATTAGCTATTTGTTGTCCATTCATCCATCCATCCATGCTAGCTAGCTGAAGTCTATCCATCCAACCATCCGTCCTAATTAGCTAACTGTTGTCCATTCATCCATCCATCCATGCTGGCTAGCTATAGTTCATCTATGCTAGCCATCATTCATCCATCTTAGCTAGCTAGCTTTCACCATAAAGGCTAGCTAGCTATCATTGATCCATCCCCCTATCCTTGCTCACTGGCTATAATGAATTCATCCACCCATCCTTGCTCACTTGCTATTATCCATACATTCATATTTGCTTGCTATCTATCCATCCATCTATCCTTGACAGCACTCATCTGTTCATCCATTAATCCTTGCCAGCAAACTAGCATCTGTATCCATCCATCCAACTATCCATGTCCCCTTTTCAGGAGACCTAAAGAAAAGGGATTCACACTTTGGGCCCTACCTGATCATTCAAATCCAAATTCTGGAAGCTGGGAATCGCTTTGGCGAACTCTGTCAGCTCAGTGACGGTCTCCACCGACGTGCTCTGGCAGCAGTGGAAGAGGCGCGCTTCGGCCTTCCTTTGCCGGAGGCTGCCGCACCCCACGGCGGCAACCAGCACCCCCGCCGTGTGGCCGGTCTCGGGCTCAGTCTCCTCCCCCTTGAGCGCCACCTGCGCCGCTAGCGTCTTCTCGGCCAGCTGGAATGTCTCCATGTCGTGGATGATGAAAGGCTGAGGAGGAAACGGTTAAAATCAGGCCGAACAAAAACGCAGGAAAAGTGTGATGCTCATTTTACCGGCTCGCTGGTCTTTCCGCTGAGGATGAGCCGAGCTTTGGCTTTGTTCATGTTAAAGTTCTTCAGGTAAGCTTCGTGGATGCGGCTTATGAGGTTCTTGTGGTCGCAGAGCGCGGGGCTCACCTTGGCCTCCTTTTTCTTCACCATCTTGCTCTCAGCTTTCAGTTTCATCTTTTCGGCTTGGGGCATGCGACCGAAGCGGATGGCTGTCGGAACAGGGCTATCCGATCAGTTAGCGCAATCGCAAGCAGACTTCGATTTGTTAACTGCCAAACGGGATTAAGCGGACGACCTTGAGGCTGCTAGTGTTTCAGATGTGCAGTAAACTTTTCTTTGCTGTTCTGTCCACCAAAAAATGAACTCCACTCATGCGGCTGCTATCCGTATCCCCAATTGCATATTGCTGTGAGCGAGGACCGGCACTTTTGTTGGGCTTGGCAACTCTTTTTTTTTTTTTTGCCGTTTCTGTATTTCTGTCTAAAATGAACTGCGCTCGTAAAACTGTAATCTATTATACAAAATCTCATATTTCTGCGAGAGGGGACCACCGCACTTTTCTCGGAAGGAGTGGCATTCAGACTCACCTAAGAGGAAATCCAGGCTTCCCCAGTTGACCACTGCAGCGAGCAGAGCGCATTTTCTTTGGTCCGGGCTGCTGAAACATGCCCTGAAACATGCCTGCCTCAAATGAACCGCACTGTTTTGCCCGCCATCCATTATCTCCAGTCGCCTATTGCCAAGAGTGGGAGCCAATAAAGCAATTTTGTTTCATTCGTGGTGGCTATTTGTTATGCCTTAAATTAACACCCCCCGTGCAGTCGAGATCCATTATCCTCGGTCGACTATTGCTGCAAGCACATGCTAGAAAAAAAAGCATGGAGGGTTATTTTGCCCTTTTCACATTTTGTGATAACCAAGATAAACGAGAGATAACAGTACCATGTGTTCCCATTTTTTCAATATTTGTACACTTTTGTTCCACTCTACTTACATTTCATGGAAAGTTCTGAGGAAATCATAAAATCCCATTTTGTGCACCAAAAAAATGGCATTTAGCTCATTTTAGTATTAGTTTTTGATTTTTGTAAAGACTAATAATAACAATGATTTGGACTTGCTGTATAAATATAGACATTATATATTCCTGTTTTACTTGATTATATTTAGTATTGGAGTCCATGTCTAATGTTATTTTTTGATTTTATAATATTTCCCTTTTTTTCCCACATCCGACCCTAAATAAGCAGTTCGGAAGCCGAATTAATGAATGAAAACAAATCCTAAAATAAACCCTGTAGAAAAATTTGAACTATAATGGGCAAATTAAAAACCTACCGTTGTGGGACATGCCTACTGAAAGGCACTTCTGGAAGCGGCAATATTGGCATTTGTTCCTGTTCTTCTTCTGGATTTTGCAGTGATGTTCGCACTTATCATACTCTAGCTTGAGTCGGATGGTCCTCCTGAAGAAACCCTAGCAAAAGAATGGACAGGGATTAATGCAACAGCAATATTTTTTAGTCAACAATTCCCGAACCATTGTATTTGTATATGGGGTATTGCTTGAGCCGGAGCTTGAAAAATATGGTGCAGTTACACTTTGCACCAGGGGTGGCAGTCACGATAAATTTAAAGTTACAACCCTTTTTGGATTTTTTTTTCATTTACTAAACAGTACACTTCGGGATACAATGTTTTCACTTCACAGTGTGGAGTAAGATATTTTTGGGCTACTTTTTACAGCAATTTGCCCACAATACGCCACCAACAACAACAACTGATTTTGAATCCCCAAAAACGTCTAAAATGAAAACTTTGCCGTGCTCCTGCTTATGCCAAGTTATGCTGATCTGCTATTGGTTTGTGGCAGAGTATCATAAAAATAAATTAATGCCACTGGCTGAACTATCTCCCACAATACCATTCTTTTCATTAAATTCAGAAGATAATGTTTTTCGTAAAGACTTTGTGAGTCAGTGATACAGTACTGTATTTTTGGCATTAGGTCCAAAGCTCAGTGTGATGCTAAAGGGAAAAGTAGAAAACATAATAACCATAGAAAAGAAGTTTGCAATTATCAAAAAATATGAGAAGGCACCGCATTGATACCCTTGCTAAGGAATGTGGCTGTAATCAATCATTGATCAGGACAATTCTCAAGAATAAAGTGGCCATTAAAAAAAGTATCCTAAGTTGTTTTAAAAGGAGTATAATTTTTAATCCACTGTCACAATCTCCTTCCCTCTTTTGCATCCACCTGCTACCCCACTCCACCAGCTCTAATGACATCACACCAAAGAAAAATAATTAAAAAAAAATTATATATATATATATATATATATATATATTATCTTTTTATTTTATTTTAACCCATGCACATATGTTACACATAAGTAGTGCTTATAATTAATTATGTTTTTTATGTTTTTATCGGTGGTACAAGGGGTTCTGAGCTAATAACCAGAGGTTTCTATCCCCCTGCTGTATAGCAATTTCACTTTGCGGTCTGCACCTCAAAATGGATGAATCCATTATAATGGAGGTCCACTGTTTTTCTAACCATTCTTACTATACACTCATATTATTGCACTTGATTTATATTATAAACCTGGGGGATGTTTCAGATGCCATGAGGACACAACGAAAGGGGCAGCTGTCAAATATCTGCGCCACGTGTCTGAGTGCAAGAACGTCACTGCAGGGCTGGCAGAAAGCCAAGCTGGAGAGAGGTGACGAGTCAAATAAAGCCCCGGAACTTTCCACTGGCCTCGGGGTCATGTGCCCTCTGCATAGGCTGCTCTCCTTTCATTGAAAACCGGAGACTCACCTTGCATCCCTCGCAAGCGTGCACGCCGTAATGGAACCCAGACGCCCGGTCCGAACACACCCTGCACTCCAAACTGAGGAGGGCAGAGGACTCGCCGGGCCCCGGGGACGGACTGGAAGCCGGGGTTAAGGTGTCTGCACACAAAGACATGGAAAAAGTCACTCAAGTTTTTTTAAATTTTTTTTTATTACATTTAGAACTGAGGTCTCCAACCAAGTGCCCACGGGCACCAGTTTGCCCCATAAGGACAGTTAAGGTGCCCACTGACTGTTCTGAAAATAGCTCACCAATGCTGGGTCATTATAATTTTCTTGTAAAATTATTTTTTTATTGGTTGAAAGAGCCTATTTAACGTGATAACATGATAAGATATTTTAGAAATTCAAATAAATACATTCCAGTTCATGGGCTTCAAGGACAAAAGAATCTATTCAAGTATTGATAATGATTTTTAAGTAATTAATAAAAGAATAGAATGAGAATCCATTCATGTACTAACAAATGGATTAATTCACCTTTTTATTGGTTTCTTTTATAGGAAATACAACAAACTAGATTCCAATTTATGGGCTTTGTAAATGAAATGATCTGCATTTATGTAGCGCTTTTTCAAGTCAATGACTTCCCAAAGCGCTTTACAATGTGCTTCACATTTCCCATGTAAGGCACTAACCTGCTTATTGGGGGTATTAGGGGTTCAGTGTCTTACCCAAGGACACTTCGTAACACGGAGGAGCCGGGATTTGAACTGCGATCTCTTGATCCCAAGACGAGCGCTCTACCTCCTGAGCTACTGCCGCCCCATTTTCAAACCGTTAAAGCGAATCAACAAAAAAGGTGCAGTTTTTTTTATGGCTATTGGCTACTTTTTAAGCTTTTTTAGCTTCGTACCTAGCTATCTACCTACCTTTTTAGTTATTTAGTAACCTATATACCAACCTTTTTAGCCATTTTCCAGTTTATCTAGCTAGCTTTTTACATTTTCTTCTTATTTGCTCGTTATCAAGCTAAATTTTGGCCTCCTTTCTACCTATATTTTATTTTCTGCTTTCCTTAAGCTTTCCATTTGGCTACTTAGTTGGGTTTTTACTCTTTTAGCTAGCTATCTAGCTCCCTTTTAGTTTGTTACCTTTTTACCTTAACTATCAAGCTGCCTTTTTAGATATTTTGCAACCCATCGAGCTAAACTTGGTGCCCTTTGCGCTAAATAGTAAAAGGAAAAGTAGCTCTCAGCTTGAAAAAGGTTGGAGACCCTTGATTTAGAATGATCTACCTAGTACTCAGGACGAGGAGGGCTATTTTTTTCGCCACAGTAACCTTTAGCAAGTTCATAATTATGCAATAAATCCGGAGTGGGCAAAGTTTTTATTTCAATGGCCACGTTGCACTTTTAAAAGGTCACGTGGTCATTTCAAAATGAAACAGAGTATGTTTTAATGAAATTTAATGTAAATTATACCTTTCCAAATCATCTTCCCCTATTTATGGAGAAAAATGTGCTCTTTTTATTTATTTAATATTACTATTTTATACTCTTTTTTTTAAATCTAGTTTGCTCATTCTAAGGATTATATTTATTATTTGAGGAGGCAGGCAGATGGCTTTTTTGGGAGTTTTGGGCCAATAAAGGGTGCTACTGTGCCAATCTAAAATGAACTGCAATTTTTTGGTCATAATCCATTATCCCCAGGCGAATATTGCTGAGAACAGGGGGGCCGAGAGAGCAAATTTGTAGTATTAATATTGATGTATAGCTTGTTCACAACTGACTGTTTTGCAACCTGATATCTCACCCAGAGCAATGGTGCTCTCAGGGCCCGAAGCGGGGTTCTGGTACTCCGTGAAATCAAACTTCAGAGTCTCCTCTCCCACAGACTGGGAGATGTCGCGAAGATCTTCAATGATGTCCGCGCACAGGGGGCTGTCCAAGAGCGAGTCCCCAAGTGGGGACGGGGGGCAATAGAGATCGCCTGCCATGACTGGATGATCACTTCACTCACCAGACTATGAAAGAAGACAAGCA
The DNA here is from genome assembly GCF_059441175.1 of Urocampus carinirostris. Taxonomy (NCBI): domain Eukaryota; kingdom Metazoa; phylum Chordata; class Actinopteri; order Syngnathiformes; family Syngnathidae; genus Urocampus; species Urocampus carinirostris. Next base: position 31,475,312 of record NC_142359.1, on the reverse strand, counting down.
ATGAAATGTGAGGAGCTTTTTTGGACAAGGACAAACCAGGCAGCCGTAATAAAGCAACACAAATGTAGTGTAGTAAGCATGCCGGGACATCTGTTTGAGCCATTCCACAAATGCTCTACCCCCCTCCAACTTCCAGTAATTGACTCCAGCAGATGTTCTGACGTTAATGCGGAGCAAAATCGAGCCCAACTCCAGATTACAACAATAGTCAACAATAGTCACTTTAATGTGATTTGATATGACTGGATAAAACAGGCTTGTGGCAGTTTAGAATGTTTTGCTATGCAACGTTAAGCATTAAAAAAAAAAAAAGTTCTTTCTCGCCGGCCACAATGATTTTTTTTTCTAAATTTGATGCCAAGATGTGATTCCAATAGAAAAAAACACGTATAAAATATGGCATTTAATCTAATGAATCCACAAAAAATAGAGCAATTTACAACAGAATCAGCCTTTTCTGTATGGTTGGTTCATATGTGCACCATTTCCTGTGGTGTCTTTCTTTTACATAGAAGTTGTCCCATGTTCATCAGGAATTTTGCTGCAATGCTCTTCTCTTGGCGCTGTTTTTCTTCCACATGAGACAACACACTGCCATCTAGTTGTTCTGACACCAGATTTTATTTTTAAAATAAATCGTTAACAAGATTTTTGCCCGTTTTCCATGGTCAGAGTAAACTAGTGACAAAATGATCTATGTGTTCCCTACAATAAAATTTTGACCAAATGTTCTCTTTTGAGAATTCGACGAATCAAGTGGGAAAAAAAAAAATTCAACGATTGAGGTGATAAGTTGTCTGGGCACCTCTCTTTTCCCTAAACGACAATATTTAAGTACTGTCCAGCATCAAATGACATTATTACACACTTACAAAACCACTATGGAATTCCCAATTGAGTCATTCATTCTTGTTTGAATGACTATGTAAGAACATGTTTGCACAGTGCATGTCCTGACAAAGCAATGTGCTGATTACACCTTCTTAGGGCGAGCAATAAACAAAAGCCAGAAGAGTCAACATATCCCTGACAGAGGACCTCAGGGACCGCGGGGGCTGATAATGAAAGCAAATCAGACAGCTAGGATGGTCCAGGACGGTTACAATATTAAAAAACGAGTAAAAGCACCCTAAAATCGATCTTGAAACGCACGGGAAGCAAAAGCAGCGATTTTAAAACTGGTGTTATGTGATCGCTCACTCCTGATGCCGTGAGCACACATGCAGCTGAATTTTGTAGTAGCTGCAATCTGGCAATGTTGTTTTTGGAAAGACCGGAGAGCATGGCATTACAATAATCTACACGAGAAGATGTAAAAGCATGCATCAGCACATTCAGGTTTGCCTGAGAGAGAAAATCTTGAGATGATAAAACAAAATTTGCTATATTTTTGATTATGTGGATTAAAGTCGAAAATACACCAACATTTTTAATGCATTCTGAAGGTCTAAAATCTTGTTTTGTTTCTCTCTCTGACTTTCAGGGCCAACGAGTAAGACCTCTGTTTTGTCCTGATTGAGCTGTAGGAAGTTTTCTGCCACCCATGACTTAAAATATGAAATGCACTTTAAAAGACTTGTGTCATGAGGGGGGACACGGCAATGTAGAGCTGGGTGTCATCAGAGTAACTATGGAAATTGACTCCAAGTCTCCTGATGATATCCCTAAGGGGGATCATATACAGATTAAAAGGTGTGTGTTTGTGTGTCCCTTAACCACTAGGGTCGTAGGGTCACCTTTTTTGTGGTGTTTCTTGGGCAAGTACAGCCGTACCTAAAATTGAACCATAGGTTCAAAGGGTGTCTAAAATTGTTGTTGGAATATTGAAAAATGTCACTGCATATATAGTCACAATTGAGTTTTCTAGTATCTAGTGTTTGCAGCTTTATATTATTATAACTCTTTTTATTTAGTTTATTTAGAGCACGGCGGCGCAGTGGTTAGCGCTTGTGCGGCACAGTTCATGTCATGGGAACCTGAGTTATCTGTCCCTGTGTGCCCTGCGATTGGCTGGCAACCAGTTCAGTGTGTCCCCTGCCCGCTGCCCGGAGATGGCTGGGATGGGCAGTGCCAGCCAGTCGCAGTGCACAGAGAGACGGGAAACTCACTCGTTCATTCGCATCTAGGGATCATTTGGACCAGCCAATTAACTTGGCATGCATGTTTTTGGAATGTGTGTGTGTTGGGTCGTAGTGCCCGACGGAAATCCACACAAGCACGGGGAGAACATGCAAACTCTGCAGAGGAAGGCTGGTATATGGGTTTGATCCCATCACTTCAGAACTGTGCTGCGCTAACCACTCAACTTTAACACACCCCGGGGCTTTAAGCATGTACAAAATTGACCTCAACTTCCTCCAAATGCTGTTAAATAATGTCCACTTGGCCAGAGTGTAACTGGATAGGACTATCATTGTCTTTTACTTCCCTGACAGAGGGCTTCTATATTTAGGTCACAGCAGAAGAGGAAACGGGAGATTTGCAGAATGCATGTCAACAAAGAATCACGTGTCACATGGATCAAAACCAAATATGGGGTGGAACTAGACTCAGCTGTGTAAAGGTGCATTTGTGTTTTATTGCACCTGCAACCACAGTCCAGACCGAGTCCTAAAAGTCCATTAAAAGACTCTGACAAGGTCATTTCAACCACGAGAAATATTCTGCACAACAACTCCCCAATGCCTACAGAAGACGGAAATCCTTTCGGCAGCTCATAATCACACTTACATAACATGGTAAGACGCATTGACTTAAGTGGCTTTCTTTACCGCAGCAAATTGGCACCCAAGCATTTCCTGATGAATCCTAAAGGTTCTCGCTGACGAAGAAAAACGAAGAGCGAGGCGCGAACGTCCTCCTCGTCCTCGTCTGGTTTGGGTGCTGATTGTAAACACGCCCTTCGGCCGGCTGCTGGAAATGACGTCAACAAAGAGCGACCGAAAGGGCCCTCCTTCTAAAACACCTATGAATTGGACTAATCACAGCAAATGAAGCCGAAATATTTCCGGGTTTCAGAAATTAGATTGTTTAAATTACATCAAAATGTTCAAATTATATGTAATATACTCTAACCCTTGTATTGAGTTACACATATCCTATTGTTTATTTTGTTTTTGTCTTTACGTAATCCTGCAGCGTTTATTGTTCCTTTGAAAAGGGGTGATTTTGTATTCTCATGCCAAATTTGTTTGTAATGATCAATTAAAAACCGTGTCAGAAACACAAATCATCTAAAAAGTGTAAATATTTCCCATTTTACAAAGAGCATCTATATTTGTAAAAAAAAAAGGTGAGCTCACGCACTACATTGAAAATAGTTACCAATTTATCATAATTATTTTTATCATTTCCCATTTAATTATTTAATGCGTCTGTATCCCATTCTCGTTGCTAAACAATGTTCATGACGTTGATAAGGACAAAACATAGCGTGAAAAGGAGACAATTGTTCGTGGAAGATTCAAAAATTACTATGACCAGATCAAAAATACGGCCTCCGGGCCGGATCCTGTCCGTTAGATGATTTAATCCGGTCCACCATACATTTCTGAGGTCCAAAAAGGAGTCTCTAGGTCATTTCTATCAATTTATGATTTTTTTTAAATAAAGACAAATATTTGCTATGGCCGCTAGAGGACAGTATTGAGTTTGTAAAGCGTGGCGAATTTATTCAGGTGTTTTAATTGAATGGCCAATTGGCTTGAACCTTGACTGCCCGAAAAATTCCTTGGCGGTGCGAGAAGCATCCATTGTTTTTTGTTTTTTTATTTGAGCTTTTTTTTTCCAAAAGATTTTTTTCCCTGTGAAGAAGTGACCAGTGATAATTAAAGTAGCAAGGCGTCTTGTACATTTCTGTATCTACAAAGGTTACATTACCTGCAATTTTCCTTCATTGGTGAATTTTTTTCAAGAGTCAACGTGAAAGTTTTAGGTAATTTTCACGGGTTAAAAATGGGCCACCAACAGCAGCAGCAGAACGTCCTTAAGAATATAGCGAAGGACTTTGAGAGGAGCAGGGAGACAAATAAGAACGATGAGTGGATAATGATTTAGAAAAAAAGTCAGTGAGAAAGAAGCGTGGCCTGACCCGAATGTAAGGATTCACTTTCTAGGCCCAACCCGGGACAAAATTTGGGTCGGACTCAGGCTTAAGCTCTTACCTCTGATCCAGCATACCACACAGTGATGCCGTATGCTCTCATTGAGGCTGGTTAGAAGGACACTAGCAGCTTCTGTCTGACTTATCACACGAGTTTACAAAAGCTCTTTGAGAGCAATACAAATAAATTACTCAAACTTAGTTTGCTTTTTTTATTTTTTAAAAAACAATACAGTTCCCAAACATCACACAAATGATAAAAATAGCATAGTGAGTAAAACTTAACCATGAGACACTCGGACGTGCTCATAGCGGTCACATGTGACTCTTCAGATGAGATGCTGCCCTCCAGGGAAGGCAGTAGGTTGTATAGTTAGCTCCTGATGGGGTAAAATCACAACCCTGAAACCACACAACCTACTACCTCACCCTGTACGAACACCAACAGTCTCCTCTGCAGGTTGACAACAATTCATCGTTTTGACACACTAGCGAAATAACAACGACAACATGCAAAGACCGAAGTAACTTTATGACACCGCTGCCTTTACAGCCGCTTCAGGAAAGACAGTAAGTTGTATAGTCATCAGACAGTTCGGGACGGACCCTAAAACTATACAACCTACTACCTCACCCCAAGGGACTGTTGAGTAAAGTCTTCTTCCAAAAGATGCTCACCAGGCTGCCCACCTGCGACAATACAAAAAAAAAGGAATTTAAAATCTTACATTGCGACCGCGTCCTCGTCTTGTTACTGGCGTCGCCTCGCTCTGCCTGAAGGACACGAAGCAGGGGGAGAGTGGGACACTTTCACTTGGCTCTCGCCTTACAGTCGAGGATCGAGTAACAATTGTAAAAAGCTTGGGGCCCTTAACAGACATCGAGAGAAAAGGAGACCTGGTAAACTCGATGCGACGTCGTCTCCAAAAGAAAATGTCCGATTGTCATACTTACTATAGGGTATGCAAAACTAGTTGATCATTATAATTTTTTGCTATCATTCAAGAAAAAAATATTTTTTGAGATGGATTCTACCAATAATAATAATTTCAGATTCTCAACATGTAAATGCTTGTCATTTTTAATATTGTTCTTCATGATGCAAAACTAATTATTATGGTAGCGACTCTAAATGAAACCTTTGGCTCATGTAGGTCACAATTTGGTAAATTTCACAATATAGCAACTTTAAAATATTGGTCTGGGAAAATGTTGTTTTTCCCATTTTTTCAAATTACAGAGATCCCTCGGTTATCGCGGGTATTGGGGACCAAAACCACCCGCGAAAAGTGAAAATCCGCGAAGTAGCGACGCCCCATCAAAAATGCTAATATATATATATATATTTATATATATATATATATATATATTCTTAATTTAAAAACAAAAAAAACTATTTTATTTTATTTTTTAGACCCGCGAAGCTCTGAACCCGCGAACGTGGAACCGCGAAGTAGTGAGGTCCCACTGTATATTCATCACTATTATCACTATAAATTGTCTAATTATTATTAAAGGGACAGTGTGTGTTATTTGACCAATAAATGGCAGTATAGTGTGTAGTGAAACCATAAAGGAGAGCTAAAAAGCACAAGGTATAATACAAACTACGGAGACTCAAAGTGGCCAAAATGCATAATTTCTCTTGTCGTTTTTTTAGTTTTTTTTTTTTTGATGGGGTACCTGTAGCAGCAAGATGGCAGAGAAATATGTCAGCTCCCTATTGGTGAGGCTTGTGATATATAAAATAAATGCAAATTTCTCAAGCTATGTGTATTTTAAAATATGCACATTTACATGATGTTCATGTTTTGCTAATTATTCAAATCAATATTGTTTTAATAAATTACTTGTTTTTTTTTTTACCACTAAGAGGCACTTAATAATACACACTGTCCATTTTCTACCTTTTGAATAAAAGATAAAACATCTCCAACTTGAAAAGGCAAAGTATTTTTTGTTCAAACAATATTTTAAGAGAGATCTTAATAAACGTGAAAATTTTGGAGGTCGCAGGTTCCTACGCAGGTGATTTTCAATTTCCAATAGAAAATTTTTTTTTGGCCTTATTTTCTAGTACTTTAAAAATCAAACTGTCCTATATTGATTCATAGATATTTTCTACAATTGTTAATTTAAACAAATATTGTGTTTCAGGATGTAGGGAGTGAAGGAGTAGTGATTTTTGTTTTGTATATATAGTATAGTTGGTTGGTACGGTTGGTTCCCTTAACCACGAAGGTTGTAGGAGCACCATTTCCTATGGTGCGTTTTGGGCAAGAACAGCCTAGGGGCGCCCATCCCTCTCCAGGCCAACATATGTTTCCACCCGGTCTTAAACCAGGAACCTTTCGCGTATTGGGCGAATGTGCTAACTACTACACTACTGATTCAAATATGTTTATGTACATGTATAGATGAAAGAATATATAATAATAATAATAAAATAAGATTACTTGAATATTTATCAATTCACAGCAACTTTTTAAGACAACCACACGAATGGAAGCCATTTTAGTCATTTTTGAGATATTTTCTAAAACCCAAAGTTTATGACTGATATATTAAACAAACCTACTAATCTGTTATCAGGAAGAGTACCATAAGAAAACAGAAAATAATTATGACGTAATGACCTCTCTTCACACAGAGTTGAAATACTGTGCTCAAGATACAAAGACAAAACATAAAAGCAGGTCAGTCCAGTGATTAAGTGGTCAGCACGTCTGGCACGTGACAAGTTTTGGGGATTAAGTCTTGGAATGGGTGGGAATTTCACGCAAGTTGCTTTTAAGTTCATAGAGCATGAATTATCAAATCTTTTTTTTTTTGCCTAAATTGAGTTGTGAAGGCCTCCCAACAAGATTTTTTTCACTGAGTTGAATGGCCTTTAGTTTTATCAATTCTAAAAAGTGACCTTCATTACTAGACACTTTTTTTTTAAACGAAACCCCTGTTTGCTTAACCCATAAATGCCACGACGACTTAACGACCATGCTTGTAAAATAGACAGAAGCCCCGACTCAGCACATGTTCACATAAAATAAAAGCTTTTAATTCCGACTTTTTATAAGAAGCTGTGAGCTATCACGGACTCAGTTTAGATGAAGGATAAAAAATAAAGGCGAGTCGCTAAAACCACATGTATTTTGCCTGTTAAAAAAGTCACTAATGAGTAGAGGAGAAAATAAGTTCCCCTTGTTTGGGGAGTGTGCTATAAACTGTAATGCTGCTGTAAGATGTCACCAAGGATCACTGAAGCCTTTTGAGATAAAGAAGGGGTGGGCAAACTACAGCCCGGAGCCACATGCTTTACAATCCGGCCCACCAAACGAAAATGGTCAAAATATAATGACAATACATAAAACAGTGAATAAAGCACTACCTTTTTTTGGGTGTGAGTCTAACCCTAACTCTTTATTTGTGTGTCTACTACAAAAATAATACAACATGACTTTAAATGTACCAGTCAATATTAAATTAAAAACAGGAACTTAATATATTATTTTGATTTTATTCTGAAAAGAAACAAGGTAGCAACAGAAATACTATGAAAATACATGTACAGTAATACAAAAAAACACATCAACTGTAATACTGAAAAATACTACAGTAAAACTACAAAACTAAAGTGCTTAAACAGGGACCTGACGTAATATTTTGCTTTAATAGTATTTTTTTCAAAACCAATTTGATAAAACTAATCTAAATAAATACAAAGTACACAATTATAACATTTAGACATCTGTATGTATATGTATTAATAATAAGAATATTTTTCCAGCTTCTTGGCCAAGTTTTTCAACCCAATGCGGCCCACGATTCAAAAACTTTGCCCACCCCTCAGATCATTGGTCCCAAAAATAGAGCCAGCGGGCATTTTTTTTAACCTAAAAATATAACTCAATTTTTTGGTTGTAGCGGGTTTCAAGCCCAGGTTACGGCGAAGAGAGCACTATACCCTTACCACTGGACTACCTGCGATATAAATGACATGTAAAAAGGCACGGGGTTGTAGCTCATAAATACACTATGACAATAAATTTGTCACAATGCTTGGAATGGAATAGAATTTATTGTCAAGTGTCAGTTTATGTGAAGTGCACAACAAAATTAAATTTTGTTTCTGGCACCGTGACATAAATAGTATAAGAATACAATAAAATCTACCGCCATTTCGCAAGTCTTCTATGCCACTGGTGGTCTTGTGCTCTAACAACTAAGCTGAACTTGGACCTGTTCTGTGAAGAGTGTGATTTGGCTATTATTTATTTCATTAATAGTGTAATTTTTTATTTTCCGTCTTGTTCTGTAAACAATCCAGAAGGGTTATATGATTATAGCTTTCTGAAAAAACAATAATGATTTTACATGTATGCACTCCTGCGATTGTCACACTTTTTTGGTAAGTAACAGACCCCGGACTTTCATCAGAGAAGGGACTGGTAGTGTGGCCCTCTCAGGGCCATTATGATAAAGTAAAGCACCAGGGCTGGCTGCAGTTAAGCAACGCGACCAACAGGTGTCCTTCCAAGCCTGTGAGGCCCGAACCGAGGGATCCCGTGACAATGAGGCCTTTGTGCAGTTCCGGGTGCTAGCCGACGTGCCCTCGTGTACTGTTTCCACTCTAATCTTCCGTTGACCTTTAGGCCCGTGGTTTTTCTTCCCCTCCTTTTCCCTGCACTACGTTCTTTAAGGAGATTATTTGTAGGACGTACGTATTTAACCGACTCCACAGACAACAATATTCTCAAGGAGCTTCTTATGCACTGATGGACTTTCGCAGTGAAGGTAATGAAGAGGGAGGGGAGGTCTGGCGTTCTGAAAGAGGATAGAAGAAATTGGACCACATGGCCATGCAGACCTCCTCACATTGATGTTTTAAAAGGGTGTGAATTGAAAAGTTGAATCAGATTAATACAACGCACCTTTATGTTGATAGTGAGATTTACCGAAGAGGTTCAGTGAGTCTGCAAATGAAATAGGAAAATATGTGGTCATAAAACAGCGCTTTGATTCCGTCATCAAAGGCTCGTGACACTGATCACAGTTCAATGATACAACAACTTGCTTTTCTTTACATTAAAAATTGTCAAAAAAACAACTGTAGAATCAACATTAATGGACGATTTTTACTTCCTAAGTGTATCATATTAATTTGAGGCTTTTGGCTTGCAAATAAATAACTTGTTCCTTTTGGGGGGCATTGAGGTAATTGTAATTACGATTGCTAATAATATAGAAATATACCAAGAAATTAAATTTTTTTTTTACCTACTGGAGTAAATAAAATATGATATTCCGATGTGTTATGACTTTTGCCTTGAACCCAGAAAATATATATTTCTGAGCAGTTGGGTGGTTGTAACTATAACTGCTTAAAATGTACTGCAAAAAATAAAAACAACAAAAAAATCTTCGATCAAATTTTTACACTAATGGAGTAAATTGGAATTTTGATCATAATATTTTATCATTATATATTTATAAAATTAATATTTCATAGTTTTTTTGTGGTTGTCCTTATCCATGAATGAGCGAATAAATTGTATTTTAAAAATTGAAACAATAGGAAATATGATAAATACACACACACACACACACACGCACGCACACAATAACACACACTTTATATGTCTATACACGTAGATTAGGCACACCCGCACATGAAGTTATTAATGAATAATTGTAAAAACATTTTAAAATAATTAAATTGTACAATAAAATATTAGTTAGTATTTGATTAAAAACAATAGAATAAACAACCAGATACTGTCGTGCTATTGTGTTACAAAAGCAAATTATATATAAAAAAATTTAAATGCTTGGTATTAGTTTGAAGTTATTATCTCTCACACACTCAAACGCAAACACGTGCACACACGGGGACGGAACTGCAGTAAAATATCCTTTCAAAACCAATTTAAAATAGAAGAAAATAGTCCACTTATAAATGATGTAAAAATACAGCAGTACATAATTTAAATACAATTTGTTGAGATCAATGTTATGTCAAACACGCGCGCACACACACACACACACACACACACACACACACAAATCCCGAGTAAAAGCACAAATTTCTCAGAACAAGTTAGTTTTACCTATTAAGGGAAAAAAGATTTATAAAACGTTCGCTTTATTTTCACTTTCCACGCCTCAACACGGCCGCACTTGTGTGTTTTTCAATTTCCCGCTAATGCACCTGTATGTGTTTTGGAAAGACAGTGGCCATCTGTGTCAGGCCCATTGTGAGTGTGAATACTCAGAAGGGTAAGCAGTGCCCTGCACTCCTTGGGAGAGGCGTGGGAACGCCATTCATTTGGGGTGTCAGGGCTGCATTGTGGGGTGCACACCATCAAATGTGTCTGGCCCTTCGCACTCAGTGACTGTTTGTGCATGTATACGAGTGTGTTTCTGTGTGTCTGCTGGGTTCACTTAAAATTACTATTGATGTGTACCTTTTAAATAGTATCATTCATATAAGTAAATCGCAATTTTTCTAAATTTGCAAAACAAAATAGGTCTTTTTTCATGTTTCATGAACTAAATTATAGTCATTTTTTGGTCCAAAGAATGTGAATAAAATTAAATTCACAGGTTTGAACGTCATATTTTCACATGTTAAATTCAGGTTAAAAAAATACATGATAATTCCATTAAGGGCGGGGTGCATCGTTTGAGGTGTCCAAGTTAAAATTGAAATATTTTCTATAATAAGTATGTGATAACAATGCCTGACTGAGTTCAAAGAGCTCTTATATTTTTCACAGCATGCTTGTCTGGTTTTACCTTACTTTTGGCAAAACTGTTTCTGCCATGGAACACAATAGGTAGCAAAAACGAGGGGAAAGTAGTGGGGTGGAGAGTAAATAACTTCATGCTTCTCCCCGCGTATTATCTTCTTCCTATTTGTTTGTGTACCATGAATATGCGTAAAGTAAAAATAGGCCTATTTCAAGTAAATGGTAAATGATCTGCATTTATATAGCGCTTTTCAAGTCAATGAAGACCGCCCAAAGCACTTTACAATGTGCTTCACACTTACCCATTCACACACACACACACACTCACACACTAATAGGGAGTCAGCCATGCAAGGCGCCTACTTGCTTATTGGGGACATTAGGGATATAGTATAGTATAGTATAGTCCAAAGGCCAACTCAAAACCCCAAGAAAGATGAAAAAACAAAGAGTTTTTTCGAGCCCGTCTAAGAAATTCACATACTTTCTTACGCATCATGAATGAGGTGATTAAGGCTGTAATCATGACTTCAAGACAGAAGATGGCGGCAGAGAGTTTAAACATTTTAAATTCCATACAGCTACTTGAACTACTATTAATAAAAAATGGAATTGATTTGGGTTACAGCTAAGTCCCCATTGTCCTATTGTTTGTGTAGTACAAAAATACTACGAAAAATAATGTAAAATTTAGGGCTTAGAAACACAGCCCTAATATATTATTTAGCTTTAATTCTGAAAAAAAAAAAAATACTAGAAAAATGCTACAAAATACTACAACAGAAACATTACTACAGAAATATTACAAAGTCCTAAAAAAATGCTGATACAGAAAAACCAAAAAAATGCAACTACGGAATTACAGAAATACTACAAAATATTTTATAATAAAAGAAAGAAAACCCATACTCCGACATTAATACTGTATTACAAAAAAACAGAAATACTACAAATCTAATTATCAAATTGAGTGCTCAAAAAACTGGACCCAAACACTGAAAATAAAAAATAATTACTACAGAAGTGCTACAAAAATACTATAAAGAAATACTGTAGTACAAATAAACTACTACAGATTAACAACTAGAGTAATGCTACAAAAAGAGATAACACTAGTACACTAGTGAAACACTACTACAGAAATAGTATGAAGACCTACAGAGAAATGCCACTACGGTATTACCCCCAAAAATATGACAGTAATACTATTCAGAAATATTACAAAAATACTACAGAAAAGAAAAAAGGAAATACCACTGAAAGACGAAAATGCTACCACAGTAACACAAAAATACTAATACAGAAATAAAACTACCGTAAAAATTAATACTACAGATCCACTGCAACAGAATAACCATAGTACATACTACTACAGATTGACAACTACAGTAATGCTGCAAAAATTAAAAAAAACTATTACAAGTCCTACAGAAATGCCACTACAGAATTACTAAAAAAAACACAGTAATACTATTACAGAAATATTACAAAAATACTACAGAAAAGAAAATTTAAAACTACTGGAATACTAAAAGGCTACCACAGTAATACTAAAATACTACTACAGAAAAAAAACTTGAGTAAAAATAATACTACAGAAAAACCAACAGAAATACTACAAAAATACAAAGGAAATACTACAAACATACAACTCAACAAAAACAATTATAAAAAATCCTTAGGAAATAAATACTACAAAAATACAACTACAGTAATACAGCAGAAATATGACAAAACTCAATATCAAATTAAGTGAAATATTTCTTTCTTTAATTCTGAGCATTTTAAAACCAATTTGATAAAACTACTCTTTTTACAAATGATGAAAATAAATATAACATGTCGATTTCTGCATGTATATTTATTCACAAATGCAAATTAAATAAAATAGGCAGTGGACCCTGGCCAAATTTTTGAACCCAATGTGGCCCCCAACTCCAAAGGTTTGCCCATCCCTGCCTTAATGCGCATTAGAGGAAATTTGGTTTTTTTTTAATTCAACGACTTGTAAATTAAACACAAAAAGCCAACATAAAAAAAGTAAAATCTGACTGAAGGACCGAGTTTGGTGTGTGTGTGTCTCGTGTATTCAACATTCTAAAGGACGACCCAAGCACAAGTTTTGGGGTTTCCTGTTCTGGGCGACAAGATGGCGGGTGCTTGTCGTGTCAAGGGAGGCAGAAGAGAAGTCGGTAGTTGTGATGGCATTCGAATCGAATCGAATAAAACAGAATAGAACAGGTCTATATTGTCATTGATATCATGTGCCATTACATATCAATGACGAAGCACACTGTCTTCATTCCTATCTGGTCTTATCGTTATATGTCGCAATCATTTAATAGTAGCTTAACTTAAATAAGACTTAAAAGACATCGGCAAAACACATAAATACAATTCCTAGGAATAGATTCATGAAGAGTGCGTATATGTTAAAAAAGACAACTCAAAAGTAATTCGAATCTTGAGTTTGAAAAAAAAGCATGAGGCCACGTGTCACTGTTGACCCTATTTTAATAGTAAAACTTCCATTCAAAATTTTCGTAGCAATGTGACTTTTAAATGCGGTAACTTGATAATTTGTAAGATAAATAAAGAAAAGAAAACGACTGTGTGTAAAAACTTCAGCGATATGTTGGGGCTCAGCCTTTTCTGGAACCGGGCCCAGCACTACACAGCTCATGCCTCCTTCAATCATTGCCACCTTTTTTTTTTTCAAAACTCAAATGTGTGACTTAAACTGAAAGTCAGGATGCAAAGGAATGAAGAGTCGATTGTTTTCGCCATTGCCACGTTTGCCTCTGGGTCATCCGTCCAAATGGAATCGTTGCTAGCAAAAGAAGGCGTTGGATCCGATTAAGTTTCATTCTATGTTCACTTTTCACATGTTAACAGAAATGTGCATGAAGCCCCATTTGCACACACACGCTCGAACCTGCACGCCCCCACACACACACTCGGACTTACCCGGCAGGGTTAGACGCAGAAAACCGGCGCCTGCCTCACTACGTTGCAGATTGACCGCATATCCGCTCTGTGGAGGAGAGGCAGGGAATCAACCCTGATTCAGTCAAACAGCACTGCATGTGCCAACGAAAGCCTCGTCCAGACTGGCGACAAAGTCAGCATGTGCATGTGTGCCCATCTGTGGGAGCCTCAGTCTGGTTTCTTCCCAACTTTGTCCAGACCGCTTCAACGAAGTTAGGGAGAAGCAACTCTACAAAAGGGGGTTCCCTCACTCTCTCCCCTGTCTGCCACCTTTAAGTCCAAGACCGTCAGTGCCCGCCACAATGGGGGAGGCCATGTGGTTTCCCATGGAGTCGCGTGTTCCTCCAGTCTGGCAGTTAACGAGGCTTTGAATGAGGAATGTTAGCAAACAGAGCTGCTGCACGTCGGCTGAATGCTAAGCTGGGCAACCAGTCAGATTGCAGCGCCGGCCCTGGCGTATGAATAATGCAAAGAGAGCACAGAAGGCAAAGCTCCTCCCTTGTGCTGCTCTTGACCGAGCCCGACGCCACGCAGCACTCCTACATTACCCCCCTCCCATCCCCAAACCTTTGCTCTAAACTCAGGAGCGCAGCGAGGAGAAAAAGGCAATACAGGCGCTAGGCAAGCGACTTGCTCAAATAGACTACCAACTCAAAAGTCATGTGCAACGACAAAGGTCGAGCAGCTGGTGAACACGTTGGTCATTTTTTGAAACATGCGACTTTTTCCTCACCCGTCGGAATCATTTCATTCCTTTATGACTGTCTGTGCCTTTTGTTTAGAATTGGCACCTGTCCCAGACCAAAAAAAAGCCTGGTTGGCCACTCCGCCTTCCTGCTCTGCTTTTACTGGAGACTGCCCACAAGCGAGACAGAGGAAGATAAAGACAGAGGGACTTTGAAAAGTGAGAGAGTGGGGTTAGGAACCGAGGGTGGGGCGGAACGCCCAAATCGAGGGAGAAGTCGAGTGATGGGAAAGGAAAGTCGAGGGCGGATACGAGCAAAGGAAAATCGGACACAAATCCACAGACTCGCGAGCAGGATCGGCAGGAAAACAAGCAGGGAGGATGCGTCAAAGACCATGTGAGGGTGGATAGTATCGAGGTCTCATAATACATCTTCCAAGCAGCATTACCAGAGGAGAGCGAATGCCACTTGTTGCTTGGTGGCTAGGCATCGGAGCAGGCACAGGGTTAAAATCCTAGGACTGCGAGGAGTAAAATATCCCTCCCTCTTTTGGCACCAAATGGAGGGCCCGCCTGTAGAAATAGCACAGCGGAGCATTTTTCTCCCCCTCGCTCGCTCTCTCGCTCTCTCTCTCTCTGGGCTGCTGCGTCCTAGTCTACCCTCTTGCATGTGGCTGGAACCCAGGCAGAAAAGGGGAGGAGGGCAATTGATAGAAAAAGAAGCAAGGGGCAGGCAAGGATGGGGGGGCGGGGTATCATGGTGAGTGGAAAAGAAAAAAGGCTCAGCTGATGATGAAACAGGGACGTGTTGGCGTGAGTACACGCTACAAATTTCATTTTCAGTTCGATGCAATACTTTGATTATTGCGAGCATACTGGAGTATACGCATTTTAAATAAAACGCAAGCAAGTACCTCAGTGTGAGCGCTCCATGTAGGAGGCTGGCAACATCAAATTACCCACCAGGAGGTGCCAGCCAATCACAACTGCCGTCTTGATTCAAGGTCATTTTATTTCCCCTTCCTCCACCACAAACACGTTAATGGCTCGATGTTTTTACGGCTCAATCAAAGAGGAACGAGCACCTGGCCGTGACATAAAAAGAGGTCTGATGTGGCACAGCGTGCCCGTTATTATAGGGCCAGTTTTCCCTTGCCAGAGCCGCAGGGAAGAAATGTTGGGACCACAAAATGGACTCAGGTTGTGTCCTTCCCAATGCGCCTAGCCTTCATTTTGTGAGTAGGCTACTCAGTCTCTAACCCTTTCCTGTCTTTCTGAAAAATAATTAGAGAGTTTTACTATTCAGGCCTTGCACGTCGAGCGTTGGGCTGTTGTTGTGAGTTTAGTGCCAAATAACTGCTGGCACCGTTCTTGAAAATTTTTGCAGCCGATGTATCCGCGCAGTCGAGGTCACCCACGACATCAACTTCCCTTAAAACAAAATTTCCACCGGTGTGTAGAAAAGTAACACACAAAAAATAAAATAACCCACGCACATAAAAAGACTCAAATGCTGATCCCATCCCCTCCAGTCCCTTTTCTGAAAAGAGCCAACAACTCAGCACTGAAAATGTTTTCCTCTCCTCCATGTTGCACACAAAGAGAGACGGCGGTGGGAGGGGCGGACAAAACTGTCCAGAAACACGACGCATCATGTAGCAATCGCTGCTAGATGCTGCTTCATTTTCAGGCTTACTGTAAATAATCGCGTTCGGCCAAAAAAATACATTCTTCAATATCAAAGCACACAAAAGCTGCACACGCGCACCCAATGAACGTAAGTCTTCTCAGCTTTCCACAATCTGAAAATGAAGCTAAGGCCCGTCGTCTCACTCACACACAAACACTATAAGCATGGGTGACAGTAGATCCAGTGACTAAAGGCAAGCAAAAGCTTCTGTGGAGACACATGTTGAGAAAAACGGTCACTCGTTTGAAACCTGATGACGCCATATCTCGCCACGTTTGCTGATCCAATCGCCACGAGCATGAAATGCCACTGCGTGCCGAAATCAAACAATAGCATAGGAAAAAGCGTTTATCAGCATTTTTGCAAAGGCTATCAGCACCCCTCACCCTCCTCCACTCACCAAGACGGCATACCTTGTCAGTTGTTTCTGTCTAACATGTGACAGGTATTCAAAATACTCAGTGGAGCCAGTTCCTCTGGCGTACGTAGCTCAGGGTTCACCTGAGGATAAGGCTCAAGCTTTGGCTCGAATGCAACTTCTGACACTTTAGCCTTCTGCGCAGGCCTCACCCATACGGGTGCAGCCAGAGCAATGCTGATACTGAGGGCGGACCGATATTAACAGGTTTTTTGTAGCCCAGTGCAAGAAAAGCGTCTCGATGAGATCAGGCCGGGGGGGGGGGGGGGGGGGGCAGAGATAATGGGCGTGTTAATATTCTGATTTTATTTCATATTAAGCGACAAAGAACAAAGAAAAAGAATAAAAAAAAAATTTCAAAGTATGGCTTCGATATATTAGGGATATATACATAGTTATTAAGCTAATCAGATTTCACTTGTAACATAGTTTTCAAGAACAAAACTGCAGCAAAACGATACGGCCTTAAGACAAAGCTTCACATAACTATCACATTTTTCTCTTCTTATTTAGAAACCCAAGAATATAGCATTATTAAAATTAAAGATTAGTTTTATTGCTTACAATAGGGACCATTTTTTCCATGCAATTTTCAACCTATGATTTTAATAAATTTTCTACACATACAACACAAATTTATCTCAACCCCCAAAAAAGTCCTTGATGTCAATTTTGATTTTATGACCATCATTATTTCTTTTTTTTTTCCATAGTAACATCATCATTCAGGTCAATTAAAGATCTCATCTCATCTCATTAGCTGCACCGCTTATCCTCAGTAGGGTCGCGGGGGTGCTGGAGCCCATCCCAGCAATCATCGGGCAGTGGGCAGGGGACACCCTGAACTGGTTACCAACCAATCGCAGGGCACACGGGGACAGACAACTCACTCGCTCAGTCACACCTAGGGACAATTTGGACTGGCCAATTAACATGAAATGCATGTCTTTGGAATGCGGGAGGAAACCGGAGTGCCCAGAGGAAACCCACGCAAGCACGGGGAGAACATATAAACTCCGCACAGGAGCTGGATTTGAACCCATGCAGGAAGTTCCCACGACCTCAGAACTGTGCTGCACACGCGCTAACCACTGCGCCGCCGTGCTGCCTTCAATTAAAGATTTACTTCTTTATTTTTATTTTAACATAATTTATTTTATGTTATTACCCTTAACTCTATATTTTGCACTATGTGTAATCATATTTTAAATTATCTTTCGAAGCAATTTCTTGTTCCACTAATCGATAATTCTTTTAAAATGGTTGGAAAAATGGATTGGTCTCTCAGGAACCGTCCTCTCGTGGTTCATATCCTACCTCTCAGATAGGACGCACTGTGTTAAATATGGTGAAATGACATCAGAGCCCTTTAATGTTACCTGCGGTGTTCCGCAGGGTTCAGTGCTTGGCCCCCTTCTTTTCAGCATTTACATGCTCCCATTAGGTGATATTATTCGCAAGTACAATATCAGCTTCCACTGCTACGCAGACGACACTCAACTATATCTTCCGTTGGAGGAATCTCCCACACTAAACTGTGGAAATTTGGAGGCCTGCCTCATTGAGATAAAAGAGTGGATGTCACTCAATTTCTTGCGTCTGAACTCTGAAAAGACCGAAATGTTAGTCATTGGTCCATCTAAATGCCGTGATATATTCTCAAAAACTGCTGTTAACATTGACAAATGTCACATCACACAGAGTGACTCAGTTAAAAATTTAGGTGTCATATTTGACCCTGATCTATCCTTTGAAATGCATGTAAAGAAAATTACTAGAACCGCTTTCTTCCATCTTCGTAACATTGCTAAAATCCGTTCAATACTGTCTCAGTCTGATGCGGAAATTATAATCCATGCGTTTGTTACCTCCCGTCTCGATTACTGTAATGCACTACTCTCTGGTCTCCCAAAGTCTAGAATCAAGTCACTTCAGCTGGTACAAAATGCCGCAGCGAGGCTTTTAACTAGGACAAAAAAGTACGATCACATAACACCGATTTTGGCTAACCTGCATTGGCTCCCAGTTAGCCATAGATGTAAGGTTCTCTTAGTATTGTACAAAATCATACATGGACTTGCTCCCTCTTATCTTTCAGATCTGATTTGCCCCTACGTCCCGGTCCGAAGCCTACGATCTGAGAGTGCCGGTCTTCTGATGATCCCGAGAGCAAAGAAGTCTTCTGCTGGTTCGAGAGCGTTCTCCATCCGGGCACCGGTGCTGTGGAATGCTCTTCCCCCTGAGATCCGATCTGCAACCTCAGTAGAAATGTTTAAATCTAAACTTAAAACTCACTTCTACTCCATAGCATATGAATAACCTACTCTTCTCGTCGGCTGAAAAATAGTCTGTGTAATAATCTGTGAAGCCCTTTGAGACTCTTCGTGATTTAGGGCTATACAAATAAAAATGACTTGACTTGACTTAAAAAATCTTTCTCTTTAAGATGTTTGTCAAGTCCAATAGGAAAGATATTTAAAATGAGCTAAATTAACCGTCTTTGCCATAAAAAAAGGCGAAGCAAATTTCATGTATCCATTTATTATTTTACAGTAACATTTACAATGTAATAACCTGAGAAATATAATACTTAAAGCAGGCAAAATGATCTGCCAGAGGAGCAGAAATGTTTTTTTTTTCTCTTGGAGGACTTGTCTAGCTGCTGGGTCAAATAGTTCATTGCTGTCAATAAATCACTCTCCTTATGTAATGAAGGAACGGTTGTCATATTTTAACCAAAATTCAAAACTTGTGATTCTGACACAGGACGGCTCCATTTCGCATTTCGTAAATGATTCTGCTCATGTTGCGTTCCTTCATTGGAATGCAAATTGATTTGTCGCCTTACAAAAAGGAAAAAAAGTTTAGGAGGAGTTGGAACGGTTCCAAAATATACGAAATATAGAGGGATAAAATATATAAGTTGAAAGGATAGCTCAACTTTTCAAAACTTGATAGGTGACTGGTAAATTTCCATTTAATGAGAAATGCAGAAAAACATTAAAAGAAGGACTGAAATCCTCAAGACTAGCACAATGTGCACCCAACAAATTAATTGATATATTTCTGAACCTTGTGTAAAACCTTTAGTTATTCCATATGCTTCCTCTGCTTTACGCTTGAGTAATGCAACGAGCCCGTCCACGAAGGTGGTCCGCTGAAGGGGCCTCTCAGCAGCACGCGCCACGACAACTTCTCCATTACAAGGTTGACCTCTAGGGTTAGCCTCTAAAGTGTTGCAAACAAAGGGCATGACCCCAAAGGTCAAAAGTGGAACGCCAGGGGCAGGCCTGGGGCCCCAAATGTAAAGAGAGCGTGCTGGTTGCTTTGAAAGGTAAAGATCGCTAACACTGCGGCCTAATAAGGATTAAGGGGCCGTCTCCTTTGGGATGTCACTCAGGCGCCTCATACATCAGTCTCTATTAACCTCTGTGACCTTCTGCAACTACAATTGGGCTGTGGGTCACACGCCGCATGGCCATAAAAGCGATCGCTTGCTGATAACACGGACAAAGTGTTTTAGGAGCCCAAAGTTGCAGCAGTTAAGATTCAAATCCCTGGAGCGTTACCTGTTACCACAGTTTTGAACTTGTCCATGAGGTTGCCGTCTGGCAAGCATTTCATTGGGAGAGAAAAAAAAAGGGTCAAAATTGTCTGGGATACATTAACAGGACTAAAATTCCAGTTAAAATATCTAAAACAATAATTTAAAAAAAATTTAAAAAGAGGAATATAAGTCTTGTACAAGTCTTATTGAGCTCCATCCGTGTCAGTAAAACAAAATGGAGGACGCGCAGAGACAACATGGCGGCCTGAGTGACGCAGCCTCTCTCACACCATTTTAAATATGCCTCATCAAACACCAAAACCTTCATGTGCTATAAACAAACAACTTAGAATTTGATGCTTAAAAAGATTGAAACATGTGACAAATATGGACTGAAAAGTTATACTTCATTGGCTATAACAAACTTATTTAAATAACCTTTTAAAATGCAAGGGGAAATAATAATGATGATAATATTAAAAACCAAAATTGTATTAGATTTATATTTTGCTTTTCTGGACTCTCAAAGACACTAATTAATTTTTTCAAAATTAATACGTAATTTGATGTCTATGAAAATATAAAAATGTAATGCGCATATTAGTAAACTAAGGTTTAATTGTACTAAACACCAAGAAGAAAACAAATAATTGGGTAATCCTTTTTACATGAGACAAAGCAACAAAATCAAATTTTCAATGGGCATTGGAAAGTAAAATTGCAGATCACATGAATCTGTCTCGTATTCATATACACTGCTAATTATATATATATATGTATATATAAATATATATATATATATAGTATATATTCTTTTTTTTTTCATATTGTTAAACACATGTGTAAAAACAATAAAAAGGAAAACACAAAACAAACTATGTATTCTTTTCTCACAGTATAGTGCCTTAACTTAAAAAGGTCAGTTAAATACCAAACATTTTTTAAAGGTTTACCAATATATACGTTAATATTGCTACACACTTTACTTCTGGAAAAGTAACCAAGTTTTAAAGATAAAACCTTTATCATGGATACTTTCAATGCAAGTAAAAGCGTGTCAAGACTTTTCTTTTTCTTTTCTTTTTTCAATAAAATGATCAGAGATTATCGGATAGCTACAATTTGTTTTGAAATATAAAAAACATTTTAATTTTTAAAATTGCTTGAAAAAATGCATTACTTTAAGATTTGGTCATCTACTCACCTACGTGGAATTCAGCCTCTCTCTGGGGTAAGTTAGAGCCCAACAGCAAAGTTTAGAAAGAGTGTCATGGGGACTGCGCTTGCTCGAAACAAGTGTCCTTTAGTAGCTTATAAAAATCCGAAACGGGCAATAAATTCTCATAGCTCGTCCCCTTTCTCTGCAGCCCTACCCTCGTTTCAGAGCCGTGCTTTTTAGGAGAATCGTCGTCCTACTTTTTAACCATTAAACTCCCCACTCTCCTTTTAAATAAGAGTAACATGAATATTTTTCCAAGGGGGCCACAACTGATCTTGCCTGTTTTCTGCCGTGCAAATTAAACAATGTGTTCCGAGCGCTGCACAAAGTAAATAAACACTCACGATGAATCTTTGCGCAGGGTCACTCAAAGACATCCAAATATTCGGCATTGCTCAAGCACAAAAACCTCCTGCTTGGTAAGTCAAAAATTCTCAAATATTAAAAAAAAAAAACGATAACATTACATTTTATAGCAATAAAGAAAATTTGAACTAATGCGATGACAAAAAGCTCCAATACCCGTTTTTAATAAAAGCTAACTTACTGCAAAAATATCCAGGGCTTTTTTGTGACCTCAGAAAAAGTCTGTGAGAGACTCTGGTACACTCAGGGTGTGGCATCCTCTAAAACCAAGTCTGACCCGCTGTTGGTTCTAGCTTGATGCCACGTCACAGCGCAGTATGGACAGGGCCCGCGTGACCCAGCTTGGCCCATATCCGGGCCCTGCGCACCCCCTGGCCCCCAATTGGATCATACGCCCACACCAGAAAGGTGGCAAAAGAAGGAACCGTGTTGAAGCCATGCAGCAAATGGGACACACACAGTTTTTACTACACTGCCGACAAAAGCAACAATTTGGTTACATATCACGCATTAACACAGAAATGTACAGCTCATTATTAATTTGTGAGATTTGCTAAATGTGTGTGTGCAATAGTTCCTATTTGGTACAGCAATGCAAAGCTTTTTCGATTGCGTTTTTGTTGAGTTGGTTTTTAAATCACAGTTCTGAAAACAGAAAGTGGTAGTGTGTGTTTCTTCCAAATTACAAAAGGAAGGATCCCTCAAGGTTTGACGTTAAGCTTTTAACTAGAATTTTTTAATTAAGGAACAGTTTTATAGGGCCATTAACATTGTAAACTGTCATTTCATCCATAAAATAAAAAAACAAGTCCTTCAAATTGTGAAAAACACCTAGCAAAATACGAAACTGGAGAATGCATTTTTTCTTTAACCATAGTTTGGTTATTTGCCTTTGAGGTAATCCCTAAATTTAGGTTTATAAAAATAGCCACCAACCAGTCCATGAAACAACACGAAAAAGACATTGGAAGGATCTTTTTTTTTGAAACTATACACCTAATATATCAAATTTGATTCATGTTTCTCGTTCATTTCTTTTGATAAGCAGTGGAGTCCCTAAAGGGTCTCTGTTAGAACCCTTACTGTTTTTAAAGTATGTAAATGACTTATATAATGTATCATCAAAATTCAAATATATTCAATTTGCTAATGACCCTACAATATCTGTCTCGGTTACAAATCTACAGGAATTGCAGTCTGAAATGACAGTAGACCTCAACAAAGTAAAATGACGGTTTGATAAAAACAAACTATCATTAAATGTATAAAATACGAATGTTATGGTATATAAATTTTTTTAAAAAGAAAAAAAAATACATTGAAATACAAATAAAAATAGGTAAAGGAGAAATTATTCGCCAGCTGAAAAAAACCCATATACATAGCATAAAATCCAAATTAGCAAAGAACTTTACAGTTAGGATTAGATATAGGAATATCTTTGATCAAATAAACCTTCAAGTACTGTACAGTTAATTAATTTTGCCTTATTTAAGTTATTGTACAGAGATTTGGGGAAGATTCACGCCAATGGCACCCTTTGACATTTCTGCTCTCTGGTGCATTATGAGGGGACACGGAATTGCCTTCTTTCTGCATCTCGCTGAGGAGGATTTGTGTCCCTCGCCTTTGTCGTGTCGCCGAAGCGATGCATCTATCCTTCTCTGGCTTTCTCTCTCAGTCGGGCAGTTGGGGTTTTGAAAAAATTACGGCCCAAAAAAACAGGCTACTATAAAATATGTACTGGGTTTCAATTTGTTGTCTCTCGCTCTCATTTTCAATCGGTAATCAAGACACCCCCCACACACGCACATACACACAAATAAATACATGAATAAATAAAAAAACAAATGCAACACTTCTTTGTGTATTTTCACTTTTTGCAGGTGGTTCTGGTCCTCATCAACCGCAAAAACAGAGGGATCTCTGTACTATATGCATTTAGGTAAATATACTAAAAGAAAATTATACATTGTGTTTCTTTGTGTATTATGTTATGGGAGTCACTAGTGATGCTATTATAGGGTTGAAATTTCATTATTTTGTTTTCTAATTTTCCTTTGTGGGTTATGGAAACATTTAAAAAGGGGTTGGCACAGAAAAGATTCAGTTTCAGCCTACCCCCTTTTATGTATTGTATAATTGTATTGCACAGCTGTTTTTTGAGCAAATTGTTTGTTTTCACTTGTTATTTAATGTAGGTGTTGTCTTTTTTGTGTTGTGCCTAAATAAAAAGCAACAAAAAAACAAAGATGTCTTCACCTGGAAATTTTAGGTGCCGTCTGCAGCAGGGTGCAGATGAGAGCAAGAGGAGTAAAAGTGAGGCGGGCTCTCAGGGGTTAAGATGCTAGCAGTCGACTGCAACAAAAGCTTGCCTATGTCGGGTGCATACAGATGGAGCAAGCTCCTTTGTGTGTGTCGTTTCACACGGCGCAGCCACTGAGTTGCCAGGTCTGCCTAACAGTGGCCATAACTGAGGACCTTGTCGGGCAGCTTGCAGTAACTCCACAAGAGGGGCTCGCATGTTGCTATTTAATGCAGGAAGTGTCTGTGGATAAAAGCACCAAGGTTCAAATAATATGTCACACGCAAGAGCGTGAGAAGGCAAGACTGAGAATTCACTCAGCTCTTGAGGAATAAATCAACCTATCTTACCTGTGCTTTGCTACCTCAACCAATAAGCTTTTGGTAATGGTGTTTCACGTGCCAAAAGCAATCTGCAATACAAACATTTAGCCCTTTGGCAAATTCCCGGTTTGTGCATTTTATTGTGCCCTCTGACTGTAGTAAATAAGTAAAAAAAAAATAACTCTTATATAGTGTATGAAATGTTAAACCGAAGCACTTAAAAATGGCTGCATCGTTTTTTGAGTATAAAAGCTATAATATTGTAGCCATGTAATCTTGTCAATCCAATTATACTTGGTTTTATTTATGTTTTTATTATTGTACATGTAGCTTGTTTGATTCTTCAACTGTGTTTTCTCCACTTCATTTTTTTTTTTAGCAGAGCTGTTCGGGGTGGAAAAAATAAGATTTGAGGAAAGGGGGCTATGGGGAGTGCTGGAGAGTGGTATCATGTTCGTCCCCGCAGCATTTTTGTTTTTTTTAAAAAATATATTTTTTAGTGTAGCGTGAATAATGTGAAAGAAAGAAAAGGCCCGTTTCAAGGACAGCCCAAACCCATGGAAAGATGAAGAAAGACCTTAATCGAGAGCTTCTAAGAAATGCATGTACTGGCATGTGCTGTGATCATCACTTAAAGCCAGGACATAGGGACAGAGAATAACAAAGTTCAAAATTCAAAAGCTCCTTTAAATAAATCTTGACTGCAAATGAAAAAAAATGTTTTTTCTCCTCATATTAAAGCAAACACAAGAGCAATTTCATTGAAGAAATTCTGAAAACTATATGCCCTATTCTTTTTAAATAATAACATTTCAGTGAATCAACCAAAACTGAAACAATATTTACAAAGGCTGGCCAGATGCTGCACATTTGAACATTTGATATTGTTATTATCACAAAGTTGAAGGCAGGCGGGAAAAGGTCGTTCATTTTGAGTACCGCACAACTGCGTGGTCAGCATTTACGTGGACAGAGTGTTTGACATTTTAAATGCAGGACAATTTTTTGGAACAGAGTGAGTTTAAAACCCACATCAAGTGGCTCAAAAAGGGACCTGTATTATTTCAAGAGCAACGGCCTAACGTTCACCTTAAGTACCCAGTGAGAAATCATTACAAACAATCACGAAGTCATTGAAAATAAAATACATATCAATGGTTATTTTCAGGGTTCTGAAAGCCTTATGTCAGGCATATTTGAGCAACATGATTTGCTCTCGATATCGTTCGCCTGATATTCTGCTCTAATCTGCCTGCCGGCACCAAAACTGCTGTTCGATGTCAGAAGTGATTGTTGCTGCATCGCATTTAAATAAGCACCATGGTGTTTTACCAAGACTTGAACAAATGTAAATGGAAAATTATCAACTTTAACGAACATACAGTAATTGCAAATCAGAGAAAGTTTGCTTATGTTAGGTGCATTCACCAAAATGGGAAAAAAACTGTTTGAACAGATTTACACAGGAAATTAATTTTGTGTTGGATAAGGACACTTAAAGTCAAATAATAATATATGATATCATTGTTGTATATTTATTTTTCCAATAAGTTGATAGAGCTCATAAAACATTTTTTTTACAAAAGTTTTTTTAAATTAATTCCGCAGTGATTGTCATGTTAACTTCATAAAAATAAATGATCACATGGCGTAAATGAACAAACACAATTGCTAAATACAATAGCAATAGGTTTTTTTAAACAATGTAAATTTTCTCTCATTCTGTGATGTATGAGGAGAAAAATGTGCATTATTTTTTTTTTCTCTTTAAACCAATGTTCATTAAATTGTGCAGCTTTTTAGGCCTGGTATTTGGACAAAAACAAGCAGAATTTGTATTACATCGTTGATGGAGGGAATTTTGTGGCATGTCTAAAACGTGCTGACTGACTAAATAATCACACAGAAATGGAAATGATTGATTTTTTTGGGTGTTTTTGATTACAATGAAATGGCCGCACAAGAGAAAATATTTAACAGAAATGCTGGGAATTAATAGAGATTAAGAAAGAGGATTGTGTGTGTGTGTGTGTGTGTGTGTGTGTGCGTGCGTGCGTGTGTGTGTGTGTGAGAGACAAACAGTGTGTGCTTTAAAAGAAACACACTGAGAACTTTGACGGCGGTACAACTTTGCCAAAAGAAAAGTTAGTGTTGTACAGGCAAAAATAACAGCTCAAATCTACATTATTACACCGATTTAGAGCAGTTCCTAAAGGACATAAGGACTTGGAGTCTCACGGTATTTTCAGTTATTGCCATTGATCTGTTACACCTTTGTAACACGAGCAAATACCAATAGCAGCAACTTGTTCGTGCACAATACTAAAGCCCTATTCTAACGAGGTCCCGTGCAACAATGCTGCAGTGGCAGAGCACTCGGTGAAGGCAAAGCTCCTGGTTTTTTACAGCGAGAGGGAGATGGTTTTGGTCTTGTGGTGCAGAGCGGCCCTACTACGTAGGTCAAAATCACTGCCATTAATTACTTTGTGATTATCAAGTTCTAACAGCACCATACTCAAAAACTAAACAATAAATGTCACTTAAACTCATTTGGGATTTTCACAAAAATATAGAGTTGGAAGATATGTTCATAATCCTTCCATTAAATACTGTCCCCATATTATTATCTACTAATAAGAACTAGTTCATTGGTATTGTACATAAAATCATGGAGGTATCAAATACAGAATAGGTAAGTAAAACCAGCCTCCCTATTAGAAATATCTCAAAGTGCAGAGTTTGATCAAGTCGAATTGAGATCGATGTGAGAGGAAAAAAAGAATACTGGGAAATAGATGGGCAAAATGTTTGCCATCCTATTGCTTCTTACGTATTCTTTCTGTATCAAGAAGCAATGGTAGTGGAGATACAGGCTGCTACAGTGTAGAAAGAATTAGCCTCATGTAAGGGCTTTCTGTAGCTGATAGGAACCGGAGGATGTCTCTTTCCAACACATCTGGATAACACCTGAACCCAGAGGTGGATTGCCAAGAAAAAGAGGTTTGGAAATCTTGCTCCAAAATGTTGAAAGTAGGGGGGATACGTTAAACATTTATCAATCACGCTTGATAAATCAATTTGACATTAAAGATACAGTGTGTAATATTTAGTGTCTCGTAGTGGTACAAAAAACTTTTATTCATTAAAATGTTAAATGGTCTGCATTTATATAGCGCTTTTCAAGTCATGAAGACCTCCCAAAGCGCTTTACAATGTGCTTCACACTTACCAATTCACACACTCACACACCAATAGCGGCCGTGCAGCCATGCAAGGCTGCCGACCTGCTTTATTGGGATTCTGTGTCTTGCTCAAGGGGACACTTTGACATATAACACGGAGAAGCTGGGTATCGAACCTGCGATCTCTTGTTGATTTGATTTGAATACTAGGTAAAAATACATGAGGTTTCATGCCAATGTTAACGTTTGTTAAAATTATATGTCGAGAAATTTGTTTTTCTTTCACATATCATATTTTCCGGACTATAAGTCGCTCAAGCCAAAAAGAGGTGTACTGTAATTAAGAAGATAAAAAAACATTTTAAGTTACACCTGTAATAAAAGTAGAATTTTGGGGAGAAAAAATATAAAATCCAACCCCAAAAACATGAATATAATATTGAAATGCAATTGAAAGCAAAAATAAAATAAAGAATCACTGGCTGAATAAGTGTACAGGACTGTCTCAGAAAATTAGAATATTGTGATAAAGTTCTTTATTTTCTGTAATGCAATTAAAAAAACAAAAATGTTATACATTCTGGATTCATTACACATCAACTGAACTATTTCAAGCCTTTTATTATTTGAATATTGCTGATTTTGGCTTACAGCTGAAAAAAACTCAAAAATCCTATCTCAAAATATTAGAATACTTCCTCAGACCAAGTAAAAAATAATTTTATAACAGCAAAACTAAATCAAACATTTGAAAATGTCCATTGATGCACTCAGTACTTGGTTGGGAATCCCTTTGCACGGATTACTGCATCAATCCGGCGTGGCATGGAGGCAATCAGCCTGTGGCATTGCTGAGGTGTTATTGATGCCCAGGATGCTTCAATAGCGGCCTTCAGCTCATTTGCATTTGTAGGTCTGGTGTCTTTCATCTTCTTCTTAACTATACCCCACAAATTCTCGATGGGGTTCAGGTCAGGGGAATTAGCAGGCCAATCAAGGACAGTGATTCAGATTCAGATTCAGATTCAGATTCAGATTTACTTTATTGTCATTCGTGTACACGTGTATACAGAACGAAATGTCGATACATCTGACCCGCACAGTTTCTTTGAGCGTCAGCCGTGATAGATAAGATTAACCATGTCTTCGTCAGAATTTTGGCGCAGCAGTTCGTCATCTCGCGGTTCGATGCCTCTTCCAGTTGTTAAATGGTCCAGTTTATTGTCCAGAGAGCGAATGTTAGAGGGGTTAGCCTTTAGCCTAGCTGTTAGCCCGGCCCGCTTCGTCGAGGAGTTAGCCTTTAGCCTAGCTGTTAGCCCGGCCCGCATCTTCGTCACACCGCTGTCTTGCCACTCTGCTTCGCTGCTTTGTAGGCCGCTGGTCTTGTAGGTCTTGTTGACATAGCAGTCCGTGGCTAATAAACACTCCCGAGTGGTCGTAGCACCGAGCGCTTGATGTCGAGTGGTCGTAGCACCGAGCGCTTAATGTCCTCGTTCGGCGGTCACGCCGCTGTCTTGCCACTCTGCTTCGCTGCCTTGTAGGCCGCTGGGTCTTGTCGACATAGCAGTCCGTGGCTAATAAACATCGAGCGCTTGATGTCTGGATGATGGCATATCCAGCAAAAAAAAACTGCGATCGTAACTTAATCTGCAGTTCGAGCCGACTTTGTGCGCCATCAAAACTGAGTCGAAGACTGGATCTTATGGCCGACGCGTAAAAAAACCGTTGCAAGTCGATGCAGCCGCAGCCATCAGGGCGCCGCCATCTTGAATTCAGTCCCTTCCCCTCACACATGCCATGGTCAGTGCACCAGTTACTGGTGGTTTTGGCACTGTGGGCAGGTGCCAGATCATGCTGGAAAATGAAATCCTCATCTCCATAGAGCTTTTCAGCAGATGGAAGCATGTAGTGCTCTAAAATCTCTTGGTACACAGTTGCATTTACTCTGGACTTGATGAAACACAGTGGACCAACACCAGCAGCTGACATGGCTCCCCAAACCATTGCTGACTGTGGGAACTTCACACTGGATTTCAAGCAACTTGGATTTTGCTCCTCTCCAGCCTTTCTCCAGACTCTGGCGCCTTGACTTCCAAATGAAATGCAAAACTTGCTTTCGTCTGAAAAGAGGACTTTGGACCACTCTGCAACTGTCCAGTGCTTCTTCTCCATAGCCCAAGTCAGACGCTTCTTCCGTTGTCTTGAGTTCAGAAGTGGCTTGACCATGGGAATACGGCTATTGTAGCCCTTTTCCCGGACACGTCTGTGAACTGTGGCTTTTGATACCTGGACTCCAGCTTCAGCCCACTGTCTTTGAAGCTCCCCCAAATTCTGGAAGAGGCTCTTCTTCACAATTTTGTTAAGGCTGCGGTCATCTCTCTTGGTTGTGCAGCGTTTCCGGCCACATTTTTCCCTTCCAACAGACTTTTTGTGGATATGCTTTGAAACTGCACTCTGTGAACAGCCTGCTCTTTGAGAAATTTCTTTTTGTGTCTTACCCTCCTGATGGAGGGTATCAATGATGGTCCTCTGGACAGCAGTCAGATCAGCAGTCCTCCCCATACTTGTGATTTAGTTTACTGAACCAAGCTGAGTGTTTTTAAGGCTCAGGAAACCCTCGCAAGGTGCTTCGAGTTAATTAGATGATTCAGGTGATTAGTTGAATAGCCTACTTGTATACTTTTTCATGATATTCTAATATTTTGAGATAGGATTTTTGAGTTTTCTTAAGCTGTAAGCCAAATTCAGCAATATTCAAATAATAAAAGGCTTGAAATAGTTCAGTTGATGTGTAATGAATCCAGAATATATGACATTTTTGTTTTTTTAATTGCATTACAGAAAATAAAGAACTTTATCACAATATTCTAATTTTCTGAGACAGTCCTGTATATTAACGTTACATGATGGAAATGCCCTGTAATGTCAGTAACGATGTAACATATTAAGAGTAATTTAGTTAACTTGAACTCTTGGGATGAAGTACATGCTTACCATGCTTACTATTAGCTTCACTCCAATTCACTAAATTAAATGAAATCTTCATCCCAGGGTTTACTTTTACCGGTAAAGACTTCCCACAACTAGGGAGGTAGACTACGCGCTGCTTTCTCCTCCCGCTTACTTCGAACTCATCGTCCCCTCCGCTTCTCGCTACTTCTGCTGCTCGATTACTGTTTTCAGCTGTATGTGTCACTATTTGCAGCTTGTAATCTGCAGATGTGTTTTTCTTTTCATTGCCGGTATTGTTTAGCTATTCAGTTAGTTTTTTTATAAATTAATGGTATTGTGCCTAAAACTGCAGCTTTTTCAAATCACAAAATAGTTTCTATTAGAGGAGAGCAGGAAAAAAATATGTTACTAGGTGATGTTTAGGTAACCTTTCTCATGCAAGCATAAGACAGCCAGACAGCAACCACAGCGATCCTTAGAGTCGGAAAAAAGCTCAAAACCACAACTTCAACTGCATGAAGTCCAGGATAGGAATATAATATTGGAATTTGTGGGGGTGTTACCAACACTTTCATGGAGAAAAATAAATGGACCCATTAGCACACCACTCCAAAAACATGAATCCCCTTTGCTGAGTGTTTTAATAGCACCCATTCTATAAAAATTTATATTACACCCATTATTGATGTGCCCTGCCATATTGAAACATGAGTTTAGCCATATATTATCATTATTATCAACAACAATCTAGGTTTCTTTATGTTTTTGTGTTATGCTTTCACTGAAACAAAATTAATCATGAAACAATGAGAAATAATAAATCAACTCAACAGATGTTTTTTCCTGTATTTACTGCTTAAAAAGGATGAATTACTTCAGGTAAAAAAATTCAACAAAAAAAATTTGGCATAAACTTTAACTCATCTATAACACGTCGGTTACGCAAATAGACATGTGTTTTTTTTCACCTCTTGTGAAACAATGGGAATATTGAACATTTCAAGACGCAACATACATTGGCCTGGAAAGGGATGGATGCCACCAGGCTGTACTTGGCCAAGATACTACAGGAAAATGGTGCCCCTACGACCCTGGTGGTTAAGGGATCCAAACAAACAAACAAAAGAAAACCTAATAATATACAATAAGCCTGCCGCCCGACTGTGGCAAAGCAGAAGTTGTTATTCCTCAACAAAATGCAGCCTCTGCATCGAAAATTGTAGTCTCTTCTACATTCCAGTATTAATGGCTTGTTTACTTATGGCACTGCTTGAGAAGGTGCACTGACTTTGATTAAAAATGCTAATGCTGATTCACAGTAAAATATGTTTCAAAGTAGGTTAGACATGTAAAGAAACGTACCAGTTCGCTATGCGTCCCACTGCTCTCAAGGGTGCTTGTGGCCTCCGGTGTCCCTGAAGCAAACGGAGGAAACAAAAGTGAGCACAAAAATGCAAAGAGGCCGGCGGGTTGTCGAATTTTGGCGCAAGGTGTGCAGAATGTGGGTGCCAAGCTAAGCACACAGTGTTCTTGCTGGAACATGTCAATGAAGTCTGGCGCTGGATTGCATTGCTACTTTTCTTCACTTTTGTTTTTTTTTCTTCATACTTTTTCAATTGATATTTTTGATATGTTATAGTTTAGGATAAGTAATAAAAAAACAAAATGAAATTGTTTTTAACCGCTAATTTATTGATTACAAATAAACAGTTATAATATAAGACAGTCAAATGTAGTGTTGTGATCTGACACTCGCCTAGTCTTGCAATAAAAAAGAAAATCCGCAATTGTCTTTTTTTATTTTACTTTGAGCCAACTGCTTTCCAGAAAACATGTACTTTGTCATATTTTTGCTGCACTGTGCTATATCAAATTAAGTCTTGACAAAATGTATCTTTAGTTGGCATACTTGCCGTTAAAAGTCGAAATGTGTTCTTTCTTCGATTGCTCTGCTACACTTCAATAGTTACTTTATGACGTAGGCACGTTCATCCACAAAACGATGGACGCAAACATCATTCATGTAGCTATTCAGTATTGCTCTGAGCGGAAGCCGACTTTAATATTTCATCCGGTAGCGCTCAAAGCGGTTTATCTGCTATTTATAGCTATAGGAATGCTGCAATTTGTTCTCTTCGTGCTATCACTGATTGAAGGCATATAGGGACTCTTCACTGGCCTTAATAAAGCGACAGTTTATTCATTCCTGAGCATGTCAAGCAGCCAACTGTTTTGTGTACGTGTTTAGACTAAACCGGAAGAACCTGCACTACTCCCCAAAAAGGTCCACTTTATTTGGGGTGGGTATTTTGTCTCCCTTTCGTCTGCCTCAACATCGTTTCACAAAACTCATGCACTGTACGTACTACAAAGCATGCCGCCGTCTATCCCTAAACACAATAACTACAACTGAAAAAGAGTGCAAGAAAGAGTGACAGTCTGAAACAAAGTGTAACAAGAACATATTGCAGTACACTGACTCGACGTTGGACTGTGTTCCTCCCTCTTCTCCCCTAAGTTTTTTGTTAGTATTTTCTCCCTCTCCTCTCTGATTTTTTTTCTCCTGCTTTCAAATGATTCAAAGTGGAAAGAAGAGGCCTTTTCCTTGTCCTCAGTTGAACTCCACATCAGCTTCCTGTTAGCAAAGTAAAGAGGAAACACCCAGAGCAACAGGCGCATGCGTGCTCAGAGTGAGTCCTTCACTGGTGGATTCTTTTTGCTGTTGCAGAAATTAGGTCAAGCACTTAAGTACCCGTCACAAATGAAGATTTTTAACAGCAACTGTTTGGTCAGGACAGCAGAGGAGTACAACACACACTTACATAAATTATGCAGAAATAAAACACAAATAATAAGTTCCGTACGTGCCGGAAGAAAATTGCATCCAAAAAATGTATAAAAGGCACCTAAAAATGACCTCAGTAGGAATATCGAACACTTTACACACTACAACAGTATCAGGAGATTCATCGATAAAAATCCCCCTAACGCTTAGTCCTGCCCTGTGGCCTGGAATACCCTGAAAGGAACAACACGCCATATTGTAGAGCACAACCAATCAACTCTTCACAGAGGGTAGGATTTGTAGCAAGCCTAATCTCGCTATCTCGGCGCTCTATCAATTACTAGAGATATGACAGCGCAGGGGAAAGGGTGACAGACCTGAAAAAATCCCTGTGATACAGGTCTTGGAGTTGGCTAAAATCAGACCACCAACAGGGAGTTTTTCACTTCTAGGCCATGTGCTTACCGATGTGCGGTACTAACTCTCCGTGGAAAAATGACCACTGGGGTCCATTGTCCAACCACCTGCGAATTGTTTCGCAAAGAAATAACAGCATTTTTTTCTCAATTTTAAGGTAAACTCTCATTGTAAACACGCAACTTTTGTGAATTAATTCATCACATGAGAGACTGGGTGTAAAAAGAAAAAGAGCTCTCCCCTCTCCGAGTGAAAAGATGCATCGCCGGATCTTTTACCTTGGAATCCCAGGTTTAGATCAAATGTAACAAAGTGTGCTATAACTGTTGCAAAGATTAAAGAGGGAATCAATAGCCAAAACTTCAAAGGGGAAATGGTATTCATTATGAGATTGTCCCCCATATGGCGAGACTCCAAAGAAAACCTTTACGTTCTTTAAACTGTAAAGATTCTTTATTACAACTATCACGCATCACAAGGCTGGATAGTAATATATTTTTTGACTGTGTAAGCTTCAAATGAAATCAAAGCAGCCCACGCAAGGAGTTTAGCGATTCAAAATAAGGGGGAAAGATCACATCCAGCCACAGCTGTGCGAGTCTCGTGTTTCATTGAATTAATTTTCATCAAAACTTCTCGTTGGGACTAAACCACAGAGAGCCTTCGGGTGGTATCACAATCCTGGTCCATGTGTGGCCGTAAGTGAGTCCTGGGTCAGGGATTTTCTGATTTATTTTCTAGTCGCTTCCTACCAGATCGCTAGACTAGACTATGCTTCTGCCCTGAGCGAAGGGGCACAAGCTGAGCTTGCTTCGAGCGGACAACAAAGGGCAGAAATCGACGCGTGCCAGTTCCAACTGGGGCACGTCGTTGCCAAGGCTAATACCCACCCCGATAACTCAAAATTCACACTAGTGTGTTTAATTACGGACATTCCCGCCACATGCAGTGATTTAGGCAAACGTCCTGTCTTCGACAGAAGACAAAACGCAAAGGTACATACCCGAAGGTGTCACGTTCACGTCCAACGATGTCGAATTGTAGTCTGGCAGCTCACAATAGACACGATCCAGACGACAAAAGGAGGGGGAGAAAAGTGTCCGTGCTCGCAGACTGCAGCCGGGGTAATGGCGACGCCGCTCTCCGCTCCCTCCTCCCCTGGCGGCGGTCGCTCGGTTCAGCGGGGACACGGAGCGTCCTGTGCCCGCCGCTCAAGCAGATGCGTCAAGTTCAGCTGAGGTGAACGTCGCCCGTTACACAATCAGCCTCAATGCAATACAGCTCGTTTTCGTCTATGATAAACAGCATAACAAGAAGGGTGTGGGTGTTAAAAATAAGCGAAAAGACACTTCACCGTTGCAAAAGCAACTAAAATAAGCAAGCTTCAGATGATTATGGAGGGCTGCCTCCACCCCCTTCTTTTGCCTCCTTCCGCGATTAGAGTAAAGCCACTTTTTCCATTTCGCTTGATGCCAGCCTTGTCTAAAAATATAATAAAAATCAAACCGTGGTAGGAAAATAACCGTAAAGGTCAAGACAATTGCTATCATGACAACACGACCATATTTAGAGCGTTTACGGCCACTTTCACCCTAATCAACTTATCTGCAAGCAGTTTAAAGAGTATTACAGAGTATTAATAGTAAGTCGTAGCAAAAATTCTCGTTTGAAAAAAAATAAAAAATAAATAAATATCAATAAACAGTGATTTTGAACTCATTCAAATGAGCGTTTGAATGTCTTGTTTGAAAAATATATACATATAAGTAGTGAACTTGAATTCATTCAAATGAGCGTTGTTAGCGAATTAGCTGTTTGGCCAATTCGCTTCGAAATTACATTAAAGTGGATTTCCACGCGTCCGTAAAAAGTGTTAATTAGCATCACGTACTTTTTAAGAAGCCGATGAATAATTCACATCGTTTCATTTTACCTCATTACAAGCTCTAAATAAGTTATTAAAGTATGAATGTGATTATTGAAACCGTCCTAAATGCCCTGGGTCATAATTGAGGCACTCATAATAATTTCAGCCTGATTATGTTGTATTTTTTATAATTACTCGACTGAATTAAACGATGTAGATACATTTCTGTAAAAGCAAAACGAGTTGCAAGGCTTAAAATTGTTATTAAAGTACAATAAACAGTTGGTCCAAATTTTGAAAAAAAATATATATTTTCACCACTATTCGGGCTTATTAAAGAGGGCATCGAAAAACGGGAATCATATAATATATATGTAATATATAATAATATATAACATCTTTTCAACTCCTAAGTGCAAATAACAAATGCATTATGTTATAATCCTTATTTGAAGTATATATATAAAAAAACGATCGGTTTTATATTGTTCAACATTTCTAGCCAAAAGTCGACTTTGTTACCATTTGTTTGCACATTTTTGTGTTTAAAGGGGAAGAGGAAAAGGTTCAGATGACTGCAGGACAATCTCAGAAATAAGGAATGTTTAGTAAAAGAGATTTACTTTCTGTAATGAAATCAGGGAAACAAAAAGGTCATGCATTTTGCATTGCACTTTAAATCAACTGAACCAATGCCTTTTATGATTTTAATTTTGCTGATTATGGTTCACAGCTTTCTAGTAAACTTTTTTTTATGACAATCCAATACGTTGATATGGGGTATTTGGGGTTTTGCCATAATAAACAGTAATAAAACAATAAAATGCTTGCAGTATTCCAGTTGATTTTGTAATGAATACAGAATGTTTGACATTTTTGTTTTCTAATTGCATTGCAGAAAATAAAAAACTTTATCACAATACTGCATTCCAATTTTCCAAGACAATCTTGTTACTTTAATTGATTTCAGATCCTAAATTATTATAGCTATTTCATTCATTATCAAATACAAACAAAGGACAAATGACATGAATATTTAATCACTTTATTATATGCAAAATATAAACTGATAATTTAATATTTTCCATACCAATATTACTAATAACAGAGTAAATCAAATTTCCTGCCTGCCCAGAGCTGTTGTATTCTCATTTTGGAGACTACTTATATAGTAATTTTCCTCTTTAGATTGGTGGAGAATTAAAATAATATTAAAAATTGCATTTTTCTATATCTCTTGCCAACTTTCCAAGTATAGAAAAAAGTTACAAATTGTGTCATCAAATATTATACCAGTTCATTTGAGCATATATAAAGAGATTTGTATGATAATTGTTTACATATTTTCACCCACAAATTTGTTGTGTGTGCAAGAATAATTTATGTTGGTATATTATAGATTTGTGTGTGAAGTTTTTCGGGGGTTTGTGGGTGTGTGTTCGTGTGTGTCTGTGTGTGGGTATACAAACCAAAACCGTGTTTGCAATTGGTTAAAGCTTCAAGTTCACTGTCAAAAATTCAACTCATTCCAAAAATTACGGTAAATTGCATTTTACTTTCATGTATTTTTTCATATTTATAAATGCATTCAACTTGCATATCACAATTAATGACAAAACTGAACAAAGTATAAGCAGTGGGTCCAATATTTTTACTTACAGTTTACACTTACAGTTTTATACATTACAATAACACAAGTTAACTGCATGACTGTTCGTGTATTTTTCAAGCATACCGCTCTGTCTTGGAACGTTTGAGTATTGTGATAGAGTTATTTTTTTCTGTAATGCAATTTTTAAAAAATGTCATCGCAATGTTGCAAGTCTTTTATTGTTAAACTATTGCTGATTATGGCAAAAACTAAAATATTCCATCTCAATGTATTAGAATATCATGAAAAAGTATAGAAGTGGGTTGTAAACCATTATCAGCAATAGTAAAATGCTAGCAATATTCTCGTAGATTTGTAATGAATCCAGAATGTATGACATTTTTGTTGTGATTACATTACAAAAAATGAACTACTTTTATCTCAAAACTCTAATATTCTGAGACAGTCCTGTACATTTAAGATATTTTACTATTAATATATTTTCTACAATTTTGTTCTGAAAACACTGAGAATAATTCACATGAATCTATCCTTCATGTTTTATGTATATTTTTGTCAAAATATGTGGATTTACGAGACTTTTTTAAAATTATGTTTTCTCTCCTATGTATATATAAATTATGTATATTTAGAGTAAATATAGGTTATTGGGTAAACTAATGTATCTGTAATTTTACTGTTTTATGGTGGATTATATATAAAACAGCACTACAGAGAAATGGGAAAAGTTGCAGTAGTGTGGAGAAATTACCAAAAATTAAAGAAACAATTAACAAAATAGTAATTGTCTATATCCTGTGCTGCAGTATCACTCTTATTAACTAAAGTGTAATTGTGTATCATATTGACTTGATACACTAATGCTTCAAATAAAGTATTATAATTCTCTTAAATTAGAATTGTCTTTGTTATCATGGTTAACAAAGTGAACATTATTTACATCGAGATTAGACATGTCACGCCAGGTAAAAATGTACTGTAATACAAGACTTAAAAGAGAAAAAGAAGTTAGGATGGATGTCAAAATGGATAAAAAACACATGTTTGGAGCCACAAAAAAACTTAAAAGCTGTTTATAAGCCTGATAAGGAAGGCAACACATACTGTATATATATATAATATATATATATATATATATATATATATATATATATATATATATATATATATATATATATATATATATATATATATATATATATATATATATATATATATATATATATATACACTCTATGTACTGTTTATATTAATTGAAAAGTCCTAAGATATTTGTAATATTTGTCCTCCGACAGAAACCATATAATTTTCCATTATCAAACATTTTTGAAAAAGCGGCAGTGAGCCACTAGAAACCGCTTGTTGCTGCTCCCCGTCCTATGCAAGAGCAAGATATAGACATGTATTTTTTCTCATATTGAATGTAATTATGTAAATATGAGGACATTTGAAGGATTGATTTCCAAACCGTGTGCAACAAAGCCAACCGGATGCAACTTTTAGTGGAATTTCAGCCTCAGCTCAGTTACCAGAAACAACATGAAGGGCCTGATAAAGTGGTGAGACTGGCCGGGGAGTGAAAGAGTGCGTAAAAGTGAGAAGAGGGAGGCGGCTTTTGCCAAGGGCCCAAACTGCCGCCTCCCACACAGCTTTTTCCATGTTTTTTTTTTTTTTTTTGCCTATCCGAATAAGTGGTGCAGTGCGGTGCATGCCCCACCTTGCACCACTAAAAGATCAATTTTGTGCTCCTCCAGACCGGAGAGAATTGAACCAGGACCAATCCGCAATCTGATCCTGGGGTTTGGTAAAGTCTAACGAAACTCCTGGTCTACGGTTTGTCTACATTATCCATTGCAAAGTCAGATTTTCTTTTTACAGCAGCGAGACCTTGTCTCTTGTGTCATAGGAAATTGCCCAATTTTATATTTTGCAAAATAGCATGCCGTTGCTCAATATTGTTGTTTTCTTCCAGTGATTAGTCAAGTAACTAACATTTGTCCATGTCTGTTGGTGGCAGCAGATTACTTTTTTCCTTTTAAATACTGATTATCTGCTATTGAAGTAGTACGGTATATTGAATAACTTATTTTGTTTGATGAAACAGTTTAACTGGAGGGGTGCGTCATTTGAGGTGTCTTTAAAAAGTTGAATGTAGAATATTTTCTTTATCAAGTATGTGTTATCAATCCCAAACTGAGTTCAAAAAGCCTTTGTGCATTTCTTCCCACCGCGCTAATCTGCCTTTATCTTTCTTTTGGCACAGTTGTTCCGGGACTCACAACACATTATGAACCAGGAACATGGGGAAGAGGGGTGGAGAGGGATGTCATGCTCAATCCCGGGGTTTTTTGTTAGTGTAGCCTGAAAAGGTAAAAGTAAGAAAAGGCCTGTTTTAAATACAGTCCAAACACCAACCATGACCCCCCAAAAGAGGAACAAATAATAGATTATTGGTACTACAAGTTGAGGACGCCACCGTTAAAGGTTAAAGGTCAGATGTGAAATATTTGACCACTAGATGACACTATATTGTCTTGTACGAGCGAGGGCCAGTGATACACGGCAAAGCGTGGGAGTGTCCTGCCGGAAGAACATGGCACTGATCCAAGAAGGGATTTCACTGTGAAAATTAAAATGAAAAATGAAAATGAATTTCTCGACTTGTGTTTTTTATTAAAATTAACATAAGTACGATAGTTCAGGTATTTTTGCACAATATTCAAATCAGTGTTTATATTTTTACTGGATGAACCACTAGGAGGCACTAAATATTACACACCGTCCCTTTAATATTGGAGTGCAAAAAATATATAAAATTATGTAAAAATCATGCACATAATTTGGCTGATTTTAAATATTATTTTCACAAAGGAAAATTGGAACGCACTAAAAAAAATGTTCCATTGGCAGATCCTTTGATCCCCTCTTAGTATTATTTTCCCGAAACGAACAAGAAAAAAATAGTCAATCCTGAAAAACGGGTTACAAATAAAGCAAAATAAAAATTAAAAAAACCTGTTTTACCGTGACCTCAAATGAAAAAAGTTATTCTGTTCATTCAGGCAACATGATAATGGAAGCTTTAAAGCATGGGGGTCAAACTAATTTTCACCAAGGGTCATACGAGCGTAACGGCTTTCCTCAAAGGGCCTGATTTAACTTAGAAATGTAATTAAATGTAATTGAATGGTATGTAAAATAAATGTCACTACTGCTTAATGCAAAATAACTCATTAAACAGAGTATATTTACGTTGACAATAAAGTCACTACACATGTCTAATACTATATATTATAAAGCACATAAGGTGCCATGATTTGCCCCCTTCCTGGTTTCTGTGTTTTTTGCGTTTTTATGACTCACAAAGGTTTCAGACCAATTTTGATACTTTTTCACATAGGGCCAGATTTTTTTTGTGCCTTAATAAATGGAATCAACATTTCAAAACTGCATTTTGCTAAAGTGATCCAGAGGGGTGGGAGACTCTAAGGCACTGAAAGGGTACCTGAGTTTATAATAAATTTGTTTTTGTTTTTTTTAAATCACAGTATATACTTCTCTTCTATATACACTAAAAGACAATCTTGTCCTGTCGGCAGAGCGTTTCGCTCATTTGGCTTGTTATTTTCTTGTTTTCCTACATGAAGATAAGCAGACAGTGCCAGACAGTGTAAAATAAGCTAATTTTAGGATTTTCTTCCCCACAAAAAAACAATAATAAAAAAAAGACAGTCAAAAATATCTATGCAAATATTTTTGAATACAATTTCTTTTTTTTTTATTTGTGCGTGACATACGCTGTATACACAATTTTGCCAATAGTATAATTCTTTTTTTTTAGAAAGCCATAATCATGGAAAACAATCTTAAAATAATAAATATGATACTTAAACTAAGCTCATTTGCACGAGATTATTATTTTTATTCTGGGGGCAAATGCTATGTCAAAATCACATGAAGCACGGATAGAGTTATCAGCCCAAACATATTTTAGTATGTGAAAAATTGAATGTTCTGTCGCTACTGCCCTCTGTGGCTGAAAAGTAAATGGCACACTGTCTCCTTCTAGGACACACAATACGAGTGACGTCATATCCGCAAACAAAAGGCGGGAAATATAAACCTGCATTCAGTTTGATAAGCAATAGAAAATGCTTGCAGGACACATTGAGAAAGTTTTTTTTCTGATAAATAGACGACGTTTGGTTCATAAACCATCTTAAAAAAGGAATTGTAAAAAATAATTTGTGCCAAATTGCCACACAAGGTAGCTGTAAAGGAACACTGTAAAATATTTGACCATTAAATGTTGCTGTATTGTATTGTGCAAATGAAAACGAGTGCAAAAAAATACAAAGAATAATACAAACTACGGAGACTCAAAGTGACCAATGCAGCATTTTACTCATTGTTTTTCTGCCCAGCGTTTTTGAGTTTTTTGGGTACCCGTAGCAATAAGATGGAGCTTCCATTCTGTTAACCCTAATGTTATGTAAGATAAATAAACATTTCTCGACCTCTGAGAATTTTTTTTAAAAATGCAAGTCCATACAATAATTCACGTAATTTTAGTTATTATTCAAATCAATATTGTGAATGAAATGATTTTAGGAGGTGCTAAATAATACACAATGTCCCTCTTAATCAGCGTTTTTCAACCTTTTTTGAGCCAGGGAATGTTTTTTACATTGGAAAGATTTTGCAGCACACCACTAACCAAAAATGTTATAAAATGACACTAAAAAGTATGTTTAATTACAATATAACTTGTAATACCCCCAGTTTTTACAGCACAGACCCTTGACAATGGCATAATACTAGCAGAAAATGATTCATAAATGTTTTATGACATTTAAAATTGACATTGGATAATTTCTCACGGCAAACCTGACGATCTCTCACGGCACACTAGGGTGTCGCGGCACAGTGGTTGAAAATCACTGCTCTAAATGACACCTGTCAAACTCAAGGCCTGCAGGCCATATGTGGCCTGCCAAAGCATTTATTATGACCCGTGAGACAATGTAAAGGGACGCACAAGAGAAAAAATGAGCATCAAACAATGACTTGCTGTTTTAAATATGTCCACTGGATATCACCAAAGCCCTGTGCGCACTCTCAAAGCACCCACTGTAGCTGTATTTGCTGACTATATTTAATCGACCACAGAACATTGAGGAAACGCATCCCATTATTTACTCAAAATAAGAGTCACTGATGCGGTGTTTAAGGAAAATTGTTAAATACAAAATCAAAAAATAGCACACTGGTGTCTGTGCATGTTAAAATATGTTTTGTTCCTTGTATAATAGATGTGACCTCTAACAGCGATGTTCCCATATCCAGATAAACATTTTCATAAAAAATTAAAAAGTAGAAAGGCTTAAAATATCAAATCAAACATTTAAATCAGTGTTTGTGAGGTTTTTTTTCGTCACTTTCCGAATCCGTATGAATTTCCCCGAGTTAAAGAAACTTTAAAGAAAATTCATTCCATTCTTGTTTTTCCCTTTTTCAATGCACAGTTGATAAGCATAACAGGAGATTAAATCTTGGTGAAAGAAAAAAATGAGGAAAATAACTCCTAATAATTGTTTTATAATCAAATCTTACATCCCTGAATCAGTATTTAGTTATGAGCCCCCTCAAAGACGCCCAGCCCTCCAGCTAAGGCACACTTTCTATGCCATAAATTTACTGGTCTGACCCCCGGGAGAATTTATTTTCTACCATGAGGCCCCCGAGCTAAAATGAGTATGAAACCCCTGCTTTAAGGTTAAAATTTGAAAACAATGATTTGAACAAAACAGGTAAATCGTCAAACTGGTTCCGTGCACAGCAGAGCGGCTTCGTGGAAGCATTATCGCTTTATTATCTGCACAGCTCAGTGCTTGTACAGTTTGTGGCTGGGTTGCCGAGGGTAACGGGTCAATGATTACCATGTGAGGCCTCCACTGTCCTCAAGTGCGAGGTTAGACTCCCTGAGGGAATTTTTGGCTCTATTTGGATGGAGTGATCATTCAATTTAAAATGATCTGCCATTCCAAGCAGGACCTGAGGCAAAAGTGCTCAAAAAAAGTAACAAAACTAGTGACAACGTAACAGTCGAGGGGACTCAAATCAAATGACACATCAGAACAAAATCAAATATGTCAAAGTCCAAACCAGAATAAAAGACCAAAACCAGAAATGGAAAATACAAGGAACAAAGTAGCGTACTAACAAGTCCAAATAAAGAAAACCCAAAACAAAATAAACTAAACCTGGCATGGCAGTGGAAATGCAAATTCACCTGATGACATACTCTTCTTCTTCTCCGGGCGGTTGGCATCCAACACTTTGGTGCATACCGCCCCCTATCACCACATCCACAGCACAGTTCTACTTCTCAAAATCGTGTACCCCTCAAAAAATGCAAAAGAATCCTCCGTTGAGGTCCTTGTGCGAGTTGGGCAATCTTTTCGGAGTAAATTCCTTCACCCCTTATTCTATCATTTCCTCCCTATTAACGACATGGGCTGTCCAAAATCTCATGATTGCTTTTTTTTGGTATCACAATATATTTTTTACAGTTTTCTGAGTTTTTTTTTCCACCCTTCTCAACAACAATGCAATGTGTAAAACATACACTCATAGCACTCTTTTCCCGTTTCCACAGGTACTTCATTTGTCATGATGACTCCTGTGACATTCACCTGTGCCCGCTCATCTGCTGCTGGCTACCTGATTGGTTCCTGGTCCTACTTAAATCCACTCCTTTTGACTCGCCTGTTGTCAGTCCGTCAGCGAACCTCTGTTTTCACAAGGCAAGCATTTTGACTATGACTCCCGTCGATCCCGTTTTGTCACCCATTTTCCATTCGTCCGTTCCTGATTTCCCCGTTTGTCTCCTGATACGACCCGTTTTTTTGACCCCGACCATGTTTTGATCTTCCGTCCCGGCTAACGACTCGTTTTTTGACCCCGACCACGTTTAATTTACGACCTGTTTTTCAGTCTAACTACGCTACGATTTCCAGCTCCGGAAGATCCACTTCCGCATTCGGAACACGCTCCGATCCCGTGAGCGGCTTGCTTCCTGCCTCTAGCAAGCACCGGATCGCTGGCGCTGCCTGTCCTCGATATTTCAATACACTTGTGAGTAACATTACGCATCTGGGTCCTACTTTTGTTCTGGTCGTGACGTCATTAGCCCGGCGGCCTGCCAGGCCTTTATCCGACTTCACCCAATGCACACTCCCCACGCTTAAAGTCCTTTCCACTGCACCCAAAACAATAGTGATGTGTTATTTGTGAACAACACAGCTCTACAATGCTTTTCTCTCTCTTTTGATTGGTCCTTTTTGATTTGATCCTTTATAATTGTTTCTACTTTTTCACTCTTTTTGCCTTTATTTCATTTTTTTCTCCTGTTATTTCTTTTTTCATTGTTAGTTTTTTTGTTCTCAATGTGCATAATGTTTCACTATATTTTAATATCCGGATAAAAGAAACAAAAACAATTTGAAGAGGATTTTGGGAGCCGAAAGAGGCCGTCTCTTTTTGGTGAACCAAGTCGAAAGAGCCGCTTCTCGATCTTATTTGAGTGAGAGAAGCTACCTGGTAAAGGCAGTTAACTGCACGTAGCACAACACACAACCGGCGACACACATATGACAGGCAAATAGTGCAATATGAGTGGATCAAATAACAGTCCTTCTTTTAACGTGTTT
Organism: Urocampus carinirostris; assembly: GCF_059441175.1. Taxonomy (NCBI): domain Eukaryota; kingdom Metazoa; phylum Chordata; class Actinopteri; order Syngnathiformes; family Syngnathidae; genus Urocampus; species Urocampus carinirostris. The sequence continues at coordinate 31,430,396 of NC_142359.1, read as the reverse complement.
CTTTTCTTTTCCTTGCTTTTTCGGCACCACCAAGCACCTTTCTGCCTTCCATCGTACCTGACTCATATCATTCACACTGTGCTCATTTTACCGCTACAGAAAAGAAGAGTGGTGGTGGGCCAAACTAACCTAAAATTTGGGAGGGAGTAATTCCCGCAGATGGTAAAACTGGCCTCATCTGCTACAATGTTGCAGCTCTGCTGAAAGTGGTCAAATAGCTGACTAGAAAATGAATGCACGAGTAAGGTTTGTTAGTGCATGTGAAAGATACATGTTCAAATTACTTTTCTCATCCAGCCAGCCCAAACTCAACCTTGACATGAGGTGGCCCTTTGAGAAATCTCATGTTCTTCCTGATTAGCCACTCCAGAATTGTTTAAGTTGCTTTAATCCAATCTGAAAAGCAGTTTGTGAGCCGAAAGAGACAGCTTTTTAGTGAGCCGAGCCAAAAAGGCTGGTTCTCTATAAAGAGGCAGAATTCCCGTTGCGACAAAGAGTAGAAAAGAAAACTTCAGTCCATTAAATCAACGTCTTCGCCTGCAGAACTACGATGTGTTTCTGCAAAAGCGAAAAAAGCACAAATTTCTTGCATGGCATGGCTACCCTTTCTCACCCCCCCCCATCTCCCTTCTCCCCCCCACCACAGCAGGACCACAAACAACCATTGTCACGATAGGCCGACAGAACAATTGACTTCTTATGCCGAAGCCTGTCCCGGCTTGGGAGGGTAAACTTCAGCGATGACTGCGCTAAGTAAATTATAGCTCCAAAGGCTTATGTGGTTGAGAAAAAGATGCGCTTTTGCGAGAAATCCTGCAACGATAAAGAAGAAAAAAACGATTTAGGAGACTTTTTGACGCTAGAACTCCTTAAAAAAACCTCTTGCATTTGGGGGAGGTAGTGGATAGGGGTGGGCAATACTTGGATTTTTGGTATGGAGACGATCGGTGCAGATCCGATACCGATTCAGGACTTGTTTTGCCTGGGAATCTATTCAAGTCAAGTCATGATTATTTGTATAGCCCTTAATCACAAAGAGTCTCAAAGGGCAAACCACAGACTATTATTTCACCATCCCCTGATTTAAAACCTACATGAGGAAAAACTTAAGACCTCAACATGATGTAAATGACTCCTTGTGATTAAGGGCTATACAAATAAACATGACTTGAAAAACAGTATCGACCTGAAAGGCAATATTCAGTGCCTCCTAGTGGCATTAAAAAATGAATTATCATACCAATGTTAATTTTTATAGAAAATCATAGGTCAAGAAATCTGTATTTCACTGGGTAATCTCCACTTAGGTTGGCGTCATGTTTGCCCGGCATTTTACTGCTATGTTGTGGTGTGCATCACTGGCACTCGCTCGTAGACAGTGCCATCTAGTGGTCAACTATTACACAGTAGGGCTTTTAGACAATAGTATCCATCCGATGCAATGATAATGTCAATATTTGGATCAATCCGTCACCCTTAGTAGTGAACGGTACGTCAAGAACCAGGTTCCGTTTTTTGAGGATGAAGGAGGAAATCCTGCCCTTGGTTCCTCCCCCAATTTAGCCCTACTGTCTTTTGACATGACATCATCGCCACATCTGTCGTCCCAACAGGGCGCGCTGCCTCCTTTTGCGCTTTTGTTGCCATCGTTTTTGCTTATCCCCTTTTTCCCGATTTCTATTTTATCCCGGCAGGAAGCGGCCTACAAAATAAATCAGGGGTGTCAAATTCAATTGAGTTGAGGTCTGCCGGAGCTAGGGTCCGGTCGAGGTTGGGTTTCCCACCAAAAAAGCTCTATCCTTTTGAATAATGTACGACAAATACATATGGATGATCGGTTTACAAACATCACTGCCCTCATTTGCTCAGCATTGCATGCAAAGGGAATCAAACCCAGAATGCGGCGATGAGAGTGCCGAATCCCAACATGCAGACCACTAGGATTGTAGATGACAAAAGAAAAAGCACTGGTTTGATCTTTTCATCATACTATTTTTCCTCACGGTGCCACGTTGTACTATGTTGTAATGGAGCATTATAGAAAAGAGTTCAGTCAAAACAACGTTGTATCACCTGGTACCGTGAGTAAAATTAGTGCGATAATAATATAAAATCAAATACCTTTTTATTTGACATCTAGATTTGCAGTGGTCTAGTGATTACTCAGTGAATTTAGAATTAATATACTTTTTATTCCTATTTTTATTGTTATAATTGTTATTACTAATAATGTAATTATTGGGCCAGGTTTCCTTGGGATAGACATTAAACTAGTCTGTGGTACAGAAAAGTTTGTGGACAACTCGTGTGGTGCAACTGAAAACAAACGCTACAAAGCACAAGAAATATTACAAACTATGGAGACTCAAAGTACTCAAAGTAACCCAAACGCAACATTTGTTTAGTAATTTTCCTTGCACGGGCTTTTAAGAAGAAAAAAAAAGAAAAGAAAAAAGGAAGTACAGTTAAAAGAATGACAAAACAAAAAGGCTAATAGAGAAAAAAAGCAAGTCAGAAGAAAACACGGAATAATTAAAGGAAAAAAAGAAATTGAAATCAGAAAAAAAAATCAAGAAGAAATAAAAGGAAAAAAGGAAAAAAGCAAAAGGAAAAAAAAAGAAAAAATAGTAAAAAAAAAAAAGAAAGACAAGAAAAAAGACTTTTGGAACTAGTCGTAGTAGCAAGATGACCGACAACATTGTCAACTCTTCTAGTCGGGGTGAACCTCATGATATGTCGAATAAATGCAAATTTTTCCACCCGCAAGTATTTTAAAAATTCTCACGTTCATGACATAGTTTATGCATTTTTTGCTTATATGTTCTAATCAATATTGTTTTAGTTTTTTAATGAATGTTTTTTTTACCACTAGGAGCTGCTACATTATTCACATCATCTCTGTAATCTCTCATTTTTAGGCAGGGGCCTTAAACTATCATACAGCTGGCCCCATTTGACCCCTGGGCTGTGATTTTGAGACCTCTGAAGTAACTGATGCACAGTTCCTGGCCCTCTTCTTGATCCGTGTGTTTGAAGCGAACACAGTCGGCACAAACGCTACACAATTCACTTTTTTCCCGATGTAACTTGTTTGCAAAAAGATTTACATGGAAGTGGATCGTTATTACATTCCTAAAGCCTCCCCATGGCGCAATTGTTTCCCGTGCAAATTACAAACAGATTAAATGAAACTGCAAAGAATAAAAAAAACAACCAGAATAATAAACTAATTAAGTGGATTATATAAAGTCAAATAAGTTATATAGCAAAAACAAATTCATACACCAAAAGGAAAAAATTGCGCTAACTTTAGGTATCATTTTTTAACTGTAAATTTGTAATATTTGACCACTAAATGAAACTGTATTGTCTAATATTAACAAAAAACAGTACCAAGAGCACAGCGTAACAGCAAGATGCCAGACACTGGGTATGGATTTCGCTATGTCAAAGAAAAACAAATTTCTCAACCAATGAATATTTATAAAAAATAAAACATTAGTATGATAGGTCATTACTTTTGCCTAGTATACAAATCAATGGGCCATTTTAATGAATGAAAGGTTTTATACAACCAGCACTTAATACTACACATGTTCCCTTTAATGTTTTAATTATTCATCATAGTTTTCCTTTTACCAGTTAAATAGAAAATTGTAAAGTTAAAGGGACTGTGTGTTGTTCTTTTTAAAGGAGCTGTACAGAATTTGAAACATTAGTCCCTACTGCCATCTCCTGGCTTAGAGCCATGATTGCAACCTTACTCTGCTCATTGATGATGCGCGTCCAAGTACTTCTTTTTTCTTGAAAATCTGATCCAACGGCGTCTGCTTTTGCCAGCTTTTGACAATCCATAGGAAATGCGCGAGGCACACGTCATCATGATGAGCGATAGCCCGACCTGTCAACACTTTTTTGGGGTGAGTCCTTTCCACGGATTCTGTGAGTTTTGTGAATTTTGCCAAAATGTCTTTAATTTGGGCTAATGGAATGATGGCATCATCCTCCTCTTTGTCATTTCTGAACTCCCCCTGCACAACAGGATGTGTTTTTATAACTTTGTACTGTCTTTTGCCTTGTTTGGATGGCCGGAAAAAGTCTCTTCTTCTTCTTTTCTCCTTGTCCACTTTTCTGTATGTCTTTCGTGGGGTCCATTGTGAATGATAGCTCTTCTTAGTGGTACCGTACTGTAGACTGTTTACAGAGCGGGACCATACCAAACAACCTAGATAGATAGATAGATAGATAGATACTTTATTCATCCCCGAAGGGAAATTCACTTTTCCAGCAGCATCCCTAAGCTGAGAACAATCGAAAATAACTGAGAACAATCGAAAATAACACGGGAGCTGCTGGAGTGGCTGCCATTCGTGACGGCGCCGGAGAAACGATTCAATTTGAATCATGTACAAACAAACAAACAATTGAATCATGTACAAGAAACGATTCAATCTGAATCATGTACAAACAAACAAACAATTGAATCATGTACAACAAACAAACAAAATATTTATGTTTCAATAAGTGGAGTGTTAATAAAATGGGGGGAAAATAATTTCTGATACTGATATAACCAGGTAAAACTAATTTAACACTTTTGTATGTAGCAACATTTGTAAGTAGAGGTACAACTGTTGTATTTTAGTACTACTTCTGTATTAGGATTTTTGTAGTATTTCTGCCATAATATTTTTGTAGAATTCTTGTAGTATATCTGTAGCAGTATTTTTGTAGTAGTATTTCTGTAGTCGTTTTGAATTATTACTGTAGTTCCATTTTTGTAGTATTACCGTAGTCGTATTTTCTGTACTGTATTCGTAGTAGGATTTTTGTTGTATTTCTGTAGTGTTCTTGTAATATTTTTGCAGTTGTATTTTTGTAGTATTTTTTTATTATTTCTGCAGTAGTACTATTGTAGCCGGATTTCTGTTGGATATCTGTAGTAGGTTTGTAGTAATACTATATTTTTGTAGTAATACTGTTGTACAATTTTTGTTGTATTTTTGTACTATTTCAGTAGTAGGAACTTTCTGGTATTTCTGTAGTATTCTTGTAGTATTTCTGCAGTGGTGAGGGGCCCTCTCCTCGTGAGAGGTAAGAGAATTTTCCCACCGTGGTCCGCTGTGTGTCGTAAGAGGCGACTAAAGTGGAGGGAGCGAGGGTACTGGGGATCCTCTCCTCTCTATCTCTACTCCCAAAGAGACAGCAAGGCAAAGAAAGGGGGGCGGGAGACCGAAAGGTCTCGCAAACCCTATTTAAAGGGTCACTAAATGTGAGAGGATGTGGAAGTAAAGCGACTGAGTGGAAGAAAGAGAAGATCGGAAGGATAATGACTAAAAGGAAGGTTGAGGTGTTAGCCTTGAGTGAAACAAAGATGAAAGGAAAGGGTGAATTACAGCTTGGAGGTATGTATGGTAGATGGTCTGGAGTTACGGGTGGACATGCTAGAGAAGGAGTGGCTGTCCTTGTGAGTGAGAAAGCAAAGGGAAAACTGGTGGGGTGGAAAGAGATATCTTCCAGATTGATGTGTACACTTTGTACATGGATCGCATGGTGAGAGAGGTGAATGCAAGAGTATTTGGCAGAGGTGTAGAGATGATGGACAACAGTGGAACAGTGTGGCAGTTAAGTCAGTTGTTGTTTGCAGATGACACAGCGCTTGTGGCTGATTCTGAGGAAGCATTGAGAAGGTTGGTAACGGAGTTTGGAAGAGTATGTGATAGGCGTAAGTTATGTGTCAATGTTGGGAAGAGTAAGGTGATGAAGTGTTCACGTGATGGAGTGGGCATGGCGTTAGAAATAAGGTTGCATGGACAGGTGCTGGAAGAAGTCGAAAGCTTTAGGTACTTGGGTTGTGATGTGGCTGCAGTTGGTGGAATGGAGTGCGAGGTATTGCACAGAGTGAACCAAGGAAGAAAGGTTTTGGGTGCTCTGAGGAGAGTGATGAGCAACAAGAGTATGAGTATGGATGTTAAGAGGGGACTGTATGAGAGTGTGATTGCGCCGACTGTGTTGTATGGTGCAGAGACTTGGAGCCTGAATGCAGATTTAAGAAGGAAATTGAATGTTTTTGAGATGAAGTGAAATGTTAGGAGTGACAAGATTGGATGGATTGAGAAATGAAATTGTGAGAGACAGAACTGGAGTAGTCGTGGAATTGAGCAAGCGTGTTGATAAGAGAGTAGTCGGTTGGTTTGGATACATGGAGAGGATGGATGAGGAGCGAATGTTGAAGAGGATCTACAGAGCAGAAGTAAATGAAAGGAGACCAAGAGGAAGGCCGCGATTGACGTGGATGGATGGTGTTATGAGTGCACTGCAGGAAAGAGATCTAAATATAATGGAAGCTAGAGCTCTTGTTGGTGATAGGAAGGAGTGGAGAGGTGTTGTGAAAGGATAGTGGGATTGTGGACGCGTTCTTAAGGATGGGCTGGGCACCCGTATGATGCGGCAGGGGTAAACCAGTGAAAGCTGTCGGGCCCTGCTGTTGAACAAAAGAGTGTGTTGTGTCACCCTGACCCGAGTGACATGGCCGCTTTCTGGTGTCCCATTTCATCTAGAGGGACGAAAGCATGACCAACTTAGGTGCCGAGGTGCCTAACTTGTTTGGGTGTTTGGGCAATTGGGTTGGCCATGGCCCCAAAAATTGTGTGTGTGTTTTTTGCTTTTTTTCCCTTTTTTTTATTGTATGTGTTTGTCTTGCTGTCGGTCACCCCTCTTGAGGGATATGGCCAAGGTAGATAGATAGATAGAATTGTTTATTTTAGTATTTCTGTGGTAAAGAACTAAGGAGGATGCTGAAAGAAATGTTTGTGGCTTTTACTTGGTAAATAAACTTGTTTCCACAAATGATCTTTGGGGTTTTTTCCACATCTGCCTGTGAGTAAATAGGAGCCGCATTGTTTTGTAAGGTCTATTATTATCAATAAGGGGAATTTACATTATTAATAAGGGGAGCAATTGGCTGAAACAGGTATGATACTGTAGAATACCGTGAGAAACTGGGATGCCAGGGAATGCCGGAGGAAATGTCACAATCTGTAAGGTCAGATCCAAAATGGCGGGTGTCCAGACTCAGTTTTACTCGGTGAAATACTTGAAACGTGAGGATGAAGAGCCCCCTTCTGGATATCTAAGGTATTACATTTATAGCGTGATCATTCTCTTTTTCAAGTGGTAAAGAAAAGAAAAAATATTTTTTTACCAATTTGTATTGAAGCATTCAAACACAGGTACATTTTTAACTGATTTATTGTGATTTTATGTTTTCAAAAAAATACGAATACATGTTTTTTTGCAGTCCGGATAATGAATATTCATACTTACATACTAAAATAGAGTCAGAGATAAATAAGCTCTGACTCTATTTTAGGGATATACTAAAAGTTGCTCCTGTTTTTTTTTTATCCATTTATAACTCTGCCAATGCAAATATTTTCTAATACATGTTGGCTTCCCTAACTCAAACACCTATTTTAGGGCTGAAATCCAACTCCCTAACCACAGCTCCAACCAAAACCCTAGCCACAGCTCCAACCAAGGCACTAATTCCAACCAAAGCTTATCCTTGGAGCCTTAAGTCTCGACTTACATATTTGGGGAGCAAAACCCATAACCACATGTATGTAAGTCAAGGATCTTACCAGTTGAGCTAGCAGTGATACAAATTTCAACACGCATTTAAGGCAGAAACCCAAGCGCCCTAACCCTATCTCCAACCAAAACCCTAACTCCAACCAAAACCCTAACCCTTGCTCGAATCAAAACCATAACCCTTACCACAGCTAAACCCCTAACCCCAACCCTGTAACGACCAAACTCTAACCCTAGCTCCAACCAAAACACTTACCCTACCCTTAGCTCCGACCAAACCCTAATCATAGCTTCAACCGAAACGCTAATCCTAGTTTTAACCAAAACCATTACTAAGTTTTTACTTGTGTTGCTGGGGATCATACCAATAGCCCTTTGTTTGTAATCTAAGTGTCTTACTTGTTGGCTACCCTAACTCAAACAATTATTTTAGGGCTGAAATCCTAGCTCCCTAACCACAGCTCCAACCAAAACCCCAACCACAGATCCAGCCAAGGCACTAATTCCAACCAAAGCTTATTCTTGGAGCCTCAAGTCTGGACTAACATATTTGGGGATCAAACCCGTAACCACATGTATGTAAGTCAAGGATCTTACCAGTTGAGCTAGCAAGTAGTGATACCAATTCCAACACACAGTTAAGGCAGAAACCCAAGCGCCCTAACCCTATCTCCAACCAAAACCCTAACTCCAACCAAAACCCCAACCCTTGCTCGAATCCAAACCATAACCCTAACCACAGCTAAACCCCTAACCCCAACCTCATAACGACCAAACCCTAACCCTAGCTCCAACCAAAACCTTACCTGCATAACTGGGGATCACACCCATAATCATGTGTGTGTAAATAAGTCTTACCAGTTGAGCAATATATCTAGTTTAGGGTGGAAGCTCTCGACCTCCTAACCATAACTACAACCCATTCTAATGGAAACCAGTAATCTCCTCTAGACTGAGCAGAGAGCAGCCTAGAATTTTCTGGGCTGTGTTGACGACTTCTTCTCTCAGCGTAAAACACCGTGACACCTTGATAATGATGCTGCTGAAGGAGGGCGACTTGGTAAGGTCTTCCATATTCTTCGGAGAGCAGTCCATGATTTTTTGAGATATTTTGTTGACTCTCTTTAAAGTTCTCCCAATATAACTCAACATGATGATGCATGCCAGTCAGCTGTCCTCTTGGATATGTAGAAAGAGACCAGCCGCTTCTGTTCCAGGTGTTTTTTTTACTCTCACAGGAAGTGAAGCTGCTGCTGGGCCTTCCCTTTTCCTTTAACCACAATCCACATTTGTTCACTAATTTCCCCAACATTTCACTCATTATTACTCGTGTCAGATTCTGGTTTATGTCTTTGACCACTAAGGGTTTTTCTTTTCACACAGGTGTCCAGGCACACTCCAAGTTCTAAGGAAATCTTTTCCAGTGAAATCAGTCAAAACGCTTTCTAGTCTGACACATGCCTGGCATCTCATTGAAGCCTCAGATTCCTCCACAAGGGAAGTGTAATTTTGTACATCATGGTTATTTAAAGACAACCTTGCCAAGTGGGAACAAGTGTTCTTATGTTTGACTGCTCAATGAGCTGCCGGGCACATTTTGCGGGCTCTTCGTGTCATCTTCAATCACCGACATATTTCCCACGATTTACGCGGTTCATTTTTGACAGCCGATTCTGTCTTGATTCTATTTTTTGCTCTGGTAAACCATCTACAGTCCTGGGGAAGATTGGTATTTTGCAACTCTTTTAAGGACTGAGACACATAAAGCAAGTTACTATTATGATGGGTCTGTCAAGCATTCAATTCCACAATAAAGGAAGTGCACTCTCGCTATAACGCGTTTCACTTTTCGCAGTTTCGGGATATCGAATTATTGCAACCGCCAAGACTCAATCAAAAACTTGTGGTTAGTGAGGTGTCATTTAGGTCAAATTAGACATTCAGGGACTGTACTATAGGGTTCCTTTGTGCCAAAATTGTATCAATGTATAAAAAGACATTCCATCAGTGCCAAAATCCTGAAGATGTGTAGTTTGACGATGCTAGCGGCGTCTGTTAGCACTGCATTTCGTTGTTCTGTGCATATGTTAAGAGTCGTTGCTCGTGCCGATGTCAACTTTAATTTTAACTGTGCACACGTTACGTGAAAGCAATGATCAAAACATGACATCGTACACTTTCCACATGCGTGTATAAAATCACACTTATCATACAGCAAGTCATGTCACTTGCGCAGATGACAAGTCACTGGGCAGGTAGACAGGATTTTGGCACTAGTGGAACTGTCAGGGCGGACCAGAACAGAGCAGGAGACCCCAGAGCGTTCGTTACAAGTCTTTTATTTGGGGAAGCGTACAGGGTTAGCGGGAGACGCGATGACCGTCGAACGTCAGCAGCAACGCCGTGAAGACAACTTCGGGACACGTAGCCAATCGTAGCGTGGGACGGAAGCAGGTCGAGTTTACCGGGACTGGAGAGAAGATCGTAGCGTGGGACGGAAGCAGGTCGAGTTTACCGGGACTGGAGAGAAGATCGTAGCGTGGGACGGAAGCAGGCAGGCAGAATCAGGTAAACAAGAAGGCACAGGTAATCGGGAGAGTCATACGGGGTACACAAGTAATCCTCAGACGAAGAGGTCTCCGCGTAGCGTGCTTAAAAAGGGAACATAAACCAATCAGGAAGCGCATTCCAGCGCGCCCGATGATTACCCCAGGTGGCTCCATTTAGGTAATCATGACAGGAACCTCCTACGCGTGCACATACACAAGAGCTGCTGACAAAGAAACGAGCCACGACACTTGACATACGCACACAGCAACAACCTGCCATACTTATGAAAGCTGCCCGACATGATCACACATCAGCAGAATTTTGTCACTAATGGAATCCTATAGTACACGATAAACATGCACATACAGTATACAACGGCAGCTGACATATGCACACAGCACTGACAGGCAACACTTATGGACACCGCAATACATTGTTATACTACACATCGGCAGGATTTCGGCGTTAACGGAAACCCATAGTACGCGTTACACGTGTACACACACAACAGCGGCTGACATTGAATTAAGCAACATCACTTGACCTATGCCCACAGCAATGACCGCAAAAATACTAACATACCCTGCGCCACATCGTCATACTACACATTGTTGTTTGTTTGTTAGTTTATTCAACCAATAATCTTCACATAAAAATCATCGGAAATTGTCTCGTTGTCTCGGCTCAGTGAGAATTTTAAAATTTAACAACATTCAACATTTCGAATATAAAACGAAAAACAGAAATTACAATTTACAATTATTAAAAATTCGGACAGCACTCGGGTAAAAACTGTTTGTAAACCTTTTAGTACCCTTGAATGACCTCAAGCGTCTACCGCTCCGTAACAGATGAAAATGATCATTACCAGGATGACTCTCATCCTTAAGAATATGGATCTTTCAAGTATGATTACCAATTTTCACAACTTGATGACGTTCGAGCAAAAAATCCAAAATCCAATTACAAATCGAAACGGGAATACTGAGGTCATCACGTAATTTCACATATAATTTAGAAGGTATGATGGTATTAAACGCAGATGAGTAGTCTATAAATAAAATCCTGACATACGAGTTCTTTTTCTCCAAGTATTCCAAAACCCTATGTAAACAAATGTTCAGCGCATCTTCAACACATCTGTTCGCACGATACGCGAACTGATAATCATCTTCTAGACCGATCGGTAGTAATGACTTAATATAGAGTAAGATGAAGCCTTCAAATACTTTCATGGGTACTGGCGTCAGTGCTATGGGTCGAAGATCATTCAGGCATGTGACGGTGTTTGACTTGGGAACTGGAACGACGGTAGCTGTTTCGTATCCTGCTTGGAACTTTGGCAGAATTTTGACACGAATGCGACGACAATTTATACTTCGACAAATTTCTGGCAATACAAATTTTCCGGATGGGACCTCATACTGTACATTTGAGTTTTTCTACTGCTAATTAATTCTCGGATCCCATGTTTAATAGAAAAAAAAACACACTTTTATTCTGTTCAGATTCTCAAAGAATTATACTGGGAAGGGATTCTTTGATTCTTCCCTTTGGTGACGTCTTGGTCTGTATTTGTTTTTGATTGATTTTAAAACAATTCTCATGCGGATGAGTGGTTAGCGTGTCCACGGTATAATTCTGAGGTCATGAGTTCAAATCCAGCTTCCAGCCTTCCTGTGCGGCGTTTGCACTCCGGATTCCTTCCATATTCCATAAACACGCAAGTAAATTACCAGGTCCAAATTGTCCCTAGGTGTGAATGAGCGAGTGAGTTGTCCGTCTCGATGTGCCCTGCGACTGGTCGGCAACCAGTTCAGGGTTTACCCTGCCCACTGCCCAAGGATGGGCTCCAGCACCCCTGCGACCCTACTGAGGATAAGTGATGCAGATAATGGATGGATGTCTTGCAGTTAAGAAAACCTAAGAGTCCCGGGAATGAAAGAGGTTTAAGTATGTACTGTGTCCTCTCGTGAAGAAAAGTAATTAGAAACCTCATCCTTTAGGCATCTAAAGAAATAAACACAACATTCACGACTCCTTTTTTGAGTAGCAGTCTCACAGAAAAGAGAGGCGGTCAAAAACGCCCAGTTTTTGAGGACATGAACACGTTTTTCTTTTACAGTAATTCCAAGCATGCAAACACGCATGTGAAAAGAGGTTTGCCTGTTTTAGAGGCTGCATGTCTTTCTTTCTTCCACAAGAGGACGCAAAAACAATAATAAACCTAACACGGAATTCAGGGAAGACCATCCAGTCCCTTCTAAAGCTATGTCAGCTAAATGGAGTAAAGTGGGGGCTAAAGAAAAAAACCCCAGGTGATAAACATGACAAGCAAATGATGCCATTAAAATTCATTGGCTCAAGAATAATTGCACACTACGCAAAGTAAACTGAATCCTAAATCCCAAGTATTTTTATATGGCTCGTTTAGTCTCCAAACTGAAGTACGGTAAGTATTTCCTGTAATTTTTTTAAATCTTGGTAATCCATAAATCACAATTGACAGGTATCAAATCTATCAAAAGCAACCAATTTTTTAAGACAAACAGTGAGGTTACGTGAGTAGACAGACAATATAACAAAACGTTTATATTTTACGATACTTTGCTAAAGAAAATATCCTATGAATTGAATGAATGAATGAAACTTTATTTCGAACATAACAAAAATAAAACAAAACAATGTGAGCGCATCTTGTCCGAAAAGGAATAGGAAGAAGCATATGCTTATTTGATCTTACCCCACTTCCTTAATAATTGTGTCTTCTAGCTAAAAAGCCCGTGTATTTACATATAACAAACACCTCAAAAATATACATATTTACATAAGTTTTGTGGATGCACATTCACTCAGTCATCATCATCATCACCACCACACTTTCACTGTCATCATCATTACCATTGCTGTCCCCATCCATTCTCAGCATACTATATACTAAGAGTATCTACTAAAAAAAAACAATTCCCATCGGTGCTCATGGTGACAACTGACTGTTCTGTGGTGTGTGTTTCCCTTCATACAAAGTGTCTTTGGACCTGCTGCCTTAGGGGGTCTGCCCCCAGGCAGCAGGACCACCATTCTTGAGTGTCCTTATCTTTGCATTAAAAAGACAAGGTAAGGGAGCTTAAGCCAGATACCTCCAGCATCAAAACACCCACTTGTCTGCCCTAACTGAAGAAGAAATGTGCAGGTATGTCTGTTTTGTGTTCTTATTAAAAGTTATCTTTATGCGATTATATTTCCATTTATTTAGTTTTTGTTTAGTTTTCACCATCATCACCAACATATTTATTTACCTCATTGGTTTTTTTATAAATATTGATCTAAATTGTAATGACTTTGTATAATTTAATGGTGACAGCAATATAAAAACAATGACAATAAGAATAGTCATATAGTTAATGACAATAATAATAACAGTAACAACAACAAAAATAATAGTCTCGATAATCGTGTAATTAAAAACAAGCTTAATTATTAGCTTGACCCATCTATCCACTGTATAAGGCTACTCACTAACATTATTTGGATACCAATAATTCTACTACTAGGAATAATATTCACAATAATAGTCACAAAAGTTATAATAATTATAATCATTACAATAGTTATAATGATACCAGTATAATTTTTAGTTTTACCTATCTATTTACTCTTTTTTTAGTCTGCTTATCACTAAATGTCATTCAGACACCGGTAATAATGACAATAATAACAATAGCGATAATAACAGGTAAAAACAGTTATGATTACAATAATTTTAATATTATTAATAATAATGATAACAAGGTTGATTTATGGCTTAAACCACCCATTTGCTCTATATTAGTTCTAATCCTCAACTATTATTCAGACCCAATTTTCTTCCTCTCTGTACTTTGACAATATTGATTCTTTGAATATTCGGACATTGTTTGAGCGTATCCTGTAATTTGTTCCAAAATTTGACTCCACATACAGACACACACATACATTTCCTGGTGGTTCTCACTGGTTGAATCTTGAAATTACTACATTCCCTCAATTTATAGCTTCCTTCTTTTGCATAAATAATTTTGGGATGTTTTCTGGTGTACCTCTTTGGTCACTTTAAATAGTAGCTGTGAAGTAGAAAACTGTCATGTCCAGCATGGTCGCCGTGGCGACCGGCTGGCCCCACCCCCTTGGCACCGGCTGTAGCAGATTTTTTAATTTGCGTGTGTGCTTCTTAAAGGCGGGTTTTGGGGATTGCCGGTTGTGGGTTCATTGCATTACTTTGCATTATTCTGTTCTGTTTGACTTGAGAAAACCTCTACTTGCCCGTTCTGAGTAAAAGCCTGTTTTGTGAGTATTCCTAGTCTGAGTTCCTGTTTGCCTATAAGCCTGTTTTTGTCCCTGAGTGTTGGACGACTTTTATTTCCTTAATAAAAGTAACTGATCGTTAACGCGAATGAGTTCACCCTTCCTGCCTCCTGCCTCCGATCTGGTCCGGTCCCGTGACAGAAAACTCCATGAGATCATACAGTTCTAATAAATTGGACTGCAGAAATAGAATATTGGTGTGATCACTGTATCCTACCTTGTGTATAAATCTCATTGCACGTTTTTGGAGTATAAAAAGGGGATGGAGTGAAATTTTGTAATTATTGCCCCAGACTTCAGCACAGTATGTTAAATATTGCATAATTATTATGTTTAAAGCACTCTTTTTCAGTTGCACTACACAACACAGCGACATATAAAAGTCAAATACTACATGGCACCCCTTTAAAATTATTTCTCCTTTCTCTGTTTTCTTGTGCTTTGATTTTTCGTGCTTTGTTTTCTCAGTGCTTCACACTAACGTTTTTTTCTGGGGTTTATACCTACAACCTCAAACCGGAAAAAAAAACACTACATATGTTGGCCTGGAGAGGGATGCGCGCCTCCAGGCTGTACTTGCCCAAGACACATCCCAGGAAATAGTGCCCCAAAACCCATGTGGTTAAGCGATCCAATCAAAAGACTTACACGACAAGATGTACGTTTTCCCCGTAAATTTTGTTTGGCGTATGACATTTATTTGCACGGGGTGATATTCCTAAATTAAAAAAGAAATCGTTTTTTTGTTCGTATCCCCTATTTTGGCTCTAATCCAGATCGTCTTGGTCACTAGTAGCAGACGACAACGTTTTTAAAGATTAATACATGGATGCCAATAAAAGTGTATACTGTACAGTATTTAGTTATCACGTACCCTATTTTCGTGGGCGTAACACAATCAGTCTTGTTTAAAATCAGAAGTGACAAATTTTTACCAAAACCGAAATCTATTTCGATCGTCTGGTTTATTCACACACAAAGACTTAGCCTAGCTTCCAAATAAAGCAGGCATAGACTAAAATACTAGTCTCTAATCAAGATGTTTTGTTTACATTTGAAATAAAGGTAGATTTTAAAAAAATCGATATGCATTTATAAAGGGAGAAAAGCCTTCGTGTTAGTTGATAATAATGTCGCGGTTGGGTTTGTAAATTTTTTTTATCGCATAGTAATGGGAATTTCGGGGATTGTATGGGTGCTTGAAATCCTCAAAAACACTTGAATTATAAAGTTGTGTTTTCATGGATTGAAAAGTGCTTGAATTTTGGGTGAAATGCTTGTAAATGCTTTAGATTATTGCCATGTTCTCAAAAAGTTTACTTGAAAATGACGTAGACACTGTATTAATTATGAACATTTATTATGGTCCATTTTTGATGTATCAAACGTATAGGCTCTAAAACGGCCAATCCGACTTTCACAAAAATGTTCACAGCTGTACTTCAGGCCTCAGGTCTTCAGCTAGATTTAGTGTCAAGGCATCCCCAATAAATTACAAACAAAATAAATAAACATCTGCTTATGTAAGGTCTGCTTACAAGGGCTCCCCAACGCCACCTGGCGGCCAAATTGGGCACCACAGCTCTCAACCACAGACTACTTCGAGGAGCCGTGTCCAATCTTCTCTCAGCACAGCAATGCAGCACAGCCATTTTGCTTGTATCTTGATAAATGCACACGCAAGATTTTGCATATGTAAATGGAAGATATATTTGTGGATCTGAAAAATATACGATTCACGCCAGATTTCTTCGTTTGGAAAAATTTGAAAATTGGCTTTGAAAATCTTAAAAGGGCTTTTCATTTGGCCATGAGAAACATGTTTGAAGTCTGGGAATTGCAAACATTGCCATGGTGAAGCAATTGGCTGAGGTTGAAAGGTACAGTGCTGTTCAAAGTGTTAGCAGTGCATCGTGACAAACCAGATAATCCCTGATTTTTAGAATATCTTTATTGTTACATGCCAGACAAGATACCAGTAGGTCCAGTAGACTCTCAGAAAACAAACAAGACTCAGCATTCATAATAGGCAGGCTCGGAAGGCTTTGCAATTGGGCAAATAGTTAAAAAAATAGTAGTCCCTGCTGTTGATTGTACAAACTCAAAAATAGTTTGTATTTCCCCAAAAAGGTAGGATTTAACAACATTTAGTTGTATAACCACAGTTTTCTATAATTGCTTCACATCTGTGTGGCATAGAGTGAACCAACTGGTAGCACCTCCATCCATTATCCGCACCACTTATCCTCAGTAGGGTCGCAGGGGTGCTGGAGCCCATTCCAGCTATCTTTAGGCAGTGGGCAGGGGACACCCTGAACTGGTTGCCAGCCAGTCGCAGGGAACACAGGGACACACAATTCGCTCGCTCATTCACACCTAGGGACAATTTGGACCGGCCAATTAACCTGATATGCATCTTTTTGGAATGTGGGAAGAAACCCACGCAAGCACGGGGAGAACATGCTAGCTCCACACAGAAGGGTTTGATATGATGACCTCAGAACTGTGTCGCACACGTGCTAACCACTGCGCCGCCGTGCTGCCCCTAGTAGCACCTTTCAGTTGCTATTTAACTCCATGATTGTTTAACAACATTCCATAATTCATTTACATTTCATGATTTTGCTTCACAATGAGCATTTTTGATATCACCCTACAAGTTCTCAATTGGATTCATATCTGGGATTGGGGTGGCATCTCCATAAAATCCTTTTATTGGTTCGGAACCAAAACTTTTCATCGGCATGCCCTCTTCGGCATAAGGCAACATAACCTCTTCAAGTATATTGGCATACACTACCTTATACACGATCCCTGATATGCGATAAATGGGCCCAGCACCAGAGTAGGAGAAGCATGCCAAGACCATGATACTGGCACCACCATGCTTCACTGTCTTCAGTGTGTACTGATGTTTGAACCCAGAGTTTGGAGGTCGTATCACACACGCACTGTGGCCCCCTGGACCCAAAAAGGACAATTTAACTAGCATCGGTCCAAAAAATGTTCCTCCATTTTTCTTTAGGCCAGTTGACGTGTTCTTAGGTGTATTGTAACTTATTCTGCACATGCCTTTTTTACCAGAGGGAGTTTGGGTGGGATTCTTGAAAATACATTTGTTTCACACAGACGTCTTCTAAATGTCACAGCACTTACAGGTAACTGCAGACTGTGTTTGATCGTCCTAGAGCTGATCATTGGCTGAGACAATGAAATTCTGCTTGTTCTCCGGTCCATTTTAATAGTTGTCTTCTGTTTTCGTCCACATGTCTCTGGTTTTTCTACCCATATGAAGGCATTGGAGAACATTTTAGCTAAGCAGTCAACCATTTTTAGACATCTGTATAGGTTATTCCCTCTCCAATCAACTTTTTAAACAATGAACGCCGTTCTTCGGAGCAGTGTCTTGAATGACCCATTTTCCTCAAATGCATGTTCGACCTGTGCTGGCTTCATCATCCTTCAATGGAGCCATCGGATTAACACATGATTCACACATGATTCACACGTTTTTTTGTTTTTTTTCTTCCCCACACCCTCAGAGATTGGTTGCCACACTCCTAATTTTTTGAACACACCCCTTTGAACTATTTGCCCTATTGCACAGCCTTCGGAGCGCGCTTATTATGAATGGTGGGTCTTGTTGGTTTCTGAGAATCTACTGTGCCTACTGCTAACTTGTCTGGCATGTAACAATAAAAAAAAAAACTAAAAACCAGGGATATTATGGTCTGTCACATTGCAGTGCTATTATTTTGAACAGCAATTTTATTATCTTGTTTGTCTTCAACAGAAAAAGTACTTAAGGCATGTTCGATTTGTCTAGGGGGAAGGAGAAAGGTAGCTCCCACCACCCCCAAAAAATATTGGGAGGAGTGGGCTCGGTATCTATTGGTGACACGTAACAGTAGCATGAGCACGACGAAAGCTCCATCCCTTCACTCACAAAGACCCACAGCGGCACTTTTTGGATGCGCACAAACCGAACCAACCCACCCGCGCGCCACGCCCACCCATGCACTCTCGCTGCCCCGGTGGAAGCGCACAATTCGGCCTCGGGATGCAGCGGCTCACCCTTCACGCACCGCCTTAAAAGCTTGGAGCAAAAACGGGAAAAATTTAACCCCATTACTGAACCCAGACGTCTTTTTCAAGGACCTGTTTTTTGGTGTCCAATAAGAGAGACTATTACGACGCGTTCAATGCGCAACCATGCTCATCATCTCGTCTCGCAGCGCTCTGCTGTCCATCTACTACCCGCAGATCTTCCTCATCCTCACCAGCGGTAGCTACCTGTACGTTTTCTACGTTTGGCTTTAAAATTTTCTCGTTTTTATGAACATTTATTGTCGCAGTCCCATTTTACGCGATGATTACGCACGGCGTTACGCGCGAGGACACAGGTGCTTGCAAGGAAGTAACTCGCTGTCGATTACTTCCACGTGTCCTTTTTGTTGTTTTTATTTTAGAAAAGAGGGAATAATATAACATTTTAATGCAAGGGTCCCCACATTTTTTCCTGCGAGAGCCACATGCCTTTTCCCTTCTCTGATAAAGGGCCGGGATCAGTTTTTAAGAGAAAAATTATGACAATTGTGGGAGTCCCTCAATGTACAAATGTATTGTTTCTGCAGGAACCAATACATTATAAAATATAATAACCAAATAACACTGTCCGAAAGTCAGAAAACAAATAAAAACACTATTTACGAAATAAATAGTAAAGACATAAACTTTTTTACTTAGGTCATAGATCAGCTTGGTTGGCAGAGCATTGGGCCACCAGTAGCATAGATGACTTGTGAAAAGGCAGGAGGCTTTTTCTCATTATTACACTATTTTAGTCACGGTACCATAGACCGAGGTTGATGTTGTTGTGTGTTTCACATGCTACAATGACAATAACTTTTATTCTATTCTCCTGTGACAAAATTATTGTTGTTATAACATGTGAAATGCACGAAAAGTTAACATTCGTCTGTGGTACCGTGTCTAAAGACAGTGTGATAATGACATAAAACCCTTCATATGGCATCAATATCAATAGTAGGCCAGTGGTAGAAATTTTGTGCTCTTACTGCCAAGAGTTTGAATCCCGTTATTTTCAAAAATACACACCAAAACATTTAGTTCATTATCAGGTAAACAGAAATGTGCTCTGATATTCTTCAAGGGGCATGACCAAATATGGCAGCCGTTTATATCTGGCCCACAGGCCGTAGTATGGAGACCCCTGTTTTAATGCGTTTTTAGTCGACTTCCATGTTAAACAGTGATGTAGAACTTAAGGTTTGAGTTGATCAATTGATTCTTTTGAAAAATACCGCAAACTACTCTTGCTCAGCATTGGATATAACAGGAATCAATCCCAAATCGCTGCAATGAGAGAGCTGACCCCTAACCACTAGGCCACTACAAACATTGATTACAAATAAAAAGACATCATGTTGTATCTCATCATAATACCATTTTTAGACACTGCCATGATGTACAACGTTGTAATGGAGCATCATGGGAACTAGTTGAGCCAAAAACAACGTTGTACAATGCGGTACTATGATTAAAATAAGTGTGATGATGAGATAAAATTGAATGCCTTTTCCTATGTTATCTATTCTAGATCTCAAGTGGTGTACTGATTACACAGTGGATTTAGGCTTATTAATATTATTAATGTTATTATTAGCATAACTACCGTAATGCAAATAATGGGCCGGACTGTGGTAATATAGTCAGATATTAAACCAATCCATGGTACAAAAAAGGTTGCAGACAACTGACGTTGAATGTGGGTGGCATAAAACGACTCAATGCCAGTTTTTATGTTCCTCACGTTTCACATGAGTACATTTTTATTAAAGGGGGAAAGGTAATCCTTAAAATAAGCAAAATGTTGTCTAACTTAGTTTTAAGTACAATAAGAATAATAAATTATTTTGCAGATGGCGAATCATTTGAACTCATTTGACCTATTTTTTACTAACTAAAATGAAAATAACATGATTGGAAAAAAAAATATATAATATTATAAAAAAAAAAATCTATAATATTAAAATAAACCTTGCCAAAATACGATTTTTCCTTTTTACAGTTGACATTGAGCTGGTTTTTTTTTGCCTGTCTGTTTTGAACTTGTTTGTGGTGGGGGGTTTTTTTTGTATGCAGAATTTTTGAAAACTCAAAAAAATATGTGAGTTAAAAAATCATACTTAAAATTAGCTAATTGAACTGCCACCTACCATATTTGACATTTTAAAAATAAGTATAGTAAGAGAAAAAATATTCTATCTATTATCAAATTGCTCTTTTTTTGTTTTTACATTATAATGGGGGAGGCATGGCGACTGGGTGGTTAGTGCACTGCCTCACGGTGTGGAGGTTCAGGGTTAAAGTCCAGCTACTGCAGCCTCCCTGTGTGGAGTTCGCATGTTGTCCCTGTGCTCTTGGTGGTTTCCCCACATTCCCAAAACATACATTTTTTAGGCTTCAAGTTGATTGGCCGGTCCAAATTGTCCCTTGGTATGAATGAGCGAGTGAGTTGTCTGTCTCTGTGTGCGAGTTCAGGGTGAAACAGGCATTGTGTGGGTTAAGTCGTTTATCAACATTTATTCAGATTCAGATTCAGATTCAGATCTACTTTATTGTCATTCTAGTACACGTGTATACAGAACGAAATGTCAATTTCCTTTATGTATAAATTAGCATTTTAGGGACCTAAAACAAGTTTTAAAATTTTATTTTGGAACTTATTTGACCAAATTATACACACTGTCCCTTTAATAAAATAACTGAGTCATCTGAAAAAGCAGTAGTTTTTTTTTTTTACCACCAGGAGGTGCTAAATTATACTTAATGTCCCTAAATCAGAGTCAACAATTACAAAGAGTTTGCGGACTGTTATCTCAGAGAGGAAAGGGGATCCTAGTTTGAGAACCACTGGTGTAAAATCTCAAAGTTTGCCTCAGGGTTCATTACCGTATTTTCCGCACAAAAAGGCACACTGATTTATAAGGCAAACCTCCAAAAAATAGTCTTGTGTTATACATTTTTCTTGCATAAGGCGTATCGGATTATAAAGCGTTGTCAGAGCCAGAACAAATGATAGCCCCAAACCCGTAACGTTTCACTCAAAGGTTTATTGAGATATAGGGGAAACAATCTCCAGTGATCCGGTGCTCGCTGGACGAGGGAACCAATCCACTCACGGGATCGGAGTGTGAGCAGAATGCGGAAGTGGATCTCCCGGGGCAGGAGATTGTAGCGTGGTCAAATGGGCAGACCGGGTCGATAGCCGGAGCGGGGGATCAGAGCGTGGTCGGTGGTCAAAAATGGGTCATTAGCCGGAGCGGGAGATCAGAGTGTGGTCGGTGGTCAAAAACGGGTCATTAGCCGGAGCGGGAGATCAGAGTGTGGTCAGGGGTCAAAAACGGGTCGTTAGCCAGAGCGAGAGATCAGAGCGTGGTCAAAAGGACAAAACGGGTCGACAGCCGGAGACAAATGGGGAATCAAGAACAGACGATTGGTATACAGATGAAAATGGGATAGACGGGAGCCAGAGTCAAAGTGCTTGCTTTGAGTATGTAGAGGTTCGTTGACGGACTGACATGGAGTGACTGGCGTACTGGGTATAAATAGGAGGGGAATCGATCAGGCAACAAGGAGCAGCTGGCGCCAAACGAGCGGGCACAGGTGAGGACAATGAGTAATAATGACAAGCGTACTGCTTGAAAATGGTTCTTTTTCATACTTTTTTCATATGTAAGGCACACCGGACTATAAGGCGAATGGATTTGTAACTAGTCAAGTCAAGTCATGTTTATTTGTATAGCCCTTAATCACAAAGAGTCTCAAAGAGCTGCACAGACATATTAATTCATCTGGGTTACAAAAGCAGAGCCGCCCTAAACGGTGTGGTGATCAAAGAACAGCACAGTAAGAACTAACTTATTCATATACAACACATTACACATTTTCTATACTTACGGTGTAAATGTACAATGATTGACCAAGATCGCTAAACATTGCACTACATGGGAATTGAGCTTGGGTTTGGGTTTTAACAAACTTTATTGACACAAACACACTACATAACACTCCAACAACGTGGCCCAATTTAGAGATTACAAACATTGCTTATTCAAACGTCATTACTAATGTTTCAATAAAAGAAATAATTGCGGCAGGATAACAAGGTTACTATGACAAATGAACAAGTAAGAGGGGGGAGACAAAATCACAGGCAGAGAAAATTGATCCGGAAATGGGACCCGCTGGAAAATAAAAACAACCAATGTGTACAAGAACAGATTTTTCTTGGCTTGAACAACCCTCACTGACACCTCCAACAGCAAACACACCCACAACTCCACCACATCACACTCCAACAACATGTTGAAAAATAACGTGTACAGGGCAATACTATTGTGCAGGGGCACAGCTCTGTCTTCTCAAGTGGGATTTCTTCCCACCCTCCCAAGCAGCATCCTCCAGTCTTCTGCCCGGGATGCTCAGATGGGTCCTCTCCCTTCTTGCTTCTACCTTCCACAACCACCCAAATAGCCTGGCCATTGCTGCCTGGACCCCCTCAGTGGAGCTCCGGTTCCCTCATCCGGGTGGGCGCAGACAACTCTTCTTTATGGCTGCGTCCTAGGCTTGCCGCTCATGGTGCGCTGTAGAAACCAAACCACTAGACCAGCAATGACACAGGTAACATACGAAAAGGCATATTAATTGATCACATTCATTTTACTCACGGTGCCAGAAACGAATGTTAGAGAATGGAGAAAGTCGTCCCGAATTATACAAATAAACGCATATAAGTACGGTAAGTAGAGGAGGGTAAACATTTTTTGTGTATCTGATGATAAGTTGGACTTTACCTTTGTTATTTATATTCTGTTTTCTCCATTCTCTAACATTCGCTTCTGGCACGGTAAAAATAATGTTATAATGAGATCAAATCGAATGCCTTTTTGTATGTTACCTGTTACCACTGGCGGTCTAGTGGTTATGTGCTCTCACCACTTCTGGGTTCGATTCCAATTGCAAATAATGTCTTTTGATTGATCAATCATTGCACACATACACATACAGTGTGTATTGCACACAAGTAAACACTGTGTGAATTTTATCCATATATACGCCGCAGCGGGTTATAAGGCGCACATTGAAATTTCTGGCCAATTTCTGGGTATTTTAGGGCAGCCTTACAGTCTGAAAATTATTCTTACAAAAAAATAAAAATTTACTTCTACTCCTGCTACATGACGTAATCTGGGTCTGTTTGTTCGCAGGACGCTGTCGTCGGTGGTGGCTCTGGGCGCCAACATCATCTGCAATAAGATCCCGGGCCTGGCGCCCCGACAGCGGGCACTGTGCCAGAGCCGCCCGGATGCCATCATCGTCATCGGGGAGGGAGCCCAGTTGGGCATCAACGAGTGCCAGTACCAATTCCGTTACGGGCGCTGGAACTGTTCGGCCCTTGGCGAACGGACAGTCTTTGGACAAGAGCTGAGAGTAGGTCAGTCCTTTTTGACAAGTGAAATTCTCATGACAAAATATTCCAAAGATTAATGTTCGTAAGCGATTTTTCTCAACTGTTGGGTCACGGACCCTTTATGGTGGGTCGCAGGCTTTTGCCCTAGTAAGATTCTTTCATTCATTTTATATCCTGCAAAAATTATTGCTGTAGTCACCCACAATCAAATGGTTAACATGAACAGCTAGCAAAATATGATACTAAAAAGGGCAGTGAATGAGTGTGATATAAGTCCAACCTGCAATCTTGATTTTTTTTATACAGCATGCACTGCACAACCTTCACCTATATAATATAATTTTATTATAAACAGTTAAATAATACAAGCATGACAGCCTAGCCTTACCAAGCATTCTACCTGGGCAAGGTTTTTGGGGCCGTGGTTTGTTGAAAAATCTCCACGGAGCCATTAGGGAGCACCAAAGAGCCATATGCAACTCCCCAAGAGCAGATGTTTAATGATTTTGTTGGTATATATTGGGGGTGCCTTGACACGAAGTCTATCTAAAGACACCCACAAAGGCTTAAAGTAAAACTTTGTCATTTTTCACAAAACTCAGTTTTGCTGCTTTGATTTATGAATTAGTTTAGATAGATAAGACGGATAGATCTAGATCTGTGAAGCATTAAAACCGTTTCATTCATACATTAAGTTGTTCTCTTAGACAAATATCCTCAGCAAATCGACAGCAAATGATCTTCGCATACAAAATAGATGTGATGTGAAGTAGGTCAGGTTATCTCAACTGGTGGGTTGGGACCCAAAAGTGGGTCTCAGACCTGTTTTCAGTGTGTCGTAGGCCTTTGCAAATGAATGATAAGAAAAAAAAAGATAACGGACCGTTATTTAAACCTCCTAACAGTAGATGGCAATAATTGCCTCCAAATGCAGGTCGACACCTGCCATTTCCACACCATAGAAAAAAGTTCGTTTACCCATGTTGAGCATGGCCAGACGCAATCAGAAAGCCCTGAAGTAAAGCGTTTTGGATTTAGTTAAAAATGCATCTAATTGAGCGTTAGAAGAAATGTTAATACTCAAAGTCATTTTGATTTTGCAGGTTATTTTGTTTCTTTTTAGTGAATATATTTTACTAAGCCATCTTTAAATGCACAATCCTGTTATCTTATTAATTTGAGAAGTAAAAATCTTTTCTTGATTTTGGTTTAATATTTGGGTGTAAGAGCTGGTCCTGAAGTCTGACCAGTTGAGAACCACTGTTCTAAACAAGCATGTTGGGTAAAGAATTGAACATTAACTATGCAGTGAATCCTTGCCATAACACAGTTCACTTTTCACAAGTTCACTACATAATTTTAATGATAGTCCCAATTGTCGATTAGTTATGGCCATGCAACTTAGCAACAGTAGTGATTCGTTTGCCTTCTTTTTATTTCTTGATAATCGCAAGTTTCATTCCATGGTTATCATGTTTTTTTACCTTTAGAATCACTGAAAGTCTTGGTAATTCCTGCAGGGAACAAAACATACAGTACTGACTCGCTAAGTCTTTACGAGATTCTGAATTGAATGAAGAAACAGAGGCATTGTGGGAGGTAGTTCAGCCAATAGTATATCAGCATTGTCATGATTTTGTGACCAAGGGAGTAAGTTGGCCTTGGCAATGGTGGAGACATAGAGCATTGTTCTAAGTGATGACATATAATTGGAGGTGTCAATACAATGATTGCTTAATATTGGTGGGGACATAGAAAATTTGCTAAAAGTGATCACATAATATTGGTGGTGACAAAACAAGGATTTATCAGTATTGGTAGGGACACATCCCCTCCGCCCATGCCAAACTATAGGTCTTGGCCCTGACATACGCATGTACACCACAAAGTTAGAATTCATTTCTATGGTCATGATGTTTTTGCTTCTCCCCTTTAGCATTACTGCAAACCTTGGGTTGTAGGGAATAAATACCACACAAAAAATACAGTATTGTATCCCTGACTCACTAAGCTTTTATGAAGCAGCTGAGATCCTGAGCTGAATGAAAAAAAGGTATTGTAGGGAAGTACTTCAGTCAATAGCATATCTGTTATATTTTCACGATGCAATTATGTCAACCAATGGCAGAAAGGCATCTTAAAGACATAATATATACGCAGCCTTGTCCCTAAATAATCAGGAGTAGGCTCCCATGCACATTTGTATGACTCTGCACAGTAAATGATACGTTGATAGTTCTACCCAGCTGATGTTTCGCAACACCTGATGTTGAGAGTCATTTCAAGAGTCAAGTTGAGAGGCTGGAATGCAATCGGTACCAATGTTGTAAACTGGCGTGAAGTGGTAAAACTGCCCGGGGAGTGAAAAAGTGCGAAAAAAGTGAGAAGCGGGCGGTGGCATTTGCCATAGGCCCCAATTGCCGCCTCCTACACAGCATCTTCCAAGCAGTCTCCCAGTCTTGAGGCGGGCGCACTACCCCACTCAGCTGGTTTACATAACATAAATATGCATGGACACCACAAAGTTGAATTTTTTTAAATTTTAGGCATGTGAAATACGTTGTATTTGTATTTGTATGTCGTGTAGTAGGGAAAAAGACGTGAAAATGCTTAAAAGGCAGGGTCTCCGTATCCCGGCAGTCTACTGTACACATATTTAAAATAGCCTGCCCAATAACTTTAGGTCCGTGGAAATTCTCTTGCAGTTTTTCTAAGACTGTTAATGTCATATTAATTCGCCTATCTTGGCTTCTTTTCCAAATGTAACCCCCACAATAAACGAGTGTTCACTGTACCACAATTCAATCTGCTTGAATGTCTCCCAGAAGCCTCTTGGCTCCTCATTATGAGACCTTTTAATGAAATGTACAACAATGTATAATGTTTTGTTGTGGTGGCTGTGCAGGTTTGGACCCGGTTTTAATCTCGCAGCTCTGGGAACAATCACTTTGTTTCGCAGAGACACACATCTGGATACCTTCGCTCTTTTTGTCAAAAGGAAATGTCTCCTTTCACTCTCTGGCTTATTGAAATTGCCAAAAACAAAGCGCCAAATCCAGATTGTACTTCGCATAGAACTTCCATTTTAAGGACCTTCTCTTTTTCGACATATTGAGTCAGGAGTAACAAAGTCTTGTTATGCTTTTTGAGTTACAGTATCTGTTCTTTACCAGTTTATAATTTCATAATATTTTTATCTTTGTCATTTTAAACAACATCTATACTATAAACTCAATAACTGGCTTTGTTGTTTTCATTTCATGCAGAAATTAAAACACAAAAAAGTTTTAAAAGTTGTTTGTTACTTTGTCGATGATTTTGTGACGGACCCAAACACAGCATGCAGGAAAAGGCAAGGTACTCAATAACAGATGGCATTTAATAACAAAATAATCGACAATGTGACAAATAGTCAAAAACAACAATAAAACTGTCAGAAATAGAAGCAAAAACCAAACCTCACAAATCAGGATGATACTCAGAAAAGGTGATGACGGTGGAAAATGAATGCGGAAAATCAAACAGGGTGCTGTCAAAAATGTGAAGGGACAGGCTAATCAGGGACAACTGTGGGGTGATTAGACACACTTGCCCCAACAACAAACCGATGAGGCGCCCTTTGTCGGATGGAGGCGCACCAGACCTTAACAAAGGTACACGTTTTATCAATATTTTGTGTATTAAAATAAGTGTGGAATTGTATAAAAATAAATACCATTACTTCGTATGGGAAACATTGTTTCTGTACTCAAACAATTCAGTGAAAAGCAGTACGTGGCTCAACAATCCACTAATACGTTGAGAACAGTCTACATATGTTTCCATACCTTCTGACAGAAAGTATTTAGAAACAAATGTCTAAATTCACGTCGTAGGGCCATACTTTTCTCCTGATATATGGACTGTTCAAATATAACGGAGCGCAAATGATACGAACGAGTTACAGTGTCGCCTCAAAAACTCAAGAGGCACTTAAGTACCATCTGCACAGCTTCATCTTCTTTAGCGCGTGTCCTTTGAACTCATTAAGCGTTGAGAAAGAACCGGATCGAATCACGCTAACCACTAATCGTAGTCAGACTCGGCAGCTGGATGGCAACAATGCGCTGCAGTACAATCCAAACAAATCATGGCGAAAGGAGACGGCTGTTTGGCCGGAATCTCTCTCTGTACCATGTATACGGATTTTACAGATTTAGCTTGATGAGCGAGGACTACGGA
Source organism: Urocampus carinirostris (assembly GCF_059441175.1). Taxonomy (NCBI): domain Eukaryota; kingdom Metazoa; phylum Chordata; class Actinopteri; order Syngnathiformes; family Syngnathidae; genus Urocampus; species Urocampus carinirostris. Next base: position 31,402,192 of record NC_142359.1, on the reverse strand, counting down.
GTTTGTTATTAGTTATGGATTGAGGGACCACAGGCCCGATGGTTTCACTTTGTCAGGTTGGAGGAGAGCCCGACACTCCTTGCGTTAATACCGCGGCCTGTTGAGAGGACGCATTACGCTGATTGGCGAGGGCAAAGTATCCTGTTACACCGACCCACAGGGTGCCAGTAAATGAACTCCCCCTGCGAAGTATAAAACTCTTTACTCTCCAGTTCAGATTGTGACATGCAAAAAAAATGGGCATATGTCAATCAAGTTCGGCCACAGAGGGTTTTGAAGCGGTAAGATTCCTTCCAAAAACAATGTGGGAAACACAGCCGGACTCGGAGAGACATTTAAGCTGTGTGAGAAGGTCCATTGATGAAACCCATAAAACATAACAGGAAGGCTTATCCCCCAAAAAAGAGAAAAAACTGTTCTGGTCAGCCAAGAGAAGTGTGGACAATAAGTGAACCAAAACAGCTGATGAGTTCGGCCTGCAGCTGGAGACGTTTGCGAGGATTAAATGCATAGAAATTGGTTAAGGAACAGGAAAACATACCGAATATACTTACAAATAAAATGACCCCCTAAAAATAGACACATTCTAAAAAAGAAATATGCTCCTAAAATATAAATGAAACGTGTATCTAAACAACAATGTTTATCTAAATGAGTAGATAATAAAGATTAATATACCAATATATTTGCAGAGCAAATTTTTCTTTGGTAAGTCATTTTTGCCGTTCAGTCCACCCAAAAGTGAGCAACACTTGTGCAGCTGTGATCCATTATCCCCAATCCCATATTGCTGCGAGTGGGGACCGGCAAAAGGAATTTTTGTCGGGGGACGTGCCGTTCTGGTCCGCTGAGAATGAAGTTTTGGTTGTTATTCACTATCCCCGGTTGATTTTTAAAAAAACATTTCGGCTGCTGAAGCGTGCCATTGTGGCCCACCAAAAAGAAAACGGAACTGTTTTAGTTGCGATCCTTTATTCCTAGTCAACTGTTGCCGAGAGCGGAGACCAAATAAGCAAATTAGTCACATGTACGGTGACTCTTTTTCTGCTCTTTCCGCCTAAAATGAACACACACACACACACACACACACACACACACACACACACACACACACACACACACACACACACACACACACACACGGCTGCAATCCATTATCCCAAGTTGACTATTGATGTGAGTGGGGGGCATCAGAGTACATGTTAAAAATGGGCTATGGGGCTATTTCGTACATTTTTTTGCATGTCACAGGCGGGTTCTGGTCCCCCATTTTCCACAACGAGGGAACACTGTACTAATACATATTTATTTAAAAAGTTTAGTAATTAAATCGGCTTAAAAAAAGTAGTGTATTCTTCTTTACATTGCTTATTCATAGGATTACGTTAGCGCACCCCTAGTGGTGACAGAAAAATCTACAGAATAACTGCATCTTTGTATAAGCTGCATGGCTCGAAACGAAAAAGCAATGGCCTGTAGTCCGAAAAATAAAGTACAGTGGAACCTCGGTTCTCGTCCATAATCCGTTCCAGAACCCTGTTCGAAAACCGATTTGTTCGATCACCAAAATCATTTTTCCCGTTAAAAATAATGAATGTTTAGCTTGAATGCTTAACGTAAACTTAAAGATAACCCAGGCTAACCGTACGTTCACGTTATCGTAATCTTCCGTACGAAAGATTACGCTGACATGAACGTGTAAAAATAAAAAAATTAGGTCGTTTATAGGTCATTTAGCACCCGGGTCTCCACAACAAGTGGTGAGCGGTTCATTGGAAAGGGGGCTCTGTTCCAACACCCTAAATGTTTAGTTCGAATATTTAACGTAAACTTAAAGCTAACCCAGGCTAGTCGTACGCTCGCGTTATCGTACGAAAGATTACGCTAACATGAACGTGTAAAAAATTTAAAAAAAAGGATAAAGATAAGAATTATGAATAGGATTTCTTACCTTTGTGGTGGTCAGCAGAAGGCGCAGGCAAGATCAGACACTCGCACATCTCCTTCATATTTTGCTATTATTTCTTTCTTAAATGCAATAGTTGTACGCACTACTTTTCTTTTTTCACCTGTAGCAACTTTGCTGCTTGCACTGACTTTCTTCGGAGGCATAATTAGGGGCTAAAACACTTTGTACGCCTATATTAAAAGCGAAAGCAAAACGAAGCACGTCCGCACGCGATAACAGTTGGTCACGCCGCTCAGCATCGCACCCTAGCGTACGCACTTACGCATTACCCGCGTTCGAACTCCGATTTTTTGACCGAACAGCGAAGCAAGAATTTCTCGAAATTTTTGGTCGGACTCCGATTTGTTCGAACTGAGAGGCGTTCGAAAACCGAGGTTCCACTGTACTTGTTGAGCTTCCACAAGGGCATCCTTGAAAAGCCAGGTGGTTCCGAATGTGGGCAGAGGGACCAGTCCTCTTAGAACAACATTTCTCAAGAGGTAATTGTCAGGAATTTACGGGGATTCCACCATCGACAAACCATAATTTCTCTAAAATATCAGGGGAATGTGTTGAAATCACGACATGTAAAAGGAGAAACCTTTGCTCCTCATGTTTAAAAGCTGCCTAAAAATGATATTACTTATTGGCTTTGGGAGGAAAACCATATTAAGGAAATGCAATTCCTCATCGCATCTCCCAAAGTTAAAAAAGACAGCTTTGCATAAGGAAAACTATGAAGTATATCAATAGCATCCACAAAAAAGTTCTGGGCTCTGTCTGAGATGACGTAAAGTGGAAAAGTCCGCTGTGGTCAGACAACGCCATGTTTCAGAAATTCTTTTGGGAAATCGTGGCTTTTCAAGACCTGGACTGAAGAAGCAGAATTATTTTCCAGGTGCTTTTTGATGCAAAGGGAGTAAAAGTCAGCCTCTGTGACATTGTGATGGAGATTCATCATCATGCATCACAGGCAGTTCAAAATGTTTATCGCCGCCTGTGCAACATGGCGAGTTTGGCACTGCAAAGCAGATGACGTATTTTAATCAAACCCACGTTTTTGCATCCGCTACATAAAAGAGATGCTGTCGCCTTTAGTTACCTCAAACTGATAATGTAACAGTGGACTAAACTGGCAATCACTACTGGTTTAATTATCATCGGTGAAATTACTGTAATCCATCGTTTATCACGAGTGATGAGGATCAGAACCCTCCCGCGATATGAGAAAATCTGTGAGGTGGTTCCGCCCTTTTTTTTATGCGCACCAGGTCACAGCAATATTTAACTTGGGGATAATGGATCACACAGGTGCTATTCATTTTCGGTTGAAATGAGGAGAAAAAAGCTGCCACGCATGACAACAATTTGCTTTTTCACCCCTTGCTTTTGGCAGAAGGAGACAGGAGAGAATGGATTAGGGCCAAAACTGTGTATTTCATTTTAGGTGGGCCACAATGTCATTGCTTTAGGGGCATGAACTGAAAACCAGAAATAGAGAGGGGGGATAACGGATTACAGCCACACATCGCATTTCATTTTAGGCGGGCCAGAACAGAAAATCTCCTAATCAAAGTATTTTCTGCTGGTCCTCACTCACAGCAATGTAGAATTGGAGATAATGGATCACAGCCAAAACAATGCAGTTCATTTTAGGTGGGCCAGAACTGAGGGAAAAAAAGCTCTACCGGGCCCTGATCTAAGCAATTGACTGGGGATAATGGATTGAGACCACAAGCGTGCATTTCATTTTAGGCGGGTCAGAACAGCACACCTCCTAACCAAAGTGCCTTCTGCAGGTCCTCGCTCACAGTAATGTGGAATTTGGGATAACGGATCACAGCCAAAACAGTGCAATTCATTTTAGGTGGGCCCCAAAAAATGCTCTGCTGGGCCCGGATCCAAGCAATTGACTGTGGATAATGGATTGAGACCACAAGCGTGCATTTCATTTTAGGCAGGTCAGAGCAGTTAAAAGGCGGGGATACCATAACCTGTGTTGTAATTATTTAATGCTGATAGTTTATTGTGAAAGGACTAAAAGGTTTTCTCAAACAGATTATTTTTTATTAGGCACAAAAGTGTTCCTCCCCATAACTATTCAAAAAATGATGCAAGATCTTCCTCGCTGGAGGACTTGAGAACTTGTGTCTCTAAGTTGACCCATCTGGCTTATTTCCTATAAATTAAAGGAACTCAACACTTTCAAAATGAAGAATCCCATTAAACTCAACATAGGAGGCAGCGTCGAAAAGGACAGTGATTGTAGTGAACAGTGATTGCATTCCACTCATTTCTGCTTCGAGGAATTGGAACTTTGCTTATATACATACCGTATATATGGCGACAGGTTCTGACGATGTCACAGCTCAGGTTGACAAAGACAAGACACGCAATATCTCTGAAGATACTTGGAATATACTGATGAAATATTCATTTAATCTAAACTTATTTATAAATCCTGATATGCATGCGTGTGTTCGTATGTGGCTTGTAGGCTACGAAACAGCTGAACCAATTCTCATGACAATTAACACAGTTATTTGTTAGGCCTCAGCAAGTGTTTTTAGTGTCAAGGCACCTCCGAATTAATACCAATTAAATCGATAAACATCTGCCTTCATGTACCAACGTCTCTGAAGCTTCGTGCTTTATAATTGCTCCAACAAACGCCTAAACAACCCCTCAATGTAGAAAGCCCAGCAACGCTTGGCTCAGCACTGCCGGCTATTATGCTTGTATAGATTTGATGGAAAAGGAAAAACCATGTACTATTTCCTCACGTTTAGCATGTTTCAGAATTTGGGGATACCATCAAGCAAAAAAACGATTGCACAGTTAAATCACCTCTCCGTGAACTTTCTTTAGGTAGCCGTGAGGCGGCCTTCACGTACGCCATCACGGCGGCCGGCGTGGCTCACGCAGTGACCACGGCATGTAGTCAAGGCAACCTGAGCCAGTGCGGCTGCGACCGCGAGAAGCAAGGCTACCACGAACGCGAGCAAGGCTGGAAATGGGGCGGCTGCTCCGCCGACGTCAAATACGGCGTTGAATTCTCGCGACATTTCGTGGATGCTCGTGAGATCAAGAAAAACGCTCGTCGCCTGATGAACCTGCACAACAACGAGGCGGGGCGCAAGGTACATCAGATTTCCCGAATATTTATCAACCTATGGCAGGGGTCACCAAACATTTTGAAGCTGAGGGCTACTTTTTGTTACGGATTGGCACGATTGTAGTGCAATTTGATATCGGGGATGAATATAGGGCGGAGCTTAAAAAAGGGAGAAAGGTGAGGAGGTATTTACTTGTGTATAAGCCCCAGCCATAATTTTTAAATAAAATAAAAAATCAGTATAAAATTTTGTTCTTAGCCTGAGCTAAGCATTGAAAGTGACAAACGTTCTTGAATACATGCAACATTTATTGACAACTATAAACAATATTCTAACATAACCTTCTTAATGTAATTATTTTATGTCCTTCAAAATCCATCACCAGATTACACTAGATTACCAAAAATAGTTGTTTTCCTGAGTCATGCCTTTCTTGCGTTTATCTACATCTTTCACGGCAACATTCCCCATTCTCTAACATTCGTATCTGGTACTGTAAATATAAATAGTGTGATAATGATAATAAATATAATGCGCATTACAGGCAGCACAGCGGCGCAGTGGTTAGTAAGTGTCCGGCATAGTTCTGAGGTCGTGAGATCAAACCTTCCTGTGTAGAGTTTGCATGTTCTCCCCGTGCTTGCGTGGGTTTCCTCTGGGCACTCTGGTTTCTTACCACATTCCAAAAACATGCACGATAGGTTAATTGGCCAGTCCAAATTTTCCCTAGGTGTGAATGACCGATCAAATTGTCTGTTTCTGTGTGCCCTGCGACTGGCTGGGAACCAGTTCAGGGTGTCCCCTGCCCACTGCCCAAAGATAGCTGAGATGGGCTTCAGCACCCCTGCGAGCCTACTGAGGCTAAGCGGTGCATATAATGGATGGATGGATAATGTACATTACACCCAATTAAATACAGTACTCCTGCCTGTGCGAACTGCACTGATTTTAACTCAAACGCACTACAATTGCCCGATTGACTCAGGGAAATCTCACAATACCCCTCCTCAAAATATTTCCCCCAATCTATACAATTTACGTAGGTCACACTTTTGACTTCAAAGAGTGAATTTCTCCTAAAGGTGAAAGATTTTTATGCTTTTGATCTATGAAAGGACAACATATCATGTTATTACTATGTTGTTACCATGTTGTAATTATTAGCAGTCGAGTTAAAATAGGCTCAACCATGAAAACATCACAATGACCGTTTACTGTTAAGCTATTTTCAGAACCTATTTACCGGTTACTTAGGTGTTCTAACGGGGCTACCTGTTGGAGACACCTTCCCTAAAGTTTTTTTTTTTTTTTTACCAAATGTTTAATTTTCTTCACAAGTGGAATTAAGAAAACTTTTATGTTACCATCTTACCTGCAAACATTTTTTTAAAAGAGGAACATAGGTGAGATCATGAATTTGAAGGTTCATTTGTCCAACCAGTACAAACATCTGACAACTTAAAGGGACGGTGTGTTTTATTTGACCACTAGATGTCGCTGTATGGTGTAGTTTGGGGATTAGCAACGCAAAATGTTGAAAAAGCCATGACAGAGCGAAGAAAACAAAAACACAAATACTTTATGTCTGGAGCCGCAAAAAATGTAGTCATTTAAGAATCTCATCTCATCTCATTAGCTGCACCGCTTATCCTCAGTAGGGTCGCGGGGATGCTGGAGCCCATCCCAGCAATCATCGGGCAGTGAGCAGGGGACACACTGAACTGGTTGCCAGCCAATCGCAGGGCTCACAGGGACAGTCAACTCGCTCGCTCATACACACCTAGGAACAATTTGGACCGGCCAATCCACCTGAAATGCATGTCTTTGGAATGTGGGAGGAAACTGGAGTGCCCAGAGGAAACCCACGCAAGCACGGGGAGAACATACAAACTCCGCACAGGAAGTCCGGTAGCTGGATTTGAACCCACACAGGAGGTTCCCAAGACCTTAGAACTGTGCCGCACACGCGCTAACCACTACGCCGCCGTGCTGCCCTCATTTAAGAATGTGTATTCAAATTAAAACCAAGAAGGAATTTATACTTAAAGGGTTTAATGTTTATTGTACCAGTTTTAAGCACTGGAAAATGTTAAAAATGTTTTATTTGTCATCTTACAAAAAGAACATAAAATTACCCTATTCTTGACAAAGCTACTGGGACCCAATACGCCATTGAAAGAGCCATATGTGGCTCTCGAGCCACATGATGTCTGACCCCCAGTATAGTGCAATTGAAAATGAGTACTAAAAAGCACAAGGAATACTACAAACTACGGCAAATGAAAGTGACCAAAACGCACCACTTTACTGCCCAGCTTTTTTTGAGGTTTTTGGGTACCCGTAGCAGCAAGATGGCGGACAATTATCTCAGCTCCATTTAGGAGAACATCGTGTTATGTAAAATAAATACAAATTGCTTAGCCTACAAGTATTTACAAAATGCACCTATTTTTGAAAGCTATTCAGGAAAAAAAAACTATAGAGCAGTGGTCGGATATTACCTGGCCACGGACCTGTACCAGGCATCGCAGAAAGATAAAACAAAGTTGACCTTGCCTTTTGCTTATAGCGTATTTATTCATCTATACAAGCAATTCTTGTTTTTCTACATAAATAAACTCAACGTTTTGCACAGGGTTATGGTGTTGAATTCCCAATGGTGGAGAAGTCAACAGATACCGCCAAACACTTTGACTTAACATCGATGCAACGCAAATTGAAACCGGATTGTGTCAGTGAGAGCACTGTTGATGACAAATAAAAAGGCATTTTGATTTTATCTTCTCGCCACATGCGATTGGTCAATCACTCCTTAATGGCACATTACAACGTCGTACAATGTGGCACCGTAATGGAGTACTATGGGAATTAGTTTAGCCAAAATGTGATACATGCACCTACAATAGTGGACAAGACGAGACACCGTGGTACGGTGAGGAAATATTTAGTGATGATAAAATATAATGCCTTTTCCTATGTGATCCAGATCCCAAGTATTCTAGTAATTACACAGTTGATTTGGGTGTATTATTATTATTTTCATTATTATTATAATAATGTTATTTATGGGCTGGGCCCATCTGTTTCATGGCTAAATCCAAATACTTTTCAAGGACTTCCAAAACCAAATTTCCAAGTACTCCAGTACCATTAAAAGAAAGAATCTGGCGCGAATTGTGTATTTTGCAGAGCCATAAATATAAATGTATCTGTGGTTTAAAGATGGCTGTGCCCGAAGATGGCTGGGATGGGCTCCAGCACCCCCGTGACCCTACTGAGGATAAGCGGTGCAGATAATGGATGGATGGGACATGATTTTTATCTCAGTGTATTTCTGCTTTATTTCGTTTTGCTTTATTTCCTACATTCAAGCACTTTCCAATCTTTGAAAACACAACATTTAAAATCAAGCCTTAGCATGTTTTTGTTCTCCTCCCCAAAACTAATAACCCTGTTTTGGGACTAGATCCTCGAAGAGAGGATGAAGCTGGAGTGCAAGTGCCACGGCGTTTCAGGTTCATGCACCACCAAAACCTGCTGGATCACCCTACCCAATTTCCGAGAGATCGGGCGCCTGCTCAAGGAGCGCTATGGCGCGGCGGTCCAAGTGGAGCCGGTCCATGCCTCCCGTCTACGCCAGCCCTCCTTCCTACGCCTCAAGGAAGGCCGGGCCTACCAGAAGCCGACCGATACCGACCTGGTCTACCTGGAGCGCTCGCCCAACTACTGCGAGGAGGACCGGGCCACGGGCAGCACGGGGACGAGGGGACGCCTCTGCAACGGCACGTCAGCGTACGGCGACGGTTGCAACATAATGTGTTGCGGTCGAGGATACGAAACGCACCACTACACGCGAGTTTGGCAGTGCAACTGCAAGTTCCAATGGTGCTGCGTGGTCAGGTGCAATACCTGCAGCGAGAAATCACAAGTTTTTACCTGCAAGTAGCAGGTGAAAGGGGTTCATCCGACGTATTTATTCAAACTTTTTGCACATTTTTGACATACTTGATGAGGATTGGTCTTACATGCCCGTGTGAAGAAAACATCCTTCAAAAGAAGGATTATATGTAAAAGCTTGCCACAAACCAAATATGAAAGGTTGGGCATTCATAGGCAAAATAATAAAATGGAATATTGAAGCAACTCGACAAAATGAAGGTGATGCTGCCAAAATGAAGGAACACACTTATGGAGGACCGATACTGCCGTATGTAGAAATAAATAGCCCAAATATGTTATAGTCGACACATAAATTGTTTGGAAAAGTTTAACCTTAAAATGCAAAGAATCCAAGGAGAAAACAAAAAAAAATTGGGTACTGTAAGATGAAAAGCCACTGTTCAGCCATCCTCTCTCCTTTTTTTGCTGAAGAAAATGTTGAGTTGACCAAAATTGCTGAGTTCACATTTTTCACATCCAAGGTAACGTACCTGAATGCTTGGTGGTCGTATGTAAACTCATTTCCCCTTTTCTTGGTTTGGACAGACACACAGACACACAGACAAACATTATATATTCATACATATATATGTACATATAAACATATATACATACATATGCACAAACTTAGATACCAAATAAAAACATTATCACCACCCTCCCTTTGCCAATAATCATGTAATACCTACACTACTGTTCATAGATTTGGGGTCATGTAATTTTACAATCAAATGAGTTTCAAAATAAATGGAAGGTTAGAAGTAACGATTTTTATTTGAAAAATATAATTTCATCCTTCAAACTTTGCTTTCGTCAAAGAACGGAATTTTCTGAGTGACCTGAAACCTTCGAACGTAAATATGACAAATGTAACTTACCTATATATTTATGCATTCGGTCAGTTATTTATTTCTGTATTTATTTTCTCATTTCCTTTGTCATGTACTGATATTTCTAATAACATTTTGTTGAGACAAAAAAAACAAAAACAAAAAAGGCCAATTCCAGTGGTGACTGACAAAATAATAAAAAAACAAGACCAATGCATAAATACCTGGAAAAATTGCACTTCTGTCATGTATTTAGGTATTACGTGATTCATTTTTGTGATGATTTATTTATATAGCACACATTTATAAGTGGTAAATGGACTGCAATTATATTGCGCCTTTCAATTCACTGAAGAACTCCCAAAGCGCTTACAATGTATTTCACACTCACTCATTCACACATACACTCACACACCGTCACACATGAAAGGCTAATAGTAAGTATTTATTTCTACATATGGCAGGATTAGTCCTCTGTACACAGTTGGTTAAAGCAGCGATTATCAACCTTTTTTTTAAACTGAGGCACAATTTCTTTATAGAAAAAAACTCAGTTATCAAAACCTGTACTACTAATGTCTTATCATAAAAGGGACAGTGTGTCTTATTTAGCGTATCCTTGGTCGTAGTGATAATAAAAAGTTAAATGACATGAAAAACAATACACTAACTGAAAAAAACTGTAGTTTGGTCACTTCTCCATAGTTTGCAGTCTTCCTTGTGCTTTTTAGCACTTGTTTTTTGGTTGCATGACACAATACAGCGGCATCTAGTGGTCAAATAATACACACGGTTCCTTTTAAAGATAATAATCCACCAAAAATAGTCTGCTGATCACGAGAAGATAGCACAGAAACTTGACAGTGGCACTCTTTTAAAGTAACAATAACAATGAACTTGTTTTCAGGCACACTAGTCAAGATCTCACGGCACGCTGGTTGAGAAACACGGTTAAAAATCTGGAATACGACTGCCTGTAACTCACACTGTATTCTGTCTGAACACTGAAATGAAAATAATTTATGTTAGACTTCTTTGCATCATCCTAGAAAGCGGAAACAATAACTCACTATTTTTTGGCTTCTTTGTGATCTGCTGTGAAATAGGAACGGCGTGGTAGGGGCGGGGGCCGGTACGGGCCGCCGTGCAGGTTCCCATGAATGGCCGAGACCTGGAATTCCAGGCGGTTTAGGCCTGCTGGATGGATGGCATGTGCCTTAACCACACAGACCAAAGTGGGGGTATGAGCCACTCAAAAGGACCTCGCAGCTATTTTTGGTCCATCACCTATCACGTGGTAAATGTTTATTTAGGCTTTATATAACGGACAAAAACAATTTGAAGAGTATATTTTTATATGAGGCACTTTATGTCATTTACAAATGGGAATGACGTCGCCATTGAAAAAAATGTTTACTAAAAAAAAAAAAGTGTTTTTTGTGGTTGGGGGAGGGGGAGGGGGAGAAGTCACATTTGAGATATAAATTATTTGGTGTTTATACTATTGTTCTTTACAATGTAAATAGTCCAAGCTTTTTAAAAATAGCGAAAATTCTCAGTGTGATATTTCATAATTTAACAAGAAAATCAGTCAGACTGTAATAGGCAATTGTGCAACATTAGTACACACTTGAGTGTTTTTATTATTCTGATACAACTTCTTCTTTTTCCAAATGAATAGTATTGTCTGATACCGATATAATCTGTTTCGGTATTAGTTATGTAATCTGATATTTGTATTTTGTCCCCGCAAACCCCACTTGAACACAACATACCATATTTATTCGTTTATTCAGCACAATTTTTTGTACCCGAGAAAGGACTCAAAGTTTGTGTGCGCGTTATACTCAAGGTTTTACTGTCGTACATTACTGTACAATGACTGATCAGTCAAAAATACCGCTTACCATATTTGCACAAGATTTGATGCAGCAGGATTTGAACATGGGTGGCGGTGGTGAAAACGCCAATTCTTAACTAGACCAGCTGGCTTATGAAATTACATAAGAAAATGCTTTAGTTTTTATCACATAACCTTAAGGGTGTTAAAAATTGGCGCTCACCTCAGCACAATCCAGGTTCAAATCCTGTTGCCATAGTTCTCGACACAAATTCTGTGACCTACAAATTTCAGTTTGAGCTCAAAAGAAGTGAAACTAAACTTTATTCCAAATTTTAGTCATAAATTAGGGGTGTGTGTGATACACTAATAAATATGGTGGTATACATTTGGATGATTGTACTTTCATGAGTCTATTGTGGTTAACATCAGTGATGTGAATTTTAGTCATTTATGTTTTGGGTTATACAATGCCAATATCCTTACAGTAAAACTGGATACAACATACCTGTCAACCCTGAGTGACCAAAAATAGATAGAAATTAAAAAAAAAAAAAAATATTACATATATACATCTACATACTGTGGCGGTGCAGCAGTTAGGGTGTGTGCGGCACAGTTCTGAGGTCATGAGATCGAACCTTCCTGTGTGGAGTTTGCATGTTCTCCCCGTGCTTGCGTGGGTTTCCTCCGGGCACTCCGGTTTACTCCCACATTCCAAAAACATGCATGGCAGGTTAATTGGCCGGTCAAAATTGACCCTAGGTGTGAATGAGCGAGTGAATGGTTGTCTGTCCCCGTGTGCCCTGCGACAGGCTGGCGACCATTTGAGGGTGTGCCCTGCCCACTGCCCAAAGATAGCTGGGATGGGCTGCAGCACCCCCGTGACCCTATTGAGAATAAGCGGTGCAGATAATGAATGAATGAAAGAATATATATATATATATATATATATATATATCCCCCCAAAAATGGTATTACCATATTTTCCGGACTATGGTGCTCACCAGATTATCAAAAAGTAGTATTTTGTAATATATGTTTCATAAATAAGGCACACCAGACGATAAGGCAAATGAAATTGAGACAACAGTACGAGCTACCGTGTAGCCGTTTCGCTCTTTACACATTTGGCAATGTTTAATAACCTAATCGAACAACAACCGGAACCGATCCCGGATCGAGGCAGTAAGGGCGCCAAACTTTACCACTAAATCACCAGTCGTACATATGAAAAATGAAAAGGCATTCAAGCATGTTTTATTCCAGAAACACTGACTTTCATAATGCATTCTGATAGGTTAAACATTTAGGCACTTCTTCACCTGTGTGTTAAAAACCTCTCTGTTATCTGTTTCTATCTTTCGCAACGCACAGATGAAAAAGTGGACTGTGCAATCAGAATAGACTATGCAAATCAGAGTTTCTGGCATCGTGAGTAAAAATAGTGTGATAATGACATAAACTCATGTCTTTAGGTTTCATGTCTGCATGGTCAAACGTCAGCGGCATTTGGGTTAAAATCCTGTTGCATTTGGGCCAGTAACACAAGAATGTTGATCTTCGAATACGGAAAAATACCATAAAACTTCACGCACACTGATAATTAATGTATGCATTTCCAATCTTATCGACCTTATTCTGCAGCACATAAGGCGCACCTTTAAATGTCAGGCCAATTTAGAGTTCATAAAAGCTCTTGAAAGTACAGTATGGTATTTTATTCTTTCTGGATTTTATGAAAAAGGTGTAAAAATCCTGCAATGTTTCCACTAGTAAATTTATACCACAAGTTCAAATCAGCGCAAGAAGAATTCACGAAAAAAGGGTAAATAATGACCGACAAAAACGGTTTCATTAAATAATCTCACTTAAGGTAGAGGAAAGGTTTTGTTAAATGAAAATTGTTCTAATTTCTGAATAAGATTGTATTGAAATATTTGAATCATTTAGGTTAACAGGTATGATAGAAGAGAAGGAACGAAACTAGAATGAAAAACGTGTACATGAGAGCCAGTATCAGATATTTTGGATCAAATCTGACAAAATCTGGTACCGGGGCTGCAACCGGACTCGTATCTATATCAGATCAGGACATTCCTAGATTTGGTTTGCTTTTTAAAAGCAACCCAATCCTGTTTATTTGTCTACATCTCTGAAGCTTCTTTTGTGTTTTTTTTGTCACCTATCTTGGCTTCAATAAAGTCAGTGCAAAATATTGTGAGTACCAAACAAATGTCTTTTTTCTGCCTTTTCCAAAGTAGGATTTATTTTCTGCTGAAGGGACAGCCACAAAGCAGAATAAAATGCTGATATGGGAAAGCCCCAGAAGTGGTTGTTTAATATGTTAGGAGGTGACCAGACGGCCGTGGCGGCGCTGAATGACTCGCACAGCCTCTTTCCTGTGCGGCTGAAAAGCATTGCGGCCATTCGCTGGAGCGCACGTAACCGCTGTTTTGTTAGCTGTCTGAAATCCTTGCGGACCGGAACAGCGTAAGCTCCCTGCATTATGGCGGCGGATTGAGGGGAGAGTCTGGCCGATTGTTTCAGTGCATCTTGTCATTAACTAAATGGGGGACAGAGCAAACAAGGGTGGAGCAGGGGCACGGGCGGGCCCAAAGAGCAACGCATTGTTGGAGTGCTCGGACCGGTCAGCTTATCGGCTTGGGATTCTGTTAACTAACGCTTCTCCGGTTGCCGTTATTTCATCCGAAGTTGCAAAAGTAACCCGTATAAATTCATGGGATTTTTCAAATATTTGAATACCTAAGTAGAATTAATACAATTTCCACTTAAAATACTATTTTATGCCATAAGCCAGGGGTCAGGAACCTTTTTGACTCAAAAAGCCATAAAACCAAATATTTAGATTTTTTTTTTCATTGTTATGACAAAATATTGATATTGACAAAATTAAACAAAGCCACCAAACCTGATCTCCAGACAAAAGCTAATACTTCATTGCATTTTATTTTACTCTCTGACGGTTAATGATGTCATAAAAATGTATACCAACAAATATCACAATTAAAATTTGTGTACCTCCTGCAGTTACTTAAAGGTGGGGTGCATCGTTTGAGGTGTCTTTAAAAGTTGAATATTTTCTCTATTAAGTATGTGTTAACAATGCCCAACTGAGTTTGAAGAGCCTTTATATATTTTTTCCACTGCGCCTATCTGCTTTTATCTGACTTATAGCACCACTGTTCCAGTACTCGCAAGACATAAGGAAGCAGGAAAGGGGGAAGGAGGGGTGGAGAGTGTTTTCATGCTCGTCCCTGAGTGTTTTTTGTTAGTGTAGCTCGACGATGGTGAGAGAAAGAGAAGGCCTGTTTCAAATACAGTCCAAACGCCAACCCAAATCCCCAAAAAGATGAAAAAGAAGAGTTTATTAGTACTTGAGGAATGAGCTGACTGAGGCTGCGATCATTACTTTAAGCCAGGAGATAGCGGCAGTGAGTAGCAAAATTTCAAGTTGCAGACACCACCTTTAAGATTGTTGAGTCTCATTTCGACCATCAATTTTGTCGAGAAAAATAGTTTCAAGACAAGGAACAAGCAGAGGTCTTTCTAAAAGATGTTACTAAATACTGAACGAGAAGGACACAGAAGTTTTTATCTTCAGCTATTCGACATCGTCACAGTTCTAACATTGGAAATGGAGTGGTCATTATTTGTCTTCCATTCTGTTTTATAGATGCGAATATTCAACATCTTTGAAGATTACAAACATTGACTTAAAAGTCCTCATGCGCAAACTCTGCTCTTGGAAAAATATCCAAGAAATGGTAGAAGGCGGACATCACACTTGCATGTGTATTCTGATGCATAGCATAGGCTAGTAAACACAGAAAAAGATCCATGACATTTCTTCTTACCAGCCTTAGAGGTATAAAAGTGCTACAGCACTATTTGACGCTAGTCTTGGGAATATAATATTGCACTCTTGGCCCGAATGAGTTAAAATAGAGAATTTTATCTCAGTGCCGGATGTACTAAAAAAAAGAGCTATACCTGACTTGCAAGCCCCATCTTCTTGACCTCTACCATAAGCTATACATCCCCACTCTTTTTCACTCACTCGAATTTTATGCATGTGTACCATATAAATGAGGGACACTCAAAAAATAAGGTATTTTTTTCAGTATGAAGACTTTTAATACATATGCTAATAAAAACGAATAATTGTATGGAATCATTTCAATAAAATAATAAAGGTGGTACCATCAACTCTTAACGCTACAAGAATAGAAGAAATCAACTGGAAATTAATTCAATTGGGTGATTAAATGTAGCAAATGTATTCATGTAAAACATGCATTATTTTTTTCAACGTAAAAAATAACTTTAATTTAGCTTCTTTTACACAAAGTTTTACGGAAAAATATTGCTGGCCACAATCGCAAAACATTTGTTACGACGGGAATTGAATCCGGTGGTGTGTTCGCTGAATCCAAACAAATAGACCAACACTGAAAAACCAAAACCAAAATGACTTTAAGTAACAGTGTGAATTATTTAGCGAAAACCTGGTGGAAAAAATACATTTTATAATTTAAAAAAATATGTACTTAAATAATACTCATACATCAAGTAATGCAAATAATATTGGGTTTTTTGAAAACTCATTTGAAAAATTTGACATGAGCCTCATCATAATCGATGACTATCTTGCTCCTTTGGCCACCCGAAAAAAAGAAAAAATGTGTTGGAAAGGTATGGAAAAATAACAAAATTGGGCAGTCTGGAAGTTTTTATTCTTCATGGTGCTTTTTAGCATTCGTTTTCAGTTGCACAACACAATACAGCGACATCTCATAAACAAATTAGACACACTGTCCCTTTAAAAACAGTTTTTATCAAATGAACTACATCGGACTAATGGAAGCATCTATTTACTTACAAATGCAATATTAAAATTGAATACTAGATTTATATTCGACCGGTTTTTGATGATAAGCCAGCCCTTTTGCAAAATACAGCACAAAGAAGCCGGACTATAACTTTTCTCCAATGCAAATCTTAAACACTCAATGCACAAGATTCTTCAACTATTTTCAAACAAATGCTATAGCCGAGAGCCACGGTTGCAAACCTCACGCGTCTTTCTTGATTGGTCTTAGCAACAAGCTTCCATCGCGTTCCTCCACGCGAAAACCCAAGTCCTCAAGTGCAGAGTAGTCTGCATCGCCGCGGCGTTCCAAAGAGGCGAGCAGCTCCTGGTTCTTCAGGTTGCGATCGAAGAGGTTCCGGATGGCTAAAATTGACCACTGGCTGATGACTGAGAGTCTCATATAAGGAGGACAATAGTACTTTGAGAAGAGAATCATCTGAATTTAGCTAAATTTCTTCCTCTATATACCGTGTTTTTAGACCCCCTCCTTATATAAATTCCCCAACTATAAAACATCAACTACAATTTATTTCACGTTCCCAAAACTTATAAAATACACAAGATTTGAGTGTGTATGTAGTTACGTCTCTAAAATACCTGTTCTGCTTTTGCTGGTCTGCTTTTGGTTTGCATCACGGCATAATGAAAAAGCCAATATGTTATTGGGTGAACCACCTCCCATAGTAACTTTTTATTTTTTAAGCCCTTTGAGAATCTTGTGTGCTTGGTAAAAACTTAGCTAGTCGGTAATAAAATACCGTATTTTTGGTATTTGCATTTATTCTTGATGGGTTTCAAGGCTTGCAGTGATCTCAAAGGGGAGCAGCAAAAACATGATAACCATAGAAATGAAGCCTGTGATTATAAAGGAATATGAAGAGGGCAAACAAATGGCTACCTTTGCTAGGATTCAAGGCCATAACCAATCAACAGGTGACACTGTTATTAAATATTAGGAGGAGATTAAAGGAAGGAAATTTTCTTGAGGCATTATCATCCTCGCAAGTGGAAGCTTTAAAATCGGTTTTATTATTAATCCACCGTGGCTGTCTACACCCCTTCTCTGCATCCACCAGCAAACTCTAACGTACCAGCTGAGATCATGCCACACAAAGGGAAACAAAACTTAAGTGTTTCTTCTAATGTAAAATTACCTAAAATGTATATGATTTCCACAAAATGCATGTTAATTAATCAAAGAAAGTTTTTCACAAAGATACAAGGGTTGTTGCTGTCAATTCTGCAGTTATCCAAAATGAGGGGGATGCCTTCCAGTTCTCTTACCTAAGGAAAAAAATGCAAACATTTTGTAATTTTCTTTTAATTGCCCACGGGAAATAATATGAGCTTCGCAGAAACTCCTTTTGATTTAGATTCTCTGAATTTTTTTACTTCTTTCTTTTACTTCAGATGTATTACGAAACACACACATACAGCACACTCTATAAAACAAACATTGCCTCCTAAAATAGGTGAGAAAATAGAACTTGTATTTAAAAATTCCAAGTGATTATTTCAAGGTAAATGAAACCTACGGGAGAAATTGATGCGGGGGAGAAACCGCATCGATGTGGGTCTGCCTTAGCCTGTCACAACGACATAATATGCTTCTTATCGTTTATTTACGGGTGTAGGCTCATTATTGTATTTGCTTGCTGCCGACTTCCCCTTGTCACAGCGGTCACTCTCCAAAATAGGAAGCCAGAACAAATATCCGAGCGATAAAAAAAGATGTTGGTGTTGTCAGAAAGGAGAACAAACAGCACCGCTCTGCATTTTCCATTGCGGTGACCGGACTTCGGCTTTAGGCGCATCTAACTCGCCGCTTGGCGAGGACATCTTATGCTCAGATCTCTGCGGATGGTGAACAGAGTAAAATGTGGTTTGCTGAAACTAACGTGGTGAAAACGGATACGGAGTGATTTCTGACAACTGACAGGCCGCAGATCAGAATCCATAAATATTACGGAGGGGCCAACTGAGGGTGTCCTTCCCACAAGCATTCCATCAATCGCTTACTATTAAACAGGACTGAGCTTTTATTTTGGCAATGCTGTATTATTATTTTTTTCAACTGGATGTGACGAGTGAGAGGTTGACAGGACTGGATGGGGGCAAACTGATAAAATCGCAACAGGCACCTAGTGAGACAGGGAGGGGAGACAGTGCCAGAACGAGCTTTATAAAGACAGGAAGACGCAAAGTCCATCAACTCATTTCCTCTCAGTCGTCGTCCAGACGATTTGGCAGTCAACTGCTTATTACTTGCTGTAAAATAATCAGGCATTGAAGAACAAATGTCGGGGGGGGGGGGGGGGGGGGGAAGCACCGCATCCACATCTTTTTTCACTATTCCTCAAAAATCAAATTTCCAACTCTCATTTGAGAAAATCAATAAATCACACTGTGACTGGAAGGGTTATTATCTTAAAGGTGAAAATGTGATTTCTACATTAAGCAATGACATGAGCAAAATATATTTTTGATTTAGAAATCTCAGTTTTGTCAAGCTAAAACAACAACAAAAGATGTGCTGGCTGATCTACAAAGATTAAAGGCGTCTGGATCCACAATGGTATTAGAAAAGAAAAGTCCAGCCCCCCAGAACTAAGGGATCCTGATTGGAATCAGCTCCTAATTGTTCATTGTTTAATATAGAATTGGTGTGGTTATTTATATACAATGAGTACACCGTAGGCACTGCAGTGGTCTACTTGTGGTGTGCAACACAAGGCTGAAGTTCAAGATTCAGATTCCAGCTCAAGCTTGCATGCCACTTAGTAATTAAGGCAAGTGTCAAACTCACGACCCGGGGTCAAGATCAGACCCACAACAGCATTTTTGTGGCCAGTCAAAGTAAATCAAGAATATCAAATTCAATAATGCTATCTAGCTATATCCACATTTCAAATTGTAACATCTCTTGAAAGTGGGATGATAATTTACACCGAAAAACAACGGCAACCAGATGATGAAGGAGCTGTATCTGAGTCAGATCATGAGACTTCTACTGCTACTGGTAAACATGGAAACCAGTGCCATCTGTTTCATGTGGAGGACCACACCTCTACCAAAAATCGGCATGAAGAGGGATTGGCACAGGAACTTGTGCATCGACGACCTGGCGGTTAAGGGATACGTGAACCGTGAATTACAATCCAACTAGTAAAAAGCTGGATCAACTTTTTTTTATATAACTTTTTCCTTTGATCAAAACCAACTTTTGTACAAAAAACCCAAACTAATATTGTTTATTAACATTTCTTGTGTTTGTTTTACCATATATGAGAAGAGAACGTTTCAATATAAAAACACATATCCAGTATTATTTGTTCTTATTATAATATATTTGACGTGTTTCTCGGTTAAAGTAAGAGTACTGTAATCCTTCAACTATTTTGCACTTTTGTAAGGTTGTGGTCCGCCTAAAAGGAAGCGCAGACGATCCATTATCCTCGATCAACTATTGCTGAAAGCAGGGACCAGCAAAGCACTTTGTTTGGGTTGCTGAATCGTGCCATTGTGGCCACCTAAATTGAAATGCACATTTTTTACTGTGAAATATTATCCCCAGGTGATTATTGATGAGAGTAGGGGCTCGGAAAGCAAATACGATTCATGCATGTCGGCTCTTTTTCTCAGGTCTTTCAGACTAAAAATATGAGTACACGTGCGAGTGGAATCCATTATTCCCACTCGACTATTGTTGCGAGTGGGGGTCAGGAAATCGCATGTTAAAAATAGGGGGGATCTACTTGAGTCTGGTCCCCTTTAACTGTGATAAACGAGGGATTACAGGACTAAAAATGAGCTAATCGAGCTCAGGCAACAGAAACCAGATTATTTTACTACTATTGAGAACATTTTTCTTATTTTTACGACACATAATTACAAAATAAAGAAAATTGAATGCAAGCGGAACATGATTTTTTTCCCCTGAGAAACATGATTAATAATTTTTTTGACTGACATCTTAGTTGTGTCCAAATGAGGGCAATTAATTTTAATATGCGCCTATCTACCTTGTTTTGGTTGTTCATGTGATTGTAGCACAAGTTTGCAACAAGCCTGATGAGGTGAGCCTTAAAGCTGACGACAGGCGACTGGCTCGACGGATCCGTCTCAACATCGACTGGGGAACTGAAATTCTGAGCCGAGCTGAAGATGTTCTTACTGCTTTTCCCAATGGTGTGAACTTGCTTCAGGAGCTCTGATAGGAAAAAAAGGAGGGACATTTAAATGTTGTATTTTATCGCCTGTGGGGAGGAAAGCTAATGGAATCTGCTTTCTGGCAAAACACCTTTCAGACAGGACTTGGATCTTGCGGTTATTTATAAGAAGTTTTTGTGGGCTTTGATTTACCTACAGTGGTCTCCAAAAGGTTCGGAAAGTCCTGTAGAAACATGAACTGTCCTTGGTGTGATGTTGTCTCACACAGCACATCGAGCAGATTGATCACTGTCAATGCCTCCTGCAGGACCTGATTAGAATCACAAAATGATATACACTATCAAGTTTAAAGACGACTGTATTTTCTGGACTATAAGGCGCAGCCACAAGCCCCAAAATGGCCAAATATGTGAACATGTGATTTATAATATGGTGCGCCTTACTATCTATATACTGAAGTATATATATATATAAATATATTAAGGATGGCTTCAATCAAGAACACGCTCACATTCACCAAACATTCATTTCACTTGGCTTTTCCGAACCCGACCACGAACATTAAGCCCACAGCACAACAAAGGATGAGTTGCTGTGTCATGGAACCCTTGATCAACAGAGAGGCCTGACAGCATACACTGGTTTACCCTAATGAACATTTAAACATGTGCCATACAAACCGGGTACACCTTATTCGTGGGAAAAAAATGGAAGCGCATACCGGTCTATTATCATACTTGTGTGTTTATTGATCAGTTGATCATAATCGCTGAACATAAATGCATAACAATAGTTGCAACAGGGATCAAACACGAATCGCAAGAGGTGTGGTCCTCCACATGAAACAATCGTAAGAAGGCCAAATCCAAATCACCAGCCCACTAGGGGACATGGCGCATACAACTGTGATTGGTCTTATCTCATTATCATACTATTTTAGTAGCCTAGATGGTAAGGCGCCCGCTTTGAGTCTGGGAGGTCGGTGGTTCACGCCCCGGCCGAGTCATTCCTAAGACTTAAAAAGTGGTCGGCGGCGCCCTCTGTTGGCTGCGGCTGCATCGGCTCGCTACAACGGGTCAGGTGCAATCGACATTTCGTTCTGTGTACATTGTTACACAGAATGACAATACAAGGAAATTATTTTTTATTATTATTATTATTTTAGTCATGGTAATGGATGCCAATGTTAGAGAACAAGAGAAAGTGAGTAATAATTTGGCATAAAATTTGTTTCACTTTTTCAAAATTCAAACTAAGCATTGTATGTGGCACATGTTTAATGCGTGAAGCCATGCGTTTATTTAAATCTTTCAGGACGACCATATTACTTCCCACAATGCCTTTCTCTTCATTCAGTTCAGAATCTTGTGCGCTTTGTTATGACTCTGAATTGGCAATGCAATCCTGTATTCCAGTGTCCACCATTTTCTGTTCAACAGACCTGTTTCATCCTCGCAGCCCGGCCCTTTAATAACATCAACATGCAACTGTGACTAAAAAGAGTGCGATGACATAAAACCTGATGCCTTTTCGTGTCTCATCTGTCCTTGATAGTCTAGTTGATAGGACCCAGCACGTCCCCTGCCAGATAGCGATGTTGCATCCAATTTTTGCGATAGAAATCTGGTACGCTTTATAATTCGGTGCACTTTATAGTATGTAAAAATAGGTATATTGAGTCTAGTATAGGAGAGTCAAGACTTTACAACAGAGAACTCAATACGAAAAAAAAAGGATTGATGAATGTGGTTGAAGGATGTACCTCGTCACTGGAAGCAGAGCCTGTGGCAAGGCCTAGCACGGCTCCACAACCTTTCTGGAAGGAGGAAGCAAGAAAACGGGCTATGTCTGGAGAGATGCCATTATCCAATGACTCACCACCACTATGCTGGGCAGAGATCAACTCTAAAAGGGTAAGCCTGAATAATACACAAAAATCAATGGGGATGTTTTTTCACTCTTTTGGAACATTTCCAACTTTGTGATTGGGAAATTTACTTGCTATCCTTAAATGCTGACACATGCATCCATTCCAGAAGATTTAAGGGAAAAAGTAACAAATTACCTTTCACAGGAAGCCATTGTTGAGTACATGTTTTCAACCAGAGTTGAAGACTTGAGAAAATGCTGTGTTGCAATAAGCACCCTGTTAAATAACATGAGGCTATTTAAAAAGGAAAACAAAAAAAACTCGTGACATTAGCAGGTCTGCCAATTATCTCTTACGTCCAGTCCAGCTCGGGTTGGGTTCGGCAGAGCTCCATTACCCGAAGAGCAAGCTGAATGTTCTGCGGCTGAGCCAATTCTTCTACCTTGATTTCATCCAGACATGTGTGAAGCACCATCGCAGTGTAGCTCACAGTCTTCTCGTCATGAGTGTTGAGCAACTGCCTGCTCACAAAGTGTGGAAAACACGCTTGGGGGGATTTTTTTTCAGCATTCTTGTTTTCAATTAAGTTTTTATGTCTATAAGTTGCACATATTCTTACATTCCTGTACACATGCTTTTTTAAACACCTCATGTGTGCACTGATAAAAACCTGTCTTACAATCCAATCAACTTACAAAAGCAGGCTTGGGGAACTAATTTGCCAAATTTCATCTTTACATCTTTGGTTTCCAACCGCTAGGTTACCGAGAAACTGGATCCCACATCGTAGAGCTACAGAAGAGATAATGGGGAAAAAAGGGGGTTTACTGTGGTCCTCCGTTCATTGAACAATTCATATTTCACAAGTCCTCCGAATTTGTGAAAAGAATAAAGTTTATTAGGAACTACTCAAATTTCCTTTACTAGAACTTAAAAATGTATTTTAATTCAAACTCAAAATGTAAAATTGCTCAAATCTAGTGGAAATGTAAAAAAAGACAACAAACTTTACATTAAGCCAGTGGATTGCCATACCCTTAAAAGGAGGAATTGAAAGCAAGATGAGAACTTACCCTCAAAAATGCCATCACCTCTCATTACATTTGTGTGAAGGAATGTCAGAAGTTGCACAACAACCTCAACACAACCAAGTTCCCTGGAAAGGGAAAAACATACAAATTTAAAGTACAATAGACCCCCGCGATACATTATTCATCCATTCTGAGGTGGGAATCGCAGAAACAATAGTCGTAAATAGGGGAAGAGAAACCTATGATAAATGAAATTTTATTTGATTGTGACGTTACTTGAGCTGGTCAAGTTGAGTAGCAGTAGATGCAAAAGCGGGAGCTGGGGGAGTTTTATTTAAAACTTCCACTTGTGCCATAAAGAGGGGCCGATAAAACATATTATTCCATACTATAAAGTAAGGCAGTGTTGCTGTGTCCTTAAGATCTACTGTACTGGTACACACGTACTGTAAATGAATTATGCATTTTGCTACCCGAGAAGCCTTTGGTTGCGAGCATTTTGCACGCAGGAGTTTCTCAAAGTCCGGAAGCACTCTGCGGCTAACTGTAGCAGAAAGGTGACGGATGACAGGTCCTGACATGAGCTGCTGGAAGCTTGGAGATTGCTGCTTACTCGGGATAAGACCTTTAGAAGAATGGCAAAAGCATCTTTGTCCACAGCATCCCTAGAAGTTCAAAAATAATGGAAATTACATTTATAATCTTAATAGACTGTGTTCTGTCTATTGATGCCCTGGCAACATCCATTGCAGCCTAGTCATCCTTTAAGGAGGATTACCTCATGTGCGACCCCTTCTCAAGGTTTCTTAATTTTCCTCATCATTTTTTTTACTTGGCCTTGTGTGCAGCTCTTTGAGACTTTTTGTGATGAGCAATATAAATAAATGTGTCATGACTTGAATTTAGAATGGTCAATTATTAGTTCAGTTTTCCATGACTTGGGTCCTTGTTGTGCAGTTTATTTCTGTTGTGAGTCATTAGAAAAGCAACATATTTCAAAAACGCTTGAACACTATGGATAATCACCTTTTTGTTAATTTGGCCGTCCTGTGCATCTCAATGAGGTCATTTGTACGAATATATGTATTTTATTCTAAAGATAACATGTTTAAAAAGTTTGATACAGTTGGCTAGTTACTTCAGCTGCTAGTATGACAAGCAGGTTAGCTTAGCATAAAAGCTAATACCTCCGGTGTCAAACTACAAGGTAACACTTTAGTTCCCACCTTAATTCCTCAGTCCGCAACGCGGTCGTAAACGTTTTAAGAGCCTCCAAATGTTCGGGCAGAAGTTCTTCATTTAAAATACGCGCCAGTGACGTTGAAATGTCATTTGGGTTGGTAGTAGCTGCCATACTTGTGAGTTTTAGAGCTAGGGACCCATAGAAGAACCGCGGAAGCAACTCCAAAAGCTGATTGGTCAAACCGCAATTTAGGGCGGAGTCAAAACACGTGCTAGTGTTTTCAAGCATAATTTCTGAAGATTATTGACAACAGACAAGATACCGAAAGTAAAAGAACGCAACAGTTGAACATCTTTCAATTCAAAGTCATGAATGCTGTGTTCAATTATGTGTAATTATAACCCATTCCCTTTAATAATGCACAAAAGTTCAACACTGGCACGAAATCCTTACACTGTAGTGTAGGTCAGCAGGTCTGCAGTCCAGATTTTCATTTATTCGAAACAATTTGTGGGACAGTTGTTGCCACAGGAAAACCATCTGGGATTTCCATGGAGTGTGGTAAAGTTTAGATCACAGGATTCCCCCCGCTTTGGTTGCCCCCTTTTGTTTTGATTGGCTATGTGGAGCACGACAGTGGTGGTCAAATTCGCATCAGTTGATTATATACGTGGCAAAGTATTCGCCCTGAAGCTATTTTTCATCTTTAACATGAGTTATTTACAGAACAAAACATTTCCAGTATTGTATATCTGATTATTCATCCCTGTGAGCGGTAATAACTGGAAATATCCTTACAAAATTGGTTGGTGAGGAAACTGGCCGTGTAAAGTTACAGGGTTCTGTGAGTTTTGGATCACTTTGGAACTTCTGTTACATTGACTGAAAATAGAATATGTGGTGGGATTGCATAGAATAAAACAGTGATCACATTTATTAAAATTCATAATGAAAAATCAAAACGGATTGCACTGTTGCTTGTTTTTGTTTTGTTTATTTTTTTATTCAAATAGAAATTCCAGTGTGAGCCGTCAACCATGTTTTCTTCGAAACTAGACAACAGAGAATGGTAATCAAGAAAAAAGGCATACTCATCTTCCTTGTTTTGTTTGAGACTGTCCAACAGAAATAGTAAATGAAGACATAATGGCATATTATATACATTTGCTGTATGAAAAATACCTACACACATACATTTTTAAAGTCATGCCTGGCATAAAATTGCGTCTTGGTGGACATACTTGATGGCTTTTTTTTAAATAGTACACTAAAGTCGACTCCTTATATTCATCTTGCTTTCCTAATTTCAAGTGAAAAGTTGCAACAATTATAGAATGTAAGGGAACTTGTGCACCCTGCGGAGATAATTGCCAGCATACCTCTTTGCCAGCCATATGTTACATTTTTGTGGCAAAACTGGAATGTATTAGTCCTGGAAATGAACTTCACTGTCGTACGCTTGGGATTGCAAAAGGCAGATATATTTTAACAAATTCATTGTAGCTATATGGTTGTGCAAACATTTTAGATTTATATTCTGTATTATAAAACATTCTTCATTTAAAGCAACCTCTTTGCAAGCACAAATCTTAAAATTATATGTACTTCTTCATTGATCGTTTACTGATGTGATCCAGTTTTTACAAATAAGATTTAAGTCCGCGCATCAGGACGATGAAGGGTCTCAGAACCAGAACTCGGAAACAACGATGTAGATGACGACGATGTTGCGATGAGAGATGAATCCAGACTTGATGTAGTTTAAGGCCACCTGCAACTCAATATCTCGAGGTCCAGGGATTGGTTTCACCTGGCGTACCACACCTGAGAAAATGATAAAAGAAGGATAAAAGCAAATATTTTGCTTCCTAACTTATTTTCACAAGTGCAAAAACTAAATGATCACCCCATAGGTATTTTTAATCGTATTCTTGGAACTTTTCTCCCAGTAAAAAAATTAATCATATATATATATATATATATATATATATATATATATATATATATATATATATATATATATATATATATATATATATATATATATATATATATCATCTCATCTCATCTCATCTCATTAGCTTCACCGCTTATCCTCAGTACTGCTGGAGACCATCCTAGCAATCATCGGGCAGTGGGCAGGGGACACCCTGAACTGGTTGCCAGCCAATCGCAGGGCACACAGGGACATACATATACCGTATATATATATATATATATATATATATATATATATATATATATATATATATATAAATATATATATATATATATATGTATATGTATATATGTATATGTATATGTATATATGTATATATGTATATGTATATATATATATATGTATATATATATATATGTATATGTATATATGGGCACACAGGGACATGTCCAAATTGTCCCTAGGTGTGAATGAACGAGCGAGTTGTCTGTCCCTGTGTGCCCTGCGATTGGCTGGCAACCAGTTCAGGGTGTCCCCTACCCACTGCCCGATGATTGCTGGGATGGGCTCCAGCACCCCCGCGACCCTACTGAGGATAAGCGGTGCAGCTAATGAGATGAGATGAGATATATATATATATATATATATATATATATATATATATATATATATATATATATATATGGCCGGCAAGACGGGGCAGTGGTTAGCCCGTGTGCGGCACAGTTCTGAGGTCAAGACATCGAAACACCTTTTTTTTCCTGTGGTACCCGTAGCAGCAATACGGCGGACAATCCTTCTAGGTGAGCCTCATGTTATGAAAAATGAATTTAAAAATTTTTCAAAATACAAGTATTTAAAAACAAGTTCAAACATTTTTGCCTATTATTTACACCAATTTTGTTATTTGTTTAGTGATTTCGATTTTTTTTTTAACACTATTGGGCGTTGAATAATACACACTGTACCCTTAAAAGGACATTGTGTAATATCTAGTGCCTCCTAGTGGTAAAAAAAAAAACTTTCATCCAGTAAGGGCCCGGTCACACAGCCGTTTGCGTCTGTATCGCGGGTAAAATTTTGCCATTTTTTTTTTGCCCGTGGTTGCCCGCGATGGAAAATGCGCAAAATTGGCCAACCCGCTGTTCATCGGTGGTATGCCCGCAAAACAGACGCCGGCGACTGTTCCGCTCCCTCATCGCGTCATTTCCGCGTCATTTCGGCGTGTGGACCACGGGTATAAAAGCTGCCGAGCCGGTGTTATGCGGAGAAATGCATCCTTGCCGAGATTTGCATCCCCTCGCTACTACAACCACTTTTACCTCGTTTTATCTCACTTTTAGGGAATTTAATGGCGAACATATAACCAAAACCACTTCGTCTTGCATTTATTGGGAATGTAATACAACTTAAACTATTCCGTCTTTGTATTTGTTGTGAATGTAATCGAACGGTAATGCACGCCGTATACAAATCACTTTTGAGCAGGTAACATGTTTATTTTGCCTTTTTCTATTCAAATCGCTCGTATTGAAACTGTTATGCACTCTACCATAAAGCTTATTTCTGCATAATAAGCTTTACGGTAGAGTGCATAACAGTTCTTAAAAGTGATTTATATACGGTGTGCATTACCGTTCGATTACGTTCACAACAAAAACAAAGACGGTTATTGTTCTATCTTCGTTATTCATTATCCATTATCCGTTATCGGTCAGTTCATAATACGCTACAAAGCCTAGGAGCCTGGACACTTACTCTCAGCCAAAAGGGCAAGCTAAGGTCCTAGCCCTAAAGCCTTGCTGCGATCATTGCGAATGCACCGTTCCGACCAACTCATGCCGTCACTTTTAAAATCTTACGGTGATCCATGTTCACCCCTTGACGTCTTGAGCACAACTGACGTGTGCTCGGCAAATCGCGCTGTATATACGCGGAGAAAGGCGTTTGACCGTCACACGCGTAACACGCTAATTTCACGTAATAACACCGCGATACAGGTGCAGAACATGCTATGACCGTGCTCCACCCACGATTACCCGCTGAAATTTCGCGTCCTACCCACGTGTAACCACGCCCTGGCCGCGGCCATAGCACGTCGTTCCGCGTCATTTCCGCGTCATTGCCTTGTGTGTACCACGTGTGCCGCCCGCGGTTAACATGTGGTCTAAAGTTTTGAGCAGCGCAAAACTTTTTCGCGCGGCCAACCGCGTGTAAACTTCCGACCGCGTGAAAAGCACGGCTGTATCTCGTCTGTATGGCGATCTCAAAGCGTCCAACAGCGTCTGCTTCACAGGCAGAAATTTCTGTTCGTGATTCAGCCTCGATACGCCCGTGAAAGGCTGTGTGACCGGGCCCTAAAAGTTTTGAGCAGCGCAAAACTTTTTCGCGCTGCCAACCGCGTGTGAATTTCCGACCGCGTGTAAAGCACTGCTGTATCTCGTCTGTATGGCGATCTCAAAGCGTCCAACAGCGTCTGCTTCACAGGCAGAAATTTCTGGCCGTGATTCAGCCTCGATACAGACGCAAATGGCTGTGTGACCGGGCCCTTAAAATGGAATAACATAAATAAATAATCACACCAATGTTAATTGTTATAGAAAAAAATCGTAGGTTGAGACATTTACATTTATTTTACAACGCGGAATCCCCACTAAGATCGGCGCCATTTTTGTCCGGCATCATGCCACCATGGAAGGTCGTGTATCACTGGCCCGTGGTCATGCCAGACAAAACAGTACTATCTAATGGTTAAATATTACGCATTAGGGCTTTAATGCTTCCTGTTAAATATATTTTTTTAAGAGGGGGAGGCACGCAAAGGGACACATGGGACAAGACAACACAATTTTTAAAGAAGTATTTCAATGAACCTAATCTATCAATCTGTCTTTCTATTAATTTACATATACTGTCATCATATTGTTACCATTTTTGTCTGGCAGGACAGATTAAAAAGCTTTACATAGCCATGGTTTGTTCAACCCGGATTAAGCCGATTTATGGCCAATTCCATGGATTATTTTTGTCAAATAGTGAACCTTTTTCACATACCCAGGACATAACCTTTATTAACTCGCTTCACAATGTCGTAAGAGTCATGGTCGTCCGTCCTCAGCATTTCAAAGATCACGTCGATGTTCCTGCTAGTGAAATGAGCCGGCATGGACGTCCTCAGCAAAACGATTTCTGTGGAGGGGCAGAGATTTGTACAGCACCTAGCGGAGTATTCGGTTCCGTTTCACCTTCGGGTTGATCCAGTTTTCTGTAGGTGGGCAACGAGATGATGGTGTAGGTGACGATTTGGACCGGGTCTTGAAGGCAGTCCAAGTTGTTGGGGTGGCAGGCTTTGTGGCAACGCATGCTGACCGAGTCCTTGCTCATTGATCTGAGGTCAGAAGAGGAAGATACATGTGAAAAAAACCACAGGGAACATTTTTTTGTCTGAAACAAATCACTTCGATATTAAAAAAGAAAACCTGGCAGGAGCTGAATAGAGTAATCTACCTTTCCGAAGGGAATGAGTGCTTCCAAATGAGTCCAAAACCGATGCTCCATCTTTACAATAACACTTACCCGAATGAATACAGAGGGGCTTTCAAAATAAAACCACAAAAGAATTGCACAGGGACCAAATCCAGCCAGCAGGTGAGTCCAAATTGTTCACTGGCTATTTTGTTCAAGGCTCTATGGTCGTCCAAAAAAAATGTACACTACCAAAAGTTTGAGGTCGCACAGACAATTGTGTTTTCCATGAAAAAGTCTGACGGTGTTGTCAAATGTCTGAGTTTTTTTTTTGCCCATATTAATCTCTTCCATGTGTTGGCCAGTCTCAGGTGTGGCTTTTTCTTTCCCACTCTGCCTTAGAGGCCATCATCTCTGAGTTGCCTCTTCACTGTAGACGTTGACATTGGTGTTTTGCGGGTACTCTTTAAAAAGCTGATAGTTGAGAACCCATAAGTCATCTATTTCTTAAACTAGAGACTATAATGTACTTGTCTTGCTTGGTTGTGCTCCCCCTTCTCATTCTACTCTGTTTAAAATCTGTTTGTGCTGTTCTCTGAAGAGAGTAATACACTCTGTTGTAGGAGATCTTCAGTTTCTTGGCTATTTCTTAAAACAAGAATAAACTGTCAAGTGTCACATGAAAGTTCTCAATTTCTGGCTATTTTGAAAGTTTAATCACATACACAAATGTGACACTCAAGATGCTCGATTAGATCCAAGGAAGGTCAGTTTTATTGATTCTTTAACCATCTAAACTGCTGTGCTGACAATCCATTAGCCTTCTAATGCAATTGGCAAACACAATACAGTAAAACACAGGACTGCTAGAAATGGGCTTCTATTGTAGATATTACATTAAAAACTAGACATTTGTAGAAAAAAATTGTCATTTACCACATTAACAATGTAAGGCGTGTGTTTCTGATTAGTCTGATGATATTTTGTTATTTTCATTTTTAAAAATAGTGCTTTTTCTGAAAAAATAAAGACATTTCTGGGTGACTGCAAAACCTTTGAAAAATAATGTATATTGTTATGATACAATAAATACAGGGTCAACATTTTGTCCAATAATACATAGCCGAACAAAAATGAGACTCCAAAATTGGCGGGATACCGTAATCATTTGACGAGGTGGGCCCCTCCGATCCAAAAGCTTACCGTCAAGGCAGTTATTAGACTTTCTTTTTTTTCAATCAACCTCTCGTAGGAAAGAGGAACAATTGGAAAATAAAAAGGGTCCGCTTATGTTTACCAGCTGACTGACGCCGCTACTGCCATTTCAGTTTCCTTTACAAAAAATGAAGTGTTAACCACTTGACTCCGATACTTGGGGGCAACATCCATCATAAGTGGTTCCACCTCTAATTGGGTCACAGTGCTGATGGTGGCCGGGGGCCCACAGGTGCCCAAAAAGAACGGGTCACGCTTATTTTTCCTGCTGTCTGTCGAGGAGGTTGGGAATACTTGCTCTCGAAAAGATGAATGTTGAAGAGAAGAAGCAAGTATTGTGTGTTGCATGGAAAGTTAATTTTCACGTGTCTTTTTGATCATTTAAATGCAAAATCATAAAAAGGTAAACGATGGCAAGGTGCCTCTCAGATGGGGATGGAAAGAGGCCTAATTGTCGACAGCTAACTAGTGCCACTTGTAGGTTAAAAGGTGTACTACAAAATGTTACCACAGATGTCAACGTCCTACTTTTCTCCTGCTGTACATTTACTGTACACATTTTTGGTTCATTAGCAAACTGGATTATTTATCTGTATAATCTGCAACCAGAAATAATAATTAAAAAAAAAAAAAGTCCCAAACTTAGTTAGAGTGTAAAATACATAATTATTGAAGAATAATATTTTGTGTTGGCATTTATTTGTTTAAACAGAGCATTTTCATGAATTTCAAAGAGCACATAAAAAATGTTTTTTTCACAGCGCCTATCTGCTCTTATCTTGCTTTTAGCAAAGATGTTTGGGGCGGAACTCATTTGGCGATTGGTGGACTTGGAAAAGAGTGACTTCATGCTCGTCTCTGCATTTTTTTTTGCTAGTGTAGCATGAAAATTGTAAAAGTAAGAAAAGCCGTTATTTTTCGTGACTTAACCATTGATTTCTCAGCACTATTACCTGGTGAGTAGAGGCCAGAGCGAGAACCTCACTTGCAATGCGACTTTTGGCGATAGTGGGCGCAAACCACAAACCCTGGCGAAAATACTGCGGTATTTTTCATCCGAAATTAGCTCAGAAGAGAGCTTCAAAGAAAGACCCAGTGTCCCTGCAAGCTTGGCCAAAAAGAGTGCATCCTTACCCAGTGAGTGGAGAGCAAAGATAGGCTCCAAATGAACATAATCGTAACCCTAAAACGCCTTGCCCATGATAGTGCGCAATTCGCCTGGTAAAACAAGTCCCAGAGATTGTCTTATTGGAACCCTATCTCCATCATCACAAGCTTTCCTCTAGCGCGTATGGGTCTTCTTTGTACATCAGTGAACAATCGTCGTTGTAATCTAGCCCGGAATGTATAAAGGTGGTGTCTGCGACTTTAAATTTTGCTACTCTCTGCCGCCATCCCCTGGCTTAATGTCATGAATACAGCCTCCTCTGTCAGCTCATTCATCAAGTAAAGTACCAATAATCTCTTCTTTTTAAATCTATTTGAGGGTTTGTGTTGGCGTTTGGATTGTATTTAAAAAAGGCCTGTTCTTACTCACCAACAAAAAAAACATGATCGAGCATTAATTGTTTTTTTAATTTCATAAAACACAGCTTTGTCAAGAAAGTAATATCACAGACGGTGAGTGCAAAAATCAATCAAACTTTAAAGGCAAATTCTATTTTTGAAAAATGGTTCACACTAGAGGTTCGATCGGGCCTCAAATTTCCAGCCCGACCCAACCCGGGCCCACGGGTATTAAAGCCCGACCCAGCCTGAACAATTAACTTGATTTGAGGGATTAAGCCCAAAGAAAACCCAAATTTTCATATTTTGTTTGTGAGGGCATGACCCGAACCCGAACTTAATGATCTTCCCTTTAGTTCACATTATATGCATAATTTCAAAGTAACAAGAACACAAAAAAGTGAATGAATGCAGCATCCTCAAAATGTCCCTTCAATTCTAATATGAAGTTGGGAATAAACGATGATAACTGGTGGATCTCTTCTATAACTCTTCCAAGGGTTGGCTGGGAAGCATGTGTGTGACAAACACGGCCACCTTGGCCACGTACAGGTGGGATGTCCCAGCGCGGGTCATCGTCATTTCCAAGGTCAAAAGAAAGTCCCAGGGATTTGCCACAGGGCGCTGCAGCGAGACGACTCCTTCTCGGACGGCAAAAAAGCCCTCGTCGTCCCCAGACCTTATGGTCAACCGCAGTTCGTCACCTGGGATAAGATTAGGGGGGCCCATCCGGAAGATGGAAGCGGGGACGGGTATGCCAGTGGGCACTGCAACATTGTAGAAGCTGATTCTCAACGGCAACGACAAACATGCCGCGAGGTCTCGTGACGACTCGCAGGCTATACGGTCGCAACGGCTGGAAAGGAGACATGAAAGGTTGATGGAGGGGACACACCAATGGGAGTTGGGGCAACAAGAGGAAGGATGCTGACATCCAGTCATTTTCTGTGCTCTTTATTGTGTTAGGAACCACAGTTAGTTATATGAGTATATATATATTAGAAGGAATAATTACCAATCATTGTAAATGACAGAAAGAAAATAAATCGTTTTTCCTTATATTTTTCACTTGTATGCATGTTATTATTGACATATTTAGTAAAATTTCCATTATAGTAGGCTAGTAGTTCAATGAATTAAATAATGAGATAACGATACGCGAAACTCCACAGAGTAGGCTGGCTGATTTTTAACATGGGGTCTGATTAATGGATCGCGGCCACAGAGGTGCTGTTCATTTTTGATTGAAAGAATGGAAAAAAGAGCTGCACGTATGGCACAAATCTGCTCACTCGGCCCCCACGACCGGTGATAATGGATAGTCGCCACACGTGTGCTTTTCATTTTAGGCTGAAAGAACGCGAGAAAAATCTTCACATATGACGCAAATAGGCTCTCTCAGCAATAATTGATTGGGGATAAGAGATCACAGCCAAAACAGTGCAGTTTATTTCAGGCAGGCCATAATGCCATGCTTTATCAATCCGAGCTAAAAATAACCTGGACAATTTTGTGTGATTTAAAAGAACAAACAGTTGTTTTGTTTGAAAAAAAGAAGGACATACAGTAAATTACTGTTGGAGTAATTGTTGGGGTAACAGACACAATTTTTTGGATGTACATTATTTCAAACAAACCAATTTACTTTAGATTTTTACAAAATATTATATTGCCTAATTCTAAATTGCTTAATTTGGGTTTTGGTTTTAAAAAAAAGACATTCGGGTAAATCTTTTTTTTCAAAAACCGGCAAAGTTACGGGAACATCTTTTTTTTTTTTAAACTGATTATTGAAAGTAGTTAGCATAATTTCTTTCTTCTACAGCGGATCATCATAAAAACCCACTTAACTATCAATAGCTTACACAACTTAACTCATCAAGACAAATAAATTTTTTTTTAGCAGCGTTGTTTTGTTCCAAACAAGCCATTTTTTTGTGTTTGTTAAAAACATTTTAGGGGCTTGGTTGTGAAAAGAAAATGACATGTATTTCCATATTGAGTTATTGTTTCCATCCATCCATTATCTGCACCTCTTATCCTCAGTAGGGTCGAAGGGGTGCTGGAGCCTATCCCAGCTATTTTTGGGCAGTGGGCAGGGGACACCCTGAACTGGTTGCCAGCCAGTCGCAGGGCACACAGAGACAACTCACTCGCTCATTCACACCAAGGGACAATTTGGACCGGCCAATAAACCTAACATGCATGTTTTTGGGAATGTGGGAGGAAACCAAAGTGCTGTCCCTCCAGGACAAAAACTTGCCTTGTGCGCACTTTTGTATATACAGCAATCCAGACAGAAAGGATAAAAAAAATGCCGCCAACAAAAAAGCTCAGCTTCTATTTAGTAGACGCTCACCTTTGTGTTGCTTGCCGATAGTATGGCGGACAGTGAAAAGCAAAGCAGCGGTATCCTCCGTGGATGTTAAAGCAACCCTGCGAAGTGCCGCAAGAATGGCTTCCTGTTGCGCACTCGTCAATATCTGAGCAAAAGTAAAGATTAGATAAAAAGCTTGGTTCAGTCATTCCTAATTCAATATCACACGTATAGATAGTGTTTAGAAATATAATTATAAATATATTATACAGTTTACCTTGGCATGTGCGCCCATTAGATGCCAGGGTGTACCCCGCAGTTGGGCAGGCACAGTGGAAGCTTCCCGGTGTGTTGGAGCAGCGGTAGGCGCACACTTGACTTGCAGTGGGCAGCGCACACTCGTCGATATCTAATAATAAATACAAGATATGGGAGTAGAGAGGTACTGTAATCCCTCGCTACGTCACGCTTCGTACGTCTTAGCTTATGTGCATCACGGATATTTCAAGACTATTATTACAGAGATCATTTGAGAAAACAGTTTGAAAGGTGCTTTACAGACTTTAAAAAAAATGTTACTCTCTGCCGCTATCTCCTGCCTTAAAGTCATCATAACAGCCTCTGGGTTGGCGTTTGGACTTTTTCTCACTTTTACAAAGTTCATGCTACACTAACAAAAACTGCAATGACAAGTAATAGGTCACTCTCCAACCTCCCCGGTCACCCCTTTTTCCTCCTACCTAATGTGTTGCAAGTCCCGGAACAGACTGGCTAAAATGGAGCTAAAAGCACATAGACGCAGATGAATATATTATAAATGTAAATGTACGTAATTTACACATCCCTTTACTTAAATCCTTTTGGTGTACCAGCGTGCTTTACAAACAAAACAGTAAAATAAAATAATAAAATAAAACAGGATTAACAGAATAGGATTAAATAAAATAAAAGGGTTGTTGTGCTACAGGTTATTAAAAGACATTCTTGAGAAGTGGGTTTTCAGCCTAAATTTTAAGAGACCCAGGTCAGAAATGAGACGAATCTCGATGCTGAGCTGATTCCAGAGCCAGCTCAGATAAATACAATGCAGGCAAGGCCTTTAAGGGCTTTGAAAACAAAAAAAAATAAAAGCTAAAAAATAATATGAAAAGGACGGGAATTAAGGACAGGATTGATATGCGCACGTCTGTTGGTGTCGGTTGAAAGAACGGGAGCAGCGTTCTGCACGAATTGAATGAGACTGAGAGAGGACTGAGAGACAGCATCATAAAGTGCATTACAATAAACTAACCTTGAGCTGATTAAAGCATGTATAACTTCCTTAGGTCAGGACGGCTTAAAAACAATTAAACTTCGGCTAGAAAACGCAGCTGAAAGAAGCTCATCCTGAAAACATTGTTGGTCAAATTGGAGATGACTGTCAAAAGTCAAACACAGGCTTCTGACAGTTGAATAAAACTAGAAGACAGGGGGCAAAATGAAGCATTCGCTTTGGTAAAATAGGAGTGCTCCTTTCTCCTAAAGAAATATACAGGACCATCTAAAAAATATAACGTTTTCTGATGAAGCTCTTACTTTTCTGTAATTCTCCATAATCAGCAACATTAAAACAATAAAATAGTTGCAACGTTTAAGTTGATTTGTAATTAATCCTGAATCTTGTCTGTCATCTTCCTTTCATTGCTATGTTTCTGTTTACACTGCTTCTGGATGGGTGCTTTCATATTTAAAGGAACAGTGAGTAGTATTTAGTGTCCCCTAGTGTTACAATTTTTTTTATTTGAATAATAGGCAAAAATACATGAACTATCATACCAATGTTAATTTTTACAATTATTCATAGCTCAGTAAATGTGTATTGTTTATACATCAATAACTAGTAGTCGCCGCCATGTTTGTCTCACATCTTGCTGCTACACTGTGCTCATTTGCCACTGGTTTTCGTTCACATTATGAAATACAGTGCCATCTAGTGGTCAAATATTACACAATATACCTTTGCGCATTTAACAAATCCCATTTTAACCATTACTTGCTGCCAGGGTCAGAAATGTACCCGGAGGCCTTCACAATCAGTTCCGCAGGCCCTGTGGCTTGAAATCAGTGTCGAAAAAAGCTGTGGGTTAAGCCAATCCGATTTCGAGTTAACGGAGCCAGCACCTTCTAAAAGGTGAAAGAAAACATCAGCGGTTTCACAACCATGTTTGGTTTGGACGGGACAACAGGTGCATCATAAAGAAAAAGTGAAGAAAAAAACCCAGTGTCCACTGCTTCTGTCGAAGAGATTTTTCAGCCCTAAATCGAATAAAAAACTAATGCCAGGAATACGAAAGAACAGGCTCGACCTTCATCATTAGCTTCGATGGCAATAAAAAAGAACTTATTGAAGGTGTGGAAGGTAACTGAAAATTCTACTTATTGATGCCATCTTTTAGTTGAAATCATCATTGCATCTCTTTTTGTTGCGCGTGCAACTATGTGATATTCTTAGATGCACTTGAATAAACCATTTTTTAAAATAAACTCTTTTTTTGAATAATCTCCTATTTCATCTTTTTGGCGGCTTGGGTTGGCATTTGGATTGTATTTGAAACAGTCCTTTTCTTACTTTCACAATTTTCATGCTGGAATAAAATAAAACCACAACCACTCTGTTGAATTTTTAGATGTGGCACTACCGAAGGACTAGGTGTGAAATGCACGGCCCGCCATTAATATCAGCATGAGTCAAGAAGTGAAAATCTCACCTTCGCAAGTTTTACCATCGACCTCACTCAACTGATAACCGCGGTAACAGTAGCACTGGTAGGAGCCATAAACGTTGGCGCACTCCTGGCTGCATGGATTGGACTCACACTCGTTGATGTCTGGACAAAAATTATGATTAAAAACATTTCCTGGCAAAAGTAAAATTAAACTTATAGGTTTTGAATTCCTCACCTTCACAATTCCTGTCATCATCGGAGAGTTTGAACCCAAGTGAACAGGTGCACTGGTACGACCCCACCGTATTCACACATTCGTGGTCGCATAGTTTTCTGGGATAATATTTGCATTCGTCGACATCTACAAAAAATATGACAAAATGTTGGAAAAATGAAAGAAAGTTATCATTAAAAAAATTCTTCTTTGTCAGATACATTTATTGCACATTCAATTTTTTGGGGTTATTATTATTTTAAAGGGACCTTGTGTAATATTTGATCACTAGCTGTATTGTGTAGTACAACCAAAAACGAGAGCTACTAAGCACAGAGAAAAATGGAAAATACTCTACTAGTTACTGTATTTCCTCCTAAGCTGAGCTGCACTGGTGCATCAGCAAACCATTATCCCCAATCCCATATATGTGCGAGCGGAGATTGGCAGAAGTCAATTTTGTTGGGATGTAATCCACCCTGGCTGGAATAAAATGAAATGCACAAGTATGACTGCTATCTATTATCTCAAGTGGACTATTGCTGATTTCAGGGCCCAGCAGAACGCTTTATTTTTTTTGTTTCTGGCCAATGAAGCATGATATTGTTGCCCGTCTAAAAGGAACTGCAACATTTTGGCTGCAATCCATTTTCCCCAGTTGACTACTGCTGATAGCGAGGGCAGGGAGAGAAAATTTGTGTCACACGTGGCGTTTTTTTCTACTCTTTCCGTCTAAAATAAAAAGCACTTGTGCGGTCGTGATCCATTTTCACTAGTCGAGTATTTCTGCGAGGGCCAGCAGACCATATACTTAAAACGAGGGGGGCTTCGTTGCAAATTTTCGCATATCCTGGAGGGTTCTGGTCCCTAATAAATACTATAAACAAGGGATTACAGTATTACACTTGGAATGAGCAATATTGTTTTTGCATTTTTATTTGTATGTCGGGAAGGGGGTTGGAAACTCAAAATGTTGAAAGAGCCAAAAAAAAAAAAAACATGTTTGGAGCCGCAAAAACTTAAAATTGTTATATAAGCTTTACATGGAAGACATGACATACTGCATACAGGAAGGCCGGTAGCTGGATTTGAAACCATGACCTCAGAACTGTGCTGCAGACGCGCTAACCACTGCGCTCCCGTGCCGCCCATACTGTATAAATATATATTAGATATATTTTTGACCTCTTTACAGCCATACCACGCTGAGAACACCCGATCTCGGGAAGCTTAGCAGGGTCTGGTTGGTACTTGGATGGGAGACCACCTGGGAATACCAGGGGCTGTAAAAAGGTCATTTGGCGCACACTCGGCTGCGACAGCACTAACTATACCTCTTGGTACAGTCGGTCCTTAAGGGGACCAAATAAATTGCATTATTATATATCTATATTCATTGGAAAATAATAGGAATGTTTGTTTCACAAACCATATCACTTCCATGATCAAACATTTTTGACAAAGCACAAGGAAGTGCCAAAGAACCCCATGCAGATTGTTGACGACCCCCTGTGTAGGGTGTACGGTTAAATGGATCGTATGTTTTGAGGGTTTTTTACCTTCACAGAGCTTGTTGATGCTATTAAAGAGAAAACCACTATTGCAGTTGCAGTGATACGAGCCCACAGTGTTGACGCAGACGTGTCCTCGGCAAACATCTGTCCGACACTCGTCCACATCTGCAGAAGAAACAGAGTGAGTTGCAACTCTGAGCTTGCCAAAAGTGAAAGCGGAGCCCTACCTTCGCATTCTGTGGCGGCCGCGTTGAGGCGGTAACCTCGTCCGCAGGTGACGGCGCTCCTACGACAAAGGTACGAACCCTGAGTGTTGACGCAAATATGGCCAGTTTCGCAAGGGCTGGGCCGGGCCAAGCACTCGTCGATATCTAAACGAGAGGATGAAAATGTCTGTTTTACGTCCAGCATATTACCGCGCTCACGTTAGAAGACATATCTCAGGACTTTGTTTTTGCTCTTTCTCTTTCTCTTCAACGATTTATTAAAGGGTTATTTATAGAAATTTGTTGGTAGCTATTGGAAGTGCCTCGACACAAAACATAGCTTAACGATGATAATGATAATAACACTACTATGCTAACTTTTATCAAAAATCGGTTAGGCCGTTTTGGGGCCTGTAGACCATATACAAACACACACGCAAATCTGAATTCATACATATTATATGTATATATATATATATATATATATATATATATATATATATATATATATATATATATATATATATATATATATATATATATTATGGGCAGGGGACACCGTGAACTGGTTGCCAGCAGGGCACACAGACACAGACAACTTTATAAATTGAGGACCTGATCCACTTCACTTTCCATGATAATTTGCTGCCATCATGTAGATGTTGAGGAAAACTGCATTTACCTTCCGATTCTGTCCTACAGACACCATAGATTTTTTTGAAAAAGCACCAAGGTGCCACTAGAGAACGCCAGAGACCCGCACGCAGCTTCTGAGCAAGTTTAGCAGGTGGAGAGGTCCAACTTTGTTGGTGATAAAAAGCATCTTCCTCTGTTAGCCAGGAACCCAATGCAAGATAAAAATGCATAAGGCAGTGAACCAGTAATAACTAAAGCGCGAAAAAACAATGTGCCAATGTAAGGCCTCTTCCAAGATGACAAGATTGGAAAAGATGTTCCATTTGGTAACAATACACAAAACGTAGCCAACATCAACCAAAGGTAATAACTATTCATCCATCTATTCATTATCAGCAACGCTTATCCTCAGTAGGGTCGCGGGGGTGCTAGAGCCCATCCCAGCTCTCTTCGGGCAGTGGGCAGGGGACACCCTGAACTCGTTGCCAGCCAGTTTGATTACGAAAGATTATATTTATACCACAAGGTTCCCACTACATAATACACAATTATGCTTTGAAGAATGATTGTTTGTTTGTATTGTTTTGGGGAAGATTATTTGTTTGTTTAAGTTTTGCATAAAAAATTACCTAAATATTCAAAATGACAGTTTATAAACAGTAGATATTCATCTTTTTTTCATCAACTTAACAAGAGAAAAACAAATGCTGTTAGATGAATTGAAATACAACCTTTGGCTTTTATTTTTCTCATGTAATTTATTCAGTCCGCACATGGGTGTTATACTCTTACAAATCGTTAGGGATGTTGGATACGTTTTTTTCTTCTTATACAGATATCAAGATTATATTCTCTAGTTAAAATCAATACCATAAAATAAGACGGGTTTCGGTATTGATACCAATAAGACCGATTGGGGCTCAGCCATTTCTACAATGTGTAAAAATATTGCATACCTGTCAACCTGTACGTTTTTACCGTGCAAAGTACGTTTATTATGCATTTTAAGACGTGTACGACGTACAAGAAAATCCGTACGGAAAAACGCAAATTTGTCAATTATGGGTACCATCCTGCACACACCGACTATCACGAAACGGCAAATCAATCAAGTCAAACGAGTTCGCCGTGGTAGCCTCTATCTCTGTATCGTTTTTTTTTTCGTTGCAAACGAAGCGAGCGGTTTGATGCTACTGTGCGTATGCTTCTGCCGCCTGGGGATTTCCCATCATGCATCATTTCGTGGTAGTTGTGTAGTGAAAGGAAGTCCGTCTCTCTTTAGAGAACTGGCTTTTTCGGCTCAACTCATTAAAGAGAGCCGGCTCTCAAACGGCTCACTTGCTTTCATGCATTATGTTACAAATTACATTGCTGTATAAAGAAGTTAAGAAAAAAAGGAAATATAAAAGGAGAAAATGAAAAAAGACAGGTTTGTGGTTATCCCTTTAATCCGTATATTACCAACAATAATTTAATGCAGAAAATGAATTAATAATTTGAATAAGAAAATGTATTATTCTACTTAATTATATTTGCA
Source organism: Urocampus carinirostris (assembly GCF_059441175.1). NCBI lineage: Eukaryota > Metazoa > Chordata > Actinopteri > Syngnathiformes > Syngnathidae > Urocampus > Urocampus carinirostris. The sequence goes on along the minus strand of NC_142359.1, from coordinate 31,360,117 downwards.
TGTATTTTTTCCTTCTACAGTGAACATCCAAGCCACTTAATTCTTGAACTTTTTTATAATAAACCTTATTATTGTCGAGCAACTCAGTATCTCACAACAAAATGTTAATTAACAATATATATATGATATAACGAAACACATGTACAATATAACATGTTAAACTACATAAATAAACAGGTTTGAAAAAAAAATATGATGTAAGATTTTTTTGTATTTTGTAAGGGAAAATATGACAGTTTGTAAGGGCATGGAGCCGTGGAGGTTGACAGGTATGATATTGAATCACTGTTTCAACAAAAATTAGGTTTTAAGCACAGTAAAGTGACTTTCTTTAACTTTTGAAAAGCCAATAAGATTATTGCTTTTTAGAGGGGCAGACTAGCCACTAAACCTTAATTAGTTTGTTAATTCTTGTTTTCAATTTGGAATCTTTTGTTTTGATTAGAAAGGGATCGGAATGAAATTATTTTCATCTTTATAAATGATCAACGTAATAATGTACATGATATTAAAAATATACTATTTATATTATACATTTTTATATTTGTTTTATATAATATTGAAATATTTTTCATTAGTGTTATCATTTTAATCTATTGCGGCTCTAGCATGTAGAATCTTGTTGTAATTGCTTAGATTTTTTCAAAATATAGTGTTAATTACCCAGGCAGATGCCAGCAGCATCTTGAAAAAAGCCTTCGGGACATTTCTCCTTCGGGTAACATCGGAAGGAACCTTCAGTGTTGGCGCACTCAAAGATCTCTCCGCAGTTGTGAATATTTAAAGAGCATTCGTCGATATCTAAAAAAAAAAAAGAAAGAAAGAAGATGATAAGAGCAAGGAAAGCGTGGCCGAGGATGCGGTTGGGGGAGAAGGCATCACCTTGGCATTCGTTACTGTCGGTCAGTTCGTACCCGGTGCCGCAGCCCGTTTCCCGTTGGCAGCGGAACGAGCCTTCTGTGTTGATGCACGCTTGGCCGGCGACGCAGTTGTGCCGGTTGAGCAGGCACTCGTTAATATCTAAAGAATCGAGGAATAAAAGTATAAACATAAAATATAATACATATATGAATAATAAATAGCATAAACTACAGTAGACCCTGGGATACAACACTAATCCGTCATCAGGTGGAAATCTCAAATTGAAATTGCCCTCTGGCAGGGGATGGAAATATTTAGTAATGCAGAGCTAATGACTTCCAAACCCCCAATACACCAGATAAAAACGATTAAAAAAAAAAATTAGTTTTACGTGACGTGAGCTGGTACAGTGGAGTAGCGGATGAGTGCAGAAGGGGCAGAAGACGGCGAAGGCGGATTAAATATTAAACAAATTTAAATCACTTGCAAGGACTGTAACTTAGAGTATTTAATTTGCCTCCTATTTGATAAAAGTCCAAATTGTCAATTGGTTACAGCCTTATTTCTCAGTGAGGGTAATGATTTGCGTGCCCTCTTTATATTTCTTGACAATCACAAGCTTTGTTTCTATAGTTATTATGATTTTGCTTCTCTATTTAGCAACACTGCAAGACTTGGAACCATTGCTAATAAATGCAGTAAATAAAATACAGTATTGTACCGCCGAGATAAATGGTAAATGGGCTGCATTTATATAGCGCTTTTCAAATCACTGAAGACCTCCCAAAGCGCTTTACAATGTGCTTCACACTTACCCATATTGAGAATAACCCAATCAATGTAAAAGCATTTACTCAATTATGCATTGTACATTTGATTGATTAGAATACCCCTGCATTATGTTGGGGATTGAATAAACTATTGTTGCCATAGTAACTCTAAAACACCAATGACAATGCAGTACACCACTGGGATATGCAACCCTGTTTAAGGACGCTTTATTTCACGGTGTGGAATGTTTTTTTTTTGACCCCTCTTGACAGCATTTTGCTCACTATACCACATCAAGAAACAATTATTTAACGAGCTCAAAAATGTTGAAAATTTATGTTACGCATTGGTTCATATGACAAAGTGCCTATAAGTCTATAAGATGCTATTGATTTGCCTCATAGTATTTTGAGAATGTTTATATGCTATTGGCGGAACTACCTCCCACAATGCCTTCCTCCCTAATTCAGTTCAGAATCTCGTCTGCTTTGTAAAGACTTTGTGAGTCAGTGATACTATACTACATATTTTGCTAGATATGTGTCCTGAGACATGCAGTGATGGTAAAGTGGCGAGTAAAACATAATCACCATAGAAAAATAACTTGCGATTATCAAGAGATACTGAACTTAATGAAGAGAAAGAGAGGCACTGGGGGATGTAGTTCAGATGAATTGCAAATCATCATTTTCTTTACACCATGATGACCAATAGCAGACAGGCATCTTACAGACGTAGCACTGTACGTATGAACACCACAAAGTTATAATTCGGTTCCATGTTCATCATTTTTTTTACTTCTCAGTTTAGCATCACTGCAAGCATTGGCAATTAATAATTCACCATTGTATCACCGACTCTTTAAAAAGCAAACAAGATTCTGGACTGAATGAAGCAAGAGAAAGGCATTGCATATCTATATTTTAATGATGTCGTAATGCAAACCAATATCAGACCAGCATTGTATACGACGTCGACCATTAGCAGACAGGCATCTCAGAGACATTACTTGTCATAAGCACAAATACCAATAAGGCAATTTTTTATGTTTTTGGGCACATTGAATATTTATGTCGATTGTGTATAATCGGGAAAACGCTGTAAAGAGGGGCGGAAAAAAATCGTATTCCACACCGTAAAGTGAAAACGTTACAAGGTGGGGACGCCACATCCTGGGGGTCTACTGTATGTAAGTAATCATTAAATCAAAATAAAAGCATAAAATAAACAAATAACAAAGATAATAATAATCAAAATAAATTAATATTCGAGAAATGAACTCACCTTCACAGGTTACCCCGTCGGCTCGTAGACGATAACCAACGTAACAAGCGCAGACGCCGTCCCTGATGCAACGTTGCGAACAATTCATGGCTGAAAAAAATAAAGAAACTTAATAGTAAATAAAGGAGATTTATTATCACATTTGAGGCCAAACCTGAGCAGTTGTCTGCTTCAACGAGAACATGCATGATGGTGAAATTCTCTCGGGGTGACGTGAAGCCACTCACCGCATACTCCGCCGTGAAATTGACTGTCAAAACAAACAATGACAACAAAATCGTCAATAAACATCGCAACTTGATGTATGTTATGTATTTGAAAGTTTTCCTGTGTGCTGTTATACCAGGGTAAGATTTCCTCAACTGTTTTGTTTTGGCGAGACAGATAGCTCTGCCATGCTACCAATTCCATTTTTGAAAGAGTTGTACTATTTAAATGACGGACTCTTTTGAATGAATGAATGAATGAAACTTTTCTTTTTGAGCTCTTAAAGGGACATTGTGTATTATTTTAGGATTGTTTCATTATTGCATCCAAAAATACAACAGTTATTTGAATAATAAGCAGAAAGACACAAGGTATCATATAAACCAGCATTTTTTAAATACTCGTAATTCGAGAATTTTAGTATTTTACATGACATGAGGCTCACCTAGAGGAAACTGATATAATTGTCCGCCATTTTGCTGCAAAGAGTATCCCCCCCAGAAAAAAAATACGCGGTTTGGTCACTTTAAGTGTCCGTTGTAGAAATGATTCTTTGTGCTTTGAGGCACTTGTTTTCGGTTGTACTACACAATACAGCGACATCTAGTGGTCAATTTTACACAGTGTCCTGTTAAAAATCCCATCTTTTAAGAAGCCAGCCACTAAAGTTTGTGTGTAGACGCATAATATGCAGTATATAATATTTGCATTTTGTGCTACGATACCAACAAGCACAAACAAGTAGTTGAAAACTAAAAGACTCATAAAATAAAATCAACATTTCAAACAGCTAATGCTAATAAGTGCAAAACAAACAACAAATATTTTCTAACATAATTTGTTTTGAGAATCAAAAAAAAAACTTATAACCAGTGTTCCCTCTAAGGGCCCGGTCACACAGCCTTATGCGTCTGCATCGCGGGTAAAAATTTTTGCCCGCGGTAGAAAATGCGCAAAATTGGCCAACCCACTGTTCATCCGTGGTATGCCCGCAAAACAGACAGCGGCGACTGTTCCGCTTCCTCATCGCGTCAGTTCCACGTCCTTTCCACGTGTGGACCACGAGTATTAAAGCTGCCGAGCCGGGCTGTAGAAATCATTACCGCTCAAGACACAGTCCCGTGAATATAAA